>NC_091457.1:84086158-84686158 GCF_027789765.1 Dendropsophus ebraccatus
ACCCCCTGTATCATCCATCTCCTGTGTCCCTCCATCTCCTGTGTCCCCCGATCTCCCCACAATCACCCCCTGTATCATACATCTCCTGTGTCTCCCCACAATCACCCCCTGTATCATCCATCTCCTGTGTCCCCCCCAAGTCTCCACAATCACCCCCTGTATCATCCATCTCCTGTGTCTCCCCATCTCCCCACAATCACCCCCTGTATCATCCATCTCCTGTGTCCCCCCAAGTCCCCACAATCACCCCCTGTATCATCCATCTCCTGTGTCCCCCCATCTCCCCACAATCACCCCCTGTATCATCCATCTCCTGTGTCCCCCCACAATTACCCCCTGTATAATCCATCTCCTGTGTCCCCCCATCTCCTGTGTCCCCCCCCATCTCCCCACAATCACCCCCTGAATCATCCATCTCCTGTGTCTCCCCACAATCACCCCCTGTATCATACATCTCCTGTGTCTCCCCACAATCACCCCCTGTATCATACATCTCCTGTGTCTCCCCACAATCACCCCCTGTATCATACATCTCCTGTGTCCCCCCCATCTCCCCACAATCACCCCCTGTATCATCCATCTCCTGTGTCCCCCCATCTCCTGTATCTCCCCATAATCACCCCCTGTATCATCCATCTCCTGTGTCCCCCCACAATCACCCCCTGTTTCATCCATCTCCTGTGTCCCTCCATCTCCTGTGTCCCCCCCATCCAGGGCCGTTTCTAGGGCCGGGCCACCGCACGGGGCGCCAACAGCTAGGGGGCGCCCGGCGGCCTCCGACAGCGCCCAGCCCCCCGTACTCACTAAATCAGTAGGGCCTCCTGCACCGCTTCGCCCGCCGCTATCGTGCGCCCCCCGGGAGGTGGGGGGGGCGGGGGGTGGTGGTGATGGTGTGGGGGCGCGATGGGTCCGCTGAGGTGAGCTTCCGGCACAGACAGCCTCTGTCAGACAAGCCAGAAGCTCACAGCTGCAGCCCCGAACCTCTCTCCTGCTCGATGACGTCATTTGTGCTGGGCCCGCTGGGCTGCAGCTGTGAGCTTCCAGGTTGTCTGACAGAGGCTGTCTGTGCCGGAAGCAGCTCACCCCCGCCTTGTAACAGCATCAGAAAGGCGCCCCGGGCTGCTCCCCCTGCCCCCCCCCCCCCACTGCTCCTCCTGCCCCCCTGTTGCTCAGCCTGCCCCCTCCCCCTGCCCGCAGACTGCCCCCTTCTGCTCCCTATACTCCCCCTGCCACCTTAGCTGCCCCCCCACCTGTCACCCCAGCTGCCCCCATCTTCTCCCCCTGCCACCTTAGCTGCACCCCTGCCTGTCACCCCAGCTGCCCCCATCTTCCCCCCGCCACCCCAGCTGCCCCCATCTTCCCCCCTGCCTTCCCAGCCGCCCCCACTACCAACTTAGCTGCTCCCCCTGCCCATCTGCTCTCCCTGCCCCCCGGCCGCTCCCTCTCCTCTCCCTGCCCTCTGGCTGCTCCCCTTGCTCCCCCCCAGCTTCTCCCCCTCTCACCGTAGCTGCGCACCCTGTCCCTGTCACCCCAGCTTCTCGCCCTGTCCCTGTCACCCCAGCCGCGCACCCTGTCCCTGTAACCCCAGCTACGCACCCTGTCCCTGTCACTCCAGCTTCTCGCTCTCCCCCTGTCACCCCAGCTGCTCCCACTGCCCCCCTAGCTGCTCCCATAGCTTCTGCCCCTCCCGCTGTCACCCCATTTGCTCCACTTCTAACCCCAGCTGCTCCCCCTGTCCCTGCCCCCTAGCTGCTCCCCCTCCCCTAGTCACCCCAGCTGCTTCCCCTGCCCCCCTAGCGGCTCCCCTTGTCCCTGCCCCCTAGCTGCTCCCCCTCCCCTAGTCACCCCAGCTGCTTCCCCTGCCCCCCTAGCGGCTCCCCTTGTCCCTGCCCCCTAGCTGCTCCCCCTCCCCTAGTCACCCCAGCTGCTTCCCCTGCCCCCCTAGCGGCTCCCCTTGTCCCTGCCCCCTAGCTGCTCCCCCTTTCCCTGCACCCATAGATTCTCCCCCTCCCGCTTTCACCCCATCTGCTCCCCTTGTCACCCTAGCTGCTCCCCCTGTCCCTGCCCCCTAGCTGCTCCCCCTCCCCCAGCTGTTTCCCCTGCTCCCCTAGCTTCTCCCCTTGTCCCTGCCCCCCAGCTGCTCCCCCTTTCCCTGCATCCATAGCTTCTCCCCCTCCCGCTGTCACCCCCAGCTGCTCCCCTGTCACCCCAGTTACTCCCCCAGTCACCCCCAGCTGCCCCTCTGCAAATGAGTTGTGGTCGGAGAAGTCTTCATGATGGCTGCGCCAGATGGAGAGGAAAGCAAAGAGTGAGTGAGAAGACGTCACCTGTGAGTCTTTAGTAACTGCACTGTAATCACTTCTGTAGTTTGCAGAGCCTGTGTACCATTGGTGTCTAAATGGGTCAGTGTATTGTTTGCGGTAGTGTACTGACACAGCCCCGCGATCACTAGAGTACACTAGCGCAAACTTTTAAACTAGCTGCCAACAAACTAGCTAGCAACAGCTTCCAGCACTACAACTCCCAGCATATCCTAAGGGCTGCAGACTGTCAGTACATGCTGGGAGTTGTAGTACCTGCAGCTGTTGTAGTTGGGTCCTATACACTGGATGCTTTGTGGCATATAAGAATACATAGATCTGTGGGGGCTCAGTGCAGGGATGTGAGCCCAGAACAGCACTAATAGGGGATAGAACAAAAACATCTCCCCCCTATATCTTATTAGAGATGTTCTGGGGTCACTTCCCTGCACTGAGCCCCCACAGATCTATGTATTCTTATATGCCACAAAGCATCCAGTGTATAATTCACCTAGGACCCAACTACAACAGCTACAAGCACTACAACTCCCAGCATTTACTGACAGTTTGCAGCCCTCAGGATATGCTGGGAGTTGTAGTGCCTGCAGCTCTTGTAGTTGGGTCCTATACACTGGATGCTTTGTGGCATATAAGAATACATAGATCTGTGGGGGCTCAGTGCAGGGAAGTGACCCCAGAACAGCACTAATAGGGGATAGAACAAAAACATCTACCACTACCATATTAGTGATGTTCTGGGGTCACTTCCTTACACTGAGCCCCCACAGATCTATGTATTCTTATATGCCACAAAGCATCCAGTGTATAATGCACCTAGGATCCATCTACAACAGCTGCAGGCACTACAACTCCCAGCATATGCTGACAGTCTGCAGCCCTCAGGATATGCTGGGAGTTGTAGTACAGTGTAGACAGATTTATTGCTCTACCTTCAGGGCTAATGGTTGACACCCACAGATTGCCGCTACCGAGAGCCTCTGTACACAGTGATTTGTTGAAGGGTTGTCCGCTAAGAAACTACAACTCCCAGCATACCCTGAGAGCTGTATAAATGTAGGGGGTTCTCAGAGTTTTAGTTCAACTGAAAACACATGGGATTTGTCACAGATACAGATGTCTCAGCATGCAAGGAGCCTAACATGAACTCTAAATACAGGCCTACTCTAGACCAGCAAGGTTTCTCAATCTGTGCCACGCAGGTTGAGGGGTTACGGCAGGAGGCATCAGGGACCAAAAGGAGAGGACCTTAATTTAAAAAAATCAAGCCAGGGCTGAGCAGTTAGAGCACTGTCGGCTCCTGTCACACGGAACCGACAGTGCAGTGTGTACACACTGCTTCTTCCTAGGGACCCGAATCTTGATAAAAGCCCCTGTTCCTTTCCCTGCGCTGAACTGAGTAAGGTCCAGGAAGGGGGGGGGGGGGCGCTTTTATCAGGATTCGCCCTGTTGCCAATATAGCCTAGAAACTGCCCTGCCCCCATCTCCCCACAATCACCCCCTGTATCATCCATCTCCTGTGTCCCCCCCATCTCCCCACAATCACCCCCTGTATCATCCATCTCCTGTGTCCCTCCATCTCCTGTGTCCCCCCCATCTCCCCACAATCACCCCCTGTATCATCCATCTCCTGTGTCCCCCCCATCTCCCCACAATCACCCCCTGTATCATCCATCTCCTGTGTCCCTCCATCTCCTGTGTCCCCCCCATCTCCCCACAATCACCCCCTGTATCATTCCTCTCCTGTGTCCCCCCATCTCAGCAAAGTAAAACAAAAAACAGGCCAGCAGCTTCTCACCTCACCAATCGTTCCCACACAGTCCCTGTGGCCTCCTGGATGCTTCCTGGTCGCTTCCTGGTCAGGCTGATCACAGATCTCATAGAGCAGCCTGACCAGGAAGACATCACTGGCTGCTCCAGATCACTTCTAGATCGCAGCACTAACACAGCCTGTGACCTAGAAGTGAATGGCACAGAGCAGAGAACTCTTAGTTCCCTGCTCTGAGCCTCCTGTCAGCTGTGTGTGCCTCCTAATAAGG
Organism: Dendropsophus ebraccatus; assembly: GCF_027789765.1. Classification (NCBI taxonomy): domain Eukaryota; kingdom Metazoa; phylum Chordata; class Amphibia; order Anura; family Hylidae; genus Dendropsophus; species Dendropsophus ebraccatus. The sequence continues at coordinate 84,090,516 of NC_091457.1, forward strand.
ACACAGACACAGCTGACAGCAGGGGGCGCTCCTATAGTGCAGAAGCAGGGAGTCCGGCATCACACTGGAGTCCCTGCTTCTGCACGTATATTCCGTGGGCGGTACGCTATTAGCGTAGCACGCCCCGGAATACGCATACAGGAGCAGAGACATCAGTCTATGGCTGATCTCTCTGCTCCTGTAGTCAGTGAGCGGTCATGCATATAATATATGCATGAAAGCTCACTGTGCAGGGGCGGCCAGTGCCGCCCCCTGCAGGGTCGTGGGAGCTGCCGCCTGAGGCGAAGACTTCACTTCGCCTCATGGCAGATGCGGGCCTGCACCTGTACAGACATTCTTTACAGTTTCATGATGCCCAAACCATTGGCTCCCTTTTGACAACATTCTGTGATTCACTGAGTAACAAAGCCCTGCCAGCCTTGATTGGTGGGTCTCTTGCTTATAGGGAGATATCTGTCAATCAAGGTTAGTGGGCCAGAAGGAAGCCACCAGGGATCACCCCAGTTACTCAGAACCCCGGTTCTGACCAGTTTTAAAACTAGGATTCTTCTGAAACGCAGCAAAATTTCAGGTATTAAAACTCAAAATATGTTTAAAAAGTTGCAGAGTGTGTCCTCATACAGGATGTTCTCTGTAGCCTCGTGGCGTCTGATGTAGATAAATGACATGGCATTGTGACAGATCTAAATAGACCCTACTGACGTATAAAGAGCTTTATTTGGGGCCTGTCAAGGTTTCTATGCATCCACCACCTTCACAAGATAGCCTGCTTTGTGGCTTTCTGGGGAAAAAATGGTAGAAGGTGTACAGAGTCCCTGGTAAGAAATTAGTTTTTTCTTTAATTCTCTCTTTAAAAATAAATAAATAATAATTTACTCAAATGAATGGAAGGTATACTGAGAGAATAGTGGTACTCTGCAAGTTGCACCAAATGGGTATAATTATGTGCAGTATTTAGAAAGTTGTAAATACTAGTATTATACAATGCATAACTCCCCTCCCCAAGAGTTTTTCTAGTGATAGAGAACTCTCTGTAAAATAGCCTATGTGTATCTTCCATCAGACACACCAGCCAGCAATCTCTCGTTCAACAGTAGATTAAATTCTAGCCACGCTGCTGTCAGCCCTGGAGGGAACATGTCTGTGCAGCCGGGCACCCCAGGATTCTGCTGTAGTAATATAGATATGTATTTGTAGCTGTATGTCTCCACTTCCATTTTCTTCTGCTGGTGACTTCACGATTGTCAGAGCTCCTGCTCCATATACCCCTCATGGATTCCTCGTCATTGCCAGTCTTTTATGTCCCTGTGACGTCCATTGGAGTGTTGTGATGAGAAAATATAATAATACTTATTACTGTCATTCCTTATAGAAAAGTGGAGCTGGAAAAACAATTTGTGGAAATGAAGCCCTGTCTGTGGGATAAATTCTAGGCAGAATGAAAATCTTACCTGGTCTTTGTGCATTAGGGCATTAGTTTATGCATTAGGGCGGTATTATAATAGTTATGGTGATGGAAGCGACAGCCAACCCGCTCCACACTACAATAAGTCCTGCGTGTAGACACCTGAGCAAGGGTGCATGAAACAGAGTATAGGCGAACTTGAGCATAGCAGTAGGTACAGTCCTAAGTATTCCAGCATAAAAAAAAACAAAAAGCGGCACTCACCATGAATGCAGAATCTTATTGTGTTAGTGTATAATGTTAGTAACAGTACTCACTGTATATACTGACAGCAGCTACTTGTGTACCTCATAGAGCTAAACTCACACTCCTCTTCTCCAGGCTGTGCTGCCCTGCTCTTTTTTGTTTCTATTCATAAGATGGCCGACATGGAGGAGCATGTGACCATGCCCTGCTCCTAGTGTGCTCCATAGGCATATACAGGCTCAGTGCTGTGTCGGTCATCTTATGAACAGAAACACCACAGAACAGGGCAGCCCAGCCTGGAAGAGGGGGAGTCTGATTTTAGCTCTATGAGGTACACAGGGAGCTGTATATACAGTGAGTACAGTTACTAATACTGTACACTGAACTTTTACTATAAAATGCCCAACCCCTTTAAGTCAATTAGAGAAGCAGCTATCTTGTCCTCCTGTCTATCCCCTCTTCATAAACAGAAAAGAATTGGAAGAATGACTAACATGGTGGACACAGGATAGTGCAGACATAAGTTTATTTAAGTGCAGAATAATAAATATCATACAAATACATTCAATTTTTGTTCAGAGAGAGGTTTTGATACAAAGGCATAAGGCTAAGGTACTGTCAAGGAGGATACCCTGCCTATCATAAAAAGGAAACCACTGGGTCAGGCATTTTTTTTCCTATAAGATATATAACAAGGTTCCTTATATTTACTTATATTACTGATTTATGCAGTTTGTTAAAAACTAAATTGTCCATTCAACTTTTCCCACTTTTCTTGGCAGCTCATGAACAATATTTTGTTCTTTACAGGGCAACAAAACATATTGGTTCCGATCTTGGAGATAAAATTGTTGCCCATTCTTTTTTCCCCCTCAAATTAAATGACTTCCTCTATAGAAATGGAGGCTGCAGTCTGATTGGTTGCTATGGATACTAGCTATACCTTTCAGTCCCATGTAAACCATAGCAGCTGAGTCCAGTGTCGCCCTCATGTAGCGGCCTCATTAATGAACCTGTATCAGCCTCTATTCCATCTATACGGCTTCTGCGGTGCCATAATTAACATCCCGGTGTAACAGCCCTTTAATAACTCCTCTCTTCGCCGCTGGCAGTGAAACCGTCTACGGGCAGCTGCTGATCAGCTGTGATTTCTTATTACATTTTACATTATTCAGGTAGAACATTATGCTTCCGCTTTTGTTAGTAATCTGCACTACAAAATAAAAATCTTATTTTATGGATAATAAAACATTGCTTCTAGCATCGCATAAATATGTTATTCACGGCAAGTCACGACCGGGATCCTTTGGGCAAAAAAAAAAAAAAAAAAAAAGAAATGTTTGCTGGATAGACCCAAAACCCCCACCTTCCCTTCCTCCACATGTTGTGATGAGATCTCAATGTAAATGCTGAATATGACAATGTAACCAGAGCTAAACAGACTTGGAGTGAGCTAATATTATTTTCTGTCGCTGCCTTCTCTGGTTCGCTTGTAGCTTTGGGTCACAGACTTTTTATTGCTTTTGACAAATGTGCCTGGAAAAGGCTCTGGTTCCCAGTCTGCCAAGCTATTTTTGGCAGGTAGAGCAGCCGCAGCTTCTAATGAGATTATTTAGAAGTTGTATTTAAATGTGAGCATTGGAATGTGAGCAGCGTTTCCAGGACGGAGGCTTTTTTATCTGCATTTATTGTACTTTAGACCTAACATTTATTTCATTTTTCTTTTCTTTTTGCCACCTGCATGTAAAGAAAATAATTTGCCATAAGTTACTGACACTTATGTTAAATGTATTATGATCAGGTAAAATCTACCTTTAGCTATTAATATAACTTAATGGGGCTGCATATACAATAATAAAGAGCCTATTCTCCAGCGGCAAGATGACGGCTGATGATTGTGTAAACTGTATACATTACCTCTCCACGCTCCCAGTGTACTTCTGCCCTCTGCTCTCTTCTGGTGGATAGGTAATGTATAGAGTTTAGGGCAAGTGCTGCACGAACATCGCTAACAATGTCTGCGCAACCCTTGCTAAAGAATTATCGAGCAGTGTAATAGGTTCATTATTGATCAGGCTTATTGATCCGTCTAATAGGACCCTTATTCTTTGTGCTCACATCCATGTGTATTAATGTACAGAACTCACCAGAATTAATCTACTAACTAAAGCTGGAGGGACACTTTAAGGTTATGTAGCCTCAGTGGTAACTGGACAGGTGGAGGTATTATTGATGTAAAAAGTAATAAATATCTATCTATCTATATATATATATATATATATATATATATATATAGAAATCTGTAAAGTTGCTAAACGGCACTGTGTGGCTCAAGGCTCAAGTCGGGTGCTCTGCCCCAAGGTTCCAGACCCAGGTTCCAAGGTAATTCACAAACAAGGCAAGAGGCGGCACTCCAATTTAAAGTGAACAAAAAGTGGTGTTTATTCACCCAGTATGCAACGTTTCAATCTACTCGTTGAGATCTTGAGATGCTTGACAAAGATCTCAACGAGTAGATTGAAACGTTGCATACTGGGTGAATAAACACCACTTTTTGTTCACTTTAAATTGGAGTGCCGCCTCTTGCCTTGTTTGTATATATATATATATATATATATATATATATATATATATATATATAGCAAGGAATTCCCCACAGCACAGCTTAGAATTCAAACGTTGTGATTTATTTCATATCCAAAAACAGCAGTAAACAGTGCAACACAGCAAGGTGAGTCTGATGCGACGTTTCTGCGGCCTCCGCCGCCTTTCTCAAGCAATGCTTGAGAAAGGCGGCGGAGGCCGCAGAAACGTCGCATCAGACTCACCTTGCTGTGTTGCACTGTTTACTGCTGTTTTTGGATATGAAATAAATCACAACGTTTGAATTCTAAGCTGTGCTGTGGGGAATTTCTTGCTATATACAACGGGCTCCTGGTCAAAGCCGTCCCTGCTGGCACTCGGATCCACTACTGGTATAGTGCTACCTATATACTGTGAGATATATATATATATATATATATATATATATATATATATATATACAGGCCCGTATCTGCCATGAGGCGAGGTGAAGTGTTCGCCTCAGGCGGCAGATAACACAACCCTTGAGGGGGGCGGCATCAGCGTCCTGTGTCCTTATCATTACAACTAGTTATGGGTCAGTGCCCAGCCGTGTTTCCTATTAGTTGCCTAATGAGAAGCGCTGAGGAGGCACTGGAAGCCTCGTATTCACAGGTATGCACATCACATAAGACATAGATATATTGTCTCCTGCTGGTAACCCCTTTAATAATGCAGAGTTATTATACTCTGCATTACTTACACACTGTAGAAAAGAAAAAGTTAACAGCAGCGGGGACGCTATATTATGTCTTCTCTGCACTGCCGACCTCCGAGCTGACCTCAGCATAGTGCAAGAGCAGGAGAAGAGGCATAAAAGTAATGTTCTGCTCTGCTGTTAACTCTTTCTGTATTGCAGAATGGAAGTGATGCACAGTAATACTCTACATTCTGCAGTACTGAAAGAGTTAACAGAGCAGCCCGTTTTATTGCTCTTCTCTGGCTCCTGATGTCAGAGGTTAGAGGTTATCTATAGTGGTGTCCCATACACACTGCGATGCTGCACTGTGCCTGTCCTGTATCTTCTCTCCCTGACTATTGCTCTGAGGTCCCTGCAGTTTAGACTCAGGTCACAGGATAGGATACTCAGCTGAGGCATTTATCATGTTGAATGGGGGGACCTGGGAGTGCTGGAGTTCTTGTATGGGGAATGTGAGGGGCACTATGCACATGGTAATATTACAGGGAATGTGAGGGGCACTATGCACATGGTAATATTACAGGGAATGTGAGGAGGGCAGGGGGCATGATAATCTTGTAGGGGGAATGTGGGGGAACAGGGATATAATGCTAAAATGCAATTTTTCAGCTCATTCAAGTACAGCTGCTAGTTCTGCTTCATCTGTGTCTTGGTGTATTTTTTCTGCTTATTTAACATAAAAATAGAAAATCAAGATTTAAATCGAGAATTGTCTCAAAATAAAAAAATAAAAAATTGAGATTTTATTTTTCGGCCATATCGCCCGGGGGGGGGGCGCTTTGTCAGTTCTCACCTCAGGCAGCAAAAAAAGCTAGAATCGGCCCTGTGTGTATATATATATATATATATATATATATATATATATATATATATATATATATATATATTATTAAATTTATATATAGGAATGTATTATTAAAAAGTCACATGTATTTAATCAACCCTGAGACATACTTAGCAGTCTGCTTTCAGGTCCACTTAACCAGAAGGAGATAACCCCATTTTTCTTCCCTATTTCACCCCCCCCCCCCCCCCCCCCCTCTTTCCTCCTATTTTATTGTCTGTCCTTGTCCAACATCGCAATAACTATCCAGACTGCTGGAAAAACCCAGTCCCACACCTTCAAGGTCGCACTATATCTTTTGCTTTATTATTTGTTTAATCGCTTTAGACTTGAACTGCTATTTTACAGTTATTGTACAATTGTATTACTCTGCGTGACTTTTCCTTGGATGAGTCTGTGACTCAATTCTGTTTTTTTCTGTAAAATCAATACAATTTGATTTACCATAAAAAGCCATGCAATGTATACATAGTGTGTTGTAGTTTAATATTAGGTTAAACTAGCTTTTTTTTTATTATTCTCCTCTGTTCATATTCTTTAGTAGGAGCTCACTGCTTTGCTCATTGTTGCCCCCTGCTGGATAATGAACATTGAGCTGCCAAAAGGAATGACACAGTGAATGGTTGTGAAAATACCTTTTTTTTTTCTTAGTCGGATATGGGGCCCGTATGTTTTACAACATAGTATGTTTAAAAAAAGACATCATATGTGAGGAGCTTTCTCGCATCTTGCTAAACAATGAACTTTTAGTCACTAAAAGAAGTGGTGTGCTCTGAAACTGAGCTTAAGGGTACAAACCCACTTGACGTATTTGCTGCGTGAATCAGTCTTAAAAATAAGCAGGCAAAACGCAGGTTGGCTTTATACAATTGTTCTGCATTAAAATACGCAATCGCGTATTTTTGAAGTGTGAAGCTTGTTGTTAGCAAAGCATCAGTTGTTAACAACCTGTGCGAAAAACGCATGTAGCTTCACGCTTCAAAAATACGCAATTGCGTATTTTAACGCAGAACAATTGTATAAAGCCAACCTGCGTTTTGCCTGCTTATTTTTAAGACTGATTCACGCAGCAAATATACGTCAAGTGGGTTTGTACCCTAAGACTATTGAAAACTACTAACTGATCCATGTGTTCAAGTATGAAGCTATTCATTTGCTCCTCTTGGAACAACTGTACTATGAGGCCATGTTCACATGGCGTAAGACACCGGCTGTTCCTTGACCCCGCCAGGTCGTGGAACGGACCGTGTCAGAGAAGATGATCCGGCCGGCACTGCAGTACTGGCCGGAGGATCTTCACTCCTGATGAATTGGGATGCGGGCACATCCGTGCGCGCCGTCATCCCAATTCACTGCTGAACACAATGGGTGTGCGGCCGGAGCCACACGCTCCATTGTGTGAACTGACAGGTTATCTGCAGCTGCTATTTAGTAAATGGCAGCCGCAGAAAACTGACATGCTAGTTTTTTTGCAGCATCGCTTGGGATCCCGGCTATTGTTGCAAATCAGCAACAACAGCTGTGATTATTACGAAACTTCCGTAGTGTGAACATAGCCTTATATTGCTCCCTTTGTATCAGAATGTAACTACTATAATACCTCTCTCATGGACAAAAATATAGCAGAATAATTATGATAATACTATACTTCTACTTACACAAAGAAAATACAGTAACTACTGTAATACTGCCCTATGTGTTAGTATATAACTAATATTACTAACACTGGCTCTGTGAACAAGAATAAAACCACTATAAGGCTATGTTCACACTACGGAAAAGTACGGCCGTTGTTGCCATCAGCAACAACGGCTGTACTTTGTGCAGAGGGGAACATAGTCTATTGTTCTATCGGATCCCGTGCGGCGCCGCAAAGAACTGACATGTCAGTTTTCTGTGGCCACAATTCAGTGAATTGCGGCCGTAGGAAACCCTGTCAGTTCACACAATAAAGCGAGCGGCTCCGGACGCTTGCTTAATTGTGTCCTATGGGGAGTTCTGATGCGGGCGCGTGCTGATGCGCCCTCATCAGGACACCACGGCCATAAAGATCATCCGCCCGGTACTGCAGTACTGGCCGGGATGATCTGTGCAGGGGTCACAGAACGGCCGGTCGATCAGGTTGTGTGAACATAGCCTAATACTGTCTGCACTGTACATGAATATATAATACTATAATTCTGCCCTATATGGCCAAAAATTTTACTATAATACAGTCTCCTGTGAACAAGAATATAACTACTGTTTATGTAACCCTGTGGACAAGAATATAACTACTACACTGCTCAACAAATAAGACAACACTCAGACATCACAGTATAACACAAAGACAAATAAACTTCAGGGGATATCAATCTGTCCAGTTAGGAAGTGATTGTGAAACCGTTTCACCTGCTTTGGTACACATGAGAGTGACAGGTGCACTGAAGAGGCAACAAGAAGTCAGCTATCCTCTCCTTATCCTCTCCTTATCCTTCCAGACTGATTCTTCTCTAGTTTTGTATTTTGCTTGTGTCTTTGTCACTACTGACAGCTTGATGCAGTACCATCGGTCCGTTCAGGTTGTGACATTTCCATATGTGTTGTCACAAGATGGTTTGCTGTGTCTCCCAGCTTATGGTCCTTTTACACGGAATTGATCGGATTGATCGTTCGTTTTTGCACGATAACGGTCAAATTCGAACGGTAATCGTACGTGTAAACGCAGCGAACGATCAAACGACGAGCGATAAATCGTTCATTTTGATCTTTCATCATGTTCTCAAATCATCGTCGATCGTTCGCAAAAAATTTGCAGATCGTTCAGTGTAAACAGACTTTCAACTATTTCCCCTATGTGTGAGATAGGCTTAAACGATCGCAAAACGATCGCATAGCGAATTTTCCGTACGATGTATCGTTCCGTCTAAACACTGATCGTTATAAAAAAAAACATTGTTCATTCAAAATCGTTAATCGTGCGATCGGGCGAATTATCGCTGCGTGTAAAAGTACAATTAGTCTCAAGGAGATGCAAATACAAAGGCATTAGTCGTTACATAAGGAATGCTGGACAGGAACATTTCATTAATGTGTAATTTTGTTCTCAATCAAGTACACAATTTTTATAAGTAAGGCTGCTGCCACCACACGTTTGTTTTTTTTTTTTTAAGGAAAATCACCACTGCAGTTCTTGAGCCAAAGCTAAGATTGGGAACTATAAAGAAATAACTTCTACTTCTCCTACCTGCTGGATCCACTTCTTTTGAAAAACTGTCTGCAGTTTTTGAATTATTGCACAAACAGTCATGTGACAGCAGCCTATAGATTTTTAGCTTTACTCAGTAATTAAAGTAATATTTCAGTCTTGTAAAGATGGCTTTCCGGCCCCCTCCAGCCTGTTTGTAGCAAGCCTAAACAACAGCCCAAGCACAAGAGTTATGCAATTTGTGTTACCAGGGCTGTGGAGTCGGAGTCGTGGAGTCGGAGCTAGTTTTGGCTGGAGTCGGAATCGGAAAAAAATGTTCAGACTCCAACTTTAAAAAAAAATCTTTAAAAAATGTAGAATTGAATTTTGATATGAATTTGACAAGTTTTGCTCATGAATATATATATTAAGCAACATTGTAATAGGACACTGGCCCTATTACAGAAGGGTGGTCATGGAAAAGTTGTCGGTCACTATTTGGCAGTTTGTTTCTGAGCTGGAAGAGCCCATTGTGTGGGGTGAGATCTGTGCTGCTCTATTCCTGGATGCTGGATGACTGTATATGAGCAGTGTAATATGAAGATATTCTGTGTAATATAGAGGAGGAGGAGAAGACATAAGTAGTGTAGCAGTAACCTCTGTCCTCAGTGTGGTGTTTTTTCTCTGGGAGAAGATTGTGTGTTTTTCTTTAGTGTTCTATGGCTGCAGCTGTGTGTGTGTGTGTGTGTGTGTTTGCGTGCTATGAATGCAGCAGGATGTGTGTGTGTGTGTGTGTGTATGCTATGGCTGCAGCAGGCTGTGTGTGTGTGTGCTATGGCTGCAGCAGGCTATGTGTATGTGTGCTATTGCTGCAGCAAGCTGTGTGTATGTGTGCACTATGGCTGTAGCAGGCTGTGTGTATGTGTGGTATGGCCGCAGCAAGCCGTGTGTGTGTGTGTGTGTGGTGTGCGCTGTGGCTGCAGCAAGCTGTGTGTGTGTGTGTGTGCGCGCGCTAATGCTGCAGCAGGCTTTGTGTGTGCTATAGCTGCAGCAGGCTGTGTGGGTTTGTGTGTATGCTATGGCTGCAGCAGGCTATGTGTGTGTGTGTGTGTGTGTGTGTGTGCGCGTGCATGCGTGCTATTGCGTGCCCCCACAGTGACCTTCTATATCACTGTGTGACCTCTATATCACTGTGTGTGACCTCTCTGTATATCACTATGTGTGACCCCTCTATATCACTATGTGTGACCCCTCTCTATATCACTATGTGTGACCCCCTGTATATCACTATGGCTGACCTCTATATCACAGGGATCTGGCATTGTTAGCAGTGTTTCTGTGTGTATGGTGAATATTTAGTTAGAAACATAGAAGACTGTCAGCAGGAAAAGACCACCTGCTCCATCTAGTCTAGTTCTGAGTTGTTCAGGACATGGAGGCTGGAGACTGGCTGCATCCGCTGCACACACAGAAGAAGCTGCTTTATATACAGTATTCCTTTATTCACTCAGAAGACGCCCCAGGATCATGTAGGACATTAGGGAGAAGCTGCTGAGCCAGTGTGATAAATAACTCCCCTGGTATATGACTGGCCATTTATGAAGGAGCGGGAGTCGGGAGTCTGAGTCGGTCCTGATAAAATTCAGGAGTTGGAGCTGCGGCTTACCGACTCCATAGCCCTTTGTGTAACTCCCATTGACTTTAAAGGGAATCTGTCACTAGATTATGCTGCATTATATAAGGGCAGCATAAACTAGAGACAGAAATGCTGAACAGATCGGTGTATTAATGACATAATTCTGTTTAGCCGTTCTCCTTATATGCACGAGAATGGGATTTGTGCTGCACCACTCACCCCCCCCCCCCCCCCAGCTGCTGATTGATAGCTTATGGCCTATACACAGTATGGATAGATAACTGCCAATCAGCAGCTAGTGGGTGGAGTTTTATACTTCTCATGAATATTCAGGCCTACTGGGCTCATGCACATAATAGAGAGGACTACTTATTGTTCATGCTATTCAGGAGGATCAGCACAGAACAGTGTGATACATCTTTCTATTCAGTATCTCTGTCATTAGTTTATGCTACTTTAAAAAGGACAGCATAAACCTGCTGACAGAGTCTCTTTAAACCCCTTAATGACGCATGACGAGTATTCTCACGGCGCGGACCCTCTCTGCAGCGTGTGGCTCCCAGCTGCTATCACAGCACGGATGTGCACTGATCTCTGGCACGGACGATCGCGTGAGAGATCAGTGCAGTTTTATTACAAGTCCCCCAGGGGGACTAAAAGTTAATATATGTGTGAAAAAAAAGTGATTTTATTAGTAAAAAAAAAAAATCCCCTCCCCTAATAAAAAGTTTAAATCCCCCCTTTTCCCCATTTTATAAATAAAAATAAACATATTTGGTATCGCCCCGTGTGTAATCGCCTGAACTATAAATTTATCACATTTCTGATCTCGCACGGTAAACGGCGTAAGCGCAAAAAAAAAGCAAAGTGCAAAATTGCTGATTTTTGGTCACATCAAATCCAGAAAAATTGTAATAAAAAGTGATCAAAAAGTCGCATATGCGCAATCAAGGTACCAATAGAAAGTACAGATTAAAACCTTAAAAAAATAAAAAATAAAAGTTCTTCAAATTGCTCTATTTCCATCCTTATATCGCTTTTATTTTTTGGTCTATGGGGTTGTGTGAGCTGTCATTTTTTGCGCCATGATCTGTTCTTTCTATCTGTACCTTGTTTGATCCCTTTTTATTTAAATTTTTCAGGATTTGATATGACAAAAAATCAGCAATTTTGCATTTGACAGGTTTTTGAGCTTATGCTGTTTAACGTGCGAGATTAGGAATGAGATAATTTTATAGTTCTGGCGAATATGCACGCGGCGATACCTAATATGCATGTTTGTTTGTTTATTTATTTATTTTTATTATTATTATAAAATAGGAAAGGGGGTGATTTAGACTTTTATTAGTGGAGGGGATTTTTTTATTGCTGAAAAACACTTTTTTTTTCCTTTCTTTTTTTCTTTAACTTTTGGCCTCCCTTGGGGACTTTTAATTTTACTTCACTGATGTCCCATAAAGATCACTGTAGTGTACTTATAATTAATACATTGATCTATGAGATCAGTGATAGATTGCTTAGGGCTGCTAGAGCCGGAAGCAATCTATTACCGAGCCGGGATCAGCGTCATTCAGATGCTGAGGCCCGTCTGCGATCGAAACGCGGGAGGGGGTGATCTCCCCCAATAGACACCAGGGATGGGTACACAACAGCTGGGTGGCGCGCGCTGCGGAGAGGGTCGGTGCCGTAAGTCCTTTCTTCATTTCCTTAAAGACAGCATGATGAGTATACTTGTCATGGGTTAAGGGGTTAAAATAAAAAGAATTGCACATTTTTTTTATTTCACTCCACAAATAATATTTTTTCTAGTTTTGCAGCGTGTTTTATGGAAAAATTAAGTCTGTTATTGCAAAGTAAAATTAGTTTCACAAAAAAATTCACATGTCCCAGGGAGCAATGCACTGTATTGAGCTCTTTAGCCAGCAGCTGGCAGTGTTATCGTTTGGCTGGTCCCCCCGAGATCAGTGATCTGTTTCTCTTATGGCTCTACTAGGCATTGCTCCCACTTAGCCAGAATCCTGCTCCACACTGACTTACATTGACTTATAGGGCCACTTAATATGGTGGTTTTGGTGGTTTCCCCACAGGAGCCACCCCTTTGGCCGGGTCCTTCCCGAAGGGATATCTGGATAGTCTTGTGTTTTGAGACTACTCAGTGAGGCTCCACAGGTTCTTTTTTGGATATTAAAATAATTTGATTACCAATATTCTGATTTCACTTCATCATTATGGAGTGTTCAGTGCATTGTAACGGCGGAAAACGTGATTATGTTTTCTTTTATTTTAGCACAAGGCTGCAACATAATTAAATGTGAAAAGGTCTAAAGTCTTTCCAAATGAATGGTAACTACTATAATAATGAGCCCTATGTACTAAAATTCTCATGTGCATGTTTCACACGCAGCATTTTTTGGGGAATGCTGCCACTGCAATTTTTGTGCGAAAACCAGAAGTGGATCCAACAGGAAAGAGAAGTACAAGTCCTTCCTTTATATTTTCCATCCCATCTGAATCCACTTCTGGCATTGGCACAAACACTGCAGTAGCAGCTTTCCAAAAAACTGGCAAGTGTAATCCGGCATAATACTGCTCCTATGTACAACTATATAACTACTGTAATACCACCCTCTGTATACAAGAATGCGTATAACCGTATATAACCATTATACTGCTCCTATATACAATATACTGAGATTATAGTTTTAAATGGTTAATACATCATCTTAAATGCCACAATCCTCTATGTAAATTCATTGGTACTCTCAATCTCTTCTTATGTCATGGACTGTACATTAAGCAGCCTATCTGGCTCTGTGATATCGAAGACATCTGGTTGGCTTGACATTCCCCCAAAAGGATCTTGGCAGTGACTGTTTCAGCAAATATCTGATTGATGCTGGCATCTCTAGTAGACCAGACTCTCCTCATCCAGCCTTATTCATTCGTACATATTTATTTGTGCTCCACCAAATATATATTTAAGTGACATAATAGAGACTAACAGTTTTATATAAATATCCAGTTTCTATTTTCATGTTGTTTTTTTATGTATCAAATAAATCGTGACTGCATCCCAATTGTTCAGTGGAACGATAGTAATAACTGATCTGAATTTGTACCAGTTTCACTCATTTAATTAATTTTTAAGGAAATAAATTAGATGTGCTTACGCTCTATTTACAGACTTGAGGCTTATCAGCCACCCATTCAGAGATGGTTAGTATTCAGCGTATCAGAGAGTACCAGAAAAGACCTTCTGTAATACCGGACTAAACAAGCAGATTCCGCTGTGATACTGATTAGCATTAAAGTCCATGACTCCCATTCTCAAAGCTGATTTTCATTTCAAATGTATATGAACAAATAAGTTCAGCAGACAAATATATACCATATTTTCCGGCATATAAGACTTTTTAACCCCGAAAAATCTTCTAGAAGTCGGGGGTCGTCTTATACGTCGGGTGTGGTCGCATACGGTGGGGGAGCTAAAAAATAGCTGTATCCCACCACTATAAAAAACATACAATTCAACTCACGTGTGACCCATTCCCAGCAGCCGTGCGTTTCCCGTCCCGTTTTCAGCGCAGGCAGTGTAACGTATACTGTCTGCACCGGAGGTCCCTGAAGCTCTCCCAGGCAGCCGAGCATCTTATTGGAGAAGCCCGGAGCTTCAGGAGAGTGATACAGGCGCCGGAAGTCCCCGATGCCTTTGTCATTCTCCCGAAGCTCTCCCAGTTAACTGTTGTTGTTTTTTTTTTTCTTTAACTGCAGTTTACCCCTGCCTTACCACAGCAGGGCTCCAGTTAGTAAACCCAGTGTATAAGGCGAACCTCTGACAATCTTTTTGAAAGTCAGTGGTCTTTTACGCCCAGTCGCCTTATACGCCGGAAAATATGGAAATAAAAATGGTAGAGACTAATGCTGTCCCTACTGTGTCTGCCCTAATATGTCCTTCTTGGCAAGTGGTGCGGCCTCCCAGAACAAGGCAGCCCCAGACTGGAACCTAGCCCTACCTCACCATGCATAACTCTGCATGACCAAAATTGGCTTGATACTTTTGTCAATCAGAGGTGACAAAATAACTATTTAGCGCTCCATGCATTTCTGCTTTATAAAGGTGCACTGAAAATCTACATCAACATCTCTTATAAAATTTGTGAATTACAAGAGACTTCCAGGCTGATTTTGGTATGGCATTCCTGGTTTTTGCCCATGTGAACATGCCCTTATACCGTCCCTCTCCTTTTGCAACAGTATGAAGGTATTTATATGGATCTGTCTTTGTGTTATTTTTATACCAGGAGTGCTCCTTTTTATTTTCCGTATCAGATGCATTACCAATAGAGATGAGCTCAACTCGAGCATGCTTGAGTCCGATTATTCGGCATTTGAATACCAATGACTGAAGAAGTTGGATGCAGCCCTAGGGACCCAGGGAAAACATAGATACAACTATGGCTGTAAAAATATTTTAGATTTTACAGATGACAGACAGACATTTACGGGATGGTAGTTCCCATTTCACCTTTTACCCTTCATAAAGCAGACCGGTCAGACGGAAAACAGGGGTGTACAATTAAAAGGCCCATTGCTAAAGCAGGCTAATTGTCATGATTTTAGGTGTCTTTTTTTCTCTTTACTCCCTATTGTCTTTTGCAGTGCCTTTGCACAGCCTTTTTGTAACTATGTATATGAGGCTCAAAAAGCACAGGAAAGTGCTGCCCCTGTCCTATGAGGTATATGGATACAAGCAGGTACAGAGGTGGTAAATTAGAGGACACCGGCTGGACTTGAGGAAGGGCCCTGTGTCGCTGGAAATGACTATGGCAATAAAAAGGTATGCGTAGAATCATGATGAGAGGCCCTATCTAGCCAAGGGTAGATCTGCTAACAGGCCCGCTCTAAATACCAGTACTGCATCAGTCAGTCCTGCCACGTTTTCCCTGGTTAATAAATAAGTCTAGGGGCGATGGCCTATCTCTTGCCTTAATAGACAAGGATGGTAGTTGTTATATGGGCTTGTTTAATGTAATCAGACTGTTGGATATCTTTGGATGATATCTGGCACTGGCAGCTCAATATTGAACACAGATAAAGTTCTAAAAATGATCATACATTTTCTATAACTGTTGTCTGAAGCTGTTAGGACTGGAAGATCATCTTATGTGTTACTCTTGATAGATGATGTTGGGGGAATTATAGATTGGACATGTCTCAAATGAAATAAGCTGCTGGAGGATACGGATATGTATAGAGGAATATATTGGGACTGGAAGGAATTTCTCTTGGCTGTTTGAGCTGTGAACTGTCTATTGCATATGGCTAGCTTTCCCCTTTTCCTTGTGTTTCACACTCATTTACAGTATAATAGAATTACATGATGGTAATTTCCAGTGCTCGGGATGTTTTCCATACATGCTGTGCATTGCAGTGTATGACTTCCAGCACACAGGACAGAATCAGCCAGTACAATTGTTCGTCCACAGGGGAGCACTGTTTGAACAGATATTCCTCCTGCTCAGCAACCCTTATAAAATCCATGTAGATTACTGGCAACATTTCTAATTGTTCAGCAAGTGCTTTAAAATGCTACATTTCCTTGTACTGGGATAATTAGAACAAATCCTTGGTGTGTACACAGCGCTGTGACTCGCTGACTGATCTCTGACAAAAAGACTATGTTCAGATATATTTCTGTATATTGTGGCTATATGCTGAATAATATGTCATGGGGGAATTGAGTTAAAAGTGCTTGTCCCATATGTTCTTAGCAGCTGAAATCCACGGCAGACAATTTTGTACTGATCTTTTTAATCTCATGCACTTTGCTTCTATTGTAGTTCCATAGCAAATAATGCATTTGTGGATGCACCCTTACAAGTGAGGGAATGCCTATCAGGAAAACAATATTTTTAAAAACAATACATTAGATTCTATTAAATCCAATGGGAAAACTACTCTTTGTTCACACAGCCTAATTTTATTCATTTTTGTCTTTATATTACAAAATATGGATGTGTTTCTGCACTTATTTCTCCACCTAATATAGGACATATTTTGGGCAGCAGACAACCCATAATATGTCCCATCTGAAAATAGCAGTATTTTCCGAGTGCTAGCTTTTGCTAGAGCCCCAAAAGAGAGTTTAAATACATCAGACCTTTTTTAATATTTAAAAAAAAACAACTAACTTGTTGAGCAGTAAAATACAGACCAAAACCTTGGGTACATGAAGTCTAAGAATTTAATTTACGGAGGTAATAACGCTACTGGTTTTGATACAGATGATTTCGAACGCGTTTAATATTATCTGCTTGTCATCTAAAAGAAGATCCCCAGTAATAAAAAGAGCAGAGATTACACAGTGTAATCCAATTAGCGGTAATGTTTGTGGAGATATCCACTGTCTACATGAAAGTTAATTAGAGATGGTCATTAAGATTAGGCGCTTTCAGTATCTATAGTGTAATGAGGATGCAGACAAGGTCATACATGGTGCAATCTGACAGATCTGCTTTGGGTGATGTAATATAAGGATGGGGAGGGCTGGGATTTTTAATTACAATTTTATTTACAATTTGTATTTCTTGTGGGCACTCTTCAGAAACAAAAAGGATCTGGTCTGCCATAGGTCTATATATTACATTGTTGAAACTGCATTCCTGGAGTTTAGCAAGTTAGCTAAGAAGCTAATCACAATCTAAAAATATTTATATGATAGCAGCCAATGAAGGTGTACACCCACCGCCTCCACGTTGAGCTGACTAGTGCTATGTCTGTTTTTCTAACCTCCGTAAAGACTCTCCTGGCCAATGTTGAACTCTAGAGTAAGAACTACAAATAATCATGCAAACCATCTTCAAGTGAAAGCCATATATCCTTATTAAAAATAGACTTGTAACCAGGAAAGTCTCAAGCCCTTGTAATGAAACACAAGTGCATCAAACCAGTTTTGTCTGCCCTGAGGTTTCATCCCTTTGGCTTCTTCTAAGGCTGTCACTTATGACACTCATGTAAATGAAAACCTTAAAGGGCTACTCCAGAGACTAAAAATATATTTCTAATACATTGCTTTAATAGGTTATATTACTTTATAACCATTAAACAGTTTGACTTGCTACCTTTAGCATAGGAAATGTCACATGACAAATGCAAGACTTCTGACATGCTTAGAGTCATGCAATAATAATAGCAGCATGTAATTTTTATACCAGGCATTGTACTATCTGAAGTCATCATGGAAGTCTAGTCATGTGTTTTATGCCTGTGGCTACCATTGCTATTAGTATTGTGCTTTCCCCAAGTATTCGCTTTGACTCAGTGTTGCCAATCCAAACTAGGAGTGGAGGCCCTACTGGGCAGCTATCCAAGAGCCCCCTGGGGCTGGTTCTCTTTGAGGGTGTTGATTTCACATGAGTGGCATCATAGAGGTTGCCCTATTATGATTTTGTTATGGTGCCCCTAAACCAACATGCTGGGTAGTGCTGAATCTAGCGTTTGTAGTGTAAACCCCCTTAGGCTCAGAACAGCCTAGTACATGTTATTCATGAGATTCATAGAAACCCAGGAAGACTTTGCTGAGAGATAGAGAGAAAATGGTCAGTCCAGAAAACACATTTTCCTCCACATAATGTAAAATCCATTTTTCTCTTGGCTCCCTGCTTTACTGAACAATTGTTAAAGTGTTAGCGGGATCCGCCGCTCGCCATCCTCATCAATATTGTAAACATATTATTTTCATCTTGTTTCTGTTCTGTGGTGCAGAAAATGATGTGGGATACAGATTAATATTTGATTCTGCAGAGAGTCTCGCTCAATAGAATTTCATTTCATAGATTTTTTTTTTTTTGGAAGTTAAAGGAGGTTATCAGCCTTTACTGGATCAACCACATTCCTGGGTTTTTTCTTTGCTTGAAATTTAGATCTTCAAAACAAGATTGTAAAGGTTGTGTTCCCAGATATGTGTCTTATTACATAGGAAATGAACCTGTAAAGTACATTATGTACATGTTAAAATGTAGGTGGGATCGGGGCTCAAGCCAAACTGCTGCCCTAGGATCAGAACATGTCGTCCTGCCATAACTGATGTAAAGATACCTGGTAATATTCATACAAACAGTTGTAAGGTTGTTCTTGTTCAAGGAATTCTTACCTTAAAAAAGGTCTAAAAAAACGTAATAAAATACAGCAAATATGGTCTGAACAGAACCCAGGACCATCATCCCATGAGCATCATACACTGTCCTCCCAGCAGGCAGAGATGGTACTGGTTGTAGCTGCCAATGGGATGCTGTGCTGCTGATGCACCATGCAATTGATAGCAGATTTGAAAATGAGAATGCAGTTCGGAATCTGAAATGAAAAAATTCTGACCGATCAGAGGTCACATGACCCAGCCACAGTATTGTAACATATGGATGCTGCAGAGTTGGGTTGAAACAGAATACTTGTTATACCTAATAACGGGAATATTTTATCACATATTTCTAAGTTTGTAATATCTTTATATTACTTAAAAATTTTCAATAAAAATTATTGAACAGGAAACAGATGACACTGCGTGAATGGTGATGTGCATTATAAGAGGAAAAAGTGTGGGTGCTGCTTTAACTATTTTTAGGGTATGTTCAAAAAGAGGTGGATACGCTGTTGATCTTTCATGCAGATTTTGTGAGCAGAAAATTCTGCAGCATATTGTATTATTAGCAAAGTAGATTAGATTTAGCAACTCTTATGTACATGCTCTGGGAAGAGTCACATAGATCCAAGGAACGGATTATAAATCTGCAGCATGTCAATTTATGTTGTAGATCTGCAGCAAAATCCTCAGTTGCCGATTTTATTCCCCCTTCTTCTTTTCAAAATCCAATTCCACACCAAATTCTGCATAATTTAGTGAAATTTGTTTCTGTTGCTATGGATTTATCCACTCATAAATCCAGAAAGAAAACAAACAGCATATACGCTCATGTGAACATAACCCAATATTGTCCAAATAACCATAACTAGTGCAATAAGATACAGCACCGTCACAGCAATGTGATATCCCGTATGGTATGCTCTCTGCGGAGCTTATCCTTGCAGGTAGGTAAAACAAGTATATGCTTAGTGGGGTGCTCAGCTCAGTCTTTCGCTTAGCAATATAATAAAAAGAAAATTAGCAGCACTCACCACTTTGTCACAGTTCCATTGTTTCTACCCTGGGGCGTAAAACAGCTGTAACCGGCAACACAGCGTGGCTAACACTGGCGTCTCACCTGCAATTTATGTTTTGTTACTTTTTCAATAAAGAAACAATGGAACTGTGACAAAGTGGTGAGTGCCGCTAATTTTCTTTTTATTATATTGCCAAAAAACAGTAACGTTTTGTAAGTCAATGAAGGTCCCGGGAGTATATTCCACCAATCACATGTTCATGGCTCATCAAGCTGTGGGAGTTTTCTGACTGGCAAAAACTGGTTTTATGACATGATCGTACCCTTTGAACAGAAAATTGTGAACAAAGTATGACATTTAGGTAAGGTGAGAGGGATTGTGTATACAGTGATCACATCCTATGGAATCTATAACGCATATAGCTATTGTTAATCAATAACTGGGGACATGTCATGTGACACAATTGTCAGTACATTGCATGATTGTGAATCACTCTTATTTATGACACACATTCCACTTACTTCTCACCTACTGGTCACGTCACAGATATTGCCATGTTCCATGGTGTCATACTACAACACACCTATCTGTCTTATCTGGATTATGATTACAAGAGAGATTTTATGGTCAGCTGGTAACTTTCATTTATGTAACTGCATTTGTAATTTAGGTTAATGTATTCAGTCTGATCATTTTCATATGTGTGTGTATATATATAATTGAAAATCAACCTAATGTAGGCATGCTATATATATATATATATATATATATATATATATATATATAAATCACTTCTCTACATTATGTTGCTTTTCAACACCAGGGGGTGCAGTTCCCTCTGGCTATAAATTTGCTTTATTTCAGTGATTTTAAGGGCACGTTCACACTTACTGGATCCGCAGCAGATTTCATTTAAATAACTGAACACAGCATCAAATCTGGACCAGATCCTGTAGGTGTGAACGCACCCTAAAAGGAATATGTCATCCGTAATCATTATTGTTGAAATTTTGCACCAAACCCCAAAAGCCTGTAGAGTAAAGGCCGTATTAGATGGCCTGACGTGTGGAGTAAGCAAGCGTGCAGGCAGGCTGCAGGGCTGCATTGTTAGTAATGTCTTTGCAGCCCTTGTTTTAATCAGCCGTCAGCCACACATCGCCTATTACATGGAGCCATGGGTAGGAGACGAACAATAAAAAAAAAATGTATGTATTTATGTATGTATGTATGTATGCATGTATTTGTTTGCTGGCCAACTGATCACTGTCTTTATTACACAGAGATATGCCTGATTTGGCAGATAATAGGGCCTTCAGCAAGCAATGTAAAATGAATCGCTAGCTTACTTCTGGACAGGCTAACAGATTCCCACTGTCAGGTGCAGATAGCCCAACAGGCGTCTACTAGCCTCTCTGTGCCTCACTGGAGATGGGACACTAGTAAAAGACAAATGTAACTGCAAAGTGTGCTACGCTGATAGCATATCGCGATTTGGGACAGATGTAGTGACGCCATCTATAAAATTGGTATTGGCTACATCTATAAATATAGACAATATATCAAGAAAGGAATGGCAGCACTAGTCATGCCACAGCAGCTCTCTCTGGATAACACTGAGGGACACAGGGCACTGGAGGGACACTGAGCATCCCCCTGCCATCATCCTCTCCAGCAGCCACAGCCCGCACAGCTCTGGGAGTCGGGTCGTGACATCACCATGTTATCCAGGAAGTGAAGCCCTGATGCAGTAGTAAGTGCAGGGAAAAAAAGCACTTTATAAACATTTCCTGTAATAAGTGTATATTGGTGATTTGTATAACTTTTGGGGGGGGCAATACAATATTTTAATAAATAATTTTCACTGGACTTTTCTTCTTACTGGATGTACCTAATATTGTGGGTGCAGTAGGAGATCTTCTATTACAGTTGAAACTCTCTGAAGAAATGGCTCATCGACAGAGTGACCAGCCTTCAACACCCACTATTAGCTAGACGTTGTTAATGGAGTCCTTGCAGCTGGTAAAGTGTCTGCAGCTAGAGATTTCATTTTATTTGCAGAGTTTAGTAATAGAAGAGCAGAGAGTACAGTGCGTGCACATGGCATTAAACAGCCGCCTAGATCAGCAGCTATTCCATTCATTAACTGTCAATGAATGATTTCCCAATTATAGCTAATTCATTTTGCAACTAACTCCTGGCACATCTGCTTATCAACAAGTGTTTTGTGCTGAATATAATCCAGTTATCATGTATTTGCAATTGAGAGCTTGAATGTTGTATGCACACACAGGCCTCAAATATTTAAGCATTGAGTCTATACTGCTTCATTGAACCAACACAGGCAGCTCTGACAACACAGTAATTATTGTCAATACAAATAGAATAGGGACACAGATAAGATATGTAGGGGGGTAATCCAAGGACTCATATTCTGACATTCCATATGTCCCATAGATACACACATGCATAGTAGTCTTAGTGCATAGTGGTGTATGCCTCAAAGGGGAACTCTGGCCGAAATGATAAAATGGCTGCAGGCAGGGACAGGCGGGAACATTATAAAGAAGTTCTCCTCACCTGTCCCTGTGCCCCGCAGCATCATGTCACAGGCTCACTGACTCCCAGCTCTTCTTTCGGGTTTCAGCGTTGTCACAGCGCTGTTACAGCGCTGTCCCTGGAGAAAGTACCCAATCCGGCTGATCGTCTGTTCGATTACCCGTTAAGCCAGTCCTGCCCCAGTAACTGAGTGGCAGAGCGAGCAATACATTTGCTGGGTCATGACTTCGCTGGAGCCAGGAGGCAGGAAGGGGTCCATGAGCTGTAAGGTAGCACTGCAGGGGCATGGGGATGGGTAAGTACAGCTTATAAACCCTGGTGTTCTTCTTGCTTCTGCCCGATGTCCGCAACCGCCGCTGCAACTTTAGAGCTAGTTTTTGAAGTGACACACCGCTCAGCCAATCACTGGCTGTATCAGTCCTGTCTCAGCCAATGATTGGCTGAGCGGCTTGTCACTTCAGAAACCAGCTCTGATATTCCAACAGCCGCTGCAGGGACTAGGCAAAAGCAAGGAGGACATTGTGGAGAGAGGTTGTCTTTATTAGGGTCCATTTACACAGAAAGATTATCTGACAGATTGTCTGCCAAAGATTTGAAGCCAAAGCCAGAAACAGGCTATAAACAGAGATCAGGTCATAAAGGGAAGCCTGAGATTTTTCCTCTTTTCAAATCCATTCCTGGCTTTGGCTTCAGATCTTTGGCAGATAATCTGTCAGATAATCTCTCTGTGTAAATGGACCCTTATACAGAGCAATAATCTGCCTAATTGGCCTAATTTGGCAGATTATTGCTCCATGTAATGGTGCGTTTACACAGACAGATTTATCTGACAGATCTTTGAAGCCCAAACCAGGAACAGAGTATAAACAGGGATCAGATCATAAAGGAAAGACTGGGATCTATCCTCTTTTTAAATCCATTCCTGGTTTTGGCTTCCAAAATCTGTCAGATAAATCTGTCTGTGTAAACGCAGCATTAAAAGGTCCTATGTCTAGTGGAAAGAAAGTTTTACCACCAGCACAAAGGAGGATTTTTTACTGTAAAAGCAGTGAGACTATGGAGGTCACTGTCACACAAGGTTGTGTGTAATGTTCACTGCTACCCAGACTTAAAACATTATGCAGAAGAATAATGTAATACTGTATTAAGAAGTTAGTTCTTCATTAGGAACACTTATGTCTTGTTGTCCAGTCTGTTCATGATGGGATTGTGTGCTGGTGACAAGTTGTCTTTCATAGCCTGGCAAAGAGATATTTTAGGACACAGTAAGGAAGGTAAAGTCAAACTTTTTCAAAACACCCCCGAGAATAATCGTCCAATGCATTGTTCCCAACATAAACTACACCTTTGACAGCGCTGAGAGACGGGAAGACATTCTGTATTCATATTTTAATCAGAAATGTCACTGCAGAAATTGATCTATTATATTGCGTGGACGTTATACACTCACCTGTCACTAGGAGCTGACACCTGGTTTTGACAATGATCAGCCTGGAAGTTTTTCAAGAGGAAAACATTTCTGGTATTTTGCAGTAATTCAGCATTTTAATAAAGTGCCCAGACTGTCAGAGATATAGATATACAATACATTCCTTAACTCTGCAATTAACAGGCTGGTACTGGATTATAATTTCAAAACAACATACGTTATTTTTTTTTAAAAAAGTGGTAATTATTAGTCATTAAATGGCGGCCATCCACTTAATTTCAACAGTGCACTGCCTCGCCCACATGCTGCTTTCCCATGAATATTGGGGCGGCACTCTGCAGTGAAATCATTTTTAGCTGCTTATCACTGCAGAGCACTGGATGAATATTCATAAAGGAGGGCAGGCTGACAAAGACTGATAGTTGTAGGACAGCTGTACTGCTGCCAGACAAGACTCACCGATGGCAGCGCCCTCCTGTCCACTCTTTTGCTGTGCTCCATGCTCAACATGGGGCTGCTCATGTTTTCTGGTTATTCTTTCACCTTATGCTGTAGTGACACCTCTGGCCACTAGGGTGCGCAGGCAGCCAACTGCTCTGGATTTATAGTGGCAGCTTGTCTCCACCTGCTACTGCCATCTGCCAGTCCAGAGCCACCTGCACCTATTTTTTTTAACTTAGTCCATTATTGTGCACAGTCATAAACTAGAACATGATAGTTACAATAACAACATATATTACATAACCTGAACAAGAACAAAATCAGGGAGAAATATTGTCAAACAATAGATAGCAAATGAGTTGTTTCTCTATCATCTCTGTGAGTCTGTCCAGTACTCAGTATCTCTGATTCAGAGATATTCGTCAGAGGTGAGTGGTACCAGAGATGCTGCACCTTCCCAAATTTAGAAGAACATTTGTATATGTGATATGTTTATATGATACCACAATATTGACCAGTTATATCCACATACATTTGTTAGGAGGCCGCCTGTCAACCCATCTAAGAGTGATGGCCTTTCGTGCTATAGCGCTTCTGTAGGGAAAATACTCAGATGATGGATCTACACTTCCTTGCTCTAGGCACCGAATAAGGATACAGTAGGGTTTAAGAGCACTGCCGTTGGACAGATTTCTGATAGAGTTTGAACTACATCACATGAACTACAACTACATTCCAGAAGCTTTCAATACGAAGACAAACCCTAAATGCACCTATTTAAACCAGCTCCCCGTGCTCTTTTTTGCCTGAGCATTATTGCATTTGTGCATTCTACGTGAAGGTGCATTTCTGTAATCCTGCTTCTCTGTGTAAACTGACCCATCGCTGTTCTCCGGATTATGCTTCCTGCCTGACCCCCCGCCAGTGCCATGTGCCTCTCCTGTTGCTGACTCAGATTGTCTGACCTGCCTCTGAGCCACCTGCCCTAATCCTTTTCCTGTCTGACTACAAAACCTATAGTAATAGGTATAAACAGCACCAGCAAATAATTAGAAGAGTGCACGTCTCGCCAAACTGGACCCCGTGCTGACAATATAATTCAGAAAAGTAAACAAGACAGCACTTGAGTTTGTGAAATAAAAATTGTGATGTTTATTCACAACATCTTTCTCAACGTTTCGGCTATATTTTGGCCTGAGAAAGGCTAAACTATAGCCGATAAACATCACAGTGTTTGGTTCACGAACTCAAGTGCTGTCTTCACTATCTTTTTGAATGACTACAATACCTGTCTCATCCCTGGTACTGTGCTTACTCTCTTGCTGATGACCCTGCTTGCTGACTATGTTTACTCAGCCTTTTCTCCGATGCGTTGCACCAACTCTGTCTGGATCTTGGGAACCAAGTGCTGGACAAACCAGGACCACACTTGTGGATTGACTTGGTGTCCTCTGGCCGCAGAAGTCCATAGCGGAATAAAGGGTCAACAACTATAGGGCACTTTGACTTTGCTGCCTGGTGTGGGCCAAAGCCAAATCGGTTGAGTGGCAGAGTGGGTCCTCTCTCATTGTCCATTACAACAGTACTGAACTCTTCTGGCCTTAGAGGGAGTTTACTCCTTTAGGCCAGGTTCAGACTATGTAACTGTGCGGCTGTATTTGCGGATGTAATTGTGCGGCGGTATTTTTGGTGGTTCATGCGTACGCTGGAAAGTATAGGATATACGGCTGCACAGTGCACACTATGTATGAATCTACGGCCCGATCGTAAACGGACCCGTAAAAAATGAACAAGACCATTGTTTGCGGCTGGACATGCGGCCGAGGATTGACAGGCGGTCCGTACGGAGTACTTCAAAAATAGCCGGCAATGATGCCGAATGCCGATGCCTCTAATAGTTAATATATTAAATTAATAAAACACATTTTCTTTGTAATAAAGTCCCTTTCGTTGGTCAATAATTTAATTCTAACGAATCCATCATTTTGCAATTAAATATACTGTTAAAATAAATAGATATATAAATAAATGTATATTTATATATATATTTATTTTTTGACAGTATATTTAATTGCACAATGATGGATTCGTTAGAATTAAATTATTGAACAACGAAACTGAATTTATTTAATCGAAAATGTGTTTTATTAATTAAATATTAATTAGTACAGGAAGCTCCATAAGCCGTTAATTCATATGCCGGCAATAGAGCTTTCTGTACTAATCATCACTTTACTTTAATGAAAACATCAAATGTTTCTTCTAATTATGTTATCACAATAGCATTATTAGAAGAAACATTTAGAATTATATGTGCGCTCAGCTGATTGGCTGATCGGCTCAGCGCACATATAATGAGCCGGTCCGCAGTACAGTCACTTCATTGTGCTGCGGACCAGCAAAGAGACAACATCGGGATTGAGTATAGAGCTCTCCCCACCCCCTCCCCAGCACTGCACCCCTCCCAGCAAGGAAGGGGGGGTCAGTTAACCCCTTCCTTCCTGGGATGGGTGCAGTCTGACATCAGTCTGGCCCCCAAGGGGTTAAGGGGGATGCAATACATCCTCCCTTAACCCCTTGGGGGCCAGACTGTATTCAGCGATCTGTAAAGATGCTGCATACTGTAAGGTGCACAACACCGCTCACAATGATGGGTGTTGTGCTCCTGTTTGTGTGTTTTTTGTGTGTTTCTCCCTTTTTGTTTTTCAGATATCGGTATCCTGTGGATTACGTCGGATTACGTGGACTACGTCGATGACCAGCGTTTTTTTAATGTTTTTTTTTTATAAAATGGTCAATGAGGGGTGTGGGGGTGTTTTTATTTGAATAAAAAAAATTTTTTAACTTGTGTCTTGTCTTTATTTCTTTACTTTATAGACTTAGTAGTGGAAGCCGTCTAATAGACGGAATCCATTACTAAGTTGGGGCCTAGTGTTAGCCGGTATAAAATGGCTAACACTAACCCCCTATTATTACCCCAGTACCCAATGCCACCAGGGGTACTGGGAAGAGCCGGGTGCCAGTGGTCCCGGAGCATCCAAATTGGCGCTCCTGGACCAGGCGGCAGCAGGCTGGTAAGATTTAGGCTGGGGAGGGCCTAAACCAATGGCTCTTCCCACCCTGGTGTTACCAGGCTGCTGTCGTTTGGTTTTTAACCCGGCTGGTTATAAAAATAGGGGGGACCCTATGCGGTTTTTTTTAAAAATAAATAAATAATAAAAAAAAACCGCATAGGGTCCCCCCTATTTTTATAACCAGCCGGGTTAAAAACCAAACGACAGCAGCCTGGTAGCACCAGGGTGGGCAGAGCCATTGGTTTAGGCCCTCCCCAGCCTAAATCTTACCAGCCTGCTGCCGCCCGGTCCAGGAGCGCCAATTTTGACGCTCCGGGACCACTGGCACCCGACTCTTTCCAGTACCCCTGGTGGCATTGGGTACTGGGGTAATAATGGGGGGTTAGTGTTAGCCATTTTATACCGGCTAACACTAGGCCCCAACTTAGTAATGGATTCCGTCTATTAGACGGCTTCCACTACTAAGTCTATAAAGTAAAGAAATAAAGACAAGACACAAGTTAAAAAATTTTTTATTCAAATAAAAACACCCCCACACCCCTCATTGACCATTTTATTAAAAAAAAACATTAAAAAAACGCTGGTCATCGACGTAGTCCACGGAATCCGACGTAATCCACAGGATACCGATATCTGAAAAACAAAAAGGGAGAAACACACAAAAAACACAAAAACAGGAGCACAACACCCATCATTGTGAGCGGTGTTGTGCACCTTACAGTATGCAGCATCTTTACAGATCGCTGCTTACAGTCTGGCCCCCAAGGGGTTAAGGGAGGATGTATTGCATCCCCCTTAACCCCTTGGGGGCCAGACTGATGTCAGACTGCACCCATCCCAGCAAGGAAGGGGTTAACTGACCCCCCCCTTCCTTGCTGGGAGGGGTGCAGTGCTGGGGAGGGGGTGGGGAGAGCTCTATACTCACCCCGATGTGTCCTCTTCGCTGGTCCGCAGCACAATGAAGTGACTGTACTGCGGACCGGCTCATTATATGTGCGCTGAGCCGATCAGCCAATCAGCTGAGCGCACATATAATTCTAAATGTTTCTTCTAATAATGCTATTGTGATAACATAATTAGAAGAAACATTTGATGTTTTCATTAAAGTAAAGTGATGATTAGTACAGAAAGCTCTATTGCCGGCATATGAATTAACGGCTTATGGAGCTTCCTGTACTAATTAATATTTAATTAATAAAACACATTTTCGATTAAATAAATTCAGTTTCGTTGTTCAATAATTTAATTCTAACGAATCCATCATTGTGCAATTAAATATACTGTCAAAAAATAAATATATATATAAATATACATTTATTTATATATCTATTTATTTTAACAGTATATTTAATTGCAAAATGATGGATTAGTTTAAATTTAATTATTGAACAACGAAAGGCACTTTATTACAACGAAAATGTGTTTTATTATTTTAATAGATTAACCATGAGAGACATCGGCTATAGTGCAGAGGATCGCAAACCCCGGTAATAGCGATTCATGTAAACTGTGTTCTCTGCTTTCCCAGATGCATCCAGAGGTGTTTGCATCACTTTCTTAAGATTTTATTTGTTATTTTTAGTTGAACCAGATTTCAAAGTAAATGACCGTATGTTTTGAGCCGCATGTCTATTTTTTCCCATGGCCGTAGTTTCATCCGCACATTTACAGCCGCATAAAAAATACAGCCGCACAGTTACATAGTGTGAACCTAGCCTTAGGGTATGTGCACACTGCTTAAAAAAAAAAACTCTGTTGCGTAATCCGTCGCTCGCGGACAGCGGCGGGCGCATGCGTCTCCGCCTGTGTCAAAGACTCCATTCTATGCACTGGCGGATTCCTTCCTCCGTCCAAAGAATGATCAAGTTCATTCTTTGAACGGAGGAAGGAATCCACCCATGCATAGAATGGAGTCTATGACACGGACGGAGACGCACGCCCACCGCTGTCTGCGAGCGCAAGCGACAGAGTTTCCGTCTCTTTTAGGTAGTGTGCACGTACCCTTACAGAGGTGCCTGGGTAGTTTAGAGATGTCCTCTCGGTGTGGATTGTAAGTACTTTCTGGGCATTGTAGTGCTTCTCACAATGCAGTGAAAAATCCACAGTGCTTGTTCCAGACAGGATTCATTCATATAACATTAATCCCCTTGATGTGCTGGAAGTGCAATGGAGCACGCGAGGCAGTAATAACAACTGTGAGGTGGTAGTGAAGCAGAACGCCAGATACTTTTCTTTCCAACTTCTGCCATTTCCCTACATTCCATGGTGAGCGATCTTCTGCTGGGCTAGGCTTAGACTTAGAGGACAGGGACAAGACCTGCTAGGTGAGTGATCATGTAGGAACATACAGTAGCTCCAACATCCTCTATCTCTAGGTGTGCCCCATGTTTGGTTATAGCACCTGGACATCAGTGACCCCCTTTTTCTTTCCCCAGCACTTTTCTCATACTCTCCACATAATAATATCAGCAGCTGTTGGCCCAGCTAGCAGTACCTGTATATAGCTGATAATAGTAGCATATGTATTCCTGGCACATATTGTGGATTGCTGCGCTCTGTTATCGACTTGTATCATGATCTCACACATAGCATCAATATTCATAACCATAAATGATCTGCTGTGTGAAAGTACCTGCAGTCTTACCACTAAATGACAAATGGTAGAGATACTAACAAATGTCTACACATGATATTGTGTATTGATGGTGCCTGGGCAGTTTTTGCATTGTGGTGATCACGGTTTGTTAATATACAAAATTGCTCTTATGTTTTAAGAATTAAACCCCATAATGATAATAAAGTATTTTTAGGTTTGATAACTAGTAGTTTTTTTTTGTTATAACATTTCATATAGTGGGCTATGCAGGCCGTCTTTGGAACAGGGTCCATATCAAATTTACCCCATTGTAATTCTATAAGGGTCAACCTTTTCCCTTTAGATATTGTATGAATCTGACATACTGTAGTTATTATTATTACTCCAATAAAAACAGAAGCCACGATGCTAGTGTATACAGTGCCGTATGTAAATTGTGTGTGTTGTGCAGCTCCATTAAACACCTCATTTTCACAATTGTCACAATTGTGCTGTATGGATATGACTTTATTTTAAACTGTACTATTCCACTTAAAACTTATGTACTGGTGACTGATAGGAAAACTACATTTCTTACATCCAGTTTAATAGATCAATATAACCAAACTAAAAAAAAAAACAACCCAATGGAATACATCAAGAATACATTCCACATACTCGTCCCTATAGATACCTCGGTATCTGTAGGGCCTAGTCTGATGAGAAATATAGCTGTTAGCCCAAGGGAGCTGTAGATCACTTTGGAAATGAAGATGTTAGCCTATTAACTAAAAATAAAAATCTAGAATTATCCATAAGAAAAAAAAAAAGCCCAACTCTACTTTTACGCCACGTTCACACAAGGTAAGTTTTTATTAAACAGAGGCCGTTATTTAATGACAGCGGCCAATCGCATTGAACTCTATGGAATCCCATCTGAAGTGTATACACTTTGTATACACTCCGGCCAGGAATCCATGCAGCCACACAAAAAAATTATGTGTAAATTTTGTGTGTCGCTATTCATTGAATATCGGCTGCACGAAATTGACTGTGCAGTCAATATAAAGTACAGCTCTGACTGCACTGTGCATTGTCTGCAATGGTTAATTGGAACACAGCAGACCCGAATGTGGCCGCATTCCAGTTTAAAAGAAATGAAGTTCATCCGGCCAGTAGTGCAGTACCAATGGATAGTAGTAAACCACAGCACACTTTTACTGGGATTATAGCCCTAACAATCCTATAGTCTAATAGCAAGGGGAAGCAAAGTTACCAGTCCCTGTGTCCAAATGAGGCAACAAAAGTCCAAACTGTAAGCAGAGGCAACAGCATCCACAGGCGGTATGTTAAAAAAACTTTGTTTTATTACTTCATGGCATCCACATAAATATGCGACGTTTCAACCAACAGTTTTTTTTATAAGCTTGAAAAAAAACCTGTTGGTTGAAACGTCAATTATTTATATGGAGGTCATGAAGCAATAAAACAAAGTTTTTTCAACATACCGCCTGTGGATGCTGTTGCCTGTGTGTGTTGTTGCTGTTGAACTTCACAGACAGCGGCCGTTCTGTGAAACAGCCCTGTCTAAGAATGGCCACTGTTATACAGCGCGTGAACCCGGCCCCAAACTGTTAAACCACAAATCTTAGTACGCCCCAGCAATTGAGAATCTGCAGTTATCAACATGTTGCCGAGCCTAGTATTTATAATAAAAATATTTATTTGTACTTGTCATGCAATGCTGATGTGTTGTCACATGACCACAATAATTTATATGATTGATATTTAATTTGGCGCTTCTGTTTTCTTGCAGCCTGTTTGATATGGGAGGAGAATATTACTGCTACAGTTCTGACATTACCTGCTCTTTTCCTGCCAATGGGAAGTTCACTGCTGACCAGAGGGCAATCTATGAGGCCGTGCTGAAGTCATCCCGAGCAGTCATGAACACAGTGAAACCAGGTAAGTCAGGAGTGTGTCTGATCACATAATGGTGCAATATAACTTGAAGGTGTTACTTCAGAAGTGAATTTGGTTGAGCTGTACATAACCATAGACAAGGTCGGTGCTGTTTCCTTTTACATAGCATTGGCCACTTTTATGAGACTGATGACTCTATCTGCAGCCATGATGGTTGTTACTTTTGCTTTTTTGGAACTAACCATTAACTCATAAACAATAAAGCATCAGATTTTAAAGAATAATTTATTTATTATTACAAGGCCTGGACTTGTTGTTTGCGTTCCTTTTGCTCTCTTTGTACAGAACCTTCCTCCTCTCTTTTGATGATCAACACTATGTCAACAAAAGAATAGGGAGAATCAACGACTGATCTTTTTAAAGGAACCAATGTATGTGCGGGTGTGACACAGTTACTTTTCAATGCAGAGCATAAACCCTGATGTATTTTCTTAAAGTTCTGACCTATTTCTACTCTCTCAGCGTCCTGCCCTGAAACCACACGTCCTTCTTTCTGCCTTCTTGTCGCAAGTGACTTCCGATCTGTGTTACCTCCCTGTAGCAGGATTCCTGCCGGCTGTTTATACGTCGTCCCATTCTTCACTGAAAATGCTGGAAAAGTCGCCTTGTGCACATTACCATTGCTATAAATTTTGTGGACCTGTCAGTGAGGCTTACTAAGGCCGGCAGACTGTCACAGGAAACAGGCCACCGCCTGGCCGATGGAGACAACATATATGTAACCTCTAATAGAGTTCTTGTTGCTCTTTTAACTCTAAGTGAGGATGTGGCTGTCACCATTTTCTTTTGATTACTGGTTGATGAATGGCCCCCTCCTTATAGATCTAAGCAAGCGTTATAAGACTAAACAAGTTTACCCAGAGAAACAACAGGTAAAGTGCTTTCAGTTTTTCCATTGTACTGACGCAGAAAACAGTAAAATGTTGTTTCTTGGCAATTCAGTAATTATTAGGTAACGACAAATGGTGAAAATGTAACTTAAGTTTCAAGATTTTTATTTAAAATGCTAATGAAAATCGACAGAAGAACAGATAGAAATAACACAGTTGTAATGGAAGACAACTAATGTCACCTGCTGCATATAAATATATTTTTTACATCACTGTCCTATTGACATGTAAAGTTCTAATGCTAGAGTACAATGAAGCAGTACACTACCCCAAGTATTAACATGGTCTTGGGCTATGATCAGACGGGCAGAAAGCATAACACTGCCAGATCTGTCACTCAACTGAATCTATTTACTTACAGTGGGTTTTGTCAAGGCGTCAACTTTTTTGACAGAAAAAGTAGCTGCATTTATTTATTTTTTTGCATAAGGATTTAACACGAAAGAAAAAAAAATTTGAAGTTGAGCAGTATGTACAAGAAACCATGCCAACTAAGATTTTCTTTTTCTCCCTTTTTATACCCTGCTTCAGCACTAATGCAAAAGCGAAAATGCAGAGATAGATAAAGGGCTGCTTTTTAGGCATGCTTGCCAGTGATGCAGCCTCCTCAATTTGAACCTGATTTTGGCCTTGCATCACTGTACTATCTGTAACTGTGGAGAAGGAACTGAGGTGCTGTCCTGTTCACTTGAATGTGAAGATGCTGCAGTTCTTTACACAGCTGCTGCAAATATTGTGTCTATGCAATGAAGAAGGCAAGTGGTTATTGGAGATGCTGTGCAGCCTATATGAGCACCATGGCTTCCTCAGTCAGGTGATCTGCAGGGACCTGGACAGCCATTTAATCAGTCTTATGCTGTGTTTACACGGAGCGATAATTCGCCCAATCGATCGTTTAACGATTTTGAAGCAACGATTTGGTTTTTAAAACGATCAGCGTTTAGACGAATAAATCGTTAGAAAAATCGTTAGAAAATTTGTAAGACAAATCGTTATTGCAATCGTTTTTAAGCCCATCTTTTACATAGAGTAAATCGCTGAAATACTGTTTACACGAAGCGATCTGCGAATTTTCAGCGAATGTTGAAAGATCAAAATGAACTATTTCTCGCTCGTCGTTTGATCGTTTGCTGTGTTTACACGGTACGATTATCGCTCAAATGCGATCGTTTATGCGAAAATTCGAACGATAATGGTTCCATGTAAACGCAGCATTACTTCATTCTGTCTCCTCAATCTTCTTTAACTAAAGTTCTGAGATTCCACATAGTCCTGCAGTTCAATACCAGCCTAGCATTGAAAATGACTATACACAGTAGAGCTGCTGGTTAATCATGTAGTGTAGGGATATGTGTAATATAGAGTGGAGCCACAGAGCTTTAACTCTCGGAACATTTTAGGACTAGATGGGGGAGGCATTGCATGTGAACACAATCTCTATTATTTTCCAAGTACTAGTATAATGAATCAATAGAAAAATTCTAGACCTTTTGTGTTTTATAAACTGTTATAGTGCCAGCGGGACAGTGCTATATGGAAAATACCAATGATCAGAGAGAGAACATTTTATAATCCCCTCCTCCTCCCAGTGGTGGAACTGGAACCAGATAAGAAGGTCTTAGACCAATGATTCATCCTAATTGAGAAATAAAATGTTTTACGCTGCAGCCCTGTTCCCTAATAACTTTATTAGCCACCTCCTGCACAGTTCTCAAAACTCCTCTCACATTCTAATCACCCTCATGTGGTATATAGGAGTAAATGTAGACAATGAAATTGTCCATAGCAAGCAAGCAGGTATTTTTTTTTGTAATTTCAGCTAGGGTTCCTAAATGGGTTTTCCAGCTTCCTTTTCTGTAAACTCCCTATGGGTCCCTATGCTGCAGGAAACAGTCACAAGATCTATAGAGCAGTCCTCCAAAGCTGTCATGAAGGTGCCTTCCATCTATCACATGATCTGCACTATGTACTGTGATTATGCCAAGCCCAATGTATATAAAGTCACTGTCTTCCCTGCCAGCCCGCACACAGCCCTATTCAGCCTTTCCACAGCCTATATGCTAGTATTTTCACTGCAGTTTTGCAGAATTGCAATAAAAACATAATAGTACCACAACAGTATACACTGTTATGCAGAGGGCTGTGGGCAGATACTCAGTGCGGTGTAAGCACAGTTCAGACGGCCTCCATCACTAACTGTTCCACATATACTGTGTACTGGGATGCCAGAGAACTACTGACACTCACACAACAAGTGCATAGTGAGTAATGGGAAGATGAAAGAAAGCACTAAAACCTATTGTGAGATATTAAAATGTGTTTATTTATGCATGCATTCACATTTTGTAGCAATTTTTATCGTCCTGGATAACCTATTTTAAGAGAACCTGTCATCGGTTTCATTCTGCCCAAACACAAGTCATTGAGTTCCCCTGTGTTTTTTCCCTTCCCCATTGACTGATACTTGGGTATAGGGAGAGATCTGTCAATCAAGGCTGGTGGAAAAGGCAAGAGCCACTGGGGGCCACCTTGATGACAGGCAACTCCTAAAGGGATAACAAGTTCCTTTTTAAAAAGGTTGGTTGTCCAAAAGTAGAAAGACATGGTTGCTTTCTTCTACAACCAGCACCACACCAACCCACAGATTATGTGAGCTCTTTATCCGTCACTTCATTAGAGCTGGGCTGTAATACCAGACACAATCCACAGACAGGCATGGCACCTTTACTAGCAGCCATATTTATCTTGTCATGCACATACTCTTTAGGCTTTTATTGAAAATATAAACTGTAGGAAGCATCATCCACCAACATAACTTCTATTCAGGTAGGCCATCAGCATTAGATCAGTGGTTCTACCTATGTGATCGGTATTACGTAGGTGCATTGCTGCTGAGGATAATGAAGCATCTGTGTCTGGTAATGTGGCTACTTCATTGTCCTGATAGTCAGGGGTCTTCGTTTTTTAATTTTTAGATCTTCCAGTCCCTCTGTGTTTCTTTTGGTTTTTACACTGTCCATAAATGGAACTTTTTTATTTATTGGTTTATAAATCTCATTCTTCACTCTTGGTGGCCAAGACAGCGATGTCGAAACTGATCCCAAGGTCCAAGCGGAATTAAGCCTTCAGAGACTCTCTTTGTGTATTGATGCCACAAACCTAGTGAGAGAAACAGGGGAATTTTGCACAATTTCTCCATCATTGCAGAGTCAGCTGTTTATAGCTACTGGTAGAATACTGAATAGTTTGTGGTTTGAGTTAATTTTTTTTTTTTTATTTCTTTATTTTAAAACCTCCGGTTGGAGTTCATTGTCTTGAGCTGACATGGCCATTTGTTTTCTTTAGCCTTGAGGGAGCAGGGAAGGGGGATTGCCTGGCAGATCTTTTGCTCCTTGGTCCTCAGTTAAATTTTGCAACAAGTTTTCCAGCTGAGTTGTACAGTCACTGACAGACGGATCTGGGCTTTGACAGATGGAGCACAACCATCTTGTTGTGAAAGGTTGGAAAATGTTCATCTCCTCCGAATGGCCCAGAATATTCTTTCTTTCCCTCAGTCATATCTAAAATGTTTTAGTTTATCCAATAGCAGTACGGTAAGTGTTTATAGACTGTTTGCACAATTCTTCCTGTAGTGCTGCAGGAAAAAAGTAAGCTCTGAAGTTACTATTAGTGATTGCCATGATGCCCATCCAAATTACATTAGACATTATTGGACATGTAGTATCAGCAAGCAATAGGACGCACCATCAGCTGTTTTAGTACCAATATACTGTTTTAATACCAATATAGTAAACCTTTTACTGTATAAAGAGACTACCGAGTACAATGACCCATCTACCATGTGCCATTTATACTACAGTATAATGCCACTTTACTAGAGGCACTCATCAGGTGGTGTATTGGAAAACTTATGGCCGTCAGGACTGAAGCAGTTCATTGTTGCAATGATTCTTCTGGGTATTAAAATCATTCTGCAGGGATACTGGTTCATGCCATCAGGATATCCAAATAGGAGCAGACAGCAAATCCAAATATAATTCAAGAATTTATATCACACCAGGTGTTCGACATTTTGGCTACATCAGCCTTTTTCATTGCTTGGAAAAGGCTTATATAGCCAAAACCTTGCGCACCTGGTATGATAGTAATTCTTGGATTAATTCTTATATTTGGACATGCTGTCTGCTTTTCTTACTTGGATTGTCTGTTAACCTGGGCCCGGTTTGATGAGACGTGCACCCACCATTATCTTTTTTTGTCTTGTGCTGCTATTACTTCTAGCTGCTCAATGAAGGTCCTGACATGCCCTAGCAACTTCTACCTCGTCCCAGAGGAGCCTTATAGTGTTAAAATCTGGGAACTGTGAAGGCCATTAAAGCATTGGATACTTTTGATTGTGTCTGGTACCATTCCGTGGCTATACATGGCATGGTGCTTTGCCCTTCTAAAATTGTCTTTCTTCTATAGGGTAAACAGCTGCCATAAAGATATGACCAACAAAACACAACAATCATTGAACTCAGGTAGAACAGTGAAAAATTCAAAAGGAGTACTCATTTACGAGTCTCCATTGATTGTCCCATACAAAATTTGAATATGCAAAAAAGGGGTCCGTGGAGCCTCAGTTACGAGTCTCAAAACACGGGAATAGCCAGATATCCCTCTCTCCACAGAAGGAAGCCCATTGCCAAGGGGTGCCTCCTAGTGGGGAGAGCACCAAACCACCCTGATACATAGTCCCTCAGGTCCTCACTCTGTTGCGAGCTTTGGAACCTAAATAGGGAAACACCAGGGTGGCCCCTGTAAGTCAAAGTCTAACTCTGTGGCGAGTATAACGACATAAGACAAGGGTTACCAAGGCTAGGCATCCATCCACAGACTGCAGTTTCGGGGTATTTGCCCCTCGTCAGTGTGGAGCAGGATTCTGGCTACTGGGGCAATGATAGACCAACAAAACACAACAATCACTGAACTCAGGGAGAACAGTGAAAAATTCCAATGGAGTACTCATTTACGAGTCTCTATTGATTGTCCCATGTCCCGTGTTTTGAGACTCGTAACTTAGGCTCCACGGACCCCTTTTTTGCATAAAGATATGACATTTGCACAATACTTATTCCCAAAAACCCTTAGCCCTCCTTTACCAGCATAGACTGGTGGAGTACATTGATTCATGCTGCATGGTGCAACAGAATTTTGCATTCATAGTTGGTGTTTTCTGTTGCTAAGTTATTCAGATTTTGCATTCTTTTGTCTAGTCATGACCTTTTTTTCCCCCTAAACAATGGCACTTAAAGTGAATGTACCATCAGGCCCGGGTTGAAGCACTGGAGGGGGGTCGACCCACCCCCAGTGGGAGGAAACCCCCACCCCTCTATGATACAGCTCCATTGATTCTAACGGAGCTGCCTCATAGAGGGGCGGGGGGGTCCTCCCACTGGGGGTGAGTGGGCCTGCCTCCAGTGCTCCAGTGACCGGGCCTTATGGTAGATTCACGTTAAGCAGGTGTCTGTTATAGCCCATCTGAGCTACGGAACAAATATGTGTGGGTTCAGACACACTAGTTGGAGCACCAGTGTTGTCTGTGATTTACCTGACTGTGCACCACTTGTTCATTAGGATGATTCTTGGCATCCTACTGTTTGTTAGCTATTTGTTTATGTCCACAGGATTCCCTTTTTCTGGATCTTCCTCTTCAATCACAGTATGCTCATAAACTCTCGACACTGTTACACAAGAAAATCCCACAGGGTTGGCAGTAAAAATCCTGGCCCTTTGCTCAAATCACTTAATTTTTTCCTACTCTAATGTGGATTTGCACTAATACTGATCCACAGAAAACATGCTCACTTGATTTTTTGCTGCACTGTGTGTTCCTGTGTCTAATATCCTTACAGAGATGCACCAGTAAACATGTAAAATGGTGTCTTCCTATGTGTCAGAAAGTTACTTTTGAACTGCCAACTCTACACCTCCTATAGAACTCAGGAGAGGGGGGCAAATTTAATTTAAATATTGCAAACTACAAACAGAAGAGGGCCATAGAAATGAGTTGTAACTGATTGTTGGGTGATGCATAGGACCGACATGAACACAACAAATGACATTACCTGCTGCTAGGCTGAGGTAAATGTTCATCTCAGTTGTTTGTAACCGAGCTGCACCTCTTCCCCTGGAGCAAACGTCGGAGCTCTGCAGTATTTACACACATCATCATTGTCCCTCCTTGTCAGGGAGACTTTGGTTATGTGTACTTGTTAAGGTAATATATATGTGTGCTGACCTGACGTGACACCGCTCTGTGCATTACCTTCTGTATGAGGAAGTCTGGGGAATTAAACCTCAAGCGAGAGTTAATGTCAGGACATTGTTATCTTAGTGTATAGAGTACAAATAATGACAGACTGCAGCGGCTTCTGAGATCACCAGCAATGTGTCATGGAAGAACAAGGCGCAGTGTCAACTATTATTGTCTGTTAAATATTGATGTCATACAGCTAATAGAAACTAATGACATTGTATGGATTCATTAAAGAGTCTCACCCTGGAATTTAATCATCTCCTCTTACTGTAGGTCCTTAAGGTTCTCCTAGTTTTATGTAAATAAAGCTTAATTATTGTATAATGGGATGTTCTGTAGGTTTCTAATATATTTTACATATATAAATTAATTCTTTGTAGCAAGTTCTCTGCTTGTTGAATGGGATTGAACATTCTTGTTTTTGGCCATGTTCACACAACGTGAGACACCGGCATTTCCGTGACCTGGTCGGGTCACGGAACGGCCAGTGTCAGAGAAGATCATGCAGTACCGGCCGGATTATCTTTACCGCCGCTGAATTCGGAATGCGGGCGCATCCATGCGCGCCCACATCTGAATTCCCAGCTGCTCACAATGAAGCGTGCGGCCGGAGCCGCACACTCCATTGTGTGAACTGACAGGGTTTGTGTGAACTGACAGGGCAGCACAGTGTAGGTTCAGTATTAATAACAGCAGTTGTTTAAAGGGCCATGTTTAATACTGAACTTATGTTGTGTAAACATAGCCTTAGGGTGCGTTCACACTGTTGTATTCTTGCAGATAACATCCCGTGCATTCTGCTGCTCGCTCTCACTTGACTCTTGGATCCACAGGATGTTATCCGCAAGGATTCTGCAGTGTGAACGCACCCTTACTTTGAGAACCACCTTGCCTTATCCTAGTCAGCTGAGAGTTTACCACAGAGGTATCCAGTCTACATAATATTCTGTAAATTAACTAGTTTTGTTTTGGTTGGTTTTACCTGCACTGATACAAGCAAACTATAGGCCGGAGAAATGTGGGTACTGTTTTTGGCTCATAGTGGAATGTCTAGACCACAGATGTCAAACTCAGGGACTCCAGCTGTTACAAAACTACAATTCCCATCATGCCTGGACAGCCAGAGCTAAAGTTTTGGCTGCTTATGCATGATGGGATTTTGTAACAGCTGGAGGCGCTGAGTTTGACATCTGTGGTCTAGATAGTAAACAGTTGTACCTGCATCTGCACAATTTTAGTTTTCAGTCTTTGTAAGCCAATAACAATGCTGTCCTTTACTGACAGCAGGCGGAGTTCTTGAAAGTAGTGCGGAATTGGTAATGCATTGGATGTTGGCAACCTTTTATCATACAGTGATTACAGGAATACTCCAGAATCGGGGGGAAAAATGAATATACTGCAGAAGTATAACAATGCTTAAAAAAAATGTAGACGGCTCACCTCACATGAAAGTTGACTTCCACGGGCTCAAATTTGGTAGGGAAGGTGCACGGATGTTCAGGCGATGACTGTTTCACAGAGTAGACCAAGTAGAAGGTATTCACTTGTGTAATACCAAGTTTACCATGATTAAGCAATGCGTGGGAAACATGTTGGTTTTGGATCACCCATGAGAAGTAAAATGTTTTTAATGCATATGGAATAAAGGAATTTTTTAAGTTATCATTTTTGGAGTGCCGGAATACCTTTGTTTCTACTATAACAATGCTTACCTGTCTTCCCCAGTTCTGATAGCACCAAAAATCCATTTGTTTAGGGTCTCAGTCCTGTACTTCTTAGTATAGCAGTTGCTCAGTACTACAATCCCCAGAATACATTACTTTTCTACAGCTTTTCATCACAACCTTCCTGCCCAACCTACTCCCTTTCCGCAGCACTCCTGCCAGTTCCCTACCAATAGCTGCTGCAGAGCATCTCATTCTCACCTGCTGTATTTCCTATCTACTCTTACCTTTGGCAATGCCACACTGTACCTAAAAGTCCCAATAAAGATCTGTCTGTCCACTCTGGGCTTCCTAGCAGCCAAAAATCAGACCCTGCCGGACCCATGACCCTAATCCGAACGTTTATTTTTAGAGTTGGGGTTGGGGGTCGGATTAGGGTTACATCCCACTGATTTGTCATGTTCTAACCCTCCCCACATTCCCAACCTTAACCCTAACCTTCCTTATTAGCACCATCCCCAAGAGTTAGGGTTGTTGTGTGGGCAGGGGCTAGTTAAGTAATATGTTTGTAGTAACCCTAAACTGACCCCTTACCCTAACCCTAAAACAAAATGTTCGGATTAGAGTGGGGCGTCCAGCAGGGTCTAATTTTGGCTGCTAGGAAGCCCGGAGTGGAGCAGCTAATGAAATCCGTCCGGTTCGGGGCTTGCCTGGAGAGCTGTGTGCGCGCACCCAGCGAGGTCCCTGTACAGTATGGGATTTAGTCAATACCCATAGAAAACCTTCCCTGCTCTGGAGAGTTCCTGTCTCAGACAGGGATGGCAGCAGAGAGTACTGTGTCAGACTGAAAAGAATGCACCACTGCAAGACATACAACAGCTGATAATTTCTGGAAGACTTAAGATTATTAAATAGGAGTAAGTTACAAATCTATATAACTCTCTGAAACCAGTGGTTTTAAAAGAAAAAGATCTTCACTGGACAACCCCTCTAAGCTTGATTGCTTATGCCTGACCTGCTAAAACTCGGCTCCATTGCTCAGCAGTATAAGGAGGTCTGTGAGGAAGCACTGACAGGGGCTTAACTGTTTGCTAAGCTGTGCCTCCCAACTTAGTATCAGCCTATGCTGTTCACCAACAAGGGTTAAAAATAGGTTATTTTTAACTCTTTATTATATAAATTGGGTTTACTAATTATAACTATGGCCAGGGCCATAACATTATGACTTCAGGAGCTTGAGCTTAAGGCCAGCACTAGTACATAAGCCTTCAGGGCCCCGTTCTTAGTTGCCTACTGATATTTATCTT
This sequence comes from Dendropsophus ebraccatus, assembly GCF_027789765.1. Classification (NCBI taxonomy): domain Eukaryota; kingdom Metazoa; phylum Chordata; class Amphibia; order Anura; family Hylidae; genus Dendropsophus; species Dendropsophus ebraccatus. Next base: position 84,132,511 of record NC_091457.1, read on the forward strand.
CTACAAAACCTTATCTCACCATGAGCTAAAGGAATATATATATATATATATAACCATAGATGGGTGAGGGTCCAAGCCAAGTGTTTGCATCGGGTGTGCGTGAACCTTTGGCTACTCCCCTGGTGATGTAGGCTGTAGGGTCAGCTTGGAAATGGTAACACCACTCAGGGTGTGTGTGGGGGCTATAGCTCTGAGCCAAGGTCCAGCCAAATTACCTGTGACATTACAGGATGATGCATTGCCCCGGGAGAGAGGGAGGAGCCAGGTAGCTGGAGACAACATTGCATTGTGTAGTTCTATTTTTAATTTCCTGACAGGTGAATCACATAAGAAAAAGTTTAGGCCAGAACAAATTGTGATAACACTATATTAGTAAATTATATTTCTTGGGACGATAGTTTCATTTAAATACAATTTTCTGATACTGGAATACCCCTTTAAGTCGTATTTACATAAATCAAGAAAAGCACTTATGAGAAAACTCTTCCTGCAGGAAGACAATGGGGGTTTTGTCATACGTCCATTTGGATGTGAGACACTGTAAAGTCAGCCATAGTGTTCTATACCCAGCTTCCCCCCCCCCCCCCCCCCCAAAAAAAAAAGAATACTTCATAACTTGACCAAAGAGGAAACCTCAAATATACTGGGGAAATTCCTATAGGCAGCAGCTCTGTCAACTTGTGTATTGTGTAATTTCTATGTCTAGACAAAATTGACACTGTGGGTATTAATGGATTGAAAAAGGTGTTTTTCCTTTGTACCTTTAAAGGGATATTTAGCTAATCTCTAGAATTTTCCAATATATTTTCTGTATCAACTTCACAGTTTTCAGGATTTTTGCTTCCTGTCATGGAATAGGAATAGGGTTTGTTTATGTTTTTTTAATATACTGCAAAAAAAAAAGTATTTTTCCTTCAAGAGAAATCCAATCTAGTAGACACTTGATAAAGAGACCAGTCTTGAAACGCGTTGTGTCTCTGGCATAATTCTTTTAATAAATTTTATGATATTTTATATCACTTTACCCCTTGGACCTGTGCTTGTTTTACCTGTCTTTGAGTGGAGGAGGATACTGACCATACACAGTACAGGGAAGGTTTTGCATTGTAGTGACAACAGTTTGGGGAGCCTGTGTAGCATTGTCTAGGAAAGTCCTGAAAAAATCTCAGGACATTGCAGGGGAAAAACAAGTCTGTAAGATCAGGGAATAAATAGGGCTAGATGTATTAAAAACTTTTCATGACAGTACCAGCTTGAGATCATTGTAGCGTCCCTAATTCTTACGCCTTTCCCTGTGACAGCTGGAAACCTAAAGCTTCCAGTTCTTAAGTTTACAGTCCTTATCTCACTTTAGTGGCTGAAAGTTTGAGACAAGAATTACAGACTGTCTGTTTCCCGAGACCCGACCTCTTACCTTCAGTCTTCAGATCCTGACACTAATGAGAACATAAATTCTGCCGCCATTTGCACCCTAAGAAGAAATATGAGTCTGACACAGTGTTTGTGAACAGCATCTGAACTGCGGCTTGTGGTTTGTGACAAACAAAACAAAGTTGTGTGTATAGAATTGTCCTGTGTACAAAGATAAGTTTTAGGAAAGGGCTTGGAACATATATTCCCATAGCCTATGTAGATATATTGACTAAGACCGACTCCAGCAACCATTTATGTAGGTAAACTACATATCTTCTTCTCGTGGTGGTATGGAAAGCCATGTCTCAAGTCAGAAGCCCCTACTGAATCCACGAGTTGTATAGATTAGTAACCTGTAAAATAGTGGTGGAGGAATTACTGGTGATAGGGGTTGCCAAAATGCTTAGGGAGCTATACGTATGGTGTAATGAAGCCCCCTGCACTGTTTCCAAAAGTGCAACCATAAGCTTTACACTACCCGCTTTACACAGTTTGGCGCTGAGGAACGCCCACATGACTAGTTGAGAGTAATTTGCATACAGGGTGGGAGATTTTCTGGGGGAGTGTATGCAGACCTCATAGGTACACAATGCGGGGGGTTTCATTATGCTGTACGTATACCTTTCTGGGCATTTTGGCAGTGATTGGTTCCCTTTAAGGAAGCAGTAATAGAGCCCTTAATAGCTATTGCCAGTTACAGAACTCAGGAATTACAAATCTATCCAGTAATAGAGATGCAGAAGCGTGTATTTATTAAAGCATATTTTGACACCCAGCTTTCCCAGAAACTGATAGTATGATATGGTTAAATTTGAGTTTTTTCTGGGTGCAAAAATTTCAAGACAATCCTTTATGTTTCTGATATGTGGCAAAGGTTCCCTGAGCAGGAATACAGTGCATGGTGATATGAGAAGCCCTTGTCTCCCCCCAGTGATTAGTATTGGGTAAGGGGGTTTTATTGTCTGGTAGCATTGGCAGCCAGTGTTAATAATAGTCCAGCTCCTGGTGTCTTGTTCTCCCGGAGCAGCCTGGCCATTGGTTCACTGACCTGTATTACACATGATATCATTTGGCACTGAGCTAGGGATTAAACAGACATACCATCAGCAGATTTTTTTTTTATTTTTTTTTGCGACTGGGCAGATACCTTCCATAGTACAAGGACACTTCATATGCAGCTGTGGGGAGAGGAGTCACAGGGGGACGACACAGTCATCCAAAATACTGCACTTGGCATAGTCTACATGTCTGGAGGCACAAAATCCCCTGAAATGGCCTGATTCTGTCTTTGGCATGATCATTGGTAGTTATAGGTCATTGTTCATTTGGCTAGGATTAGGAATCCTATTCTACTCTGGTGGTAAAAATAGGTTACTATAAAAGTATCAATGCTAGGCTTGTCAAAATGTAACATTGTAAACCTAGAAAAAAGGTACAAATTGGAGTCAGGGTTCTAAACAAAGGTAATTTATGTTAATGGTGCGTTCACACCTACAGGATCTGCAGCTGATTTTCTGCAGCAGATTTCATTTAAATAACTGAACACAGCATCAAATCTGCTGCAGATCTGCTGCAGATCCTGTAGGTGTGAACGCACCCTAATAGTGCTGCATTGCAGAAAAGTGAAGGAAATCTGGTAACTTATCACTGAGGAGCACTTGCTGAATAGTCATGAAGATGGGCGAGCTGTATTCCCGCTTCCAATGTGCCAATTATTTTAATAAAACACACAAAAAGTGCAAATCTTCTCATTGTCATTTTCCTTCAATTTGGACCCGCTCCTGGATTTGGTAAAATAACCAAAATACTGTGTTAGAACCTAACCAAAAAGTGATAGATATTGTATGCTTTTCACTAAAGCTGCAGTGACTTTTGCATTGACTTGCAAAGTACATTAATACAGTAATTTGAGATGAAGCGCTTCGTTATCTTTGCAATCCACTCATCAGCCGGCTGTCTTTTAACTGATTGCCGCTCTTCCCCAGGTGCAGGAAAAAGCTGGATCCAGTCCTGAGAAACTGGGAGAAATTTCCCAGGACTGGATCCAGCTTTTCATAGCACCCAGAGCTGAGCAGCAGTGAGTTAAAAGCAGCCAGCTGATGAGTGGATTGCAAAGATAATGAAGCGATTTGCTTTGGTATTATTGTAAATTAACACATCTCTATATGTACCCCCAGAATTGTATAGTGCTGTGGAATATACTGGGGCTTTATAAATAAAATTATTATAGTTATAAGGCTTCCCACCTTTCAGTGGGATGGTCAGTTGCCACAGCATTGAGGCTACGAAAAATTTTGTGTACTTTTCAAGCACATGAGGGACAGAGTAAACATGTTCTATGCAATGAGTAGACACAGAGTCCAAGGTACTTGTTTTGTTTTTGTTTATTTATTTATTTTTTTTAATAATACGGTCACTGACCACTTCTACCTGGACATGTTAAAGGAATGGCTTATGCTACAGATAGAGGAAGATATTTCTATTTTGATGTTTGCCAATATCTAAATGAAACTGTACCGGAACATTACATCGGTTGCACCAGAAACATCAATTCAATGTTTGTTCTGCTGGCCTCTAATATTGCTGTATCTAATACCCTGCAACCTCTTTCTGTGGTGCCACATCAAGGACCAAGGCTAGAATTTTGGACCTTTTTTTTTACATTTTTTATTAGGAAATTTACATTTTCCACTTCATGACTGCTTCTGTATAGGCTATACTAAGATACAGCAATGGTTCTGACTACCTATAGTTGTACCAAAGACCTACCAGAGCTGGGAGCTGTTTCAGTGTGGCAACTATCATCTTTAAATACCATATTTGTACATAAGTAGTAGTATTATGATACTGTATATAAATATGTACTAAGGTGAGTTCTAGATTAAAGGGAACCTGTCACCAAGACAATGCGATCTAATCTATTACCATCATGTATTAGAGCAGGAAGAGCTGAGGAGATTGATATATAACTTTGTAGGAAAAGATTCAGCATAACTTGTAACATGTTGATTGAAATCCCTGATCATTCTGTGGTAAGGAGTCCAGTGGGTGGAGTCGCTCAATCGACTGAACTCTTTAGCATTGAAACATCAGAGATTTTAATCAATTAATGACAAGTTATACTTGCTAGGCTTGTTAGACTCGCTGCAGATCCCGGCCCTATACTTAATGGCAGACAAACACGCAGCAGGGATGTACATCCCTGCTGCGAGTTTGTCTGCAGCCCACCCCATTAACCCCCCAGCCGCCGGAGCCGATACTTCACCCGATCCCGGCTCAGGCGGTTCCGGATGTCTTCAGCAAGCTGGAGCAGGGACCAGGTGAAGTATATGCTCCAGCCAGCCGCCCGCAGCCCCTTTAACACCTCCCGCAGCCCCGGCCGCCCGATGGCCCCCCCCCCCCCCCCCGCAGCACCGATCGCACGCCCCCCCCCCCCCCCCCGCAGCACCGATCGCCCCCCCCCCCGGCAGCACCGACCGCTCGATGGCCCCCCCGATGGGGGCTGCAGGGGGGGCGATTGGTGCTGCCGGGGGCGATCGAGCGGCTGGGGCTGCAGGGGGGCGATCGGTGCTGCGGGTGGGCGATCGAGCGGCCGGGGCTGCAGGGGGGCGATGGGGGGGGGGTGCAAGCGATCGGTGCTGCGGGGGGGGGGGCGATCGGGCGGCCGGGGCTGCGGGCGGCTTCACCTGGTTTCCGCTCCGGCTTGCTGAAGACATCGGGAACCGCCGGAGCCGGGATCAGGTGAAGTATCAGCTCCGGCGGGGTTAATGGGGTGGGCTGCAGAAAAACTCGCAGCAGGGATGTACATCCCTGCTGCGTGTTTGTCTGCCATTAAAAGTATAGGGCCGGGATCTGCAGCGAGTCTCGCTGCAAATACGCAGCAATGGGACTCGCTGCAGACTCGCCAAGTGGGTTTGTAGCCTTAATCTTTTCCCATTAAAAAGTATATATCAATCTACTCAGCTCCTCCTACTTTATTACATGATGCCAATAGCTTAGGTAGCATTTACATGGTGACGGGTTCCCTTTAAGAAAACATAGGTATACCCTTCATATATGTAGCAGCTCTCTTATGTGGTTGCAAAAACTGGAATGTGCTAAGTTCCATTTACATTGCACAATGCTTTTTCCTTTTCATATTGTGATTTTCTTGCACCGTTGACTTTAACAAAGAAAAGAAAACAGCATACATAAAACAGGCACTGTTCTTTTTCAACAGAATGGTATGGTTTTAACAGTGCCAGTACCTGTATTGACGTCTATTTCTATATTCTCTATGTGGAGGAGGATGAGTCGCTTTCATATTAATACTCATAGAAGCTCAGAGTTTAGCTAGGGACAGACTCTACAGAAAGCCATATCCCAATGCCAGGTAATGGAAGCGACCTCTGCTCTTGTCTTCCACCATCTGATGAAGTAGATATGAAAATCTATGGAAAAAAAAATAATCCTTCACCCACAGAGCAAAGAGTATTATTATGTAGACTTTGTGTGTGTCAGAGGCTTAAAACTGCATGCAGCCAGTTCTAATGGATTACAGACAATAAGGGTTGCACAAAATGAGATCTCCAGGCAAACTGCAGTTTGTTGTTAATATGAAGGATTATTGTTATATGGGATGACGGGACTTATGTACGTTGAAATCAAAGGTGCACTTGAACAAAGTTCACTTTCATGCTGCCCAAACTGTGAGTCATCAGGGCGGTCCCCAGTTACTTTTCCACCGGCCTTAATGTATAGATTTCTCCCTATACCCAAAGAGGGAAAGATCTATTAATCAAGACCGACAGGGAAACGTAAACCACTAGGGGCCACCCCAATGACTCCATTGTTTAGGCAGAAGAACAAGGGAGCACAGGTCTGGTGTTAAAGGGGTCTCCTTTGAAGATGCAGGTAATGGGGGTCTCACTGCAGGGTGTGAGAAAGCAGACAACTTCTTTAATTTTAAAGTACCCTCAAAACAGGATCTCCCCTAGATTACATGCCTTGAGGTCTTGAGGGCACCTTCCCAAAGAGGATCTGTCATCTTTCCTGTCAGATTTAGTAAAGAACCCCATCTATTCTCAGTACAATATGAATTGTTACACAATAGTTAATTTTCCATACACAGGACTCACACTGTATACAGACAGTACTACGTTAGTGTTGAACGTTAAACACTAATGAGTGTCACCTCTCTTGCCCCCTGCAGGCGTGGCATGGCCAGATATGCATCGTCTGGCTGACCGTGTTCATCTGGAGGAGCTGACAAAAATTGGCATCTTGAAGGGCAATATTGAGGACATGATCAAGGCTCACATGGGAGCAGTCTTCATGCCACACGGGTTGGGTCATTTCCTTGGCATTGATGTTCATGATGTTGGAGGCTACCCAGAGGTCAGTGCATTGTGCTTTGTCTCCTTAGTAGCAAATTTGGTGAAATTGTAATGGACTTTTCCCAATGCTCCTGTACATACCTTTATCTCTTGGTATCACTTTATTTATATTTGCCAGTGTTCTACCCATTTGTAAAAAAAAAAAATCATTGGAGAAACTACTTAAAATTACTTAATAGAATAAACTTAATTGGGCAAATGTTGCTTTAAAACCTTTAATGTCTCCTATCATAAGTTTTGATGTCATAAGTATGTTTCTGGATTCCCATCACATCCAGAGCTGCATTCAAAACTCTGCTGGTTTCTGCTGGTCCATTTTCCATACTGTTCTGTTGTCAGCTGTTAGTGGTTTAGCTACCAGCAGTGTAATGACTTTGCATTCTAAAGAGCCTTAATTATTTTAACGTTCTATGCTTATTTTTAGCAGAGTGTACTTTGTTAGGGTATGTGCACACTACAAAATCCCGGCATATCACCCACTGGGGATTCTGCAGCTCGCCCCCGGTTGCGGCTGCGCGCATCACCGCTGGTCCCATAGGCTTCATTCTATGGTGTGTCAGATTCCGCCATCTGCCCGAAAAATGAACCTGCTTATTCTTCGGGCGGACGGTGGAATCCAGCAAACCAAAGAATGAAGCCTATTGGACCAGCAGAGATGCATGCGGCCGAGCTACAGAATCCGTGGCGGGTGATACGCTGGGTTTCTGTAGTGTGCACATACCCTCATGATACTTTCATTTCACCGTAAAAATATAAATTGAAAATAAGAAAAAATTATATGTTGGGTGAAGTTGGAGGGAAAAAAAATAAAGTACAATATTTGGGGGGTTTCATTTTTACACAGTGCACTTTTTTTTTTTTTATAGAATAAAAATGCTTCAAATTGTCCTATTGTGACCCCCATTACTTTTTATTGTTCCATCGATGGGGCTGTTTGAGGTCCTTTTTTTGTGTGTGTGTTTGTTTTTAAATACGGACGTTGTTTTTACATAATGTGAACATTTCCTTAAACGGTAAAACTGGTGTAGATGGGATTTGTTGATCTTTTCTTTTGAATAAATGATGTTACAAAAAATAAGCAATTTAAGTGTTATTGGTTTTTTCCCATTTTCTGCTTAGAAGTAATATCATATTTTAATAGATTGCTATTACGCATTTTTTTTTGTAAAATAGGAAAATCAACAGTAGATGTTATATAAAGCAAGTTTGCAATTTACATTCATTATTATTTTTTTTTTTTTTTGTTATCATGTTATGAAACAATGCTCACACTGAGCAAAAGTGGGGGAATTTAAAGCTGAGCCCATGACATGGTCACCACTTAGAATTCCGCCTTTCCCATTGATTCAATAGGATTTCTCGCGCGCCTCCACTCTCCACCAAAATAATTGACAGGCACACAAGAAATCCCATTGAAACAATGGGACAGGTGGAATTTCAAACGGTGCGGGCTCTGCTTGAGATTCTGCCACTTTTGCTTAGTTTGAATGGGCCCTTACCAGAAATCCAGGTCCAGTCTCCTGAAGGCAGCTTTTTAGTCTTGAGCTGGTTGAAAAAAAAGGAGACATGAAACACATTAAGTCTGACCAGTACAGAGAGTCACAGCTCAATGTGTTGGCCAATCACATGACTGCCTTCTCTGTAAGTGCGCAGATGACCTGGGAAACATAGGACACCCTGTGTTTAGACTCTTGGAAGAAAAGAAAAGAAGTCAGAACACAGGAAGTACCGTGTTTTCCATGATTAATAAAAATAATGGATGTAAAATACAAACTTGCTTTACATCACATCTACTGTTGATTTCATATTTAAAAGTTATAATGACAGGTACACATTAATATATATATATATATATATATATATATATATATATATATATATATATTTATATATAAAAAAAAATTTCACATTTTTTAAGTCCTTCTAGGGGTTTATTACTAGCAACCGTCTATGAAACATATGGCATTAAAGCCATAGGTGCAGATCACAAGATAGGCGCTGAACTCGGGACGTTATTGTGTACTGGTGTTTATTGGCATATAAACTACTTTATGTGCCAATAAATGCCAGTACACAATAACGCCCAGCGCCTATCTTCTGGTCTGCACCTTTGGCTTGAATGCCATCTGTTTCCGTTTCTTACAGCCACCTTCGGTCAGGGCAGTTTTAATACATTGGTGGGCCCAGTGCACAGCCCTCAAGAGTGGCCCCCCCCCCTTCCCTTTCGGCACATTGTATAATGTATCAAGTATCAAGAGCCCCAATACATACAGTAGTTGCCTTATAACACTATTTCCACCATACAGTGATTACATAAAAACTGCACTAAACAAAACAGAAAGATATCACCAATAATACCATTACATAATACCGCCACATCATGACCCTTAACACTACAACCCTATAACAGAGTGCAGTTACATCCAGTGACTCACCGGGGGCGTCTTCTCCGATCAGAATCTGTCACGTTTTCTTTTTCTCTCCATCCAGCCTGGGCCACCTTGACGTCTTCTCCTGGCTGTGAATCTTCTCTCCAGAATCTGCCAGACAAATATTTTAGGCTCCAACACATACAGTAGTTAGGTCCCTTGTACCCCTATACAGTAGTTACACCCCTCTGTACACCTACATAGTTACACCCCTCTGTGCCTCCATAGTTTTAAGGTGTCCCTGTAGTATATAGACCCTCATGTGCTCCTCCAGTTATATACAACCCTCCTGTGCGCTCCCCTATTAGTATATAGCCCCCTTGTGCACTCTCCCCAGTAGTATATAGCCCCCCTGTGCTCTCCCACAATAGTATATAGCCCCCCTGTGCTCTCCCACAATAATATATAGCTCCCCTGTGCTCTCCCCCCAATAGTATATAGCCCCCCTGTGCTCTCCCCCCAATAGTATATAGCCCCCCTGTGCTCTCCCCAATATATAGCCCCCCTGTGCTCTCCCCCATAGTATATAGCTCCCCTGTGCTCCCCAATAGTATATAGCTCCCCTGTGCTCCCCAATAGTATATAGCTCCCCTGTGCTCCCCCATAGTATATAGATCCCCCATAGTATATAGCTCCCCCATAGTATATAGCTCCGCTGTGCTCCCCCATAGTATATAGCCCCATGTGCTCCCCAATAGTATATAGCCCCCTGTGCTCCCCAGCAGTATATAGCTCCCCTGTGCTCCCCCCATAGTATATAGCCCCCTGTGCTCCCCCATAGTATATAGCCCCCTGTGCTCCCCAGTAGTATATAGCTCCCCTGTGCTCCCCCATAGTATATAGCTCCCCTGTGCTCCCCTATAGTATATAGCCCCCCTGTGCTCCCCTATAGTATATAGCTCCCCCATAGTATATAGCTCCCTTGTGCTCCCCCATAGTATATGCACTCCCCCTCCCATATAACATTGAAAAAAACAAACACTTTTACTCACCTAGGTCCACGCGTTCCTCTTCTCTTCCCTCTTGTGGCCGCACTTCCTGCGGTCACACGAGGCTGCACTCCCCTTACCCTTGCGCCGATGCTCCAGTGACGTTGGGCGCTAGAGGGAGTGTGCGGCCTCTTGTGACCGCAGGAAGTGCGGCCACAAGAGTGACTGACAGGTCCAGGCGTTCCTCTTCTCTTCCCTCGTGTGGCCGCACTTCCTGCGGTCACAAGAGGCTGCACTCCCCTTACCTTCGCGCCGACACTCCAGTGACGTCGGGCGCTAGAGGGAGAGTGCGGCCTCTTGTGACCGCAGGAAGTGCGGCCACAAGAGTGACTGACAGGGAGGGAGCCAATGGCTCTCTCTCTGTCAGTATCGCTGCTGCTGAAGCGCCGCAGCAGCAGCGGTCGGGCGGGGGCAGCGGCGGACGGGGGGGCCCTGCAGGGGGTGCCATGGAGGGGTAAGTAGATTACCCATCCATGGCGCTCCCCCCTGACAGGCTGGTGGCCGGAGCCCTGTGCGACCGCACTGGTCGCACATAGCAACGGCCAGCCTGATCGGGGGCCCCTTTAACCAGTGGGCCCGCTGCACGTGCACCATGTGCCCTCTGGTTAAAGCGGCCCTGCCTTCGGTATCAGACAATAGATCATAGGCAGCAAAATCTTTTCAAGCAGGTGTGTCAGGTTCCCTAAATTGGTCACTTCTAGAAATGAGCTCCGCTCCGGGTGCTGGGAAAAGCTGGATCCAGTCTTGGGAAACTGGGAAAAATGCTTTGCTTCGTTATTACTGTAAAAGTTCTCATCTCTAGTCACTCCCACCCCAACACTACAAGCACTAAGACCTGCTCATACAGTGATTGGTTGGTGACTGGTTTACTCACCTTTAGGTGACTATACTGTTTATAAAAGATGGCTGGACCATTGAAGAAATGCCGCACTTTAGCTCTCTGCCCTTGATGGCTGCAGATTATGTTGGCGCTATAAAAATATTAATTATTTTTAAAACATTGATCAGTGATATAGATGCTCTGCTACTATAGTATGCCTCAGGCAGACTCTAGACGCAGATCACTGATCAGACAGCACAAAGCTAAGAATGAGACCTTCATCTGTCAGGGAAAACAATCAGAGGGGTTCCAATCAATCAGTAACACACTCAAATGCTGTTATTGCTATAGATCTCAACATTTAAGGGGTAAGGATATGTTCACACTAAGGAATAGGCAAAGGAATTTGAAGCTGAATCCCTGCCTCATTTTATGTTGATTCCGCCTAAAAAATATGTACAGAACAATGTCTCATTGTGTTCAATGGGATTTTTGCTCTGTAGTTCACACAGCGTAATTTACGCGCGGAATGTTCCGACGCTGATCGGCTCTCTGTAATTACTTTGGGTATATTCCGCTAGAAAAAATTCCAAAATTTAAATTTAAATTTCTGCTTGAATTCTATGGCAATTTCAAATGAATTTTGTACCAACTCAAGAGGAATTTTTCCTCAAGAAAATCTCCTGTTCAAGTCCTTGTCTATTCCTCAGTGTGGACAACAGCACCATGATCGGTGTCCAACTGTGCACATACTTTTTTTTTTTTTTCCCCATCATCGTGACCCATAACATTTTGATTATTCCATCTATGAAGCTGTCTAAAAAAAGTTTTTAATCACATTTTATTGAATTTTTCTGTGTGATTAAAAGTCAGCAGTTTTGGTCATATTTTTGTGTTTACGCAGTTGATTATGCAGGATAAGGAGTGGTATAATTTAGTAAATTGGACAATTTCGTATGCAGCAATACCAAATATGTTTATTTATTTATTTATTTATTTTGGAAAATGGGAAATGCGGGGGGTTTTCTTAAAAAAAACAACAACATCTAAACAGTTAAGTCACTGACATAGGAGTGAACTCTAATCTTGGTCAGTACAGACAGGTGCTGTCCGTATGTAACAGTCAGCAATTGCCGAGTATGATGTGGGCTTGGCTCACCTCCCTCGCCTGACCTATGCCGTAACTGTACATTATGGCAAGGGGTTAAATGATTATCCCATTTATTGAAGATAAAGGTTTTCAATACTTATATCATTCATGTTGAAAATGAAACTGTTACCCTAAGCTTAACCCCTTAATGAAAATGCCAGTTTTTAATTTTTGGGTTTTTGTTTTTCCTCCTAACCGTCTAAAAGCCACAATTTAAATATTTTTCCATCTACATCAAAGAAAACTTGGCACACTAATAAATTAATTTGATATGCTTTTTTAGATTATGCAATTCAAAATGTATCCAAGCATTACGTTTCGGTTCTATAAGACCTTCACCAGATCGGATTGCTTGAGAGATCATATGCACAAAAGTGTGAATAGTAGAGATGTGAAGGTGCGACCTACAGTCTCCAGAGATCACACCTTCACAACTCTCATATTCACACTTTTGTGCATATGATCTCTCAAGCAATCCGATCTGGTGAAGGTCTTACAGAACTGAAATGTAGTGCTTAACTAAATTTTGGATTGCATAATAAAAGGTATATCAAATTGATTAATCAGTGTGCTAAGTTTTCTTTACTATATTTATAAAGGAGTGCCATCCTACTTGAGGACCTTAATGCTGCCCCTGAGTGCCGATTCTTTTTTATAGTACAAACAGATCTATGTAATGGCTTTTTTTTTTTTTTTTTTTTTTGTTTACATTTTTTTTTAATTTAAAAAGCGGGAAAATACGAAATTTTCATACAACCTGATTGATGCTGCCAAACAGGTTCTTATGGTGTCGTTTCCCGAGATTGCCTTCTTTTTGAGTGTATGCTAGTCTCAAGTCCGGCAGGGTATGGAAGTGATTCAGGAGTTGGGTAGAGATATTGGTGCAAGCTACTACATTTGCATACACAGAAAACAGAGGAGATCACTGGAACTGGGTGTCGGTTTTTAGCAAAATGGATGGCACCGTCAGAATCTGCATGGTGCTGCTGATCGGGTTTGATGTAAATTATATACTTAATAAATGTGGTGGTACATTCACTTTAACTTTAACTTTTTTTTTTACACTTTAATCCCGATAGGGCACTTCTATGAGCAACTGTTTGCTACAGTTGTATTACTTTACTCCATTAGATCAGCACTCTATTGCTACAGCCTGTATAACGTGGTCTTGGCAGCGACAGAACCTTAGTGCAGGCCCTGAGATGCAGAGACAGCAAATCACCACCCGTGATCTTGTCACAGGGAGTCAATCCACCCCACTATACCACAAATGTTGTGCATTTAATGTGTGTCTACTTCATACCAGGCAGTCGTACAGCTATCGGTATGGGGCTCTCTAGTAGCAACCATAGGAATTGTGGGTGCAGCTCTATTATAAGGTAGGCTCTAGGTCAGGATTAGTACTTGATATTTATTGTAAATTTATTTACTCGGCCACTTCACCTGTAGTGCAGCTCTGAATTATAATACAAACTGTAACTCAAGATCAGTATAAAATAAAAAAACATCATAATGTAATGAATAATGCAGTGAATGTACACAATTGCAGAATATTGAGCATAGTTGTTGAGTCTAAAATATGCAATTTCTCAAGATCAGAACAGGATATGTATTGTATCTAAGTGATATACAGTGGTGCCTTGGATTACGAGCAGGAAGTGAGAATCACTGAGCTGTGCAGAAACTTTTTTACACAGCAGTGTGAGCTGAGTGTAAGTGGAGGCACATTATAGCAGCAGTGTGTATAGCTGAGTGTAAGTGCAGGCTCATTATAGCAGGAATGGAGAGTTTGGGAAACATAAGGGCAGACAGAGACTGCAGAGACCATGAAGAAATGAGCATGACATAAGTGGGCACAGTACTATCTGTCCTTGGAGAGAGGGTTTACAGCTTTGAAGAGATTACCTCCACAGTCCTGTCCCCTGATGCAAGCCCCAGCCTGAAGTGGATCTCCCATGATTTGGAAGGTGAGGGGGACTTCCTGGGTCAAAGTACATTGCTGTAGACCCCGCTATGCAGAACATTCCCCTCCCACACTCCCCCTCCCACCCAGTACAGGGAGCTCTTAAACCAAAGCAATGCTTTTAAACCAAGTTCCAATTTTGAAAAACTGTGAGCTCTTCTTGCAAAACGCTCTTAAGCCAAGTTACTCTTTAACCAAGGTACCACTGTACTTTATATCTACACTGTAAATATCGAATCTGTTTAACCCATTATAAGAAAAAACAAAAAGAGAAAAAGTCCTTTTCACTGGACACCTTGAGCAACTAAGCTCAATACTCTGCTAAATTATCACCAACCATTTGTAGTTTTCCTTTATGTTTATAATGTGAATAAAACATAGTGTGGGGTTCAGTATCAGTATATGCAAGAAGGCTTAATACTGGCTCCAGGCATACATTTAGGAGCGCCATTCGTGTGTATAGAAAGAGAAGAAGCGCTTTTTGTGTAGGAGATTCCAGACAGTTTTATATTTTTGGTGAATTTACATAACCACAGGTTCCCCTCGAAGTTCTCCACTTCCACCCTGTCATTGCGAGTCTCTAATATTGTCAACCTAGAAATGGTTTAGACCCGCGGTGCATCCAACAGCTGATTCTGTTTTGTGTTAGCGCTCCCTGATTAGTTCTTCCTCCAATGGCCAAAGTATACTTTACTGCTTGTTAGGATTTGGAGCATGTTTGCTCTGCGTATTCCAGGGCTTCTCTGTGTCAGGAGAACATTTTGTGATATTTCTACTGGCTGATCTGGGCTGACCATTTGGCTGCACAGTTTATTTAGAATACAAGCACAAGCTGGAAAGCTAAAGGAAACGGGAGAATGATTCCCTTCTATACAATGTATGCGTCTTCCTGAAAACATAGTTAGGGTAAGATTGTCCTATAGGATGCGGGATGTGACATCTTATACTGTGCTTGTAAGAGGGAATCTATACACCAAACTGCAGCTTTCCTGAGGTTGTGGAAATACTTTTGTTGAAGCTTTGGCAGCTACTGATCCAAGCATACAACTTCTAGCAAAAATTGTGGAATCTCTGATTGTGGAATTAGCTGATCGTTCTGGCATCAGGAGATTTTCTTCAGAAAGAAAAATAAATAAATAAATAAAAATAATAACATTTTTCTTAATCAAGTAGAGGAAAAAATTAAAAAAAATCCCAGTTAGTACTTTCTTGCATGTTAGACTTTTAAGAAGCCTGAATTCTATAAGTCATGAACTGATTCAAACTTTTTCAGAAAGCAGTGAAAAATCAAATGCAGGTCTTGTCTCGGATCAATTTCTAACATTTCTGCCATTAGCTTTTAATTAAATTGAAATCTGGTCTGCTTGCTACCGTGTCAGTGAGCTGACATACCTTATCGTAAGAATGAGAAAACAGTTCATTATTTTTATGTACACCTGTGCTGTGACTATTCATGTAAGGATTGTTCTCCCCCGATGCAGCCCCATATCATAAATGGAGTGAGGAAATGGAATTGTTATCCTTAGGGGCCATACATACTTCACAGTATACGGTCCGTGTATGGACTGTATACTGCGGACCAGACCCTAGGACTCCCTACATCATTCATAAGAATGTCGGCAGCTTTGCACCTATTTAAATATTCACTCTAACACTTACTGACATGCTGTGTCAGAACAGTACTTTGAAAATGTAAACATAATGAAAGATGATGCCAGGAGTTCCGAGGTCTGGTCCGCAGTGTGCAGTCCGTGCACTGTATCATTTCCTAGGCTAATGCAGATTTTATATTAAACTGTATATTAAAGGGAATGTACCATCAGGCCTAGGCTGAAGCACTGGAGGCTGGCTGACCTACCCCCAGTGGGAGGAAACCCCCGCCCCTCTGTGACACTGCTCCATTAAAATCAATAGGGGTGGGTCAGCCTGCCTCCAGTGCTTCAGCCCAGGCCTGATGGTACATTCCCTTTAATTTAAGTCCAGGAAAATTCTTTAGTAAGGTTTTGTAATATCCCTCAAAAGCACAGCTCTGGGAGTCGGGTTGTGACATCACCATTTTATCCAGGAAGTGAAGCCTTGATGCAGTAGTAAGTGCAGGGAAAAAAGCACTTTATCTGCATTTCCTATAATAAGTGTTTATTGGGGATTTGTATAACTTTTG
Source organism: Dendropsophus ebraccatus (assembly GCF_027789765.1). NCBI lineage: Eukaryota > Metazoa > Chordata > Amphibia > Anura > Hylidae > Dendropsophus > Dendropsophus ebraccatus. The sequence goes on from NC_091457.1 coordinate 84,148,811, forward strand.
GGGGACAGTACAATACTTTAAAGGGAACCTGTCACCCCCAGTTAGAGCCCCCTATACTCATGTGATCCCGCCGGGTCCCGCTTCTGGAGATGGCTGGGTCACAGAGATATCGGCGCCCAAAGCCCGGCGCGCGCGCGCTCCTCAGATGAGTCCAACACTCACAGAGAATGACGGAGCGCTGGACTCTCCTGTCATTCTCTATGAGTGTTGGACTCATCTAAGGAGCGCGCGCGCCAGGCTGCAGCGGCTGATATCTCCGTGACCCAACCATCTCCAGAAGCGGGACCTGGCGGGATCACGTGAGTATAGGGGGCTCTAACAGGGGGTCAGGAGCCTGTCACCCCGTCACCAGGGGTAACAGGTCCTCTTTAATAAAAGAAATTCGCTGGACTTCTCCTTTAATCCAATCCTTCACACCCCATGATCTTCTCACTGTCCCACTGTAAGATTGTTTGTTTTCTGTCATTGAATATAATTTCTGCCCACAAATTAACACATTTTGCAGATTATATTGTTCATCGGCAGCATGTTTCTCACTTTGATAGGCTGTAATAGGGAATCTGCATGCGTCCCTACAAATGATGCCAGTAAAGAGCTACACGTACATTAGTAATTGTTCCTGCATCCTATAAAAAGCAACACATCCATTGGGTGTATTGCTTCTTACTGAATTTTTAAAGAAAGCATAGAATTTTAATCTATGATTGTGCTGTTCTCCTTACCTGTTTTGCCTCTTGAAGAATTTAGCTGAGTTGGATTACTGGCAACATGTCCTTAAAGGAGTAGTTCAACTCCCCCCTCCCTTTTTATTTTTATTTTTTAACTTTTATTAAAAAAAAAAAAAAAAAGGTCTTCAAGTACTTATCAGCTGCTGTATGTCCTGCAAGAAGTGGTGTTTACTCATCAGTATGACACAGTGCTCTCTGCTCCAACCTCTGTCCATGTCAGAAACTGTCCACAGCAGTAGCAAATTCCCATAGAAAACATCTCCTGTTCTCCAGACTGTAAAGAATCAGCTGCTGTAGGATATACAGCAGCTGATAAGTACTGGAAAACTTAAGATTTTATAATAGATGTAAATTAGAAATCTATGGCACTTTCAGGCACCAGTAGATTTGAAAGAAAAAAAATTTGGGGTGAACTTCTCCTTTAATACCATGTTTCCTCAGAGATGACTGATGGTTGTTGACAAGAAGCGTGAAAACATTAAAGCGTAACTGTCTTTTTTTTTTTTTTTTTATTGCATAAAAGAGTAGCATAGGTGATTTTAAGAAACTCGATAATAGGTTTTATTAGGCAAAAAAGCCTCTTTCTGTACTCAAAAAAGCAATCTCCAAGCCTCCCCCCCCCCCCCCCCCCCCCGACTTCTTATCTGTGCATTATCAGGCAAATCTGTCTTCATTACAGAGAAGCCAGTGAAGACGGGCTCTGCTCTCCCATTCTATGCCTATGAAGGGGGGAGGGGCCGAGGGAGATGAGGGAGCAGGAAGAGGTGACATGAAGGTCAGCTGTTTGTAGACTGTCTGGGCCCCTAAAACGCAGGATTCTGGGGTAGAAAGGTCAGTGCTTATCTATGAACTTACTGAGAGAAGATTGCAGGGTGTTGTGCTGTGCAGGACTGCTCGGTGCTCACTCACTCCTCTCAGCCCCTGCCATCTCCATAGAGCATTATGGACACAGAAATCCTGCTTCTTCTTCTTCTTAAGTGAGGGGGGACCTAGGAAAACTGCTTTTTTTTAGTACAGAAGGAAACTCTTTTGGTAAATAAAACCTATTACAGAGTTTCTTAAAATCACTTGTACTATAGATATTTTTTGTTTTCAGAAAAATGACCCTGAAATGACAGTTACGCTTTAAGCTGAAAACCCTTTTAACAATAATATCCTGCTTTTTTTTAAGGGTGTTGATCGCATTGACTTGCCTGGTCTGAAAAGTCTCCGTACTGCCCGGAATCTGCAAGAGAGGATGGTCCTCACCATAGAGCCTGGAATCTACTTCATTGACCATGTCCTTGATCAGGCGTTGGCGAATCCCACTCAGTCATGCTTTATTAACAACCAGGTTCTCCAGCGCTTCAGAGGATTTGGTGGGGTGAGTGACTGCAAGTACACAATGAGGTTTATTATGGGGAAGAGCAGGAGGGTACAGCTTCTCATTGAAGAGACCCAGTTGATGTATGGAGGCTTATTTTTAGACAATGCTACTTGGGGGCTAAAAAGTATGTAAAGCAGACCTACTCCAGAAATAAGAACACTATCTCATACTGGCCAAAGCATAGAGTGTTGCCTAAAAATAAAATATTTCCATACACCTTCTGTATTTTTTCACTTAGTAGCATCATAGGTATCTCTCTAGTCAACTAGTTTCCTACTCTGTAATGAAAAGACATAATGACCCCCAAACCCACTGTCCAGGGTGAGATTCAAATGCAACAACTTGTTTCCTATTTGGCTTGACAGATGAGCAGTGTGGCGCTTGCAGAAACTTATTTCTATACCACTTGCCAGGTCCGGTTAAAGCACTGTAGAGGTTTTTACCATGTGAAACTACACCCCCCAGTATGACATGAGCAATAATAGGGGTATGCTGGGAGTTGATGTTTCACCCATAATTGCTGCAGACGTTACAGGTAAATACACAGTACTATTGGGACACTCAAACGCAGAATATTAATGATGCACATGTGACGCCTCCTATGTACTTGTTTCATTGTTCTCCATCTGGTCCAGATCACCATGATTTCTTCCAGATACATTTCGCCGCTGCAGAGATTGACATTGACATATTTTGCCTCTGTTTTTAACAGCAGAGCCTCATGCTTTATACAGACATGGACAGAAAGGAGCGCTGCACCTCACACCTATGGCTGACACTAATGCCTCTCGGCCACATTTAGACACCAACGCCAGGATGTTGGTATATAAATTGATCAAACCATATCGCCTCATGTACCATGTGCAGGTCCCCTGGCCCACATGAATCCCTACACTAAATCAACACTGTCGGTCAGCAACTGGCAACCCGAGCGCAAGCAGGGAAGGTAGGCCATGGAATGGCCCTGCAACCTCAGTGTCACAGGACCAAACTCCAAGGGGACCCCCAAACCCAGCAGGCAGAAAGCAGACACCAAACAACACAAGTGTGAACAAGGTCTTACTGCTCACCACTGCACCAAAGGTAGAATGGGAGAACTAGGAGGTACTTACCATGTGTGCACAGGTGCTTTCTGGTAATTGGGGTCACATGGGTCTTACAAGGAGTGCTAGCCACTCAGAAAAGGGAGAAAAGTAAAAAAGGACATGGAGAGAAAGGAGCTGCTGCACCTCACACCTATGGCTGACTTGTGTTGCTTGGTGGCTGCTTTTTCCGCCGGCGGCACTTGCTGGGTTGGGGGGGCCCTTGGGGTTTGGTCCTGCCACAGTGTGGGCCTCCCTTCCCTGCTTGCGCTCGCTTTGCAGGGTTGACGGTCGCTGACCAACGCAGTGTTGATTTAGTGTAGGGACTCATGTGGGCCAGGGGACCTGCACGTGATTCATGGGGCAATATGGTTTGATCAAATTATATACTAACATCCTAGCGTTGGTTTTTAAATGTAGCCAAGAGGCATTAGTATCAGCCATAGGTGTGAGGTGCAGCAGCTCCTTTTCTCCATGTCCTCATGCTTTATACTACCAAAAACTCCTCATTGTGCTACATGCTGTAACCTTGGAATAAGATACTGCTATACACTGTGCTTCCTAAATTTTATTATAATATACAAGGAGTTCCCCTTAATTTGCTATAATACAATGGAGGGGTCCATGTGTAATATACTGTGCTCCCCTGGATACAATAGTATTAGATATTCTGCCTCAGCAGTTCCGGCTGTGAATTTGGCCAGCCAGGCCTGAAAAGAATGCTAGTGGAATGTAACATAATCACGCATCCTGCGTTCTACTGGGAGCACCAAGCAATGATGCATAGAGCCAATAACTCACTTATACCCCACCGCTCACTGAGTTTTCAGTTGAATGTGTGTTCTACGGACGCAGTAACAGTTGAATACAGGGGACCTGATTTGGGGACAATCCAAAGCTCCCTAAATAGTCAATTTTTTTTAAATTAAATCTTTTTTTCATACAGTAATAAGAGTGTTCGGTGCACTGGGGGCAGTGCAGAGACACCCACTGTCACCTCAAGAATATTCATGAGCAAGCAACGCGCAGGCTTATCTGTGCAACAAGGGGTAAAGTACTGCCCTGGTGCATCAAACAACCTAATAAGCATATGACTAGAAAGTAATATTACAGAAACACATTAGAGGACCATAATAAAGGAACATTGGTAGTCAATGTCCCCTGCTCTATAAGCCCTTTACAGCAGATTAGATTCTTTTAACCTACTCTTGGTTACCTTTTAAGAAAAATTAAGAAAAACAATACTTTATTATTTTTCTTTCTTAGCCAAACAAGCTAAAAGTAAGAAAGCTAAAAAAAACCACATATTTGACCCAAGGGAATTGCAAGCTATTCATTAGTATATCATCAGGCCGATCACTAGGGCTATGTTCACACTACGTATATTTGAGGCTGTATTTTTGAGGCTGCATAGCAACCAAAACAAGGAGTGGATTGAAAACACAGAAAGGCTCTGTTCACATAATGTTGTAATTGAGTGGATGGCCATCATTTAATGGCAAATATGTGCCGTTATTTTAAAACAATGGCTGTTGTATTGAAATAATGGAAGTTATTTACCGGTATATGGCGGCCATCCACTCAATTTCACCATTGTGTGAACAGAGCCTTTCTGTGTTTTCAATCCACTCCTGGTTTTGGTTGCTATGAGGACCTGACATGAGGACCAAATACAGCCTCAAATATACATAGTGTGAACCCAGCCTAGAACTGTAAGGGACAATCCTGATTACCAGTATTTATTATCTCATGGGTGTCATATACAGTACCCACAAGACAATGTCATGTATGTATCCATCATGGTGCAGGAACTAGCACCAGCTCATGATTGATATAAGGGGTTTGTTACCAATATTAAAGTCACATTTATGTTTGCAAACAATAAAAGGTTACTATGGCAGACATGTTTTTTACTGACTGTGGTAACAGTCAGTAAAATAAGTGCTACTGCAAGGTCTCATATTGGTTGGTTAGCAGGTGGTAGAGGACTCCCTGCATGTTAAATAAAATGATTGCCTCAATCCCATCGACCTGCTGGATGAATAAGGAGATGAATAAGGGAGACAAGGCCTATTGCTTACACTAGTTGCTGTGGATGAGTGTCCTGACTTATGGTTTTTCAATGTGTGCTAGGCAGCAATACATTTAGAAAATGTTACTGCTGCTCGCGGTGACTTTTACAAATTATGCTGCCAATAACCATTGATTTATCATTGATCTTTTTATTTACACTGTCCACTCATCATTGCAGTTGCTTACGACTAGAGTTACAGAAACAAGTCAGGGATAATAGTTGAAAAGTGTAAACAGGTCCAGAGCTGAACTAGAACAGCAAACAAGGTGAATAGTAGTAGAGCAGACATGCCAAAATACATTAAAGGGACTCTGTCAGCTCTAAAACACCTGCTTAAAACACCTGCTAAACTTAAGTGGAGAATACATCAGTAGAGTATACAACACTGATTCTATATCTGCAATTTTTATGTTTAGATGCTCTTGCATTCCTTTGTTATAAGCCACAAATGAAGGAGTCTAAGTAGTCCTCTCCGTTATATTCTTGAGCTAAGTAGCCCTCTCTGTGCATCAACATGCCCAGTTTGTAGGCTTACAGCTGTGAAATACAAAGGAGCAGAAAGCTACAAATTTCAGATTTGGAATCATCACTAGAGATGAGCGAACCACGAGCATGCTCGAGTCGATCCAAACCCGAACTTTCGGCATTTGATTAGCGGGGGCTGCTGAACTTGGATAAAGCCCTAAGGCTATGTGGAAAACATGGATCTAGTCATTGGCTGTATCCATGTTTTCCAGACAACCTTAGAGCTTTATCCAAGTTCAGCAGCCGCCACTAATCAAATACCGAACATTCGGGTTCGGATCGACTTGAACCCAAACCCGATTCGCTCATCTCTAATCAGCACCAAATCCAAAGCATGACTTTAGTTTTTGAGGTTTTGAGGAGGGTCAGTTTTTGGTGATAGAGCCTTTAAGAAGAGAAGCTCCTTTTGTTTGTTTATTTTATGTAACTCAAATAGAGATGCTGTTGGAGGAATGAATTCTCATGCTTCATCAGCTGTGAGCATTGCGGGTAATTGCCGATAAGAACGTTAAGGCCCTATTACACAAACAGATATCTGACAGATTCTTTAGACAAAAGCCAGGAATGGATTTGAAAAAAAAGGAATCTAAGGGCCCTATTCCACAATAACGATAATCGGCCGGATCGGCCCCATTTGGCCCGATTCGGCCGATTATCGTTCAGTGAAATAGAGAGAACGATCAGCCAATGATCGTGTCATCGGCTGATCGTTCATTTAGGGCCAGACCTAAAATCATCGTTCCCCCACCGCGCATCGCTACGGTTAAATAGCGGTGTGCGGCAGGCGACCGACGATTTGACAGCAGCATCATCATACATTACCTGCAGGTCTTCTCCGCACTGTCTTCATCCCAGGGTCCCTCGCTCTCTATCTTCTGAATGGCCGGTCAGCTGACGGAGCGCTCAGCCAATCACAGGCCGGGACCGCTGCGGCCTGTGATTGGCTGAGTGTGGCCTGTCAGCTGACCGGCCATTCAGAAGATAGAGCGCGCGGGACCCTGGGATGAAGACAGCGCAGAGAAGACCTGCAGGTAATGTATGCTGCTGCTGCAAGGGCTGCAAGGACATCGGTAACGATGTCCCTGCAGCCCTCGCTCAACGATCATCGGGCCGTGGAATAGGCCCAGTAAACGAGCAGCGATCTAGCAGCGTTTACATCGTTGATCGGGCCCTCCTCGGCCCGTGGAATAGGACCCTAAGTTTTTCCTTTATCACTTGATCTCTGTTTAAAGGGCCGTATTACACCAACAGATATCTGAGAGATTTTTGCAACCAAAGCCATGAACAGACTATAAACAGAGAACAGGTCATAAAGGAAAGACTGAGATTTTTCTTCTTTTCAAATCCATTCCTGGCTTTGGCTGTAAAAATCTGTCAGACACCTGTAATAGTGCCAGTAGCAGTGGTGCCAATGGTGTAATAGGGCCAGTAACAGGAAATACTGAGATTTCTACTCTTTTCTAATCCATAGCTGGCTTTACAAACCTGTCTGATAAATCTCTCTGTGTAAACACACCATAAGCACTGACTGAGGCTTTGTTTACATTGCATTTTTATTTATGGTAAACACAAACATTTTATACACTTGAAAAGGAAAAAAAAAACATGTTAAAGGGGTTATCCAGCGCTACAAAAACATGGCCACTTTCCCCCTACTGTTGTCTCCAGATTGGGTGGGGTTTTGAAACTCAGTTCCACTGAAGTAAATGGAGCTTAATTGCAAACTGCACCTGAACTGGAGACAACAGTAGGGGGAAAAGTGGCCATGTTTTTGTAGCGCTGGATAACCCCTTTAATAGAAAATAGATTCCTCTGTATACCAAAAAAATGGTTTAAGGGTAGCTTCACACGTACCAGATCTGAAGTGGATTCCACGCTGAAAGTTTGCAGCGAAATCCGCTGCGGATCCTGTACTGTGAAGCTGAATGGGTCCTATACACGACCCATCAACAACTCTGCTTTAGGGTATGTTCACACAGGAGGACTCGCAGCAGAAATCTTGCTGCGAGTTTTGCAGCGAGATCGCCTATGAGGTAAGGTCCTGGCAGGTCCGCTGCAAGTATTTAATTCGCCTGCCCCCTTAACCCCTTAATCGTCTCTTGCTGTCTGTATAAATTACCTGTCTCCTTGCTGCATGGGGTCCCAGCTTCCTGCTCTGCCTCCCAGCCAATCTGTGTGTGGCCCAGCCGCAGCCACTGATTGGCTGGGCCACACACACTGTATTTACAGGGACCTCCCAGGAATTTACCTCGTAGCAGATCTCGCTGCAAAACTCAGAGTTGTCCTGTGTGAAGGCACCCTTAAAAGCAATGGGCTACCTGGTGTATGAATAGATAGATAGATACATACATACACACTATAGGGCACATGTTTCATTGAGTTTTGTGCTACTATTTTGGCAATTTTTTTATGCTCAGAGGGCGCGTGGTTTCATATTAGCTACGTATTTAATTGGTATTTTAGTTGCATCTGTTTTTTAAAGTGTAATTTAATTTCCCAGCCCATCGGTATTTACTATACCAAAACAGACATAATAGTGAATTCATTAAATCTGTAATGCATCTATATTTTGGATCTGTAAGTATTCCCATATGCTTATGTGAAGCAGGTCTTGGGGTGAGTTCACACCTAGTACAGTTTTCAAATTGATTGTTAATGACTACATGGTTTTGTGGGTAAAACAGCAAAATTAATCGCCAAATAACAACAAAAAACACACTAACTGTTAAGGCATGCTGGTGGGTGTTTGGTTGCACCATGGCAGCTATGTATGAACTCACCCTTAAAAAAAAACAAATAACAGCTGAGTATAAATATATGATTGGTGCCATTAAGAAGGGCGTTTACTAGAGATGTCCGAACCTGAGCCTGCAGCATTTCATTAGTGGTGGCTGCAGAAGTTGGATGCAGCCCTAAGGCTACCTAGACCCCCTAGGGCTGCACTTCTAGGAATCCATAGGGCTACATTCAACTTCTGCAGCCACCGCTAATGAAGTGCCACATGCTTGGGTTGGGACAGACCTGAGCGTGCTCTAGTTGCACTCATCACTTGTGTTTACCTCCTGCCTTGTTCGTGGCTCTATTTGTTTGTACCCTGTGGAGCGGGATGTTTCTGATCTGCGCTGTCACTTATCTTCATCCTGATAACACCTTGCTTAAGTCCAGCTACTTTATGGTTTGTGACTCATTTTACGTAAAATAAGGTCAGGGTTGATCACAAGCAGCTCCACTCTGATTCATCAGAACTGCAAGGACCATATTCTGCTGATAAGATAGAGAATTCCACTATCGGCATATTTTCTGGTGAGATTTGGCACAGCGGGCATCATAAATACTTCCTTTAGTTACAAGATGCAAGTTAATTAGTTTAGGAAAATGTATCCTTTGAAAGTTAATAAGTTGTAGGGAGTTGGCACCTCCACCTAGAAGTAAATATTTTATCTCATAAAAAATTCTGACCTCCTTTGCACAGCAACTGGTTTATGAAGTGAAGAATCTTGGCTGTTACACCAAGGGATGGCCTATGAATCCTGCATAATGTATTATGCTGGAGAAAGAGAAGCCTCGCTTTACCCAGTTAACAACAGCCACACTTATTCTTTTATATATTACAGGTTTCCTACTGAAATTTATTTAACAAGGTATTCCCAAAGTCACATTACTGGCTGATTGCCCCCCAGTAGTAAAATCCAATAAGTTCTCAAATATAATTAACTTGTACTATATAATATACAGTAGTTCAAGACTTTAACCTTTCAAAATCTCTATAGTCAAAATATGTTTATACTTTGTTGCCTAGGGATCATTCTTTTTGTACTTAACTTTGTCTTGGCCAAACGTGCATGGTAGGTTGTCTTCTATTGTGGACATTTGCTTCTTTCTGCATGCAATACTATCCGCATGCACTAGACCTCACTGCACAGATCAGACTTGTAAACTTAATGAACAAGCATCCCTTTTATCTCTGTGTGTGTTGCTTGGATGTGTGATCAAGAGCAGAATTATGACCATTAATGATATGCATGCTTATGCTCCTCTCCTGTGCGCCACTCCCGATACCATTAAGGAACTTTAGGAGGCGTAGTAACATTGGCAGAACACAGGAGTGGACAAAGAGGTGGGGAAGAGACAATTAGTGCTTCTTGAAACTGTAGTTTTCCTAATAGTATCAGCCGTTACATATAGGATTGACCATTTTACAGTTAGAGTAAACCAGAAAGAAAGAAAGAAAAAAGGGGAAAAACTGAAAATGGCAAAGTAAGCCTTTTTTTCACATGGGTAAGTGTCTACAGAAGTTATTAGATCAGTGTGATTTGGCTGATTCTAGAATAGTAAGTCCTCAAAAGGTAGAAATATAGGCAGCATTCACCCTTGGATGCAATAAAAATCTTTATTCAGTAAGATCTCAGGTTGCAGTGTACTATAATCCTACTAAGTACCTACAATCAAGCTCGGACTGGCCCACAGGGGAAAAGGGGAATCCCCCGGTGGGCCCTACCTCTTGGTGGGCCCCTGAGCAGGAGGAGGGCCTCACTGTTTAGCAGCTGCGGGTCAATATATATTCCCCCCTTACCAGTCCTTGTGCCCTTATAGCGCCACTCTTGGATCTCTCCCACAGCCACTGGAAGTCATTTTTGGCCGGGTTCCTTGAAGGTCACGCCCCTGGCTCCTCCAGCTGCAACAATATGCACTCGCCTGATGGATTGGGTGTCCTGCCCCAGTCACTAATTGGTCATGATTTCTTGGATCTTCTCCTTTCTAGAAACTTAAGTGGCATGCTATGTTGTTTGCATAGAGGGACTGACAAGTTACTAGCAGTGAGGTACAGTAGCATCACTAGTCACATACACAGCTCTGTGCAAATTCACTATAGAAATAAAGGTTTAGCACTGGTTATAGTTAGTGTATGTAGAGTGGGCCCCTAGAATCATATTCCCTGGTGGGCCCAAGGTTCTCCAGTCCGATACTGCCTACAATCGCTATCTGTTCTGGAACACTTATTTGTCAGAGCACCACTGTGTTGGCGGATGTGAAGTATGTAATGGGCCATCAGAGGACTGCACAGGGTTATGTTGTAGGAGTGACTTGCAGTATTGCTGATCCTTTTCTTTTCTAGCGATTGTAACGATTTTCTATAGTGATTGTAGAATAGCCCTTTAAGAAAATATTAAAGGGAAACTATCTGCAGGTTAGCAGAATGTAACCTGCTGATATCACCCTATAGCGAATGGGGCACTGAGAATAAAGGTAAGTTTCTTACCTTCATCCTCTGCATGAGTTTTTGTGATATTAGGAGTTCAATCCCTATGCTCTTAAGTTGTTTTCGTGCACTTGGGTGGATCAATGCACTGGGGGCGTTAGACCCAACCCCAGTGCACTAAAACAACTTATTAGCATAGAAATTAAACGCCCAATATCACAAAAATGTCACGAAGGATGAAGGTAAGAAACTTACCTTCATCCTCAGTGCCCTGTGCGCTATAGGGACATATTAGCAGGTTAGATACTTCTAACCTGCTGATAGTTTCCCTTTAAAATTAGAAATGGTTTCCCTCTTGTTGCTCATGGCACAGTGCAAATCCGACTTTCATCTGAGCAATAGTGATTAAAGACAGACTAGTTGTTAGGGAGCTTTTTGGCAATACATAGTCTTAGCAACCAGTCTTCAATTTAAGAAACATTAATAATACACAGGTAAAAGCAGAGAAAAAGCAAGGAAGATTCACAGTGCTTAAACTACATTTTTACGGCTGCATTATTCAGAATTTTATAGAAAATTCATTTAGGTGGAATTTCCCTTTAGGCTGTGTTCACTTGTACAACTTTTTAATTGCAACTATTTAGTACAGCGCCAGGAGCAGATCATAAATGGAGGACATGTATAAAGGAAAGACACTGTTTCCTTTTTCAAATCCATTCTTTGCCTTATATTCAATTGCAATTAAAAACCTGAATGTGTGAACACACCCTTAAGCTGCCTGTACTCCTTACAAATTAGTCTTGTTTTCAGCTTATTGGTTAGTGAACTCTTGACTTTCCTGTCTTCCCAAGCTGGAACTGAAAATCTACTTGAGGTATGTGCCACTGTGTTTGTATGTGGTCAAATAACTTGTTCTTTGGACGATACAGATGCTTGCTCTTATCACATTTTGTGCAGCTCGACAAAATAATTTTCAAAAAAATTTTTGATCACTGCCTTCTGTCATCCTTTAAATGACAGCTGATGACTAGCTTACCTGGACCGATACACATGCATAGGCATTGACCAAACAGCTTATTAAAGGACTTTTCCAAGGAGGGTTGTGGCTTGGACATAGAGTGAGGGTAGCTTCACACGTACCGGATCCACAGCGGATTTCATGCTGCGAGTTTGCAGCGAAATCCGCTGCGGATTCTGGTAGTGTAAAGGTCTATGGGGTTACAATGAAAATTCCGCTGCGGATATGTAACCTGGCCCCTTTAACCCTCGCTGCCCCTAGCCTGGAGCATACATCACCTGCTCCAGGCCCCTGCTTGCTTCAGGGCCTCCCAACATCTCCCGGCGGTCAGCCAATCAGTGTGCTGCCCCGCTGCAGCGCACTGATTGGCTGACTGCCGGGAATTGCAGGAAGGCTCCGAAGCAAGCAGGAGCCTGGAGCAGGTGATGTATGCTCCAGGGCTGCCCCCGCCCAGATTCCCCCCACTGCTGACAATTTCCATGGAAGCCTGCTCTGTTTCAGTCGTCTTTTTCTGCAGGCAGGGACCAGGTACTTGGCGGTGGAGGACCAGTGGAGTAAAGTGCTCTACATAATTATATTTACTGCGAAGTACAATACTTTATTACATTTTTTGCCCCACTCTTGTCTCCAGTTCAGGTGCGGTTTGCAATTAAACTCCATTTACTTCAATGGAACTGAGTTTCAAAACCCCACCCAATCTGGAGACAAGTGGTGCAAAAGTGGCCATGTTTTTGTGGCACTGGATAACCCCTTTAATCTTATAAACTTTTCCATTCCTTGTTTCAACTTTGTAATGGAGTGTACCGCAACATCAGAACTGATGCCATACACCACTGCAACAGTCACCAGCCACATAACCCACTGCTTAACATTTACCAGTCTTTTAGAAGTGTCTCTGTAAAGTTGATGACTGTTAGGTTACCATTACACAGGCCGACTACAGCTCGATCATTTTAGTAAACGAGCACCGATCTGCTAGATCAGAACTTGTTTCCTGGACCTTTTACCAATAATCGGGCAGTAAGGGCTGCATGGGACATCGTTAGCACCTTGAGTGACCTGTCAGCTGACAAACTGCTCAGCCAATCACAGGCCGGGAAGCTGTGGAGCACAGTAGAGAAGACCGGAAGCGGGGAGAGGTAAGGTGTCAGGTGTCTGGGGAATCATGAGCTGTCGGCCGCGCATTGCTATTACACATAGCGATGTGCGGTCGGCGCCCAACAATTTTAGTTCCAAACCTAAAACAACAATCAGCCGATGATCGTTTACATTGGCTGATCGTTGTCTCTATTATATGGAGTGATAATCAGCCGAATACGGCCCTTACTTTCACTATTATAAGACTCCCATGAGTTTTTTAGGACAATAGCTGCATCACCTGCCGAACGGACTCCAGGACAGATCTTTGATTAAAAGCAGCTATAGGAAGGTACAAGCGGTTAGAAGGGGGCAGATTGTGGGTACAGAGTCGCTTTAAAAGATGTGGTTTTTTTCATTTTTTTTTTCATTTTTTAAGGTGTTCGTAGCCTTTAATAACTATTCACATGACCCACACAGGAATTAATCTTTATATTATTATCTATATACTGACACAAAGTTACTAGTATGCATTCTTGTGTACAGACGTACGTGAAGGCTGAGAAAATAGCCATTTCTATACAAAAACCTTGTAGACATGAGGGAAGAATGAGCCATTTACGCCCTTATAACTCCAATGTTATTGATGCCAATTGAGATTATAATCTACATGTACTGAGAATAGTTTCTACTATGTGTAGGAGTCAATCATTCAATCAGTCAATTGTTGGCTTTTTTACAGAACGTAACATCCTACAGGCAAACAGGAGGCTCCCACCCTGCACTAACTTAATTTAATAGGTAACAAGGACAATCTGCTGCCAGAAAATCCTTCTCTAAAGAACTATTTGGCTACCAATTAACATAGTTCAACTAATTAATACTAAGTAATGTAGCCAGGAGGGGAGTCATATATTGCAGGGCAGGATTCGACAGGTCTGTACACGGGACTATGCCCACATGTTTGGCTGAATGTACATTGTTCTTGTTCAGTAAAAGTCTTTGAACAAAGCTTAATATTAATAAAAAGTGAATAGCTTCTTTCTAGAAATATTATAGCAAGTTCTCTCAGTGTTTAGGACAACACCAAATGAACCACAGTTGTCTCATGAAGACACCTACTTCTCTATAGATTCCACCATGGCTGGAATCCTGGACCTCTCAATTACAACTCTGGCTGGCTGAACAAACATACCGTTACATGGTATCCATTCACATAAATAATTCACCATGACATGCATGGAAGGTCCACCAGAGCAGCTGCCATTTTTACTGTCACCCCCTTTTTGCATTATCTCTACACAGGTGTAAAGGGTACATTTTGCAGTTTTCATACATTCATACATCATGGTGCTTGTTCCAGTAAAAAGTGATCTTTTATCATCTGCGGATTGTGCTACAGGAACGGTGCCTCGTTCCAATGGCCATCAAGGGGGCGGGGCCTATGCACCAATGATGTGCGGGGCCAACGGTGGCGATGTGGGTGCGACTAAGTGGAGCTGTGGCCATGAAGCCCCTCCCAGGTAGCACAATCCGCAGATGATAAAAGATGACTTTTTTACTGGAACAAGCACCATGACGTATGAAAATAGGGTATGAAAACTGCTAAATTTACCCTTTACATCCGTGTAGAGAAGTCATAATGCAAAAAGGTGTGGGGACAGTGTCACTTTAAAGGGTACCTGTCATTATAACTTTCAAAATCTAAACCATAGGTAGATGTGATATAAAGCAAGTTTGCAATTTACATTCTTTTTTTTTCAGTTTTCATGGAGAACTTGCTACTTCCTGTTTTCTGACTCTTTTTTTTTCTCAGAGTCAGAAAACAGGAAGTACTGTGTTTTCCAGGACATCTGAGCGCTCACAGAGAGAAGCCAGTCATGTGACTTACCGACACTGAGTCGTGACTCTCTGTATTGGCTGGAATTCCTGTGTTTAGTCTGTTTATTTCAACCAGCACAAGTCAGAAAATCTGCCTTCAGGAGACTGGACCTGGATTTCCTAATAAGAAATGTGGCCAGTGGTTGTCTTTATGAATTCCCTTTAAATTGGTGATCCAGGATGAGAAATATCACTGCTAGTTTTTTGCAAACACAGCAACACCCTATCCTGGATTTCTGGTAAGTACAGCTTTGTTTTACAGCATGATAACAACAACAAAAATAATAAATGTATATTGCAAACTTTCTTTATTTCACACATACTGTTGATTTAGATTTTAAAACTTAGGGTGGGTTCACACTGAGGAATTCTCGCAAATAAATTCCACAGAACTCCGTCGGTTGTACGTGCGCAGGGCCGCGTGCCTCTCCGCCTGTGCCATAGACACCATTCTATGCACGGGCGGATTCCGCATTCCGCCGGAAAAATTGACACGTCAATTCTTTCGTCGGAATCAGCGGCCCATAGAATGGTGTTTATGAAGCCGGCGGAAAGGTGCACAGCCGTGCATACAGCCACTCCAGATTTAAAAAGGGGTCTTAGTTCTATGACATCAATATTTCCTAATAAGAAATGCGGACAGTGGTTGTCTTTATGAATTCCCTTTAAATTGGTGATCCAGGATGAGAAAAATCACAGCTAGTTTCTTGCAAAAACAGCAACACCCTATCCATGGGTTTTATGTGCTTTTTCTGCAGACTCGGCCCTCATCCTTCTATGGGTTCCTACTTCATCGTTTACCCCTGCCAAACATCACCAGCCAACTATGCTATTGACGGCAGCAATGTTATTTATTCCACTTCACTAGAGGTCAGAATCAGCTCCAACTTTACAGGAGTGGATTGATAAAACACTACAGATATCTAGGTTTGTGGAGTTAAGTAGTTGGGAGTTATTTGTCACTCATGAGAAATAACACTGTGGCAACCCTGGAACTTATTCTATAGGAACTACCTGAGCCCTTCCTCAACATTCTGAGAGTAAGGTTGGGTCCCTGATGCCCCCAGAACCACTGGAGTATTTGCCTTTTTTTATTTATTCTAGGTTATGCCTACCTTTCACCTTATGGTCCTGATTTGATTACAGTTGGTTTCGCCGTTCAACCTTTGTATATCATTTATTGGTGGAGTTTACTACATTGTATTGCACTACTTACTGCTTACCAAAGCAGAAAAAAGAAAAAAAGTTTGTTTCATATACATTTTAATTTGCCTTGTTGGGGCCTGCGTGTCTCTGTTTGATCTCTAATCAACACTTGATAACCGCACTTGATAACTGCTGAATTCTTCAATAAAAACTGATTGGAGAAAAAATAGAGGATGCAGCATTTCCAGTTATGCTGGATGGAGCTGTACCACTGTATGGATAAATCTATCATACCTAGGGTTGGGTAGTGTATCAGAAGTTGGCCTGTGGTCAAATATATATATATATATATATATATATATATATATATTTTTTTTTTTTTTTTTTTTTTTTTTTTTTTTTTTAGGGGGTTGGGCAATATTCACTGACATAATTCTACCGGAAATAATACATAATATGTATATTTTTTTTTTATTTAGGTTCGCATAGAAGATGATATCGCTGTCTCCGCCAATGGCATGGAATTACTGACCTGCGTTCCTCGTACTGTGGAAGAGATTGAAGCTTTCATGGCAGATTCAAAAGACCAGGGCAAAACTTTTGATAGTGTGGTTCTTAGCCAGCAGCTGTGAGTGCTTTTCAGGATAACCTACTCAGCTGGTTCATTCCTTGTGCCTTTTTGTTGATCAACTTTTGTAATCTAAAAGCAAAATCATTTTCTATAAAGTAAAAAGGCCAAGAGTAAAAACAATTCCAATCCTGTTCCTAATAATTCTGCTTTTGTAGTGATTGAACAGTCAGTAAAATAAAATACAACGACCCGCAGTGTTCACTAAGTGGATGCAGTTTCTTGGCGTAACAGTTTGGGAATCTTGGCAATTCATCTGTGTTATTGCTTTTCAGATATATTAACATATCGATTACCAAATAAATGCATTTAACAATTCAAGAATATAGAGGGGTTCCATTTGTTTATAGATTTAGCTTGTGTCTATTACCCAGGGGAAGGAGTAATAGAAAAATTTGCACTGACAGATCTGGCTTTCTCGCTGTACGTTCCAGAGCTGATTTGGAGTCAGAATGGTTGTTGGACAATACACAGAACACACAATTTAACCTCAATCTCTGTGGCGTTCACTGCTGCAATTTGGTGAATGTAAGTGCTAAACACAGCCAAGCATTTCACATATAAAATACAACTCCACCCAGAATTACTGTTAACACTACATGGCCTACACCAGCAGTGGATACAGGGTGAACGTTAAAGGGGTTCTACACACACATAATTAATTAATATGGAAGTGAGAGGAAAACAGTGTTGCCCAGAACCAAACCTTTCTGGATGCATACCTCCAACGAAAGGCTCTGGTGTATTTAACTGTAAGGGCCGTATTACACAGCCCGATGCCTGCTGTGAGCGATCCTCCACCTTCCCGGCACTTTAAAAAAAAAATCCTACTGCCCGAACTTCTCCTTTAAAGCGACTCTGTACCCACAATCTGACCCCCTCAAACCGCTTGTACCTTTGGATAGCTGCTTTTAATCCAAGATCTGTCCTGGGGTCCGTTCGGCAGGTGATGCAGTTATTGTCCTAAAAACAACTTTTAATTCTACAACGCTGTGTCTAACGGCCGGGGCTTACATTTTTATATGCATTAGGCTGGCACCACCTCTCTGTCCTTCCTCCCCACCCTCCTCATCATTAGGAATGCTCCAGGCAGATTGCTTTCTATTCCCCACCTGTGTGCATAATAAACATGGGCTGGATCGGTAAGACACCTGTGCAAAGCTCAAACAGCAGTAAATGTTCCTGGATCATTCCAAATGATGAGGAGGGTGGGGAGGAAGGATGGAGAGGTGGTGCCAGCCTAATGCATATACAAATGTAAGCCCCGGCTGTTAGACACAGCCCTGCAGGATTAAAAGTTGTTTTTAGAACAATAACTGCATCACCTGCCGAACGGACCCCAGGACAGATCTTGGATTAAAAGCATCTATCTGAAGGTACAAGTGGTTTGGGGGGAGGGGCAAATTGCGGGTACAGAGTCGCTTTAAGAGTAAAATATAAACTGTCCACGTTCCCGGTATTCTCCTAGCTCCTGCCCGATCCCTGCAGCCACTGCTGGAACTTCACAGCCAGTCTCTGAACTGACAGGCCGTTCAGCCAATCACTGACTGCTGTGCTGACCAATCTCGGCCAGTGATTGGCAGAGCAGCTTGACACTTTAGAGACAGGCTCTGAAGTTCATGCAGAAGCTGAAGGCAGAAGCGAGGAGACTAGGGAGCGTGGACAGGTATGTATAACGGTTATTTTTTTTCTACACGTTGTGGGAGGATTTGCTCAGTGGAGTGCAGGATTGCAGTGTGAACAGCAGTCAACAGGCTCAAACGAATAAAGTCCAAGTAAAGCCTGCGTTTATTATCCAATACAATAAAACAAATAAACAGCCTTGGCTTTAGGCATAACACAAAATAAACTCTGCTTGTCCAGCACTAACTTAACATAAGACGGCCCTGTCTATACGCTACGACTAGCTGCAGCCGCACGAACATAACCTATTATACAGTCCAGTGTTTTACCTTGGTCAGGTATATGGCTTCTCCTGAGGCTGCAGCCTTCCAGCACACTCAGCTGCAACCAGCCTCACTCTGTCCAGGGCTCTGCAAAACTTTATGGAGCTGCTGATGAACACTGTGGCGTCTGATGCCAAACAATATCTGGAGTGGAGGAAGTGGAATGGACTCCCTGCCATCCATTCCTAAAAACCCGGCCCAAACACATTTTATCAATACATCCCCAGCAACTACCTTCATCCCCAGCAACAACGTTCATTGGCCGTCGGCTATGCATCCCCATTACACGTAGTGATGCACAGTCGTCAACCAATGTTTTTTCAGCAGCTTGAAAGACCACAATCAGCCTATGAGTGTTTCTTCGGCTGATCATTGTCTTTATAACATAAAGTGATAATCTGCCAAATCAGCCTGATTGGGCAGATTATTGCTCCATGTAATAGGACCTTAAAGCTATACAGTGACATAGGTCATTCGTTGACCACAGTTATTAAAAATCTGTATACCACATGGTTTTTATATGCAGTGACTTACTGTAAAGGAAAGTGTAGTCTTCTGTACTTTTTCTTATTTTTTGCCTGTGGATATGTTTGACATTAAGTTTGGGAGGATTTCTTAGAATATATCCCAAATGCAGTAAGCAAAGAAAGATGGTATGATACATAGCTGCCCAGAATGCACAGATTGGTTCCAGTGCATAGTCTTCTACCTCACAGAAAATGTCATACAACATACATGAACTATTTTATTGCTTACAAGCGTAAATCGTGATACAAATCTACGCATGCTGGAAGCAGGTGTAGATTTGTTGCGCAGACCCGGACAGGTTTACTGAGAGACGTGTGCCCTCTCCGTGCGTGGCGGGAGGAGTTTAGAATATGTGATAAGCATAGAAGTGAGCTGGGGGGCCTTAGCTGTGTTCCCAGAGTCTGCCTGCTTAAAGGGATTTTCCACTTAAAATTCACTTGTCCCCTCTCCACAGTACGGCTTGTGACCCGTGGCTCTATTCATTGTCTATGGAGCTAACAATATTAATAAGTACATGTTTTAAAAGGGTCAATTTACATCTGCGGCAGATTTGATGCTGTGTTTCGGGCTGCCACTGCCCCTATTCACAACATCACATCATAGGATCACTAAAGAACTCATCCTCCAACACACTGTAGATACTAATACTGTACTGTTGCTCTGTGGCAAGTAGTCCATAAAAGCCAAGCGAAGGAAAGAAGAGAATTCATTACACTTACCACCTTGTGTCAAACATGCGCATGCGTTAGGGTGTCCGGAAGAAGAGCAGCGCCTGCTAATCTAACAGCCCCCACATGGAAGTGCTATACAGGAATGTACAGCATGTTATGGGTGGTACGAAGGCAGCAGAGTGTGGTCCTGCTACAATGACTGTATTACAACCTAGGAGAAGAACTGGCAGCTGTCTTGTTTGCACACAATAGATCAGTACTATAACTATAGTTTATGAGCCAGAGACTGCTTTTGAACAAAGTCATTATCCTTGGATCGTCTATCTACTAGCGTGCAAAATGCCTTGGAAAATATTTACATATATATGAGGAGCTACTTAGTAAAAACTTTGTCTTGTTCACACAAACAGTATTTTGAAACCGAAACCAGGAGTGGATTGAAAACATAAAAAGGCTATGTTCAAACACTGTTTAAATTGAGTGGATGGCCGCCATTTAATGGCAAATAGTAGCTGTTATTTAAAAACAACAACCATTGTTTTAAAATAACGACAATTATTTGCCATTAAATGGCGGCCATCCACTCAATTTAAACAGTGTTTGAACATAGCCTTTCTGTGGTTTCTATCCACTCCTGGTTTTGGTTGCAAAATACTGAGCGAAAATACTTTGTGGGAGCATAGCCTAAAGCTGCATTCCGAGTTCCAATTGTTTCCTGTTAGCAGTACATTGTGGGAGCTCAGGTAACAACTACAGCTAATGGCCCCGTTCACACTAAGCAAGAACGTCGGAATTCCACGGCGGAGCACTCTGCTGCGGAATCCCGCCGTGCTCATTGTGTCACTCTGGCATTCCTTCTTTGAACTCTACAAATGAGCCCATATTGGCCCCGTTCACACTGAGCAAGAACGTCGGAGCTCCGTTGCGGAATCCCGCCGTGCTCAGTGTCTCTCTCTGAGTGAAGGAGAGGGCGCGCACGTCCGCTTCCTCCCCTCTCCGCTCAAAGAAATGACATGTCACTTCCTTGAGTGGAGAGCGGCGGCAGCGGAGGAGTGCGCTCTCTCTCCTTTACTCAGAGTGAGACACTGAGCACGGCGGGATTCCACGACGGAGCTCCGACATTCTTGCTCAGTGTGAACGGGGCCAATATGGGCTCATTTGTAGAGTTCAAGGAAGGAATGCCAGCAATCCTTAGAGATCCAGGGGATCCACCCCCTCGTTCTTGTACCATTCATTACATTTCTATTACTATGTCATACTTCTTTCTGGTTTCCAGACTCCATGTAAAGCTTTGGTTTGCATTTTCATTCTCTTGAATCTGTACAATGTTCTTACTATATTCTTACAGTGGGGTGATGTTTTATTGTGTTCTGTGTGGCAAGAATTTACAGAAGACTTTTCCAGATTGGTGTTTCTTCACAGACCTCCCATGACTCAACAAGGCTGGGTCTATTAAGCTTTGTTACATAACCACAATAACAAATCTGAGCAAACATGAAGAAAAATCAAACCACATTGTATAATAATCTATTTTCCAGTTTTATACAACCAGACATTTTCACTGGAAGCTCCAAAGTCATCACTCTATAAGACCGTGCAATACATTATATAGCTGTGCACTGACATGGGCCCAAAGTGTTATCTCTTGAGGAAGATTGTTGCTTTGAAAAGCAAAAAAATATATATATATTTTGAGTAGTTTATTGGCAGGACATTTGCTGATTGCAGCAGAAAATCCAGGATTGGACGGCAGTGAGCCAGCAGCACACACACCTCCATATAGTCTAACCAGCTCACACTAGAGTATCTGAGCTGTGGAGAACCATGGATGTTCAAAGGTCATCATTGTCCGGAACACACAGATTGTATCAGAACTCTACCTAGAGACTAAAGGCCCTATTCCATGAAGCGAATATCGGCCGCTACGGACGATAATCGTCCCATGAAATAGAGTGCAACGATCAGCCGACATCGTTCATGTCGGCTAATCGTTGCAGTCGCTTGTTTTTCAACATGTTGAAAAACAAGCGACTGATTCAGCAACGATCTGCTGTCGTCGCTCTGTTGAATAGGAGCATCGGCAGCAGACGCAGCTGTATCCTTTGGGCTGCCCGGACGATCAGCGATCACCCGGGCAGCCCCCCTGCAGCTCCCCGCCGCCCCTCCTGCACTCACCCGCTCGCTGCAGCCCCGATGAATAGTGGCGGCAGCAAGCGGGGAACGAGGAGCAATAAGAACTGGTGTACAACTGGTGTATTGTTGGCCCCCCATTTTCTATTATTTAACTTATCAGCACAAAGTGAAATTCTCAACCCCTTTAAAGGGGTTTTCTGTAACAATCTCATTGATTACCTAAAGGATGATCTAGCAATATCTTCTTGGTGAGGGTCCAACAAATGGCACCCAGATGATCAAGTACTGTACTGCACGTACAGTAAAAAGCTGCAAACAGACACTGCCATACATTGTGTAGTGGCCATGCAGAGTTACTACAGCTCCTATTTATTGTTGCACCATCCTGTTTGACATTTGTTTTCTTTTAATGAAACTTACAATTGAATTAAAAAGCACAATATATGCAAACTGGAACAATGGATCTGTCAAAAAATGGACAACTGGGGAAAAAAGTTTTCTAAGTAGAAAAAAAAGCTTTTCACCACTTGTAGACTGCCCATAGACCGCAGACATTCTGGCAGTTTAACATAGTTTATGGGAAAGTGAAATGACCTAGGTCAGGAAGGAGTTAGGCCTTATTCCCACTACCTGTGTTTCACGGACGACACAGATGTGGAAGGCCTGTAGTGGTAACCCCCCCCCGCACAGCAGCATTTGTAATAAGATGCTGGGAGCAGGGAACTGTAAGAATATGCACAGCAAAGCAGCCACGTTGCTGTTTCATTACAGAGCCACACGTATTCCCCGGTCCCAGACATCGGCATGCTCCCTGCATCCGGCCAGGCCAGTTACCAGGGACTCCATCGGGGTCAGGAAGAGACTGGCTGCATGCTCCGGCAGTGCCAGGAGCCGAGCGTGGAGGCCAGCTTCTAGCAATTATTCTATCTATTCAAGCCTGTTCAATACATGAAGCTGAAATTGTAGACTGAAAATATACTTTGTCTGGACGTTTCCTGACCGAACAGACGGAATTCAGCAGCACAAATTCTCTTTCTTTCTTTGCTGATAGTTTGCTACAATGTATCAGTGCAGACAGCTCACAGAGAATCACCTGGATACAGCTGCAGCAATCCCTTAGCTGGAAGTCTGCTTTCAGCCTCTGGATGTAGACAGTTGGGTAGGTAGGTGTGATTTTAGTGAATGTATGAGCTTATGCTGACTGTAATGTGCATGTTTTATGTATACGTTACAGTGAGTGATTATCAGATATTCCCTGTGAGGTGTGCAGTTCATACGAGGACTGTAATCTGATATCAGCCCAAGATAAACATTCTACAGGTGTTTTGTCCTTTGGGACATGTCTGCTGAGGATAATGTGGTGGCACTATCAGCTATGGTAGGGGTGGGACTTGCTGAAAGTTTAAAAAGACTAAAGGCCCTATTACACTGAATGATTATTGGACTTGGTAGATTACCGACTGTTCAGGCCGATAATTGTTTAGTGTAATAGCACAACACAAATATACTGAAACAAAGGAGTATTGAGTGGGGGATGTATTATTTTAGCATTAATACGCTGCTCACCCCTAGCTTTCCATCTTTCCAATATCAATTTATTATGGATTCTGCACAGTTTTGCTGTTATCTAGGTGCCCCCACCCCCACCAAACGCATAGAATCATCAAACCTCAGTCCAACCCAACACCGCTCCCTGTTCCTGGCCCCCACCCTCCGTGTCGGCATCACGTCTCCTCCTTCTCTTCAATGGGCCGGGTTAGCGCTTCTGACCAAGTCCACTGAAGTGAGGGAGGACAGTGAGACGCTGCAGCTGTCTGCCTCCAGTAACCCCATTCACCCCTCACCCCCCCCCCAACCCCCTTGATCTCACCCCACTGTTTATCCCCCTCCCCGGACCTCAGCAGCACTGCATATCCCCCCGCAGCTCACCCAGTGGCCGCCCGCGGCGCTCCTTTCAGTGCAGTCCCCCCTCCCCAGGTCTCCCGATGGCCGCATGCCCACAGTCTGTGCACACAAACCCTTCCGCAGCTCACCCGACGCCCGCGGCGCTTCTTTCACTGCAGCTCCCCCCCCAGGTCTCCCGAGGGCCGCCCGCATCCACACACAGCCTCCCCCCCAGGTCTCCCGAGGGCCGCCCGCAGCGTACATGCAGCTCACCCAGCGCCCGCAGCGCTCCTCTCTTGGCGCACTGCAGCCCCCCTCCAGCCGCCCGCAGCGTACACACAGCCCACCCGGCGCCCGCGGCGCTTCTTTCACTGCAGTTCCCCCCGCCCAGATCTCCCGATGGCCGTCCGCATCCACACACAGCCTCCCCCCCCCAGGTCTCCCGATTGCCGCCCGCATCCACACACAGCCCCCCCCCGGGTCTCCAGATGCCCACCCGCAGTGTACACACAGCCCCCCCCTGCAGCTCACCCGGCGCCCACGGCTCTCTTCACCCTCGCACTGCATCCCACCGGCCTCCGGAAGCCTGCAGCGTACACACAGCCCCCCCTCCCGCAGCTCACCCGTCACCCGCGACGCTCCTCACCCGACGCAAACAGTTGCAGCTCACCCATGGCCGTCAGCGGGGGCTGCTTTCAGTGCAAGAGGCCCCCCCTTCCCAGCAGCTCACCCGGTGGCCACACCATGTTTACCCCCCATACAGCCCCCCCAGCAAGCTTACCCGCACCGTGTATCTCCCCCCCACATTCTGTGCGCCCCCCCCCTTTCACCTGGTGGCAGCCACAGCCCACGGCACTCCAGTGCGTGCGCCCCCCCAGTCCCACCCCCCTGCGAACTTACCTGCGGTCCCCCAGTCCCACCCCCTGCGAACTCACCTGTGCCCCCCTCACCTCTGGACCCAACAGTGCAGCTCTGCTGCATCATCAAAATCACCATCTCAGCTCTGCTGCATCATCAACATCACCATCTCAGCTCTGCTGCATCATCACCATCTCAGCTCTGCTGCATCATCATCACCATCTCAGCTCTGCTATATCGCCATCATCAGGCATAAGCATTGCATGATGGGAAATGTAGTTTCCTATCTTGGATATAGACCATCTTTTAAAAAAACTTGTAACTCGAGAACGGCAGCAGCTAGAAAGATGGGAGACGGCTCAAAATACTCAGGGGGACTTGGTGAGTAAGAGGTTTGGAGGCATTTCATTTTTTTTTTAGCTCTTGGGGGAATACCCCTTTAAGTAGATAACATTTATAAGCCTATGGAGCCCTACTCCATAATCAATCTGACTCAATGAGTCAGATCAAGCGCCGAACCAGGGAGTGACGTACACAGCTGTGCACTTCTACCAGCTATAACTAGAGATCGGTGGGGGTCTTAGCAGCGAGACCCTGACCTTTCAAAACTTTTCACATGTCTGCTCAACATATGAAAACATTTTTTTTTAAATGATGGTAACTCGTAAATCTATATTTTCATGCAGAAGTGTCAATAAGCCCTTACCCACCCACAAGCACCTTGTTAATCTCTTACCTTGTCATATAGGACACTGCTTTGCAAATGCTTCCTGAAAGCATTTGTAAAAAAATTCAAAGTCAGGCTATGCTCACACTACGTATGTCCTGTAGAATTTGCGGCCGTTGTTGCCGATTTGCAACAACGGCTTTGATTACTACAGAACTCATGTAGTGCTGCAGCTGAGGGAATCCTGGCCGGAGTGGCGCCGCAGAAAAATGACATGTCCATTGTGTGCAGTGGGGAATTTGGATGCGGGCGCACACTGATGCGCCTGCATCCGAATTCAGCGGCAGTGAAGATCATTCAGCTGGTACTGCAGTACTGTCCGGGATGATCGTCTATGGGGTCACGGAACGGGCGGTGTCTCATGCTGTGAGAACATGGCCTAAAACCACAAGGAAAGTGGAAAGCCTTGAATCTTAGGAATAGATGGTGACCTAAAGGCAGGTAACATGTCAATGTTCGGTGAAGAAGATTAGCAGGGCTGAGAGAGAAGGAGTTAATATTGGCTCCTACCTTTTTTTTTTTTTTACAAATTTTTGGCACCATTTTAAGATTCTGAACTTGAACATTTGAACTAAACAGGTCTGACAGGTAACTCAACATTTCCTGAGAATCTGATTCAAGTATAATTACCTCCCCTTACTTCTTTTAAGCTCATAGGGGGACATTTACTAAGGAGTCTAATGTGTGCAACTCTTCTAATGGGGATTGGTGTATATTTTTTCCCAATATCTTGTGACTGATTTAATAAAATGTAGCAAACTTTTTTAAAAAAAAGTTGCATCTAAAAAATATTTGCCCGTCTATTACTGGTTCATGAATAGAACTTAGACCAAAAATGGACACAAAGGGGGACATTTATTGCGCCTGTTTTTATTCTAATATATCTAGTTTGCGCTCAAAGTAAATCTAATATGAATTTATGAAGCTTTTTTACACAAGACTATCCAAATTAGATGCAACTTTTTGAATTCGATTTTTTGTTGTTAATTAGATCGAAAGTGCACCAGAATTCTTTTTTAGCTAAATTTATTAACTGCTAAATTTTTAAAAAAGTTGCATATATTGGCGCATCGCTACGTCTGCTCCGAACCAGGTGAATTTATTAGACTAATTAAAAGACCATTATTTTTAAGACACATTTCTTATGCTATTAGACAATTTACATAAATTTGACTAAACACATTAGATTGGAAATTATGCCAAAACATCTTTGACAAAATCATGTTTTGAGATTTGTTAGTAAATATCCCCCAAAGCCCCTGATAAATTTCCCCCATAGTGTCTAAATCCAGCATTTTCAGCATTTGGGTCCGTTCACACTAATTGCTTCTCCTTTCCCGCTTGCTGGCGGCACTATTACACGCTGACAGCGAGCAGGTATGAGTGGGGGGGAGGCCGTGAGGATCTGTGGGGGAGAGCCTATAGGAGATAGCAGTGGTCTGCTGCTGCCACTCCTGTTACGCGAGGCGACGGCCAGCAGACCGTCTTTATTGTTGTAATTTTTTTCAACATGTTGAAAGACAAGTATATCAGCCGACATTGTGCATATCGACTGATCGTTGCCTTTTAACACTAGCTATTACACCAAGCAATTATCGACCAATAATCACTTGGTGCAATAGGGCCTTTACTGTTCCTGGCGTACAGAAAAGTGAGCACCCTTGTCCTTGCAATTACTGAAAAGTCTAACATTTGGACCTCTTCTATGATATATCCAGTCCCTATGCCTTGAAACCCCTTACATTCTTGCAGTGTTCAGGGAAGTTTTGTGGTTTCTAATCTACTAGCTCCATTTATAGATAAGATAAGCATTTGGAGGGGTGGGATAAAGGGGAAATTACCCTGTTCCAGGAATACTCAGGATATTGCAGCAGGTCCAGGGGGAAGCAGCTCACACATCACTTATCCAGTAGACAACATGATAACAGCTGGTAGGGGGTCATTACTAAGCTACTAATGTTAAGTAAATAATCAAGAAGTCTTCTCCTCCAGTAGTCCCTTTTAGTATACTATTGCCATAGACAGGCCCAGGTTCTTGCTGCTGAAAGGTGGAAGCGGTTGTCATTGAACACAACACAGACCTCCCACAGCCTGAACTGTGAGGTTTTGGCTAAAGGCTCCATAATCATGAAGTGTGGTTTAAATGTAGATATTGATCTTGGGGGTCAAATTGGGGCTGCTCGCTTATATTTATACATAGACAGACAGATAGACACATACACACACACACACATATATTTGATACACTGCCAATTTTGCGAGTTTTCCCACTGCCAAAGAATGGAAAGGTCTGTAATTTTTATCACATCACCTGTGAGAGACAAAAACTCTAGAAAAAAATCCAGAGAATCACATTGTCAGGTTATTGTCATGCTGGAAGACCAAGACACCTATCTTCAATGCTCTATCCAAGAGAAGGAGGTTGTTGGCCAAAATCTTATTGCATTAAAGCTGCATTAAAGCACCCCCAAAGTATGATGTTTCCACCCCCGTGCTTCACAGTGGGGGTCGTGTTTATGGAATTGCACTTATCCTTCTTCCTCTGAACAAAAGTGGAGTTAATAAAAGTTATATTTTGGTCTCTCCTAACCATATGATCACCTATTCCTCCTCTGGATCATCTATATTGTCCTTGGCAAACGTCAAACGGGCCTGGACATGTGCTGGTGTAATCAGGGGGAATTTGCTGGACAGTGTGTGACTAATGGTAATTAGAGATGAGCGAACCTCGAGCATGCTCAAGTTCATCCGAACCCGATCGTTCGGCATTTGGTTAGCAGTGGCTGCTGAAGTTTGATAAAGCTCTAAGGTTGTCTGGAAAACATGGATATAGTCATTGGCTGTATCCATGTTTTCCACACAGCCTTAGGGCTTTATCCAATTTCAGCAGCCACCGCTAATCAAATGCCGAACGATCGGGTTCGGATGAACTTGAGCACGCTCAAGGTTTGCTCATCTCTAATAGTAATCTTTGAGACTGTGGTCCCAGCTTTCTTTAGGTTATTGACCAGATCCTACCGTGTTCTGGGCTGATTTCTTTTTTAGAATAATTTTTACCCCATGAGGTGAAATCTTGCAAGGAGCCCCAGACCAAGGAAGATTGACAGTCATTATGTGTTCCTTCCATTTTCTAATAATTGTGCCTTCTCACCAAGCTGCCTGCCTATTGTCCTCTGACCCATCCCAGCCTTGTGCAGGTCTAAATTTTTTTCCCTGGTGTCCTTAGACAGCTCTTTGGTCCTGGCCTTGGTGGAGAGGTTGGGGTGTGATTGTGTTGACCAATGTTTTTTATACAGGTAACAAGTTCAAACAAGTGCAATGAAAACATGTAATTATTGCAGAGTAAAAAAAAAACTAACAAGTCTGTGAAAGCTAGAATTTTTGCTATTTGGAAGGCGATCATGCAATAAAATGCAAATAATTATGTAATTAAAAATGACACAATGTGATTTTTTTTTTAAAATAGATTCTGTATGTCACAAGTGACGCATGCCTATGATAAAAATTACAGATATCTCCATTCTTTCAAGGTGGGAAAACTTGCAAAATTGGCAGTGTATCAAATACTTATTTTCCCCACTGTACAAGGAAACACAGCCACTTGCTGGACAAACATAATTCTGGTGTCTCCTGGTAACCGGCAGTGCAGGCTGCATAAGGGAGACTTGGCAAGTGCAAATATGAGATTATCATGAATACGCTCAACACTGGCTCATAAAACTCATATTTACACTGCAAACCTCAAATGAAATGAGGCCATTGACACCATCTCATCAAGTCTATAGTTATGACTCATTAGAGAATAAATATGGATACAATATAATTCCATTAATTCAGCATCATTAGGACCCTGCATGGATGAGAAGATCAAATATCTAAGATGAAATCAGGAATACTGACCAGAAAGCTTGAGACCAGCTATTCTTCTACTCCCAAATAGATCATATGTATTGCACCACATTATCTGATTATATTCATGTATAAGGTGCTGTTGCAATAGCATAAAATTTGTTTTAATACATAGCACTGTATAGGTGGATAAATCAAACTTCACATATATAAGATCTAGAATACTAGGCACTGTCCCTACGCTAGATATCTTTACAGAATGCTATATGAAGCTGGGGAGGGATCAACCCCTATAGGCTTAGGTAATGGTTTACTAACTGGTTTAAACCCAAGGCAGCTGTAATTATACTGGTACTGGCACCGATAAGCAGGATCAAGACAAGACCCCCTGAGTATGTGGTAATATCCTTGCTACTGGTGGCTTATGTATGACAAATACACCTGTAACTGGTGCAAGATAAGCCACTCACTTGATCCTGGCTAAATGAGGTGTGGGGAAACAGACCCATAGCCCTCGTGAGCTAATCAGGAAAGGAGATAAGAGTATAGACAGGAAGGGGCATAGCTTAGTCTGGAGCCCTCTGCTTCATGCCATCAAACTCTTATTTTGGAACAACATAATTCTCATTACTTTAAAGAGTCACTGTCGTATTTTTTTTTTTGCAGAAATCAATAGTCCAGGCGATTTGAAGAAACTTTGTAATTGGGTTTATTAGCCAAATCTGCCATTATCTGCATGTAAAAAGCCTTTTCCCAGGTCCCCCCTTCCTTCCTCTTTTTCATCCACTCTGAAAAATCTGAAAATTGTGACTTGTTGCAGGAGACGTCCCCTGTCTGTTCTAGGGAGAGGGGAGGGGGGAGGAGGAAGTAGGGAGTTAGCCGGCAGCAGAAAGCAGATAACAGAGGATTACAGGCACGGAGCTGGGTGACAGCTGTAATCCGAGCCCAGACAGGTCACTGGTGATGGTCAGAACAGATAATGGGTGAGGGATTTGTAGATTAACTCTTTGTTGTCCTGTTTTGGTCTTTTCTTTAGCTCTCTCCATAGGAGAACAATGAAGACAGGGGGGAGAGCTTCAAACTGCTTTTTCATGATAAAAATGCATTTTTCGGATAATAAACCCAATTACAACGTTTCTTAAAATCGCCTGGACTATTGATTTCTGCAAAAAAAAAATTCACGACAGTGACACTTTAAGGCAGGAGTAGCATGGCATAGAGTAGTTTGGTTAGACCCTCTTATCTCTCCCATTGAAACAGACTTGAATACCATTATAGTACAGTATGTATGGACCCCAGGGGGCTGTGTTTTTGTTAGGGAAAAGAAAAGTAACAAAGACTTGAGAACAGTGTTGGAGTGCTAAGGTGCTGCCTATTACATTGAGGAAACATGGCTCTAAGGGCAGTTTACATCCATGTTCACTTGAAACACATTATTCCCAATAGGTCAGTAATTATCCGATAACAATTAGCCCATGTAAAGTTTTGCAACCCTGTGAAAGCAGACTTTTTAAGATGTTTACACTCTTTCTTCTTTGAGAGCTGAACAAATACATTTCATGTTTTCCTGGACTCCCGAGGGATGCATCCCACTTCTTCAGCCGCCGGTATTCAAGTAGCGATCGATCAGATTCGAGTTGTGCTCACCTTTAGTCCCTACAGATACAGAGAAAGGCTGCCTTAAACTTATATATATTAGCCCGAAAGTACAGGGTATTCTTATTGAAACATATTCTTATAAGGATATTCTGCGCTTTCAGTGTTAATTGGAGATGAGCAACTTTATAGTGCAAGCAAAGCAGTTAATTTCACTCAGCTTTGATCTCCACTCTTGGTGCCTGGAAAAGCTGGATGCAACTCTGGGAGAGGTTTAGTAAAGTGAAGCAATTCACTAAGGCTACATTCACACATCTGTTGTTCTGTCTGCAATTTCAGACAGAAAATAAGACCAATTTTATTCAATGGCCCTGTTCACACATTTGCAGTGAAATCCTCTACGGATCCCTTGCCGGTCATTTTCAACATCCCACTGCGAGTATGTAAGTGACAGCCCCCTTAACCCCCTGCCGGACGGTACATACATTACTGGCTCCATGCTCTGGCTTGCTTCGGGGGCTCCCGGCATCTGGACGTCCTACGTCCTGCAGTGGGGAAGCGCACTGATTGGCTGAGCGGGATGTCCAGCCGGGAACCCACGAAGCAAGCCGGAGAGGGGAGCAGGTAATGTATGCTCCAGCCGGTGGGGGGGGGTTAAGGAGGTTGTCACTTACATACTCGCAGCAGGATGTCAATCCCCCTGCGAGTATGTATTCTCATTGAAAATGACCCTCAAGGGATCTGCTGTGGATCCGCTGTGTGTTTGTGTGTGTTTCTACACTGTAAATTCGCTCATCTCTATTGCTAATATAATAACTGTGTGTATACCCAATTAGATTTGTATACATCAGAATAGATAAATATACACTCACCGCCCACTTTATTAGGTACACCTGTCCAACTGCACGTTACCACTTAATTTCTAATCAGCCAATCACATGGCGGCAACTCAGTGCATTTAGGCATGTAGACATGGTCAAGACAATGTCCTGCAGTTCAAACCGAGCATCAGTATAGGGAAGAAAGGTGATTTGAGTGCCTTTGAACGTGGCATGGTTGTTGGTGCCAGAAGGGCTGGTCTGAGTAATTCAGAAACTGCTGATCTACTGGGATTTTCACGCACAACCATCTCTAGGGTTTACAGAGAATGGTCCGAAAAAGAAAAAACATCCAGTGAGTGGCAGTTCTGTGGGCAGAAATGCCTTGTTGATGCCAGAGGTCAGAGGAGAATGGGCAGACTGGTTCAAGCTGATAGAAAGGCAACAGTGACTCAAATAGCCAACCGTTACAACCAAGGTAGGCAGAAGAGCATCTCTGAACGCACAGTACGTCCAACTTTGAGGCAGATGGGCTACAGCAGCAGAAGACCACACCGGGTGCCACTCCTTTCAGCTAAGAACAGGAAACTGAGGCTACAATTTGCACAAGCTCATCGAAATTGGACAGTAGAAGATTGGAAAAACGTTGCCTGGTCTGATGAGTCTCGATTTCTGCTGCGACATTCGGATGGTAGGGTCAGAATTTGGCGTCAAGAACATGAAAGCATGGATCCATCCTGCCTTGTATCAACGGTTCAGGCTGGTGGTGGTGGTGTCATGGTGTGGGGAATATTTTCTTGGCACTCTTTGGGCCCCTTGGTACCAATTGAGTATCGTTGCAATGCCACAGCCTACCTGAGTATTGTTGCTGACCATGTCCATCCCTTTATGACCACAATGTACCCAACATCTGATGGCTACTTTCAGCAGGATAATGCGCCATGTCATAAAGCTAGAATCATCTCAGATTGGTTTCTTGAACATGACAATGAGTTCACTGTACTCAAATGGCCTCCACAGTCACCAGATCTCAATCCAATAGAGCATCTTTAGGATGTGGTGGAACAGGAGATTGGCAACATGGATGTGCAGCCGACAAATCTGCGGCAACTGTGTGATGCCATTATGTCAATATGGACCAAAATCTCTGAGGAAGCTTCCAGCACCTTGTTGAATCTATGCCACGAAGAATTGAGGCAGTTCTGAAGGCAAAAGGGGGTCCAACCCGTTACTAGCATGGTGTACCTAATAAAGTGGCCGGTGAGTGTAGATCTATCTATGAATCTTCAGGGGCATAATTCTAGGAGTATTTGGTCCTTGTTGCATTAAGCAGAGCTGTGCTGTCTAGTTCAATATCCAGTGACATCTGTCAAAACTTTATGGGTGCAAGGACCTCACAACTGGTGCCCAACAGCAGATCTGACAGCAACTAGAACATCTGGGACTACTGTGAGAGCTGCTATGAGTATGGCTAGCTGTAGGGGTCAAAAGACCTACATCTGATGGAAATGATGGATAAGCACATAAATTGTCCTACACAATATGCCATCAGCACATGGGGA
The DNA here is from genome assembly GCF_027789765.1 of Dendropsophus ebraccatus. Classification (NCBI taxonomy): domain Eukaryota; kingdom Metazoa; phylum Chordata; class Amphibia; order Anura; family Hylidae; genus Dendropsophus; species Dendropsophus ebraccatus. Next base: position 84,182,108 of record NC_091457.1, read on the forward strand.
GAGCTTGGTATTGATTTATAGTAATACAAGTTCTGACATCAAATTTTGCCAAGTGCAATACTTGAGGGCAGATAAGGAAGATTCTTTTCCAAACCAGCATTAGGTCACCCCTGGGGTTGTCTTGTTTGTATTAGGACGCCCTCCTTCATGTGTCTGCAGGACCAGAGGGGGGTACTTTGGCTCTCCATACCAATCTACAAAACATTAATAGGTTTAAGTGCTGTTAAAGCCCCAGCCAATACAAATGCTAATCTTAATTATTAAAATCCAGATTTCTACCCGCACAGTAACAAAATCCTCTTAATCATGTGATTAAGGCTATGTTTACATTACGTATGAGACCGGCCGTTCCGTGACCCCGGCCGGGTCACGGAACGGCCGGTCTCTGGCCGGATCATCTCGGCTGATACTTAAGTATCGGTTGGATGATCTTTCCAGCCGCGGAGCTCTGATGTGGGCGCATCAGCGTGCACCCGCATCAGAGCTTACCATAGCACACAGCCGGCCGGAGCCGCTCGCTTTACTGTGTGAACTGACATTCACTGAATTCCGGCCACAGAAAACTGACCTGTCAGTTTATTTCCAGCGCCGTATGGGCTCCCGGCCGGAGCGTATACTATGTATGTATGCTCTGGCCGGGATCCCACTGCACATAAGGAATTGTTCCACAATGCAAAACTATAGCTGTAGTTCTGCGGCGAGTAGAACTGTTGCGGCCGTAGTTTTACATTGTGTGAACATAGCCTAAAGTTGTCTATGGATGTAAAGACTTGACCCTGATCTGATCTATCACTTTTGGATGCTTTTTTTCTACATTTGCAGTTATGGGGATGCTTATTTGACATTATTTGCTTTATACCCAGAATTCAGCACCAGAAGCCTGCTGTATGATAATCAAAGAGTGCCTGTAATTAGAAAAAGACTTTTGACACACAGTCATGTCAAAAGATTTGATCCCTCGGGGTCTGAGTATTCACACCACAACCAATCAGGAGAACCAGCAGGAAGACGGCTGTGCTGCAATGCGTTGCTCTCCCTGTTGTGTCTGTGTGAGCTGCATGGCTCCAGAGAAACGGCTCTGGCTTATATATTATTACTTTTAAAGGTCTCCATACACCTGGAAAAATCCACGTCTGACCCCTTTGTTTTGGGAGAGATAAGTCACAGGAAGAACTCTCTCACCGTTGGTTACTCCTCCCCTCCCCATAGAGTACATAAACGCTCAATTGTGCAAATTGTTCCCACATGTGTGTGTGTGTGGGGGGGGGGGGACGAGTGGCAGGCAGGGGAGATAACTGATGACTGAATTGTTTGTCAGAAAGTTATAAAAAAAAATGTATGGGGACCTTTAAAAAGCAAGGTAATCTCTAAATTAACAGCTGTCTTTTAATATTGGTATCCTTCCCTTTTCCCACAAGAGCATGAGGGGAACCCTATGTGTGTTTTTTTTTTTTTTAATAAATTAATAATTTAGGAAGAAACGCATAGGGTTCATCTCATTTTCATAACTAGCCAGGTTTAAAAGCCAAACAGCAGAAGCTTAGTAGTACCAGGGTGGGAAGGGACATTTTTCTTTTGGCCCTCCCCAGCCTAAGGCTATGTTCGCATACAACGGCCGTGATTTATACGGCAATAAACGTTCCATTACTGCCTATGGGATCCCGGCCGGAGCGTATACACATTGAATAGCATCCGTCACGGAACGGCTGGTCTCTTACGATGTCTGCACATAGTATAATACTGTAATACCAGCCTGCTACCGCCCAGTCCAGTAGCACTAATTTTGACTTTTCAGAACTACCTGTACCCAGCTCTTCCCAGTACCCCTGGTGTGGTGTGTACTAGGGTAATAATGGAGGGATTAGTATTAGCCATTTTATACCAGCTATCACTAGACCCCCACTTCTATCATACAGCTTCCACTACTAAGCTTGTAATAAAAAAAAATAAAAAAAATTGCACAACACGATGGAGAAAAGTATTTTATAAAAAAAAGAAAAAAACACCCCTCATTGACCATTTTATAAAAAAAAAAACAACAACGGTGGTCATCAATGTAGTCCACTGAATCCGATGCAATCCTCTGGATACTGATATCTGATAAACAAAAGGGGGGGGGGGGAAATCAAGGATCAGAACATCCATCATTACATCATTATGCATGGCATCCACACTTAACACTTTGTGTGCCAGACTGAATAATGGGGCCCCCAGTGGGTTAAGTGAGGATGCATGCTATTGTCACTTAATACTATTGGGGCCACATTGATCTTACAGTGTAGCCATCCCAGCAAGGAAGGGGGTAAATTGTCCCCCTTCCTTCCTGGAATAGGTGCAGTTCTGGTGCAGACGGGGGGCCCTATTTGTACGCAACACAGACGTCTTGTTTCTTCACCAGAGCCTGGCACACTGAGCTACAAGTGTGCCGGGCTCTGGCTATTCAAATATCAGGCCAGCAAATCAGTGCTGCAACAGTGTCCCTGCTCAGCTGCTGATTGCAAGAAAGGTAAGTTAACCTTGCCCCGCCCCTCTCCTCACCCCCTGGACCACAGTCTGGCCCACAGGGGGACCCCACAAGACTGTGGCATTTTTCTCGCTGAAAAGCACGAGTAAAAAGCACCGTATGCATAGGCTGGGTAGCGTTTTACATTAAAATCTATGGGAGAAAAACACCACAGTTTGCTGAAAAGAACAACATCAAAGCCTCAGAGCTGCAGAAAAACGCCATGTGTGCAAGGCAAATTATAAACTTCCGTTGACTTCCAGCTAACATTTGGCAGCTGACGATTTTGCAAAAAAAACAAACACCATGGTGTTTAGGGATGGTCCGAAACTGCCGAGGTTCAGGTTTGTATGAACCCGAACGCTCGGCATCAGATTCCCGCTGTCTGACCGCTCCGTGCAGCGGATGGATACAGCGGGAGGACCGCCTGAAAAACTGGGATACAGCCTATGGCTATGGCTGTACCCCAGTTTTCCAGGCGGTCCTTCCGCTGTATCCACCCTCTCCACGGAGAGGGCAGACAGCGGGAATCATTGCCGAGAGTTCGGGTTCGTACGAACCCGAACCAAACTCGGTTCGGACCATCCCTAATGGTGTTCTTATTGGCGTTTTTACTTTAAAGGGGTTATCCAGCGCTACAAAAACATGGCCACTTTTCCCCCTACTGTTGTCTCCAGTTCAGGTGCGGTTTGTAATTAAGCTCCATTTACTTCAATGGAACTGAGTTTCAAAACCCCACCCAATCTGGAGACAACAGTAGGGGGAAAGTGGCCATGTTTTTTTAGTGCTGGATAACCCCTTTAAAAAAAGACTGCCACTTCAGTTTTTGAGTCAAAGATTGAAGTCGATCCATCAGGAAGTAGAAGAATATGTCCTTCCTTATTACTCCTAATTCTTTTGAATCCTCTTAGTTGTGGCTCAGAAACTGCGGCGTGTGACAGCAGCCCACCATCTTCTTTACATTTAGTTTAGTCAAAACTAGAAATGTTTTTAAAGTTTTCTTCCCCAATAGATGAAATCTTGTGTCCTCTCTGTCGGCTTGTCCATACGAGTCTACCTATTACAGAGGAGGACGGACTTTCTACATCATTTCGGTGCGGTCAGAGGATCTGAATAAACCAGTGAACAAAGCATAGCTTGGTCGCACAACATGGCTTCCTCTGAAATGTGATTTCTCACTTTACACAAATGACACATCTTTTTTTTTTTCATATCCTGTTCTTATGGCTCCAAGATAGAGAAAATACTATTTACACCCCTCATCCAACCAGTGCTTCCTCTCCTACCCATCTGCGGTAAAACCATGGAAAGATTAGAACATCACTTTCGCAAGAAGGTGTAACTGTTGTGTAACTGCACACGACTAGCAGAGGGGCTGAAGACACGGCACCATACGTAATAGAAACGTCTCTAATGTAAAGATGACAAAGGGTCTTTACTGGTCCTGTTTTATTGTATCATTTTCAGCATATTCTGGAAAGCTGCACAAAGTAGCAAATTCCATTCTGCAGTCTCTGAGGCAGAGCGCTTTGCACAGTATTTTTGCAAACAAAGGCTGCGTTCACACTACGTATATTTCAGTCAGTCTTGCAACCAAAACCAGGAGTGGATTGAAAACACAGAAAGGCCGTAATCACACACTGTTGAAATTGAGTGGATGGCCGCCATTATTACAGCAATTATTTGCCATTAAATGGCGGCCATCCACTCAATTTAAACTGTGTAAAAACATAGCCTTTCTGTGTTTTTAATCAACTCCTGGTTTTGGTTTCAAAATCCTGAGCAACAATACTGTGTGTGAACATAGGCAAGATTTTTTGGGTTCTTTTTGCCTTTGTTTCGCTTTCCTGACACTAAATTTCTCTGTTCTCTTTATAAATAAAATTATACAAATAAAATCTCCTGCTGCCCCTGTCTGACCACTATACATCACTGTACTGCAGTAAAAGAGGATGGAATAGCATTGTAGACTACTCTATACCATCCAGTGGAGTTCCAGAAAAAAAAAAATAATAATGTGCGGACAACAAACACATCATCACATGTGCAATAAACAGATGTGATCATAGCCTATATGTGACGGACATTGTTATGCCTCTATCGACATCTATATAGAAGCCTTTTTCTGGCTTATATGCTAATGAAGGCTCACACTTAAAGGGTTTTTTTGCAGGAAAACATACTGATGAACTATTTATCAGGAGTTTTCCGCACCAAAAGCAATGATGACATATTGTTTAGATGTGTAAAGCACAACTCTAGCAATATGCTATAGTGGAAGAAAGGTATATAGATAGGTATTGGATACACTCACACCAGACTGATAGTTATGTGTCAGAACTAATTGTTCATATGATAAGAATCCATATATTTACAGGACGTAGCTAATTTTTTGCCATCAATATCGATAGCTACAGAGGAGGGCAGTGACCCTACCTAATCACTGCTACTGGTGGGCACTGGTCCCTTCCCTATAGGCAGTGACAGGGGAGATTAGTATTGTCCTCTGCAGAAAACTAGAAATTGCTGATCAGGACCATGTGTGAAGGATCTGCAATATATATCTGTGTTCGATTATTGTTCAAATTTTTGCAATAACAGTCGCATTTGAGCGATAATTGGCTTGTGTAAACACAGCGAACGATCAAGCGACGAGCGAGAAATCGTTCATTGTGATCTTTCAACATGTTCTCAAATCGTTGTTGGTCGTTCTCTAAAAATTCACAGATCGCTTAGTGTAAAAAGTCTTTTAAAGATTCACCCTATGTGCGAGATGGACTTAAGCGATCTTAAAAATGATCGCAATAACGATTTTTCTAACAATTTATTCGTCTAAACGCTGATCGTTATAAAAACCAAATTGTTGCTTCAAAATCATTAAACAAGCGGAATATCGCTCCGTTATGGTGTGTTTAAACAGAGAGATTTATCTGACAGATCTTTGAAGCCAAAGCCAGGAACAGAATATAAACAGAGAACAGGTAATAAAGACTGAGATATCTACTCTTTTTAAATCCATTCCTGGCTTTGGCTTAAAAAATCTGTCAGATAAATCTGTCTGTGTAAACGCACCCTGAGGCTATGTTCACACTGCGTATGAGTATGTCCGTAGATCGTACACCGCCGTACATGTGCGGCTGAAACTACGGGCGTGGGAAAAATAGACATGCGGCCGGATGCGTACGAACCGCGAACATACACCCGTAGTACAGTTATGCTTCCCTAGCTTGTTTCGAAGCGATCTGAGGCAGGTCATTTACTTGGAAATCTTCGCCCAGCCCCGTAAACCACACAGAACCTTTTGGATCGAAAAATCAAGTTCAATTTGCCTGAAATAAGTACTTCATACGGGACCGCATGGAAATCCACGGCCGTGAGTTTCAACATTTCCGTCCTCAAACAATGGTCTTGTTCATTTTTCACGGCGCCGTATACGATCCGGCCGTAAGCTCATACGTAGTGTGCACTGTGCAGGCGTATATCGTATACTTTCAAGCAAACGCATCAACCTCAAAACTATGTGCGTATATTTGCGGTTCGCACTACGGACGGATTCATACGCTGTGTGAACATAACCTTAAAAGGACCATTACTAAGGTCACTAAAATGATCCTGCAGCAAGTAGTCTGACCCTGTGCCTCTCATTACTTGGTTAAAGGGGAATAGAAAACTGCAGAAGGATGTAGATATGGAAAGAAAGAGTGAAATGTCAGCTATTATAAAAGCAGAGTCATTTCTATTGGCTTCCAACCAAAAACACTGCAGTCTGGGTCCAGCATAATACAATGGAGTCCAGAAATCTCTAAATTCCTAATACGATTGAAGCGCCATCCTCATATAACATTGTGCTGGGTTTCACAGCTTTTCAACCCTGCTGGTGCAAAGTGCAGCTATACTGGCAGAGGGCAAAGAGGAGCCAGTGCAGAGAAAAAGCCCTATGGCTGAAGGGTTACTGGGGGGCAGTGTAATAATCCCAAATGGTATATGGGTCTCCTGGAGCAGCCATCATACATGTACACCTCATCCAACTCCCATTCAGTAAGCTGCTAAAAAACAACTATAGGAATGTTTTTAATTGCAATTATTGAGTACAAAGCCAAGAACCAGTCATAAATGGGGGACACAGATACAGGAAATCCGGGGGGGGGGGGGGAGGGGGGGGGGAGAGACATTTATTAATAACTGCATTTCGTACACATACATTTTAAAAAAAAATCTGAGGCTGCCGTACATCAGCCGCAAAACTCTGCACCAACTCTGAGCTATCATAGATTTTACCTACAATTTGTGCCCACGTGCGGCTGTAAATAGTAATAAGTTCTGCCTGTAGGCCATGCCTCCCTTCCTGCTATGCCACCTGGGGCACAGATCAGTAGTACATGCCCCCCTGAGACTTCTCTATTCAAATCCATTCCTGCATTTGTATTCAATAGTTACAATTACAAGCATGAAGGTGTGAACTTACTCCTAAACACTAAGGGAGGCATTTATTAAGTCCGGCGTTTTTTACGCTGGACGTAAAAATGCCCCCGCAGCTCTGGCGCTACGGAGATTTATGTAGAGGCGGACTGCCTCTACATAAATCCCGTGCGCGCCGTTGCGCACCGCCGAAAACCTACGCCAGCTGAGGACTGGAGTAGGTTTTCGGCGTACATTTTGGCGGAACGGATAATAAATGGCGCGGACTCTGAGTCCGCGCCCTCCGTTCCGCCCACTCTCCGCCCCCTGGCGTACTCGGCGGAAAGTGCCGATTTGCGAATATTTTATTCGCAAATCCGCCATTTTTGCTTAAAAAAAGACGCAAATCGGCACTTTCCGCCGAAAACCATCCATTCGCCGGATGATACATGTGGCCCTAAATGAACATAGTTTCTGCGGCTTTGTGTATATGGCAGCTAGTTACTTATGGGTGTGTGTATATCATCTGAGCAGGAAAGCTGCCGCAGAATGGTGCACATCCCTCTGTTCATGTATATATGCTTCATTCTGGCACAAACCTATGATTCTACCAATTCCTAAACATATATCCTGATGTAGGCTATTAGGGGATCATCACACCATGCAGTTCTGCTGCGGGTTTTCTGAACTGATCTGAAACAGGTTTTAAATACATTGATTTTCTTCTTGTTTTGGGTCAGAAACATTTCAGGTCTTTGCAATCAGATGGACATCATGTGAACTTCAGCATCACAGCGGTTATATACATATACATGCAGAAGAAACGCTCTAAAACCGCACTTTGGGTTCTTATAAGGACTGAAACAGAACTTCCTTCTAATTTGGTTGTTACCCACTCCTCATCTGTACGGAGAGACAGGTCTTCCAACAATCCGGGGGAGCGAGGGTTAATCTGAAGAGGAGCCGGGAGCGGGAAGGAGCAGAGACGCGTGAGGAGCGGGAGATTGGTGAGCTGCTATTGATTTATACAGCAGAGAACTAATACCTGAGTGTGGAACAATGCACGTGTGGTAAGTGTGACTACACATGGCAGAATACGTGTGAGCAATGCTAGACACGACACTCTCCATACAGACGGACACTGTATACACCCCAAGGGCTGTCAGAGCAAATGCAAGTCCCTTGTGAGAGACCTCGGAGATCACGCACCTTACAAGAGAAGGTGCGGTTTTCGTGCGTTTTTTTATGCAAGGGTTTCTATTCCATTTTCTATGAAGGTTTCATGTATATGTTTTGTCTTTTTTAAAAGATATGGCTGTGCAAGGATAGTGCATATACTGTACATGTGAATACATTTGTTAGTGTTGTGTTTACAAGCAGTTCAATAGTTTTTGACCTTCTACTATTTAGGATATAGACAGTGGGGTGAGGTGCAGATGTGGGGTGGCTGCTCCAGGACATACAGATTACAGGGAAGGGATTGGCAGAATATCAGACAGCTGTCATGTTGTAGCAGGAGAAGCCTGTCTGGGCTCTTCATGTAAGTGTGTAGCTGCAGCTCTCATATAGGGTCAGTGCTGACTGAGCTGCCACAGTTGTCCAGCAGATGTCACTCCTGCTCACAGTACATATATATATATAGAGAGCAGTGAGCACCCAGTGCAGTCAGTCATTAGACAGCAGCAGGAAGGAGCACAGGGTGAAAGACAGCAAGTGGCTTCCTGAGCTCACCCTGGATTCCCAGAGCTCGTCACCATGCTTGGCTGGCTATAGGAGTTCCATGGAGCTAGCCAACTTCTACGAGGTCGAATCCCGGCCATCCATGAGTGCCCAGCCCCATCCTCATCACGGTGCATACCCCTACAGGGAGCCCCAAGCCACCGGAGACCTCAACGAGCTGTGTGAGAACGAGAACTCCATAGACATCAGCGCCTACATTGACCCTGCAGCCTTCAACGACGAGTTCTTGGCTGACCTCTTCCATAGCAGCAAGCAAGACAGAACCAAGGGGGTCATTGACTATCAGCAGGGACTTGGAGCTGCTCACCCCCAAATGTATGGCTGCATGGCAAACTATATGGACAGTAAGCTGGACAGTGCTGGCTTAAGACCTCTGGTTATCAAACAGGAGCCCAGGGAGGAGGAAGAAGCCAACAGGGCATCTTTGGCTGCCCTCTACCCTCATCATGCACCCCAGCACCCATCCCATCTGCAGTACCAGGTAGCCCACTGTGCACAGACCTCTATGCATCTGCAACCTGGTCACCCAACTCCACCACCGACCCCTGTGCCGAGTCCTCACCACCACCCCCATCACCACCATCATCACCTGCAAGCTACTTCATCCAAGGGGATGTCTTCAGCGTCTTCCACTTCTTCATCTTCTTCAGAGACCCGAGGCAAGTCCAAGAAGTGGGTGGACAAGAACAGCAATGAGTACAGGGTGAGGAGGGAGAGGAATAACATTGCAGTAAGGAAGAGCAGAGACAAGGCAAAGATGCGCAATGCTGAAACCCAACAGAAAGTCCTTGAATTGTCCACTGAGAATGACAAGTTGAGGAAGAGGGTGGAACAGCTGAGCAGAGAGCTGGAGACCCTCAGGGGCATCTTCAGACAACTTCCAGAGAGCTCTCTGGTCAAAGTCATGGGCAACTGTGCATAGTGTCCTGCTGCAGAAAAAAGACCCCTTCTCTAAGAAACTTTTATCCACACTTCTTCCATGCAGGATGGACCTTAACCAAGAGTGAAATAGACACTCCCTAGGACTTGGATACCACCCTTGACCCCCTTCCCAATTTTTATATCTGACATACCTGGATTCCAACCTCCCAGACCTTCCATTGTGGTCGCAATAACCAAAACAGCTAGGATGCAATGTGGTGCTAGCACAATCTAGAGCCCTACAACTTTTCATTTTCACCATAGATTTCTATTTTTGTCCATATTTTTATACTATTTTGTCATCATCATGAATGCTGTGGATGCGGCCAAAAGTTTATATTGTGGGGTAACTTTTTCTATGTGTTACAGCAGTGCGCTTAGAAGCCTTTGGGCCCATTAAGGATAACATGACCTGGGCCATACTGGGTTTGTATGTCTGAACAGGGTATATACTGTGTGCACCTTATACCTTTTCTTGTGCCTTATTAACAATCAATATTTGCTGTATCTGTTACTGTAGAGATGTCACCTCTACCCCTGCTGCCTTAAAGAGCGCCCCAAGCTGTATATTCTTCAGGTACCATTTCATATAAGACCCCTGAGACTTATGCAATATATATTCAGTTCCTGAGTGTGCCCATCATAAGGGTCTGTTGCCACATACTTGTAACATTGAACCTGTGTGCCATAGAAAAGCAAACGCACAATGACTTTATGGGGGTCCAGAGCTATGGCCTTGCTGTGGTCAATGCTGGATATGCAGGGAAATGCTATGCAAAAGTCACACATTACATTGGATTTATATTATTTACTGTATTCATTTCTATTTTCTTTTTCTTTTTTAAATCTCAGAAATTTTAATCTTGAATAACGTTATGTAGCTGCTACTCGCTGCTAAATGTATTGTCTGGAGCTGTAAATAAGGCCTCTGCTTCCCTCTTTTGCAAAACCTCTATGGACCCAGTGGAATGTGAATCTCATGTTAGTTGTTAAGCTTTATACATTTCTTTTTGCTATATCTTGCCATTAAAAATACAAAAAAATGCAGTGTACTGGCTGCAAAAATATATATTTTATATATAGGATCATTGACAGATGGCGCACTTGAGTTTTTAATACTGTATTTATGTATCTCCCAACCGTGATCTACAACCTGTGGCTCTTTAGCAGTGGAGGAATGCTGTCAGGGCATGCTGAGGGTTGTAGTGCCACCACTGTTGGACAGCTGCAAGTTGCCGATCAAAGATCTAAACTGTAATGGTCAGTGTACAACTAGCACTGATGACCAGCCCCAATGTGCTAAATTATTGCAACGAAACGACTCTCAAAAAATAAATTTTTAATTTTAATCTTATTTTTAAATGTTCTGTTTGTTTAAAAAAAAAAGTATTGAAAAATTCACTTATTTGTTATTAATTATGCTGTGGAAACACTTTTACATATCTGTTTTATTCGCAACATAAATAAAAAAAAATATACGTTGTCAAATAATCCTCGGTATGATGGTTTCATTTCAGAACATGTAAAACTGTATATGTGATATATAATCACAATATAGCACAGATATCCCAAGATCATAGCATTGAATTTATACTGTACCCAGTCCGTGCAGCCAGATCATCTTAAAATCACTGGTGACATTACTAAACTGTGCATGCAACCAGATTAGCCCTATGCATCTGACAAATCCAGCTCTGCTGCTGCTGCTTTACTCGACAAAGTAGCACCACAAAACACTGCCCTGTTGCATCTGACCAATCCAGCTCTACATTAGACAACTTAGCTCCTCTTCTTCTGGGAAACTTGGCTTATAGCACTTGTACAATATATACTCCTGTACAGTGCCTTCAAGTATAACATATATGCATTCTAAGATGTACACAACATGCCATCACATAGGAGAGATTTTTACTTTTTAAAACTTAAAAACACAGGAAAATCAGAGGTAAAAAAGTAACTTTCAATTCACATGTGTGTAATATTGTTTGTGTAAACCTCACATTCTAATGTTAGATCTTCATGGTTAGTTTTCACACTGGCTCCCACAGTGTCCATCGGGGTTTATATCACAGTGTACATTCTATGCTACTCCATACAGCAGGTCAATGTACACACCAATGTATACTGCCCAAATGGAGGCCAAAATCCTACTCTCTTAGCTCTCATCAGATAATGGGGGGTCTATGGCTATGTTTACCATGCAGTGCATACATTAAACATAGACACAGATGCAGTGTGAAGGTAGCCCTATACAGACCATATGCAGGCTAAAGTTCCTTCTCTCATTGACTGACATGTACAGATCACTGTCTCTTCAGCGACAGTGTAGTAGTGTGTATTATACAGTTCTGTGACCAGCAGCTGCGGAACCTAATGTTAACTAGCTGTTGCAGATCATGTCTGGAAAGAAAGATGACTGTAAGAACATCAGGAGTCACCTTAGAGTGACTAAGCCTTTGGCCTTATCCTAGCGTGGTCATAACGCTGCTTACTGATGTTGAACATACAAATATTCTTAAAATATTCTATATAAAGGACAAATGTATAATGGTAAAATAACTTTCTAGAACTAGCTGTAGAACATAAAGCTTTGTGTCCCAAGTATGCAGTAAAAGTCTGGTTTCCCACAGTCAATAAATTCCAATAGTCCGGGACAAAACCTCACAATGAAGAATAGTAGAATAGTTTAGCATTTTATTCTGATTTGCCAGCATCAGTAAATATTTTCCACCAGTATTTGCCCAAACCAGTAATGGACGCATAACATGGAGACGATATGTTATACTTAGAAAACACCTATAGATTCTGGATTCTATGATAAACGTCCTATACCCCAAAAAAAGAAAGGAATAAGGGGTGGAGAAATGACCGAATGGTATTTGAAATAGAACTAAACACCTATAAACCCATCCGACATGCAAATGAGCAAAAAAAATCAAATGAATTAGTGCAAGAAAACTTTATTGAGAAATATCGCAACAAGGACAAGAAAAAATAAAAACAAACAAAGACCTGGGAGGTGGGAGACCAAACATGAGGAGAGGTATATGTTTACAAAATAAAGTGCAAGTGCATATCTAAGGTACTAATGAATTAGCCGTATACAGCCTGGTTATAAGCATATTATAAAGTGCAAGTGCTCAGACATAGCCCAAAACACAGGCTGCATAGCTCAATACAACAAAGTATAGGCAAGTGCACATAAACAACATTACCCAGGGATATAGTTCCCAAAGCCTCAGGACTCCCACCTCACACTCCTCCAACGTCGTTTCGCTATTCGCTTCTTCAGGGAAGAAGCGAATAGCGAAACGACGTTGGAGGAGTGTGAGGTGGGAGTCCTGAGGCTTTGGGAACTATATCCCTGGGTAATGTTGTTTATGTGCACTTGCCTATACTTTGTTGTATTGAGCTATGCAGCCTGTGTTTTGGGCTATGTCTGAGCACTTGCACTTTATAATATGCTTATAACCAGGCTGTATACGGCTAATTCATTAGTACCTTAGATATGCACTTGCACTTTATTTTGTAAACATATACCTCTCCTCATGTTTGGTCTCCCACCTCCCAGGTCTTTGTTTGTTTTTATTTTTTCTTGTCCTTGTTATTGTTGCGATATTTCTCAATAAAGTTTTCTTGCACTAATTCATTTGATTTTTTTTGCTCATTTGCATGTCGGATGGGTTTATAGGTGTTTAGATATGTTATACTTAGTTTACGTCCCATACCCGCTTTTGGCTTACAAACACTAAGGGCAAGTTCACATGGAGTAAAACTGGCGGAAATTCCGCAATGGAACTCTCCGCCGCGGAATCCCGCCAAACTCAGAGATACTGGCTGACTATGGGAGGGCTCGCGTGCCTCCTCTCTTCTCCCTCCCATAGACAGCCAGTATCACTGAGTTTGGTGGGATCCCTGCCGCGGAATTTACACCAGTTTTACTTTGTGTGAACTGGCCCTCATGTTCGTAGATTTTAGCGGACCTATGGACGGTGAATACATGCAATAGATTGTTACCCATCCCGACATGATGTGTCAATATTTTGCCGGCAGTGGGGAAACTCTTTGAATCGCTGTGGCACTGTAGTGACACAGCCGCGGCAAATGAAAGAGTTTCCCCACTGCTGGCATAATATTGATGACACCTGCTGGGCAGGGAAACAATCCATTGCATTCATTCACTGTCCGCAGGTCCACAAATCGACGGACGTGTGAATGCAACCTAAGGGCCCTATTACATAAAGCAACTATAGGCCAGACAGGCCAATATATCCTGTGTAATAGAGGGCTATAGAAAGACTTGATTGATCGGACCATTCTGGTCTATAATAACAAGCTGGAAAAGGTTAGAAACATCTTGACTAGATGAAGACGTTTCATGTAATGTCTGCGTACATACTGTATAACAGAGGTTAAGTGGATAGTACTGTAGATGACTGGACAGAACATAGTCCAGGGGTGCTGACTTTATAACGGAAGGAATGTGGTCCGAGGACATAGGAAACTTGGTCACACAGGTTACATAAAAAGGCTGCTTCAAAGTTACCCAATAGATTTCTCATCATTGTACAGGAAATCCCGTGTGCCTAGAACATAACTTGGTGCTGTTTCCCTTTTGTCAGACTCATCCTTACCAGAAAGATCCACAGAGTGTGAGAACAAAGTAGATGTCTGCCGCTTCCAGGAATAGTATAGGGAAATAACTAGGGCAATGATTGAGAAAATTCTACACAGTGAAGTTTCCCTGTTGTTATATTCCCAATGCACAGACTGAACAAAAGCAAGTTTACCTGAGCAATAGCTAGTGGGGAGGAGCTATAAAACTGACAACACTGACTGGCCATTTATCAGTTCCTATACTCATTCAGGTTGGTGCATACTTATATCATTTCATTTCTAGCATTATTAAAGCAGTACTCTGGAGGAAAAAAAATGTTTTTAAATCAATTGTTGCCAAAAGGTTATATAAATACAAATTTGATAAAAACACACAAAACAAAAACTGAAGCCTTCCAGTACTTATCAGCTGCTCTATACCCTGCAGGGAGAGGTGGATTCTTTCCAGTCTGACACAGTGCTCTCTGCTGCCACCTCTGTTCGTGTCAGAAAAGAGAGAAGTAGAGGATTTCTATGAGTATTTGCTAGTACTCTGGACAGTTCCTGCCACAAACAGAGGTGTCAGCAGAGAGCACTGTGGCAGACTGGAAAGAAAACTCCACTTCCTGCAGGACATACACAATATCCCAGAACCCAAGTGCCATTGCTGTTTTGTATGTATGTAGGTCGGCACTTAAGGAAGCCATAAACTGGATAATCTGTGGATAGGAAGGTGTCTAATTGCATTTTCACCATTAGGTGTCTCACTATTTTCTGCTATGGTAAAAGCACAGCTGTGAATGTATCAATGTAAGGGTTAATGATGTATGTGCCTAAGTACATAGTTTTTCATTTGTCTGCCACCAGTTGGGAGTTGGCTATCTGGCCTATTCCTATCGAGTGTACCTCACAAAAATTACTTTGTATTGTATCAGAGGCCAGTCTTCCAGTCTCCTGAGGTCCTCTCCACCAATAGAAACATTCCTAAAGTCTGTATATACAGGTGCAGCATGCTATGTGCTAATTAGTTGGTTAATCTTTCTAGTTAATCAGTGTTGGTAAAGTACCAGAAAACAGTATTTACTGCTGAGACCTTCAATGCTGGGCACCACATCAATGTGACATGTCAAAAGTTTTTTTTCAAAACAACAGTGACACTTTAAAGTTCACTGTCATTTAATTTTTTTTTTTTTGCAGAAATCAATAGTACAGACGATTTTAAGAAACGTTGTCATTGGGTTTTTTAGCCTAAAATTCATTTTTATAATGAAAAAGCAGTTTTGACCTCTCCCCCCATTGTCTATGGGGAGGGGTTGAGGGAGATGAGGCACCAAAACAGGACAACAAAGAGTTAATTTACAGCTACATCACTAGGCTATCTCCTCTGACGTCAGCACTGACCTCTCTGACCTCTGAATATCAGCTTCACACACCTCCCACTGTGTATTCCTTTGTTCTCTGCTCTCTGCTGGCGACTAATCTCCCTCATTCCCCCATCCCTGTTCATAGAACAGACAGGGCCCGACTGATGTAAAAGAGTAGAGATCTCCTTATAATGAGCAGTGGATGACAGAAAGGAGAGGAGGGGGGGGCCTGGGGAAAGCCTTTTTGAATGCAGATAATAGGCATATTTGCCTAATAAACCCAATTACAAAGTTTCTTAAAATCGCCTAGACTATTGATTTTTGCAAAAAAAAAAGGCCAGTGACACTTTAACCCCTTAACGACTATGGGCGTAAGGCGTACATTTACGACCATAGCTTACCCGATCGCCATTAATCGCTTTTTCCGGTCCTCTGTCGTCTATCTTCGGCTCCCCGTCATTTATATTTGGCTTTTTCCGTCCTACTGCACTATATTTGGCTTTTTCCGTCCTACTGCACCCTAGCTGCTGATAAGTGTATATAATATGTTCTACATATGTGCCTGTCACCGGTGGGGTTCATATGCTCACTGCACCTCTTGTTAGATTCCTTATGGGGTGTAGTTTCCAGAATGGGGTCACTTGTGGGGGTTTTCTACTGTCCTGGCAGCACAGGGGCTCTGTAGTTACGACATGGCCTCCATCCTCCATCCTAGACTCTAAATGGCGCTCTGTCCCTTTGGTGGCTTGCCCTGTGCCCATATGGCACATTATTTCTACATGTGGGGTATTTTCGTACTCAAGGGAAATTACCCTACAAGTTTTGCATTCATTTTCTTTTTTAACCCCTCGTGGAAATGAAAAAAAATAAATAAAGGCTAGACCAACATTTAGTGTAAATGTTTTAAAAAAAATTTCATCTTGATTTTTTGATTTTTACAAGGGGTTAAAAGATAAAAAATAAAAATACAAAATATGTAGAGCAATTTCCCCTGAGGGGTGTAGTGAGCATATGGACCCCACTTGTGACGGGCGCAAATGTGGAAGAATGTGGCGTGAAAATGAAATATTACATTTTTTTACACTATAATGTTGGTCTAGCCTTGACTTTTTCATTTTCACAAGGGGTTAAAAGAAAAAAAAAATGAACTATGTTTAGAGCAATTTCTCCCGAGTCTGTAAATACCCCAAGCCTCCGAAGGGAAGGAGCGCCATTTGGATTTTGGAGGCTGGATTTGGCCAGGATGGATGATGAACGCCATATCGCATTTACAGAGCCCTTGTGCCGCCAAATCAGTGAAAACCCCCCACAAGTGACCCCATTCTGGAAACTACACGCCCCAAGCAATCTAACAAGGGGTGCAGTGAGGATATGGATCCCTTGATAACTGCTACAATTGTTAACTTTTTTCCCCACATTTTTCACTTTCATGTCACATTGTTCCACATTTGTGCCCATCACCAGTGGGGTCCATATCCTCATATCCAAATATTGGGGTGCATTTCTCTGGTAATATGTTTATAATTAAAGATATTGGATGACAATAAAACCTTTGCACAGAAAATAAAATTTTCAAATTTCTTACACACTTAGCTGAGTCTGTGACTCCCCTAAAGGGTTAAAAAACTTTCTAAATGTGCTTTTGCAGAGTGTGGGGGGTGCAGTTTCTGAAATGGGGTGCTTTGTGGGGCTTTCTAACATACAGTCCCCTCAAATACACTTTAAATCTGAACAGGTCCCTAAAAAAAATTTGATTTAAAATTTTTTTACTGAAAATTGCTGCTAATGTTTTAAGCTTTCTATTGTCTAAAGAAAATAAGAGTTTAATAAATGCTGCCAACATAAAGTAGACATATTGCTAATGCTATTTAATATATAATTTATGTGGCATAACCATTTTCTGTATAAGCAGAAAAGTTCCAAAGTTGGAAAATGCAATTTTTCACAATTTTTCACGTCATTTTTTTTTCCCTCATAAAGAATCGTTATAAGTATCGACTCCAATTTACCAGAAATGTAAAGTACCAGTCTCAGAATCAGCCAGTACTCCCAAGTTATTAATGCATAAAGTGACACAGGTCGTATTCATAAATTTGCCTCGGTTCTTAAAGGGGTTATGCCCGATTCGGCCAATTATCGTTTGGTGAAATAGAGAGAACGATCAGCCGATCGTGTCAACGGCTGATCGTTCATTTAGGGCCAGACCTAAAATCATAGTTCCCCCACCGCGCATCGCTACGGTTGAATAGCGGTGGGCGGCGGGCGACCGACGATTTGACAGGCTGCAGCATCATACATTACCTGTCAGGTCTTCTCCGCGCTGTCTTCATCGGTCAGCCGGTCAGCTGACAGAGCGCTCAGCCAATCAGCTGACCGGCCATTCTGAAGATAGACAGCGCGGAGAAGAAGACCTGACAGGTAATGTATGATGCTGCAAGGACTTTGGTAACGATGTCCTTGCAGCCCTCGCCCAACGATCATAGGGCCGTGGAATAGGCCCAGTAAACGAGCGGCGATCTAGCAGATCGCCGCTCGTTTACATCGTTGATCGGGCCCTCTTCGGCCCGTGGAATACGAACATAAGTGATGCATAAATGATGCATAAGTAAGTGGTCTTCTTTCCCGCCCAGATCCCTGGTGCTGTTAGGGTACTTTTACACCAAGCAATTTTCCGACGACTAACGATTAACGATAAACGATCTTAAACGACCGCTAAGGCAAACGACCCGAAATCATTCGCCCAAGTACACGAAACGATGATCGTTATTTATGATTGTTCTTGCGGTCGTTTAGTCGTCGCTATTGCGTACGTTTCAGCTGTGAATTGTTATTCCACCAAACGATGTGCGAACGATCAAACGATAAAAATAGGTCCGGATCCTATTAAACGATCAACGATTTCTCGTTGGTCGTTTAATCGTTGCCTGCTATTACACAAAATGATTATCGTTCAAATCCGAGCGATTTAACGATTTTTCGAATGATAATCGTTCCGTGTAATACCACCCTTACTCTGCAAGCCCAGGGAACCAGACATCGCTTGGTGTAAACTCTAGCTGTGAGTACTAGTGGCAGACAGATGAGTTCTGGTCCCGTCCCCTGATATGGAGAGAGAATAAGAAAAAGCTATGCACCATGAAGGAGGTCTCAGGGGCTCAGTAACAGGTGTGAGGGCACTAAATTACACTTGTCACCAATTTGGAGTTTTAATTTTACAAAACCAATACAAAAAAACTTCTGAAAGTAATGGTATGCCTTAAGTCAGTAATCCTCTGATGATGACTTTAAAGGACAACTCCCACAGGACCTGGAAATCAGGGCTGAGCAAGCTGGAAGCCATGTGATGTGCTCTAGCTAATGAAAAGGCTGCTGGTCCGCAAGTGCACCAGCAGCCTTTTCTCCCCCATTCACTTTACATGAAGACGCCGAGGAGGAAGAAGACCTGACCCGCCCCCCGACTCTAACGTAATGTGTGTTAAATAAGCTAAAAAAAAATTGTGGGAGTTGTCCTTAATTTCACAAGGGTATTGGAGAAGCAACATTCTGTACCAGTCAGCTTAACTCTAGTACAGTGTTCCCCAACATGCGACTCTCTGGCTGTTACAAACCTCCCAGCATACCTCAAGATCATTTTTCTAGATTATAATCTGCTAATTAGCATCTATACTAAGTTATAGAGCCAAATTTGTGCAGAGAACAATGCGTTGTAGACATATCCCTTATGAGGCCTTAAAAAACAAGATTTATGTTTTACAGCCCCTGGAGACAAAAGGAAAAAATGTATTATTTATTTATAAAGCGCACTTAATTCCAGAGCACTATACAAGCGACAGGGGTAACAAACAAGAACATTACAAGATCAAAACAAATTACATGAAGGCAAATGACAGAGGGGAAGAGGACCCTGCCCGCGAGGGCTTACAATCTATGGTAATGGGAGAGAAACAGGAGGTAAAGTGCAGCCAGTCAAGTGTGATACAGAATTGTTATAGGTTGTAGCCTAGTTTAAAAAGATGGGTTTTCAGGTTACTTTTGAAGGACTTGATGGTGGGTGAGAGTATGGGGGAGGCTCGGGCAAAGTCTTGGAGGCAGTTGTGCGAACAAGGGGGGAGCGCAGGCGGAGGTCACTAAAGGATCGAAGGTTGCATGAGGGACGGTAGCTGGATATCAGGTCAGAGATGTTCGGAGGGGACAGATTGTGGATGGCCTTGTATGTCATGGTCAACAATTTAAAGTGAATACGTTGGGCAATGGAGAGCCAGTGAAGGGATTGGCAGAGGGGAGAGGCTGAGGCAAAGCAAGGGTAAAAGTGGATTACGAGACTCAGGTCTCATCACTGGGGTGATTTATACTATTGAGCTTTCCGATCTACCACATAAATTCCTATACAATCCCCTCTGGATGATAGAATTATGCTAGATCAATCACATAGTTCTCCCGCACCCCAATATCTCTTATAACTAGTTGCTGCCACCACCTATATTTATCAGGCAATAGGGGCCTATTATGGATATCTCGCTATATCCCAACACTCAAACTAATCCCAATACAACACAATGGTACAACTAGTCTCAATATAACACTATGGTAA
Source organism: Dendropsophus ebraccatus (assembly GCF_027789765.1). NCBI lineage: Eukaryota > Metazoa > Chordata > Amphibia > Anura > Hylidae > Dendropsophus > Dendropsophus ebraccatus. The sequence goes on from NC_091457.1 coordinate 84,202,221, forward strand.
CGCTCTCCTATCCGAAGTATAAGTTCTATAAGACTACAAGGAAGAAGCTTATTAATTTTTAAGGTTTAATACACAATTGTGCAATGCAATATAAAAAAAATCCCCCAAAGGATCCCCCAAAGACTGACATTGATCCTTGTTTGTGCAAGGATTTTAAGCACAAATTTTCCCTCCAAAATTCTGTCGGGTGATGTCACTGAGAGGAGGCCGGTCACATGGTAATGAGGGGCACTCCTCTTTTTATGAATGTACTCTGTGGTGTATCAATCCCACACTAATCACTAATTGAGAGGATCGGGACCTCCTATAAATATGACATAATCATCAATCATTTGGGCATATCCCAAGCAACCATTTGATACCAAACATGAATTCTTACTATCAACATTATCAGGCAATATCTAATATCACCTGGTTGCTGTGGGCATATTGTCATGATTTTGACATTTTGTATGGTGGTGCCTTTCCCCACCCATAAACGCAAAATTTTGGTAGTTCCAGCTATGAATTATGAATTCATTTGTTATAATACATCCACTTCGAACTCTCTTTGCTTCATCTTTATCAAGTCATAGTGGGCTCAGGCATGTGGGTGAGAGTCAGAGATGTAAATCTTTGTCCCTAGTGGAGGTGTGAATATTATCTCTGTTTTACTGTGTTTACAGGAGAGGAGCTGTATCTGAAGATTTGAAAGTTAAGTCTAACACCTTGGCAAAGGCCAAATGTTTCCCCTGCAAGGGTTAGAAGCAGGTCAATTAATAACTCCCCTTGCCACTAGGCTGCCTGTAATATCACACCTGCCTCCTTAAAGACATGGCGTGGGATTATTGATTTGGCCATCATTATCCTAAAGCCTGTCTCTACAGCTTCTCCTTTGGATGATAACCCATCTAGTTTCCTCAGGCAATATGCACTGGCATCAGCCTCTACCACACAGCCCTCTGCATGAGGCCTAGAAACCTCTTCTATACCAGCCCCCTTGCTATTTGTCCACCTACTCATCACTAGACCTTTGTTAGGCTCTGTGCTGGGACTAGGGGGTGACGAGTCACTGAATGGATAAATACAATCATCTACCTTTGCACAGCTGTGGGGGGTATTACTACTCCCAGCAGGTGAAAACTCAGGACCAGGAAAATCATTAGGCACTGTAAGCATACACTCAGACATATCTGCAACAGTACTGGGTACATTGGTTATTGGTGGGCTCATGGGTAGACGCTGTAGACTCTTTCCCTGAAAATCATAGGGCCTAGTCTCAACCACACACTGAGTATCCACAGTAAAGTCTGTCCTTACCTCTATCTCCTTTGCCCATCCTGGGTTAGAATCAAGTAAAGCAGACAGCCTCAGCACGCCTGCATCACCAGACTCTAAGGACAATTCCTGGGCTCTTCCAAATGCAATGCTATAATGGTGCATTTTATAGCAGAAGTCACCATTAACTACATACCTGTGACATCTACTACAGTTATAATGTCACCAATTAAGTAAAATTTTATCTGTACTCCAGTGAAGGCAATTGTCTGTAGTTACCATAATAGCTGGGAGGTTGACATAACAGATTAGTTAACCCTTAGCATTTTCACCTGTAGATTTCTAAATACACTGAGAGGGACATTTAGGGCCCTATTCCACGGGCCGAGGAGGGCCCGATCAACGATGTAAACGAGCGGCGATCTGCTAGATCGCCGCTCGTTTACTGAGCCTATTCCACGGCCCGATGATCGTTGAGCAAGGTCTGCAAGGACATTGTTACCGATGTCCTTGCAGCCCTTGCAGCAGCAGTAATACATTACCTGTCCAGGCTTCTCGCGCCATCTTCAATCCCGGGTCCTGCGCGCTCTATCTTCTGAATGGCCGGTCAGCTGACAGGCCACACTCAGCCAATCACAGGCCGCGGCGGTCCCGGCCTGTGATTGGCTGAGCGCTCCGTCAGCTGACCGGCAATTCAGAAGATAGAGCGCGTGGGACCCTGGGATGAAGACAGCGCAGAGAAGCCTGGACAGGTAATGTATTACTGCTGCTGTTGCTGTCAAATCGTTGGTCGCCCGCCGCGCACCGCTATTCAACCGTAGCGATGCGCGGTGGGGGAACGATGATTTTAGGTCTGGCCCTAAATGAACGATCAGCCGATGACACGATCATCGGCTGATCGTTCTCTTTATTTCACCGAACGATTATCGGCCGAATCGGGCCAAATGGGGCCGATCCGGCCGATTATCGTTACTGTGGAATAGGGCCCTTACTAAGGAGTCTAATGTCTGCAACTATTCTAATGGAGTTTGGTGTGTATTTTGTTCCAATATCTTGTGACTGATTTAATATCATATAGCACTGCCATAGTAAATGTATCTAAGTAAAAAGTCGCAAAAAGGCAAAAATTGCGCAGTTATATTTCCCTGGTACTGACCAGAAGTAAGCCTGCACCTGTTTGTGCGACTTTTTAAAAAGTCGCAAATGATAAATTGGGCAATAATCCCAGATTATGCTAACTTTTGGGTGAATACTCAAAACAGGCAGATAAAAAAAAAAATTGCATCTAAAAAATATTCGCCTTTCGAATGCTGGTTCATAAATAGAACTTAGACCAAAACCGGGCAAAAAATCCAATTATTAACCTAAAAACAGGCGCAAAGCCCTAAATTTCCCCCTGAATTTTCTGGCAAAAGTCTATTATTATTCCCCCGTTTTGTGCATGGTCGGTAAATATGGACCATATGTTATGAAACAGAGTACAGTAGCGTGAAGACGTAAAGGGGTTATTCGGTGTTACATGACTTGTAATATATTACTGCTATCATAAAGAAAATAATAAAGAGCAAATACTTACCAGTCCGTGCTCCTCTCCCGCGAGAGTCCCTCATTGACTACAGCACCGCCACTTCTGAGACAAACTCAACTTGGAAGTGACAGCCCACTCGGGACAGCGCAGTCTCGGAAGTGGAGGCCCTGTGGTCAGCTGGGACAGCAGAAACACTGCAAGAGGACACTGGGGGAGCACAGACAAGTAAGTATAGGCTCTTTATTGTTTTCTATATGTTAGTAGCAGTATGTTAAAAGTTCTGTAACAGCGGACAACCCCTTTAAACAGTTTAGTTCCTGAAATCATAATGAATGATGATGTTGGGAGCTCCGAATTCCATTGCGTAGCAATGTGGGAATAAGGCCTAAATTATGTTGTTTTTTTTTATAATTTTTGTGGCAGTTTTTTTTGCCATAAACAGCTGTTTTATGTTTAAAAAAATAGCGCAAATTACTGTGAAAATAGCCTTAGAATCATTTCAGCTGTCACAATGCACTGCTGTTTGGGAACATGAGAATAAATAGAAGGGTAAGCACTATGGAGCTCAGAATCAGCACTAGATGATTAAGGAACCACGGTTATTTCCAGTACAAACTATGAATAAAAAATATACTGTTAAGTGTTAACTTGAGCTTTGTAAACTAAGCTTTGTAAACTAACTTTGTACACTAAGTTAAGTAAAACATAGACATATATGAGGCCACTAGGTTAGAAAGGAAAAAATAGGAATAGATTTTAGATAATCTTAGTGGTATATAATCTGATTACCAGACTTGTGGCTGATTCCAAATCATTCGCTGTCATTTCCTAAGACACTGCCTATTGCATGGCGCACATTCTGCTCATGGTGCCAGGTGCCATTTCTGTTCTGTTGAAAAAAGGCAGCCATTTTGAATGTTATTCTATGTCCCATAGACTTCCCTCTGCAGGAGACCTAAGTATTAGTGCCTACTGATTCACACGCACAGGTTGGCGTGATTCAGAGCTGGCAGCTATACCAACCTAAATAAAACGTTTTATAGATCAAGGAACAGGAAAAACAAGTCAGTCGGCCAAAACACCCAACCCAGCAGTGTATAAAATGACATAATGTACCTTTTGAAAAGACTGTAATTAATACACTTAATTACCTCTATCTAGATGAAAAATCTCAGCCTGCGCTGGTGATCGAAAATCATTCGTTTTGTTTACTGGGTAACCGATATGATGTTGAGTCACAATTAATTGCTAATAACTGGCTTTGAAATTTACTAAACCAGAAAGTATATTATGGCCATGATACAGGCAAAAGTTTTATTCAATTCTTGAACATCTTTTTCTTAATTTTAAAACTGTTTCCCATTCTTTTAATGTTTGAACTCCTATGAGCCATCAATTCAATAGGTCATAAACGTTAGATGGAGGTGAGATCTTTGTGACCCCCCACTGTTGATCAAGAGAGGAGGCTTTAAAAGCCCCTTCTTAGCCAGAGAACAGGATTAATGTACTGTTTCTTTTCATATAGATAGAGGCATAATCTAGCAAAAACTTAAGTGTCCCCATTGTGATTAAATCCAGTATAGTGCTTGCTAGGCAGTGCCCTTATATGTGCTGGGGGCTGCCTGGTAACCGGTGTTGTCAGCAATAGTTGCCACCACTTGTGTCTGTGCTTCTGTGGAGACTAGCATTATATACTATGTGGCAATACTCAGAGTATGATGGCAGTCAGTCCCCAACAATAAAAGATGTCAAAGTACATTTTCCCACATTTCTGTAATTTTAGTTTTTGTTCACTGTTAACTGAGGGTCTGCAAAGAAAGGCATGATTTGTTGACCCTAATTTTCTGAGGTAAGCCATAGTTACTACAAAGTGGCATCCATTCATGGGCAGACTTACCAGGCAGTAGGACATGGGCCCTGCAGTCATTGGGGCCTCCTTTCTGTGCATGACTCCCCACCAATGTTATACTGACTACAATAGAATATAGAACTATTACATGAATTGACTCACAGGAGACGTCTTCTGTAGCTGTAGACATTCTTTTTCCTTAGTTTCTGCATCCTATCCAGAACACCATGAGAACTATCTTTGGCCCCTCACTACTGCAGACATACCACTCTCTACAGTAACACAAGCCCTCCATCCTATATTGTAGGATGCTGCCACCAGTGCAATGTGCCCTCATTACTGTACCTACCCTATACCTTTCCCCAGAGCCTTAGGTGGGACAGAGATCCCATCAGAAAAGGATGTGCTCTGCCCCAGACATATGCTGATCATCAACCCCCCCCCCAACATATAGGCTCCCTCAGATTGCTCTCTGCCTCTGCTTATTTCTAGCTTTTGTTCAAGCACTTTACAAGTCCTTAAAGGGGTTAGCCAGCGAAAATCTTGAATGAAAAGATTTTTTGCTGGATAACCCCTTTAAGCTGCTTACAAGCCTTTTTTGCCACAATTTGTGCAATATTATTGCAAAAACGCTGCAATTTTGCGCAAATCGTTGCAAACGTTGGGGCTTTACTGGCGGGGAGGAGAGGAAGGGCAGCCCGCGGAGAACACCGGTCCATCTGACCCTGCTGGATGGTGCATTTTGAAGGCAAACAAGGGGGTAATAGATTATTTCAATAGCATTACTGTCACAATGCAGGGTCTACGTAGCCCTAAAGGCACCCCCATAATGGTGTCACTTGAAAAAAAAGTTCCAGGATTTAAAGGGCCTTATAGAAGATATGCAAAGGCACTTTGTTTTGCAGGTAGTTGAAACCCCTTTTTTCTACACAACTATTCCAGCTTCATTAGATGCTCTTTAGGGGACACCATAAAAAACCTTGATATTCTAACACAACTGGCAGTAAATGGGTTAAGTGCAAGTCCCTAAAGGTTCATGGAAGATTGCCTAGTGATCACACACACAGGACCTGAGCAGACATGGACTCTCCATGCCACAAACCGGAATGTGACAGTTTAGAGAAAAGTATATTTGTTTAAACAGGGAAAAGAGGGTGAAGGGAAAAGTCCACTTAGAAGTGGTTAATAATTAATGTGAAATACAACACACTATTCTACTGTACAGCTAAGTGGTCATTCAATCTCAATTTCCACAATTCAAACTATGTGGCATAGCTCAGCACTCAAGTAAGATAAATCCAGGCTGCCTGGATGCCCAGTGATGAACTGCAGCTCCCAGCACTCAGTTTATGGTTCATAGATACTACAAGTCTTCAGTATCAATATCTCACAATAATTGCATTAATATATTGTGCATGTCTGTAGAGAATGCCCTCACATCAGTCCCTGTCCTTGTCCACATCGCTCCATCAGGTCTACATGCAAATAAAATATACAGGAGCATTATGATATTCAGCCATCTACTGTCCATTAATTAGGAGTGTGAATTCAAATAAAATACAATGGGTACCCCCCATGAAGCTAGGGGCTTCATGGGGGGCTAACTGCAATACTAGGGGCTTCATGGGGATTAACTTCAATACTTGGGGTTTCATGGGGGGTTAGCTGCAATACCAGGGGCTTCATGGGGGGGTTAACTGCTATTCTAGGGGCTTCATGGGGGGTCAAATTCAATACTAGGGGTTTCATGGGTGTTAATTCCAATACTCGTAGCAATGGGGGGGGGGGTTAAAGGGTCACCGAGGGGATCTGTACTTGCCTACTTTCACATTTCAAACATAATTAAATCATACAGTATGCACTAAGTTCCATTGCCGTCCATAACTCTGCTCCTATGTGACCAAAACCCAGTCCATAGAAGAATGGTCTTGTCTGAAGTTACTGAGACAAAAGAAAGTTTTTAGCTTTTTCTGACATTTGAAGCATCAATATTTACTTAAATTTCATCCCATACCCTTGGTGATGTTGCATTAATATCAGTGGAAAGGAAGGGTGGTTACAGAGGAAAAATGCGGTACTGTAACTGAGAAGTGACACTACTGCAATTCAGTATGAATAAAAGCACTACCTTAGAAGTGACAATCCCATAACACTGCAGCTCAATGCAGCTTCCTCTATACAATTAAATGTGTCAAACATACTAATAAGATTACTATCTTGACTGTTCTGTAGTTAGGGTACTCTATTAAGTTGTGTATTGTCTTGTATACTTTGATCCAAAATATAAATGCCACCTTTACCTTGTCTCTCTGTACTGTCTTCTCCCTTTATCTGTATGCTTAAATTGTAACGCATGTGTTTATCGCATATTGCCTTTCTCCCTTGTGTCTCTCTGTCCCTCCTGTTTGCTTTTGCAAAAATATCTCAGAAACCAAATAAAAGTGTATTTCATTAAAAATATTTCCAAGACAAAAAAAAATGTGTTAAAAGCAATGTCAGTTGTCAAAGAGGCTGTAACATCTTGGTAGCTTTCTTAACAAAATAATAAAAATACAGTGAAACATCCAGAAAAGACCACCCCTTTCAGAAATCACCATCTAGTTTGATTTTTTTAATTTTATTTCTGTGACCAATTTTCCTCCCGTTGTAGATTATAGAAGCAAAGATGAAAATGAATACATATTAGAGTTACTTGCTTTGAAGTGTCTGGATGCAAATTTACACTGGAATGCAACAGGGGGGAGGAGGGGAGTCGTGCTGGGGTCCAGAAATAAGAAGGGGAGCAATAATAAAAGCGATCCATGTTGGGGTCCAGGAATGAAAGGGAGTCAAGGGCACAAAGAATTAAAGATCAGGCATGCTTGTGATCAGGAATGAGAGGGACAGCCATGCTGGGGGAACAGTAGTATGAGGGTAAGTCATACTAGAGAAATGAGAGGGGAATCATGCTGGGGATCAGGAATGAGAATGGAAACTGTGCTTGGGACCAGAAATGAGAGGTAAGCCATGCTGAGGACCAAGAAAGGGGGTGTCATTAAAGAGACCAGAAATAAAAAAGGAGAAAGGCTAAAGATCAGAAATTGGAATGGAAGAGGAGTCATGCATAGGACTAGAAATAAGATGGAGAGCCCATGCTGGGGACCAGAAATAAAATGGAGAGCCATAAATGGGGATCAGGAATGAGGTATAAAGCCATGCATAAGAATCAAAATTGAAATGGGGAAGAATCAATGCTATCAAGATGAATGTCCTTCCTCGCTTTTTATATTTACTAGAAACCTTACCAGTTCCTATACCACGTTTAGCTCTCTGGAAATTTCAGGGAACGTTATTGCACTTCATATGGAACGGGCCGACAGCGAGTCTCTCAGACAGTGCTACAGGCTGAAAAATCCGCTGGAGGTCTGGCTATGCCAAACATATACACATACTATTCCGAGCTGGACTGCCAGAACGGTATTCACCAGTTGATGGAAATAGAGAAGATCTGGTTGGCCCCCATACATCCATGTGAATTGCTGTGGTTGTCTACAGCAGTGCTTCTCAATTCCAGTCCTCAGGCTCACCAACAGGTCATGTTTTGAGGATTTCCTTAGTATTTCACAGGTGATATAATTATACTCAGTGCACCAGATATTATCACAGCTGTCCTTTGTATGGGATAGCCTGAAAACATGACCTGTTGGTGAGGCCTGAGGACTGGAATTGAGAAGCACTGGTCTACAGCTTCTGAGGTGCATTTTATTGGGACCTATGAGACATACAGTAGATGTATGGTCGAAGGCATGTAAATCCTACCCCCTATGTTCCACCCAATCCTCGCTTGTGTCAATTATTGCAGAGGGCGAACTTATTTTATTTTGCAGATGGGTTTGACCCATTTACTAGAAGGGTCTTACCTTTTTTGGTGTTGAAGGAGAAGAAGAACCTTCCTTTACGAGCAGCAGCATACCATGAGGCTATTTTTTTTTATGCAGCAGTGATAATGGGGTATGCTCCTTTTCCGAAACCCACGGCCTTTAAGAGACTCTGCAAATGTAACCCTTCACTAGAGGGCTGATTTCCTCCATTTATTCACTTAATTCATCCCTTGAACGTCAAGATGTAGCTCACGCTTATATGGCTAAATGGTAGGCCTTCTTGGGGAGAACAATTCCGCAAAACTTATGGCAAATTATTTGGTCCCAAGTAAGTCCACCTCTTGTATCTCCTTTAAAGAAAACCAAACAAAATATTATTCTTTTGGTATCATACACCTGATCTCCATTGCATGTACCTAGATGCTCCATCCACATGTTGGTGGTGTCTTTCGGGGCATTGCTCCCTTCCGCACATTTTCTGGGATTGTCTAAAGCTTTGTCCCTATTGGGGGGATCACGGTGTAGTGGCTGCAGTATTGTGTACAGTCTTGCCCTTGGATACTACGATTTATATCCTGAATATACCGCCTAAATCTATGCCTAGAGATTCAGCCAGGCTGCTCCTCCATGTATTGACAGCCGCAAAATGCTTATTGGCCAAATACTGGAAACAGACTTTGATCTCCTCAGCAGCTGAATTAATCAATCGAATACCGGAAGTTATATGGATGGAATTTATGTCTGATGCACAGGAACTCAGGACGCAGAAATGCCGGAAAATATGGACTTTCTAGGACACTTACTATGATCTGTCATACAATGTATCGGTTACATGATTGCTCCTTTCATACATAATTACCTGTTTTTCTCCTGCCTTATTCCATATTCCCTGCCTTGTCTTTGTCCTGGCATTGTCTTGTCTTCCCTTGTTACAGTGTTAATGTCCACTTATTACCATTGACTGGATATGATGCATACATACTATGGAGCATTGACTCCACTCCATTTGTCTAATAGTACACACTGGTTCTATTGTTTTATATTGCAACTACTCTTTAAAGATATATCGCTTATATAGCCATATAGTCATGACCTTTCTGTGGTCATTTCATCCTGGATGGTTCTCATTGATTGTTACTTTGGTGTATTTTTATTGTGAAAAATATTAAAAATAAACAATTTAAATAGGGAGCCATGCTGGGCACAAGAAGGGATATTGGAGTCCATAAGGGGCATGCTAGAGGCAAAGAATGATACTGAATACCATACTGGGGGCCAAGGATGATATAGGGAGCTATGCAGGGAACTACAAATGAGAGGGGAGTCATACAGGGGACCAGGAATGAGAGAAGATACATGCTGGGCACAAGGAATGAGAAGGGAGTCATGCTGGGGTCACAAAGGAGTGGGGGACCATGCTGGGCAATGAGCAAGAATGTAAGCCATATTTAAATGAGTAATGAGATAAGGAGCCATGCTGGAAACAAGGCATATGATGGGAAGCCATACTGGAGACTACGAATGAAAGGTGAGCCATGCTGAAGACTGCTATTGAGATGCATGCAATGGGGAGCCATGCAAAGGACTTGGAAAGAGATGTTAAGCCAAGCTGAGGACAAAAAAGGAAATCGGCAAGCCTTGTCTGGGATCTAAAAATCAGAGAGTGATATTGGGGACAAAAAATGAGACAGGGGTCATGCTGGAATCTGGAATTGTGTTTAAGGGGAATGTGTCTTTAAAAAAATCACTTATTGTTTAAATAATGTTTTTATGTTAAACATATTTTTGAAGAATTTTTAGTGTTTTCTTTCCCCCAATTTTCCATTTTACTATCTATATTATAAAATAATCCCCAAATAATCCTGTTCTATTGGTGATAAGAGGAGGCTGCCAGAAAGTGACATCCTCAGCATTATAGCAGAAAGCTAACAGTAGATAGATTAGACAAAAGCAAATTAGCCTCCTTTCCCACAGGTCACAGAGGTCAAAGAGCATGTCTGCAAATATTTCCCATACAATAAATAGGGTCTTGAGATATTTCTTGTATCCAAGAGTGTCCAAGAGTTATGCTGTAAAGAATATCACTAAATGCTGATAAAAACAGCTGAGGCAAGATGGCAGCCCCTACAACAATGTACAAAAAAAGAAAAATTACAAATTAGAAAAAAGAAAATGTTTCTATATCTGGCTTTAATTAGTAAAAACAAAAATTTAGGCAATACATTCACAAACATGCTTAGCACACAAAAAGACACCTTTAACATGCATTCTTTATTTGAAAAAAAAATATTTAAATGATAGTAACTCTTTAAATGTGAGGCCTCAGGCAACAATGGCCATGTATGCAGGTTACTTATAGTTTACATGATATGTTATGGCAGTAGCCCAATCATGTACTTATCCTTGACTGTGTCATATCTTTACAAGTATTTTATTTTGTATGGGTTATCAACACTAGATCTTAAAGAGCATGATGCTATTAAACAGATGCAGCAGAGCCAAGGCTGTTATTTAAAAAAAAAACCTAATAGTGCTATCATAGCGTATTATCAACAGACCTCTGCAGCTCATTGATAGTTATATGGTGGACCCCAAACTGCACCTATAATAGGGACTTACATTGGGCTCCAAACAGACCTACTGGTTGAAGTAGTTTTCCTGTGTATTTACTGAGGTTCCTAGCAACAAAACTTCAAGAAGTGAATCAGTGGTATGGAAACAGCCGTGTGCCTGATGCTCAACTTAGCAAATATTCCTTTTAATCTCTGTTGATCTGCGGAACGTCCTGTTCTCATCCCCTGTCTACAGGTCTCTCGCCTCACCAGGAAGTCAAGACACACCTGTGATTGTGCTTTCAGGCTGACACAGGGAAGAAAGATCACCGCACACAAAAGAATCTCTTCACATTACCACGACACAGGATGGGCAGCTTCCAGGATTGGTCGAGCATCATTTCTCGGTCAATATTTACTGCTGCTCTGAGCCAGGTAGAACTCGCTATAATCAGCCCTTCTTATTTTCCTTTATCAGGCCAACAATTAAGACAGGAGATGGAAAGTTACTGCTCTACTACACCTGTGACGCTGGAGGGATCAGGTGACTTTCTGAATAATGCCCACTTGTCAACTGGTTTTTATGGACTGGATCTGCTTTTATTTGGAAGTCATGACATTCAGTTTAGCCACCAATAGATTAAAGGAACACTCTATGCAAAATGTATTTACAAGACAATGAGATTCTCTCTATAAATCCCAGTGTCACGCTCCATGCCCTCAGATTCTACAATAAGTATGTTCAATTTTTTTGTTCCGAGTTGCCATGACTAGCTGAGAGGAATGTGTCCTTAAAGCGTTATGTTTGCATCTTGTTTAGAAAGCAATAGGCCTTGCATTTGAGGGTCTCTAGCAGCTGCACTTTATTACAAAGTCACACCTTCTACAGTTACACTAACAGTATCTTTCCCTTTCAACAAAGATATTGGGCAGCACAGTGGCCTAGAAGCCGGTACTGTTTGTTATAAACAGATGAGCAAACCTCGGCAACGCTCAAATTCATCTGAACCCAAGCGTGCAGCATTTGATTTCCTGTGGCTGAAGAAGTTGGATGCAGCCCTAGGAAGTCCTGTTTTCCAGGCATCCTTAGGACTGCATCCAACTTCTTTATCCACCAGTAATTAAATCACCTCAGCTGAGACAAACCCAAGCGTGCTCAAGGTTTGTCCATCTGTACTATTGTATCATTTTGATCCCAAGCTAGGGTCTGAGCAAGTATGCAACATACTGTAGAAGTGATTTGTGTGAAATGGATTACATATTGAGGTAAAGAACAAAGGTACAGAACAATAAAAAAATGGCAAAAACTTTAAAAGAACTCCTTTAAACATTCTTTTACAATTTTACTTTGGAAAGTATACAACTTGATGTAGCAAAGTCTAAAAGGAAATACAAGATCTATACAGCAAATCCATTGTTTGACGTATAAGTGGATTTAAACCATGCTCAGCACACAATGTATCCTTTCAAATGCTGGAGCTGGATGGCTATCTGACAGTCTCTGTTGAACAGTGGTGTTTTGGGAACATCCTGAAAACTGGTCTTGATCATTGGAGGTGGATGATGTAGTAAAAACAAGTTTTGAGTCTCCAAGTAACAGTGGCAGTAGCTGCACAATTCACAAGTACTTGTAAATCGCTCTGTGAGTCCCTGAAGACCTAGGCTACTTGGCAACATTGGGATTGTAATATTGCATTGTAAAACTACAAGTAATAATAGTGACTATAGTCTTCCTAATATCCAGCAGGTTTACATGTAGTTATGTTATAATCCAGCAGTGATCACATTCACTATCATTAGTTGGACTTTACAGCAGCTTGAGTAGACTAAGGGTGCTATAAGATGAAGCAATATTTTTTTCTCCGATGAACTTTAAACAATTGCAAATGAGTGCTTTTGTGAACAACCTAAAATTGTTAACCCTAATACACTGATTGATAATCATTAGTTACAATCATAACTATTATTGTGCACTGTAAACTGTATGAACAAATGAACAAGGTGTACATACACCGAACAATTAGCGAATGACTAGTAGTCTGATCATTGCCTGCAAACACATGGGGGGACGCTCCGTGCTCCAGGCTGCCGATCCTCCCGATCCCAGTCACCAGCGGATGTCGGTTCCTATGTGCAGTTTTCTTCAGCCCCACTTGGCACCTCACGTGTCCGCGCTCCTGCTTCCTGTCTTCTTCTGTGATTTAAAGAGGCAGTACGCTTGGTCTGTGCGCTCTAACACCTCCCTATAAATTCCTGCTTCCCCCTGACCCTGGTGTTCGAGCCTCTGCATGTTTCCCATAGGGTCTGGTCCCAGCTCTCCACGATTCCTGCCCGTGGTTCCAGCCTTCGGTTCTGCTCTGTTCTTGCTGCCTGTGGTTCCAGCCTTAGGTCCTGCTGTGTTTCTGCTGCCTGTCGTTCCAGCCGTGAGTCTTGCTGTGTTTCTGCCTGCCTACATGTCTCCAGCTGCACCTCGCCCACCGCCACTAGCAAGCCAACCCAGGGGTAGCGACCTGGGGATAGTCTGCCACAGCAACTGTCCAACCTTGCAACCATCCAACCTTGCAGTGGGCACTGGTAGAGATTAGCAGTCCCTTAGACTCCACTCCCTGGTGCGGTTTACGTCATCACTAGCGGTGGTACAGCAAATCCACAACTCCAGCCGTTACAATTATTTATACCATAATGTTTCTGTGTAATAGGGTCCATGGCTGCTGTCACACACTTCGGTATTATTCAATAACTCCCCTTGCAGTTTTTGAGCCACAACCAGAGGTGGATCCAGCAGGAAGCATACATATGTGGTTACCATGTAGAGGCCAATGGATAAAAACTGCAGCTATTCATGGTAAGGCCATGATCACACTCTGTAAAAGAACGGCCGCTGTTTGAATTTAAAATAATACCCGTTGTTCCCATTCTTCAATGGTGAACATCAAAGTCTATGGAAACAACGGCTGTTGGTTCACACAATGTATAAAATATCATTTAATATTTGTGTCATTAATTGGCGGCTGTTATTGCGCAAACAGCTGCCAGTATTTTTACGTTGCTTACACATTGATTTTTTTCCCCCCACCCTCCCTTCACCTTAAAGGGGAACTCCACATAAGGAAAATTTGTTTTCTATTAACCTCTTAAGGACGGAGCCAATTTTCGTTTTTGCGTTTTCGTTTTTTCCTCCTTGTGTTTAAAAGGACATAGCACTTGCATTTTTCCACCTAGTGACCCACATGAGCCCTTATTTTTTGCGCCACTAATTGTACTTTGCAATGAAGGGCTGAATTTTTGCATAAAGTACACTGCGAAACCAGAAAAAAATTCAATGTGTGGTGAAATTGAACAAAAAAAAACAATTTTTTTTTTTTAGGGAAGTATTTGTTTTTACGCCATTCTCCCTGGGGTAAAACTGACTTGTTATGCATGTTCCTTAAGTTGTTATGATTAAAACGATATATAACATGTATAACTTTTATATTATCTGATGGCTTGTAAAAAATTCAAACCATTTTTAACAAATATATGTTCCTTAAAATCGCTCTATTCCCATGCTTATAGCGCTTTTATCCTTTGGTCTATGGGGCTGTGTTAGGTGACATTTTTTGCGCCATGATGTTTACTTTCTATCGTTACCTTGATTGCGCATATACGACTTTTTGATCACTTTTTATTACATTTTTTCTAGATTTGATGCGACCAAAAATGCGCAAATTTGCACTAACGTGCGAGATCAGTAATGTGATTAATTAACAGTTTGGGCGATTACGCACGCGGCAATAGCAAACATGTTTGTTTATTTATTTTTATATACCTAACAAAAAACAACAATGCTGGACAATAATTCCAAATATAACAAAAGTAGCTCTTTATTACATAGCAAAAATAAGAACAGTTTTATTTAAAAAAATGCAGGAAGCAAGTACATACATTGGAGGGATGGTGGGCAAACAACAAATTAATAACATGTAAAACTAGATTTGCATTTCCAGGGAAATACATAGTGCTTGAAAAGAGCACCCCTTTACCAGTGAAGTCCTTTTAAGAGAAACTTCAACCCTGGGTCCCGTCCCTTTAAGAGCGACCTGGGCCCCTTTAAGAGCGACCTGGGCCCCTTTAAGAGCGACCCTGGAGCTGGAAGAAGAAGAATACGGATTACAATATAATACTAGATTTGCATTTCCAGGGAAATACATAGTGCTTGAAAAGAGCGCCCCTTTACCAGTGACTTCCATTTAACTTTAATCCTGGGTGCCGTCCCTTTAAAGGGGTTGTCCGGCGATAAAAAATTATTCACAGAATAACACACATTACAAAGTTATACAACTTTGTAATGTATGTTATGTCTGTGAATGGCCCCCTTCCCCGTGTCCCACCACCCCCACCCGTGTACCCGGAAGTGTGGTGCGCTATACATTACCTGTCACGTGCCGACCACGGTCTCCGATCCTCAGCAGTGACGTCTTCTTCGGGAGGCCAGCGGATCTTCCCGAGTGCCGTCCGCCCTCTGCAGCGTCATCCGAAGCTCAGCCGCGATTGGCTGAGCATAACTGTGCTCAGCCAATCGCGGCTGAGCAGCTGATGACGTAGCCGCGTCATCAGCCGCTCAGCCGCGATTGGCTGAGCACAGTTATGCTCAGCCAATCGCGGCTGAGCTTCGGATGACGCTGCAGAGGGTTGCCGGCACTCGGGAAGATCCGCCGGCCTCCCGAAGAAGACGTCACTGCTGACGATCGGAGACCGTGGACGACACGATATGCGGTGAGTATAATGCACCACACTTCCGGGTCTAGCGTGGGTGGGGGGAAACACGGGGAAGGGGGCCATTCACAGACATAACATACATTACAAAGTTGTATAACTTTGTAATGTGTGTTATTCTGTGAATAATTTTTTATCGCCGGACAACCCCTTTAAGAGCGACTTGGGTCCCATCCCTTTAAGAGCAACTTGGCTCCCGTCCCTTTAACCCCTTGCCGCAAAATGACGTTCCTGGAACGTCATGTAAAGCAGGTAGTTCCCGCAACATGACGTTCCAGGAACGTCATGGCTTCCCTGCCTCCCCCCGCTGTCCCTATAGAAGATCGGGCAGCAGGAGGATGCTATGTCATACAGCATCCCCCTGCTGCCTCTGCCCGGAGGGGAGCCGCGATCCCCCCGGGCAGTTAACCCCATAAACGCCGCGGTCAATGCGACCGCAGCGTCTATGGGGAGATCGGGCGGCGGGGGGAGGCTGCAGCACGTTGCCTCCCCCCACCGCCACAACTAGTATGTCCCCCGGCCCCCTCCCCTTGTCCCCCGATACCGGAGATCACCGCTATTACCGTTATAGCGGTGATCTCCGGTACCGGGAATTACCGGCGCCGCCGAGAGCTTTCATCTCCCCCCACCGTGAATCCACGGTGGGGGGAGATGAAAAATGTCCCCTCAGACCCCAGATCAGACCCCCGATCAGACCCCAGATCACCGTACCCGGGCGGCCATCAGATCCAAGATGGCCGCCCCCATCCCTGCGATGTTTGTTCGCAGGGATGGAAATAAAATAATGATCAAAGCCCCATGCTCTCCGCCACCGGAGGTAGCGGAGAGCATGGGACAGTGATCGGGGACCCCCCCGTGTGGTCCCGGAGCAGGCGATCGGCGGTATATACTATATACCGCCGATCGCCTGTTCCCAGTGCTGCCGACACTTTTTATCCCCTGTCACCATAAATCATTGGTGACAGGGGATAAAAAGTGTTACAGTGTCGCCCCCCACCCCCCCTGTCACCCCCGTCCCCCAGTCACCCCCCCTTCCCCATATACTCACCGGATCCACGGAGCTCCTTCCTCCTCGACGTCCTGGCTGGTTATGAAGTGCGCATGCGCTCCACAACCAGCCAACTCTGAAAATTTAAAGTGACAGAGACCAATTTGGATAGAAAATATCACAGTAATCATAGTAATACAGTGAAACAAATGTGTAAAAGTACAAAAAGTGACAAACACACAAAAAAATAAAACACACACTTTTTTTTATTATAGTAATAACTGCAGTTGTCTCCCAGATTATTCCTAACCCCCCAGATTACCCGTAACCGCCCCAGGTTGCCTGTAACCACCCCACGTCGCCTCTAACCACCGCACGTTGCCTCTAACCACCGCACACTGCCTCTAACCACCGCACGTTGCCTCTGACCACCCCACGTCGCCTCTAACCACCGCACACTGCCTCTAACCACCGCACGTCGCCTCTGACGACAGCACGTCGCCTCTTACCACCTCAGGTTGCCTCTAACCACCGCACGTTGCCTCTAATCACCGCACGTTGCCTCTGACCACCGCACGTCGCCTCTGACCACCGCACATCGCCTCTGACCACCGCACGTCGCCTCTGACCACCGCACGTCGCCTCTAACCACCGCACGTCGCCTGTAACCACCGTACGTTGCCTCTGACCACCGCACGTCGCCTCTAACCACCGCACGTCGCCTGTAACCACCGCACGTTGCCTCTGACCACCGCACGTTGCCTCTGACCACCGCACGTTGCCTCTGACCACCGCACGTTGCCTCTGACCACCGCACGTTGCCCCTGACCACCCCACGTTGCCCCTGACCACCGCACGTTGCCCGTAACCACCGCACGTTGCCCGTAACCACCGCACGTTGCCTCTAACCACCCCAATGACCCCCTCCAGATTGCCCATAACGACGCCAGATTGCCGTAACCAACCCAAATTACATATAAGCACTTTAGTTTATCCGTAACCAACCCAGATTGTCCGTAACCACCTCACGTTGGCCGTAACCACAGCAGGTTGCCTGTAATCATCTCAAGATTACCCGTAACCACAGCAGGTTGCCCATCACCACCCCAGATTACCCGTAAACCACCCCACATTACATGTAATCTCATTTTTTTATTGTATTTTAGTAACTGCGCTGTTCTAATAACCATTACTAGCTGAGGTTTTGCTCCAGCAAATTGGCGCTCCCTTCCTTCTGAGCCCTGCTGTGTGCCCATACAGTGGTTTATGCCCACATATGGGGTACTGTTCTACTCAGGAGAACCTGCGTTACAGATTTTGGGGTGAATTTTTTCTCTTATTCCTCGTGAAATTTAGAAATTTTAAACTAAACCAACATATTATTGGAAAAATTCGAGTTTTTCATTTTTAATGGCCAATTTTGAATACTTTCCTTTAATTCCTGTGGGGTCAAAATGCTCACCACACCCCAAGATGAATTCTCTGAAGGGTGCACTTTCTAAAATGGGGTGACTTATGGGTTTTTTTTTCTCTGCTGGCACTACAGGGGCTCTGCAAATGCACCTGGCGCTCAGAAACTTCTTCAGCAAAATCTGCACTGAAAATGCTAATTGGCGCTCCCTTCCTTCTGAGCCCCGCTGTGTGCCCATAGAGTGGATTATGCCCACATATGGGGTACCGTTCTACTCAGGAGAAACTGCTTTACAGATTTTGGGGTGAATTTTCTCCCCTGTTCCTCGTGAAATTGAGAAATTTCAAACTAAAGGAACATATTATTGGAAAAATTCGAGTTTTTCATTTTTACTGTCTACTTTTGAATACTTTCCTCTAATACCTGTGAGGTCAAAATGGTCACCACACCCCAAGATGAATTCTCTGAGGGGTGCATTTTCCAAAATGGGGTGACTTATGGTGAGATTTTACTCCGCTGGCACTACAGGGGCTCTGCAAACGCACCTGGCGCTCAGAAACTTCTTCAGCAAAATCTGCACTGAAAATGCTAATTGGCGCTCCTTCCCTTTTGAGCCCTGCTGTGTGCCCATGCAGTGATTTATGCCCATGTATGGGGTACCATTCTACTCAGGAGAACCTGCATTACAGATTTTGGGGTACTTTTTTTCTCCTGTTCCTTGTGAAATTGAGAAATTTCAAACTAAACTAACATATTATTGGAAAAATTCAGGTTTTTCATTTTAACTGTCTAATTCTGAATACTTTCCTCTAATACCTGTGGGGTCAAAATGGTCACCACACACTAAGATGTATTCTTTGAGGGGTATACTTTCGAAAATGGGGTGACTTATGGGGGGGTTTCTCTCTGCTGACACTACAGGGGCACTGCAAACACACCTGGCGCTCGGAAACTTCTTCAGCAAAATCTGCATTAAAAAAGCTAATTGGCGCTCCCTTCCTTCTGAGCCCCGCTGTGTGCCCATACAGTGGTTTACGCCCACATCTGGGGTACCGTTGTATTCAGGAGAACCTGCGTTACAAATTTTGGGGAGCTTTTTTTCTCATGTTCCTTTTGAAAATTAGAAACTTTAATCTAAACGTATATATTATTGGAAAATTTTAATTTTCAATTTTTTTACGGCCTGATGGTGAACACTTTCCTCCAGCCCCTGTAGGGTTAAAATGCTCATTATACCCCTAGATTAATTCTTTAAGGTGTCTAGTTTCCAAAATGGGGTCACTTATGGGGGTTTCTAGTATACAAGCCTCCTAAATCCATTTAAAAAAAGAACTGGTCCCTAAAAAAAATCCATTTTGGAAATTTCATGAAAATTTGATATATTGCTAATAAATTTCGAAGTCCCGTAACACCTTAAAAAAGTAAAATATGTTTACCAAATTATGCCAGAATAAAAAAGACATATTGATAATGTGATTTAGTAACTAATTTATGTGCTACGACTTCCTTTTTTAAGAAGCAGAGCATTTCAAAGTTCATAAAATGCTAATTTTTCAAATTTTTCATGATATTTTGATGTTTTTTACAAAAAAAAACACAAAGTAGTGACCAAATTTTGCCACTAACATAAAGTGCCATATGTGACGAAAAAACTATCTCAGAATCGCTAGCATACTTTAAAGCATCACTGAGCTATAAGCGCATAAAGTGAGACAGGTCAGATTTTAAAAAATTAGCTTGGTCATTAAGGCCAAAACAGGCTTTAGAGGCAAGGGGTTAAAGGGACCCAGGTCGCTCTTAAAGGGACCCAGGTCGCTCTTAAAGGGACCAATTTCACTCTTAAAGGGAACAATTTCGCTCTTAAAGGGACCCATTTCGCTCTTAAAGTGACCCAGGTCGCTCTTAAAGGGACCAATTTCACTCTTAAAGGGACCCAGGTCGCTCTTAAAGGGACCCATTTTGCTCTTAAAGGGACATATTTTGCTCTTAAAGGGACATATTTCGCTCTTAAAAGGGACCCAGGTCGCTCTTAAAGGGACCCATTTTGCTCTTAAAGGGACCCAGGTCGCTCTTAAAGGGACCAATTTCACGCTTAAAGGGAACCATTTTGCTCTTAAAGGGACCAAGGTCTCTCTTAAAGGGACCCAGGTCGCTCTTAAAGGGACCCATTTAGCTCTTAAAGGGACATATTTCGCTCTTAAAGGGACCCAGGTCGCTCTTAAAGGGACAAATTTCACGCTTAAAGGGACCCAATTCGCTCTTAAAGGGATAGATTTCGCTCTTAAAGGGACCCAGGTCGCTCTTAAAGGGACCCAATTCGCTCTTAAAGGGATAGATTTCACTCTTAAAGGGACCCAGGTCGCTCTTAAAGGGACCCATTTTGCTCTTAAAGGGACCCGATTTGCTCTTAATCGGACATATTTTGCTCTTAAAGGGACATATTTCGCTCTAAAAGGGACATATTTTGCTCTTAAAGGGACCCAAATCGCTCTTAAAGGAACCAGGTGGCTCTTAAAGGGACCCAGGTGGCTCTTAAAGGGACCCAGGTCGCTCTTGAAGGGACATATTTCACTCTTAAAAGGGACCCAGGTGGCTCTTAAAGGGACATATTTCGCTCTTAAAAGGGACCCAGGTCGCTCTTGAAGGGACATATTTCACTCTTAAAGGGACCAATTTTGCTCTTAAAGGGACATATTGCGCTCTTAAAGGGACCCAGGTCGCTCTTAAATGGACCAATTTCACTCTTAAAGGGACCAATTTTGCTCTTAAAGGGACATATTTCGCTCTTAAAGGGACCCAGGTCGCTCTTAAAGGGACATATTTTGCTCTTGAAGGGACTTATTTTGCTCTTAAAAGGACCCAGGTCGCTCTTAAAAGGGACCCAGGTCGCTCTTAAAAGGGACCCAGGTCGCTCTTAAAGGGACCTGGGCCGCTCTTAAAGGGACCCAGATCGCCCTAGCAACATGGGTCCCTTTTAAGAGCAACTTGCGTCCCGTCCGTTTAAGAGCAACTTGGGTCCCGTTTCAGGGACCCAGATCGCTCTTAAAGGGACCAATTTCACTCTTAAAAGGACCCATTTTGCTCTTAAAGGGACCCAGGTCGCTCTTAAAGGGACGCATTTTGCTCTTAAAGGGATATATTTCGCTCTTAAAGGGACATATTTTGCTCTTAAAGGGACCCATTTCGCTCTTAAAGGGACCCAGGTCGCTCTTAAAGCGACCCAGGTCGCTCTTAAAGGGACCCATTTCGCTCTTAAATGGACCCATTTCGCTCTTAAAGGGACCCAGGTTGCTCTTAAAGGGACCCAGGTTGCTCTTAAAAGGACCCATTTTGCTCTTAAAGGGACATATTTCGCTCTTAAAGGGACCAAGGTCGCTCTTAAAGGGACATATTTCGCTCTAAGGGACATATTTCGCTCTTAAAGGGACCCAGGTCGCTCTTAAAGGGACCAATTTTACTCTTAAAGGGACCAATTTTGCTCTTAAAGGGACCAATTTTGCTCTTAAAGGGACTTATTTCGCTCTTAAAGGGACCCAGGTCGCTCTTAAAGGGACATATTTTGCTCTTGAAGGGACTTATTTTGCTCTTAAAAGGACCCAGGTCGCTCTTAAAAGGGACCCAGGTCGCTCTTAAAAGGGACCCAGGTCGCTCTTAAAAGGGACCCAGGTCGCTCTTAAAGGGACCCGGCTGCTCTTAAAGAGCAACTTGCGTCCCGTCCGTTTAAGAGCAACTTGGGTCCCGTTTCTTTAAGAGCGACTTGGATCCCTTTAAGAGCTACATAGGACCTTTTAAGAGCAACTTGGGTCCCGCCACTTTAAGAGCGACTTGGGTACCTTTAAGAATGACTTGGGTCCCTTTAAGAGCGACATGGCTCCCGTCCCTTTAAGAGAGACTTGGGTCCCTTTAAGAGCGACTTGCGTTCCTTTAAGGGCGACCTGGGTCCCTTTAAGACCGATCTGAGTACTTATAATGGTAAAGATCATTGCTCGGTTACCATGACAATCTTACTCATGTCAGTGAGACAAAATCGTTAAGGACCTTCCATATATTACATCTTCTATTGGCCAATAGTGGACATGTGACTGTGGATGGTGTGATACATTGCATGACGAGACCTTAGAGTTCCTATTGGCTGCTATATTTCAGCTATTTGCATATGTGCTGTGATTGGCTGTTAGCGGTTAGAGTGTGGCCATTATTTGCAATGGGCCATTATTTTCTATGGGAAATTCGGGGTCTTAAAACGCAAATTTCTTAAAAACGACAAATCCGATCGAAACGAAAAATAGATAGCACACCACACACCGCCGAGGGCTTCGAAACGCAGTTTGAATGGAGTGTGTGCACAAAGCGGTTCGGGCTGTATTACGCGCAGAAAAATGGCTGGAAGAAGAAACGGAAGAAGAATACGGATTACAATATAGTGCTTTTCAAGCACTATAAAAATGCATACGTATCTATATGTGTATATACTTGTATGGCTATCTATATATATATATATATATATATGTGGTGGGAAGGCCCAAGCGTGGACTTTCTTACCTATTTAGCAGTATTGTGTTATTCCCTGTGGCCCTTCTTCCTCTTTCCAGTTCCCATTTTTGTTTTCTATGTGTCCTTCCCACCACATATATATATAGCCATATATACACATATAGATACGTATGCATTTTTGTACATATTATTAATTTGTTGTTTGCCCACCATCCCTCCAATGTATGTACTTGCTTCCTGCATTTTTTAAATAAAACTGTTCTTATTTTTGCTATGTAATAAATAAAGAGCTACTTTTGTTATATTTGGAATTATTGTCCAGCATTGTTGTTTTTGTTAGGTATATACTTTGGAGCTGTGCTTATGGACAGATAGGTATTTAGGGGTCCTATTGTATTATATTTATTTATTTATTTAATTTTATTTATAACATGGGGAAAGGGGGTGATTCAAACTTTTATTAGGGGAGGGGGCTTTTTATTAACAACAACACTTTTTTTTTTTTTTTTTTTAAACACATATACTAGAAACCCCCTGGGGGACTTCTAGTATATACACTCTGATCTCTCATACAGATCTAGGCTGGGTTCACACTACGTATATTTCAGTCAGTATTGTGGTCCTGCAACCAAATTGCAACCAAAATCAGGAGTGGATTAAAAACACAGAAAGGATCCGTTCACACAATGTTAAAATTGAGTGGATGGCCACCATTTAATGGCAAATATTTGCTGTTATTTTAACCCCTTAACGACCGCGGGTGTAAGTGTACGCCCCCAAAACCCGTGCCTTAATGCAAACAGGCGTACATTTACGCCTGCGGTTTCCCCGATCGCTGCGTGTACACACGCAGCGATCGGGGAAGATGGTCTGCCATAATGTATAGCAGGCCATCCCTGCTTGTCGGCACGGGGGGTGATTAACCCCTCACGTGCTGACGATCACCGCTATTGGCTGATCAATTCAGATCAGCCAATGGCGGCGATCTGCAGCTTTCCGGGTCATCGGTGACCCGATGGCCCGGAAAGCAATGGCGGTCGGTGCTGTCCGAGAACTGCACCGACCACCATTACTGTTAAAAGTAATGGTGGCCACGATGCCACGTCCCGATCGCCGGGACCGGCCGGCCGATCACAGCGATATAAGTACCCCATGAAAGGGTTAAATACCTGCTTTGGACACCTCAGCTAGGTAGCTGAGGTGTCCAGAGCAGGTATTGATCCAGCGTCCCGATCGCGTCTTCCGGGTTCCGATCGCGTCCTCGTCTTAGTCGGCGTCTTCGTCTTTTTCCGGCGGTCCCCATCGGCAATCATCGGCTCCAGCGTCGTCAAACTTCGCTTTTTCCAGAATTTGCGTTCTACTGCCCCCTAGCGGCTGATAAGTATATATAATACACATATCAGTAGCTATAGGGTTGAAGAAAGGGTTTTTTTTTCACCTATTTTTTTATTTTCCGCACCCTATCGCCGCTGAGTGCTGATCAGCATCGCACGTAAGTGCGCCGCTGATCAGCAACTCCTCCTTTTTGGCGAAGGGTGTTTTTTTCCTATATCCTACAGCCACGGTCTGCTGATATGTGCCGCACAGAAGTGCGGCATTTATCGGCAACTCCTTTCTTGGCGTAGTTTTTTCTTTATACTTAATGTTAAAAAAACATGTAAAAAACACCATTACACTACACGGAATAAAGTTTTACACTACATCACTACACATTTACATACCCCATATACTAGTCCCCGTATAAAGATGGCCCCCAGGGTGTTTTCGGTGTCGGACGCATACGTTATTATTGCCTCCGACACCGAAACAGCCAATGAGGATGAATGGGGGGATCCTTCTTTCCTCCATTTTTCCTCATCATCCAGTGACGTGTCTGGGGGTAGCGTAGCGTACGCTGCCCCCCAGACACGTCTTTTCCGCCAGTCCGGTCCCAATAAGAGATGATGGTATGGCGTGAAATTCTACACACTCTGTAAGAGTACCTCAGGGTACACTTACAGATTTAGGGTAGGTGCACACTGCGGAATGGCGAAGGATAACCCTTTGTGCATTCCGCAGCTGGCACACGCCGGCGAACTGATGCAGACGCGCGTCTCCACCCGTGTCATAGATTCCATTCTATGCACGGGCAGATTCCATCGTCCGTCCAAAGAATGAACACATTGGACGGAGAGCGGAATCCGCTCGTGCATAGAATGGAGTGTGACACGAGAGGAGACGCGCGCCTCCATCAGTCCGCCGGTGGGTGCCAGCTGCGGAATGCACAAAGGGTTATCCTTCGCCATTCCGCAGTGTGCACGTACCCTTAGAGTGTATGAAGGAAGGGACACCCGAATCCAGCCCCCAGATGCCCCCCCCATCCTCCGAGTTAGTGGGAAGATCGTTCCCACTGCTGGATAAATGTTACCACCTGTATGGGGATAACTTTTATACCAGCACCCCCTCTTCCGGTCCCTCGCTGCCCGAGCTACTGTAGCTTGCGGCACGATCCGAACATATCAGAAGCAGTAATAAAGCCCCAATATTTAGCAGCCGTGGAGCGGACCAAGCGCTTCTGGATATGAAGGACCCCATGTCGCACCAGGGCAACATTTTCCAGGTGACGTCCCCCACACTGGAAAATAGGAGACCCCAGAAGAAGTGCAGGCGTAACAGGGGGATCAGGAAGGACACCATTTTCCAGTGTGACGCCTGTCCTGATCACCCCGGCCTCTGCATACTGGATCGCTTCAAGGTGCACCACACGTTATTGGGGTTCTACATTTTCTAAATTCTGTCCCTTATTCCTATTTCACGTTGATCCAGGGTTTTATTTTGATTGTCATTATGGAGTCGGGAAGAATTTTTTCCCAGTGATGAGGCTACTGTCGTCTGCCTTACGAGGGTTTTTTATCCTTCCTCTGGATCAACACAGGTTGAATTTGATGGACACCTGTCATTTTCAACCTTATAAACTAATAATTGGCCTAATACCCCCAAATAAATTAATAATTGTCCTTTTTCCCCAGCTAAATAGGTATGGCTGCCATTCCCATTAGAGGATGCCATGATGCAATTACAAAGCCTCTGTGCGGCCAGAATAGTAGAAACCCCCCACAAGTGACCCCATTCTGGAAACTACACCCCATAAGGAATCTAACAAGGGGGGCAGCGGGGATATGGCCCCCTGGTGACGGCCACATTTTGGACGTGAAAATGAAAATTTTTTATTTTTGGCTAGAATTGATGATGAACGCCATGTCGCATTTACAGAGCCCTTGTGCTGCCAAGACAGTGGAAACCCGCCACAAGTGACCCCATTCTGCAAACTACACCCCCTTAAGGAATCTAACAAGGGGTGCAATAAGGATATGGACCCCTTGATGACGGGCACATTTGTGCTGTGAAAGTGAAAAAATGAAAATTTTCACTTTCACGTCACATTTTTCCACATTTGTGCCCATCACCAGTGGGGTCCATTTGCTCACTGCACCCCTTGTTAGGTTCCTTGAGGGGTGTAGTTTCCAGAATGGGGTCACTTGTGGGGGGTTTCCAGTGTTTTGGCAGCACGAAGGCTCTGTAAATGCGACGTGGCCCTTGAAATCCATTCCAGTGAAATCCAGCTTCCAAAAGCCAATTAGCGCTCCTTCCCTTTGGAGGCTCGTCCTGCGTCCGCTTGGCACTTTATGTCCACATGTGGGGTATTTCTGTACTCGGGAGAAACTGCGCTACATGTTTTGTGTTTTTTTTTCCTTTTATCCCTTTGTGAAAATGAATAATTGAAGGCTACAACGTTTTAGTGTAAAAAATACTTTTGTCTTTTTTCACGCCATATTGTTGGGAAAATCTGTGAAGCACCTGTGGGGTCCAGATGCTCACCGCACCCCTTGTTACATTCCTTGAGGGGTGTAGTTTTCTGAATGGTGTCCCTTTAGTGGTGTTTTTTAGGTTTTGGCACCCCAGAGCCTCTGCCAACCTGAAGTGGTACAATCAGAAATGA
The DNA here is from genome assembly GCF_027789765.1 of Dendropsophus ebraccatus. Taxonomy (NCBI): domain Eukaryota; kingdom Metazoa; phylum Chordata; class Amphibia; order Anura; family Hylidae; genus Dendropsophus; species Dendropsophus ebraccatus. The sequence goes on from NC_091457.1 coordinate 84,228,894, forward strand.
CCAAATATAACGGAGCCATTGAAATGCACTAGGCGCTCCTTTATATCTGAGGCTTGTGGTTGCATCAAATAGCGCAATAGGGCCACATATGGGGTATTTTTATAAACTGCAGAAACGGGGCAATAAATATTGGGGTGCATTCTCTGGTAATAAATTTATAATTATGAAAAATATTGGATTACAATAAAATCTCTGCACAGAAAATTAAAATTTTCAAATTTCTTACACACTTAGCTTTTATTTCTGTGACTCCCCTAAAGGGTTAAAAAACTTTCTGGATGTGCTTTTGCAGAGTTTTGGGGGTGCAGTTTCTGAAATGGGGTGCTTTGTGGGGCTTTCTAACATACAGTCCCCTCAAATACACTTTAAACCTGAACAGGTCCCTAAAAATATCTGATTTTGAAATTTTACTGAAAATTTGGAAATTTGCTGCTAATGTTTTACGCTTTCTATTGATTAAAAAAAATGAAATATAGTTTAATAAATGCCGCCATCATAAAGTAGACATATTGCTAATGCTATTATCGCTATCATAAAGATTCGTTATAAGTATCGACTCCAATTTACAAGAAATGTGAAGTACAATATGTCACGAGAAAACAATCTCAGAATCAGCCGGATAGGTAAAAGCATCCCGAAGTTATTAATGAATAAATTGACACAGGTTATATTCATAAAATTTGCTCCGGTCCTTAAGGCCATTTCAGGCCCGGTCCTTAAGGGGTTAAAACAACGGCTGTTGTATTTAAATAATGGCAGTTATTTACTGCTATATGGCAGCCATCCACTCAATTTCAACATTGTGTGAACAGATCCTTTCTGTGTTTTTAATCCCCTCCTGGTTTTGGTTGCAATATGAGGACCACAATACTGACTGAAATATACGTAGTGTGAACCCAGCCCTATGCTGCATAGTAAAACAGCATAGATCGATGAGATAGGCACTTGATTGCTTTCTGCTGCTGCAGACGATAACAACCAAGTGCCGAGCCGGAATCAGCGCCATTTTGGCGAAGACCCCGGCAGGTATTAGACACGGAGATCGCTCCTCCGAGACAACGTCCCGGGTGGGGCGATCTCCGCCACTAGACACCAGGGACGGCTGCATACAAGTGATTGGATGCAGCTGTCAACTTTTGACAGCTGCATCCGATTACTTAATTAGCGGGCACGGCGATCGGACAGTGACCGCTAATAGCCGCGGCCCCGGACTACACGCGGCACCCGGAATTGTGGCAGTTCAGAGCGCGGCCCCACTCTGAACACCTCTTGCGGACGCATGACTTACCGGTACTATAAGGCGCACCTTCAATTTTAGCCTGCTAAGCCATCTAGGTTCATATATAAGGCCCACCGGACTATAAGGCGCACCAGACTATAAGGCGCACCGCATTACAGTGTATAAGTTTGAACGAACAAAAAATGTAAGTCACCTGCTGATCACAGTACTTACTGAGGCTCCTTACTATGTCACCTGCTGATCACAGTACTGTATTTACTGAAGCTCCTTACTATGTCACATTACTGAGGCTCCTAACTATGGTGGCCATATTGCACCATGCAGGATAGGCAGTATTCTGCCAGCGAGTCCCGTTGGCAGAATTCTGCATGGAGCATTGTGGCCACCATAGTTAGGAGACTCAGTACAGTACAGCGTTGCTCTATAACCTCCGGCCACTAGGTGGCGCTATTGAATGAAAGTCTATGCCTGAAGCCTATGCCTGAGCCTGTATCCGGGCTGCGGAGAGCAGGGAGAGCGGGACAGCAGGACAGGCCTGTGGAGCCATGGCCATGGAGTCCAGGTGAGGGAGCCCTGTGCTGTGCTGTGTGGCGGGGAGATGCGAGCTTAGCAGCCTATCTGCACTATGGAGGCCGGAGCTGTCCCGGTCCATATATAAGGCGCACTGGACTATAAGGCGCACTTACAATTTCTTAGAAAATCATAGTATTTTAAGTGCGCCTTATAGTCCGAAAAATACGGTACATTAAAAGTTATATAGGTGTCTATATAAAGTATTACCATATCTGTCTGGTTCTGTCCGGTTGGCTTCCAGGAGGTGAAGAAAAATGGCCTCTGTGCCAATTCACATTGTCTCCTGCTCCCACTGCTCTCCCACCTTAGGAGACAAATATCCCATGCCTCTGTCTCACATTGTGTGTGTTTGCTGAACACAGGCTGATGATGCAGACAGGGGGTAGGGCGTGATGTCACAGGAGGCTTGGTGGATCCCCCAATCCCCTGAGTGATTCACCATATCTGACCGTCCAGAAGCAGCTGCTGCACTGATTTCACTGATTGTGCAGTGAAAATAGGGCTGTGTTCACACATGTTGGAGCTTTATTGCAGTACTGCAGCGTATTCACAAAAATGATGTAGTAACACAAGTAAATGATGCAAAACGGCAGAGAGGATGAGAGCCGGCACTGCTAATCCCACTTGGAGAAAAAAACAAAGTATAAACAGTATATCCCATGTAAGATAATATCAAATTAACTCCTTGTTGTGGGCTTAACTTCAAAGATAAAAGATGCTTGATCATAATATTTGCATGGAAATGAAAAGAAAAAAAATTTAATTCAAAAAGTTCTTTACTTTATTCCAATATCAGTCTTATAGGTAGAGAATACTGAGCGCTGTGTGGTGTTACACCTAGTAACTGAGTGCTGTGTGGATGGGACCACAATGAAATGATAAAGTACTGCACATAATTCATTAACACAATGAAACTGCAATGTGTGAACACAGCTTAGATGTTTTGCAACAGGGTGGGGAATGGGCAGGGTGGAGGACTGTGATGAACAGTGGGGGAATGCATTGCATTCTGGAACCAGTACTGCATTCTGGGAACTGCTCAACCAGGAAGTACAGAAACACAATACAGAACAACCCCCCCCCCCCCCCCCCCAAAAAAAAAACAAAAAAAAAACAAAAAAAAAAACAAATGGATTTTTGGTAGTTTCAGAACTGGGATAGATGGGTCTTTCAAATCAACTGGTGTCAGAAAGTCATATAGATTTGTAATTTACTTCTATTAAATAATCTCAAGTCTTCCCATACTTATAAGCTCCTATATGTCCTGCAGGAAATGTTTTATTTTCAGTCTGACACAGTGCTCTCTGCTGACATCTCTGGCCGAGACAGGAACTGTCCAGAGCAGGAGAGGTTTTCTATGGGGATTCATAGAAAACCGAGACTGAAAATAAAACATTTCCTGCAGGACATATAGTAGCTAATAAGTATAGAAAGACTTGAGATTTTTTTAATCGAAGTAAATTACTAATCTATATAACTTTCTGACACCAGTTGATTTGAAAGAAAAAGATTTTTGCCGGATACCACCTTTAATTTTTCACTATATTGAATTGGCGAACATAAACTTGAAAAATATACCAGCGGCAACCTTTACAACAAAAGTCTCCAAAGTATGTTAAATAATGGCCATTATTTGATACTCAAAATAGCGGCTGTGGTTTTGAGTATTAAATAACAGCTGTTGAAAGACATTGTATGAACATAGCCTAAAGCTGCACAATATCCTACACTTCTTACACCAACATTCTGTAGACTAGTATTAAGCAATCGAACACACAGCAGCCACATAATGCTAGTGATAATGCTGTATGACTCAATTGTACATATGCAGACATAACATGCATTATAGGCATGTTACTTGGTGAATCAGGGTTGTAGTTTAGGGTTAATAATAACATGTTTATTTTATGATTTGGTTGGGGGAATCTTTTCAAATTCCTTTCTTACATTGGGCACCATAAGGTTTTGTGTAAGCCTGCTTGTCCTGGTCAGAAAGTAACATAAGCTTAGGTAGATCACCCACTGATTTTACAACCCTGAGGTCAGCATTGATATCAAGGACAATTTTCAAAAACTGTTCTACAGTACACTGCCCCACACAGAGTTGATCTTTACACTAATCATAAGAAAACATGTGCTTTGGGTGGTAAAAAAAATGATTTGTTGTTGCTGGTGAATAGAAGAACTGAGGTGACTTCCCAGACATAGAAGGGAAATGGGAAAGGTCCACTGGGACTAAAACCCACGCTGACCTCTGCTGCATACTATTAGTGGTCTTATAATGAGACCACTGAATTCATCCATTGCCAAACTATGTGCATTCAGAAACCACACAGCACTGACCTTCTATACATGGGCTGCTGCTGTTATAGGTCTGGTTCTATCATCTCAGAAAACATTTTCCCAGACCTGTAGGGAGAAGTAAAAAAAATTGTCCACCTACATCTATACAGGGAATAGATTAGCCCCACAAACTAATGGTCCAAGGGGTGCACACATTACTACTTACAGCCTTGTCTTCCACATTGATTGGTTCAAAGGAACAATGAAAAATTTAAGAATTCAATTTTTGAGCCAGTGGCCAGGAACCTAGGCACCATTTGCATAGACATATATTGTCCATATTTTAAGCCAAGGTATGTGAAGCAGTTTTCATCTTTATACCTGTGTAGAGAAGTCATAATGCAAAAAGAGGATGACAGTGTCACTTTAACTTACCCTCCAGTCTTCTCCCCATCTTCTTGTAATCAGCAGCTGAGATAAGGCTGGAACATTGTCCCTGCAGATGCTCATTCCCAGGCGCCATATTTGTAGCTCAATGTGCCAGGCTGTGCTGAAGCAAGAATATGTCAGGGGAAGTATCAGTTGGGCCTCCCTTATCCCCCCAGCACTGTACCCATCCCATCAAGAAAGAGGGGCAATTTAACCCCCTTTGCTGAGATGGGTACATTGTGACATTAGTGTGGTCCCTATGGGGTTAAGTCAGGATGGCATGGCTAACACAAACCCCCAACATTACCCCAGTGACCACCACACCAGGGCAAGAATATCAGAGTGAGTATCAATAGGGCCTCCCTTCTCCCCCCAGCACTGTACCCATCCCATCAAGGAAGGGGGGGCAATTAACCCCCTTCTTTGCTGGGATGAGTACATTGTGACATCAGTGTGGTCCCCATGGGGTTAAGTGAGGATGGCAGGGCTAACACAAACCCCCAATATTACCCCAGTAACCTTCCCAGTACCAGGGGTACTGGGAAGAGACAGGTACTAGTAGTCCCGGAGCATCGAAATTGGCGTTCCTGGACTGGGCGGTAGCAGGCTGGTATTATTAGGCTGGGCAGGGGCAAAAGATATGTTTCTCCCCACTCTGGTACTACCAGGCTACTGCTGTATGGTTTTTAAACCTGGCTGGTTATGAAAATGCTGGGGACCCTATGTGTGTTTTTTTTTTTTTTTTTAAATAAATAATTTGGAAAAGACTAGAGAATAAGTTAATTCATAACAATTCTTTGGGCAGGTGACGGAGTGCACGTGAGACATCCTATTGAGTCAATGCAATAGGCAGAATGTGTGGTGCCGTTCCTAAAATGCATACTCTTCTTTCTTGGCCCCCAGCAACTCCCGCTTTGAAGTCACTTGGTTTTCTGCTTCCGACTTCTGCTTCCTACTTCCACTCAGCCATTCACTGGCAGCAGTGGTTTCCCGCCTCAGTCAGTGAGTGGACCATCTCGCCTGTCTCAGAAGCAGGACAAAGAGTGACAAGCAGGTTAGAGGAGTATTCCTTTTTATGATTATAATGTCCTCAGCAAAATACTTAAACATTTTTATAGCTGGACAACTTTAAGTCCCCTACTTACATAACACAGTAGTCTATATGTTGTAGTATACCTAAGGGTTCATTTACACAGAAAGATTATCTGACAGATTATCTGCCAAAGATTTGAAGCCAAAGTCAGGAATGGATTTGAAATTAGGATAAATCTCAGGCTTTCCTTTATTACCTGATCTCTGTTTAGAGTCTGTTTCTGGCTTTGGCTTCAAATCTTTGGCAGATAATCTGTCAGATAATCTTTCTGTGTAAACAGGCCAAATATTGGCATAATCAGCTGAAAAAAACACTAAATACAACATATTGCGCGAATGAACGTGATGGTACCTGCAGATTAAACCAGGTAGCAGCCTTGTCTGACACCACAACCGCATCTACTCATAAAAACTGTATTTATTTCCTTATTCCTTTCCCTATTGTGTTCTTCTGAGCTCTATGTCCTCTAAAAATAAAAAGTATTCTTCTAACATTGATCCTTCATGACAGATTTACAGCAATTAAACAAATCTGGGCTAATTCCTGTGAGTGAATCACTTCAGGTAGGGTATCACGCCCTGGCAGGGAAACAGCTGGAATCCAAGGTCTCTGCAAACTATTACCCCAGGGTACAAGTGTGCACAGCATCAAAGGGCCTTTTATACCTTTATCATTAAAATAACCAAATTAGTTGAAAACTAAGAAATACTCTTTGGAACAATCTCCCAATTTTTTTCACTGGCGGTAGGCAATTGTGATTTCAATGTGATGCTAGGATATCTGTCATTTAGGCTATGTTCACACACTGTATTGTGGTCATTTTCTACAGCTAAAACCAAGAATGGGTCCGAAACATCCAGAGGTGCAAATCTTTCCATTATAGTTTTTCTGTTAGTTCCATCCCTGGTGGTTTGAGCAACAAACACAGACTAAACTGTGTGTGAAAATAGCCTGAAAAGTATGGGAAAATTAAGTTCAGGTATAATAGCAGCCACACTGGTTGTCAGGGTTATTTTTTTACTGGTGATTTTTATCTTAATTATTAGGATTACATTGCCAATTACTAGGTTAATTTATTTACTTTACACATAGACAAAGTATAATTCCAAAAACGGAGCTCCTCCATAAGACAGACGATGGCAGCAGGGACTGGGGAGCCAGACCTTGTGTTTCAGAATAAGCTCTCTGCAGCAACTTCTGCCAAGTCGGTAAACAGCTCATCTTGCAATTTTGTGGTTGAAAGGTTTCACATTCCTGAAGACAAACAGGCCCAAATCTTGTATTGTTACGAGTGTTATTTTAGCCTCAATCTTAAAGATATAAATAGATAAAGAGTAGACACCTATAATCTAGCAGCCCAATGCAATTAGACAGCGTCCAAAAACACCTCAGTACAAATATACGGTGTCACACAGAGGTACAGCTTCTCCATAGCATAACATTATTCTGTATAGCATTTAAGGTGGCATGTGCATTCAACTTACTCAATTGTGAGTGCAATTGTTGCCAACAGGGTGAGGATAGCAGGCTACTGCCAGACATCTCTGGCAGCAGCTCACAGAGTTTTTGTCCATGGAACTCGTCTTGTGGAATGAGATATGTGGTGTGAGCCCCCGGTGTTGATGTTTTTATGTCGGAGGATTGGCCGGTCACTTGCTAGGTGGTTAGGTGTGACTCCACGCTGGAGGTGGTTGGCCGATGCAGCCAGACCTTGGATTGTTATTTCGTGATGCCAGTAAGCACACAGGTGTGATGGCACGCCTGTTTTTATTTGACAAGTCCTGTTGTACCTTTTTCCCCTGTGGTCAGTGTCCTGCCGGATCGCCCCAGGGTCCCTTGGCTCAGAGCGATCACCAATGGCCAGAGTGGTGTAGTGACCCTCCCGGACTATAGGAACCTACAACCGACAGAAAGATGAAGTGTCTCACGGTTGCGATGTGTGCTGTGTCGGTGGATAGCGAGAAATCACAGAGTCTCTTTAAAGGGGTTGTCCGGCGATAAAAAATTATTCACAGTATAACACACATTACAAAGTTATACAACTTTGTAATGTATGTTATGTCTGTGAATGGCCCCCTTCCCCATGTTTCCCCCCACCCACGCTAGACCCGGAAGTGTGGTACATTATACTCACCGCATCTCGTGTCGTCCACGGTCTCCGATCGTCAGCAGTGACGTCTTCTTCGGGAGGCCGGCGGATCTTCCCGAGTGCCGGCCACCCTCTGCAGCGTCATCCGAAGCTCAGCCGCGATTGGCTGAGCATAACTGTGCTCAGCCAATCGCGGCTGAGCGGCTGATGACGCGGCCACGTCATCAGCTGCTCAGCCGCGATTGGCTGAGCACAGTTATGCTTAGCCAATCGCGGCTGAGCTTCGGATGACGCTGCAGAGGGCGGACGGCACTCGGGAAGATCCGCTGGCCTCCCGAAGAAGACGTCACTGCTGAGGATCGGAGACCGTGGTCGGCACGTGACACGTAATGTATAGCGCACCACACTTCCGGGTACACGGGTGGGGGTGGTGGGACACGGGGAAGGGGGCCATTCACAGACATAACATACATTACAAAGTTGTATAACTTTGTAATGTGTGTTATTCTGTGAATAATTTTTTATCGCCGGACAACCCCTTTAACGTGAAGTTTAGTTTACCTGAAGTTGCAAATGTGCAGCAGGTCATACAGAATGAACAGTATGAGGTTTCTCTGGATAAAGCACTTGATAACACACTTGACAATAGTTCCAAATAAATATTTGACAATACAGCAGCCTAATCTGTAGTAAAAGTGCAATGTAGGATAAAGTCGTGTCGACCGAGTAGTGTGCTGAGTGATACGAAGAAGCAGAGTAGTAAAGGGGAACATGCCGTGAGAGTCCCAACCCATGTAGCACTGTGCTCTGCCGGGATGCCAAAGGATGAGGTAGACTACTTAGAAGAAGAAGAACATCTGTGCCCCTGTATTGACCTTGAACAGTCTTCACACAACCTTATGCCCACCAGACTCGGCTGAACCTACCCATAGAGTGGCAGAGGCCCAAGACCTTGTTACCTGGGATGAGCAGTATGATGAGGGTTCCCTGCTAACATCAGCGCCGCGAGACAGAGTTCATAGGCTTACTGCAATTTTGCTCTATCTAGATCAGTTCCTAGCTCTTTGGCTTTTGTGGATACTGTCCTGCACTGTAGCGTCTCCTTGTCCACGGCATGGGTTGAGGTTGTCTCTGGCTTGTCCTCTCCTAATAGGGGTTTAACAGTGCATAGTGCTGTGTAGCGCTGCTAGTGAGAAAGTTGTTGGAGGTGTACTGTCTTGCATCCTTCCCATACGGGGTTCTAGCTAAGACTGACTCTTTAGGTTATGGGGACCTGGCAGAGGGCCAGGGCCCAGATAGGACCACTGTGGAGAGCTATCTAGCTTGCGTCCTTTCTCCACAATGCCTAACACAACAGACCTTTGCTCCTCCTCCACCCATGTGACTTACTTCCCTAGCGTAACTAACGTGCGCTGTGAGTGGGTGAAGAGTGCAACTAAAAAAATAAGGGAATAGTTGATAGGAGAGAAGAAAACAGGTTCCTACTGGTCTGCAGATTCAGGTGACATATAAGTAAACAATAACCCTTTACATCCTTCAGCTGTGCAGCTTCCAAATACACACACATAATACAGTGACATCTAGTGTCGAACTTTAGTACTGCTTTCACCACATCACCACACAAGTACAATAAGTACAGACTTTTGCGAAGAGTGTATCTAACTGTAACACCCATGGTAGGACACCACAGATAGAGACAGCAGGGAATCAGGGATTGAAGCACAAAACTGCAGACTCCTCCCAGCTATATATAAAGCTCTCAGACCCCGACTGATCAAAACTTTTTGAGATGTAGAAGAGACATGTGAATTTATTTTTATTTTTTTAACGACCAGGACACTTTCCATATGCCCAAAACTACTTTCACCTGCCATTGGGGAAGCATCAGGGCACAGCCATTTTATGGGTCTACTTTGGGCTATGTTCACACATAGTCTTTATGTCAGTCTTTCGGTCAGTCTTTCTTCAACCAAAAGTAGTAGTGAAACTGACAGGACAAACCTACTCCTGGTTTTGGTGGAAAAAAGACTGATGGAAATACTATGTGCAGGAAGACCTGCTGCACGGAGCAGGTAACGTATGCTCGCGGGCCGGCGGGGACGATTGGAGTGGTGGCGGCGGGGGGGTTGCGATCGGAGCGGCGGCGGGGGGGGGGGGGGATCGGGGGGGGCGACCGGGGCGGGGGCAATCGGAGCGGTGGCGGGGGTAGCGATCAGAGCAGCGTGGGTGGCGATCGTGCTGGTGAGGGGGGCCGGGCTGCAGGCGGCGGGCGGGGCTGCGAGCGGACGGACTATCGCGTGACGACTGTTTACACGGAACTAATTTTTTTCGGACGACGAACGACGATTTGATGACATGTTGAAAGATCAAAACGAATGATTTCTCGTTCGTCGTTTGAACGTTTGCTGCGTTTACACGTACGATTATCGTTCGAATTCGATTGTTATCGCGCAAATTTGCACGATAATCGTTACATGTAAACGCAGCATTAGCCTTAAATGCACTTGGAGAGAAGGAATCCTCTATACGAGTATCGTATCGGCAATTCTGTGTTAGTGAAAACTTCAGAAGAGAAGGATTTAGGGGTTTTGATTTCTGACAGCTTTACGATGAGTCTCCAATGCAACCAGGTGGTAGGGAAAGCAAATCATATGCTGGGCTGTATAGCTAGAGGTATAACCAGTATGAAAAGGGAGATTGTGATCCCAGTGTATGTCTGGAATACTGTGTCCAGTTCTGGAGGCATTACCTACAAAAAGATTAAATAAAGCAGGTCCAAAGACCTATCAAGAAAAACTTAAAGAGAAACTACCAGCAGATTCATACATATGAACCCGCTGTGCTGTTTTGTAAGTGAAGAAGATCAGATGATTTGTGTGCCGATCTTCTTAGTTTTCTCTGTGGTGACGTTTTGGAGCATATTGTTCAAAAGAGAGAACTTGCACGTCCTCTCCTACTTATGCATTTATGCATAAGTTCGCCATGTCTCCCTCCTCAAACCAGACCTGTACAGGTGCTATTACTGCACAAGTACAAGATTGTCTGAGATGTGGCTAACAGATAAATCAATGTTATGGTAGAAAGGAAATAATGAACTGGTAAGTGTAGTAGGAAAAAAAACACCAAACACCCAACATTAGTGATATGCATGCTTCTTATTCTTATTATAAAAATAATAGTAGTGAGGAGTTAAACTTGTGAAGTCATTTATTCTTTGGAACAACAGGTGTCAGGGTTTTATGTCTCCTATTTAAGGTAGTGGTAAATGCTGCACATGTTGGTTAGAGTGCATTTCCTTCTGAAATACTGGGGAAAATTAATCTTTACACACATTGTTCTGATGAAAAAAAACTACTTTGATTTAAAAAGTTGATAGGAGAGGACAAAACAGAAAGGTACAGCAAATTATAGTCTGCTTAGCTAAAATGATCTCAAATCTGGCACCTAGCATTGCTTGAGATGCTGTTTGCACTAATCTACTGACATGGCATGTCAGTCCAACAGATATTCATTATGAAGCTGGGAGCTCCGAAACTGTTTAAATACTAATTCTAATTTTTGTGTATTTCACTTATTCATCCTTTCAAAGGATAAAATGTACAAAAATTTGAACAAAAAAATGTAGTAGGTTACTACTCAATTGACGGCATACTGCCAGAGTTCTAGCATGTCTTGCAGTAACGTATTACCTTTTTTTTGTTCTAATTTGTTGCATATTTTGTTTAATCATCCCTATAAGGAACTAAATATACAAAAAATAGAACAGTAAAATGCAATACCTTACTGCAAGACATACTGAAGGTAAACCAGGCACGTTCTGTTCTGCAGAGCAGGGGGCACCTGGTTAAATGCTTGTGTATCCCATTGATTGAAATTGGGCTTGTTACTCGAGCATTAAAAAATGCTCAACTCAAGTAATGAGCACTCCAGCATTTTAGTGCTCACTCAACACTAGTGGTAACCAAAACCAGAAAGGCCTGGAATGAAGCAGGGAAATATTGTTCAAATTGACCACAAAAACGACTCAAGCCCCTTGTACACAGGACAACTGTGAGGAGCAAATGATCGCTGCTGCTGCCGCCGCTACAATGCACGTCAGCAGCAGCGAGCGGGTAAGTGCGAGAGGGGCTAAGGGGAGCTGCGGGGGGCTGCCCGAGTGATTGCTAGATTGTCCAGGCAGCCCATAGAGGATAGCGGTGGTCTGCTGCAGCCGCTCCTACTCCATGGAGTAACAGCAGCAGATCACTGCTATCATTGTCGTTTGTCTTTCAACATTTTGGAAGACAAATGACAGCAACGATCAGCTGACACAGGACGATTAACGTCCGCAAAGGCCAGTATCAGCTGAATACGGCCGATAATTGTTCCGTGTATTAGGGCCTTCAGTCAATGATCACCTCCAGATAATTAAAAAGATCTAAAGTTGCCAGTGAGCAGAGCTACAAGAAGGAAACAAGTAAGTGAAGGCAATTTACCAGCAGGAACTGTTCACAATGTCCGTTGTTGAAAAAAGAACATGTCCTGAATAGGTTAGAATTTGCCAAGTAACACATTGACTGGCCTAAAATGAAATGGAGCAGCATTTTGTAGACTGGTGAAGGCAAAATTATTTTTATTTTGGTTCCCAGAGCACTGAATTCAAGTACATTGTGAAGACAGTGAAGCGTGATGGAACCAAAATCATGACATGGGGATGTTTACTGTACCATGGTATTGGACCTTCTTATCACAAATGAGGAATCAAGAATAAGTTGGAATATATGAAACTAGTTCAGATCTTGTTGCCTTATGACGAAAAAGAAATGCCCTTAAATTGGTATTTCTAAAAACACTGATCCAGAACACACCAGAAGTAATTTTGGTGACATATAAACAGGATTTTGGTAAAGGAATCCCAAAATACAGAACTGCGGAATGTAGTCAAAGCTTCATGGACTGGAATACTTGTTCAGAGGTGCTGGAAGTTGGTCCATGGAACACAGATGTCAAGCAGTCCTTAGGAACAATGGTTATGCTACTAAATATTAGTTCAGGAATTCAAAGTAAAGTGACATCTTTTTTTCCAGTTTATACATTAACCCCTTAACGACGGCTATACCCGTCATGCAGCCATTAAGGGTGATCAGAGAGAGCTCCCGACGTGAGCCCTCTCTGCAGCCCGCGGTCCCCTGCTATGTGTAACCAGGGCCCGCGGGTATTAGCCGGCGCGGGCCGATCGCCGCTGCCAGCTAATTAACTATTCAAATGCAGCTGTCAAACCTGGTGCCAGAAGAGCGTCCCCCACACTGTCCCACCAGCTTAGCCCACCCCCTCCCGTGCCGCTGAGCTGACAGCCTGCTCCCAGCCCGGGACAGTGTGGGGGACACTCTTCTGGCGCTTGAATGCCAATTAGGAGCCCGGGAAAGTATGCTGCTCACTGCTATAGTTTGCAAATAGCAAGAACGCGATCGGCGCTGGGAGCCTGGGCTGAGCTTTACCATCCAGCTCAACCCAGGCTCCCAGCGCCGACCATACTCCTGCTATATGCAAACTATAGCAGTGAGCAGCATACTTTCCTGGGGTCCTAAACGGCTGTCATATGGCATTGGGAGGGGGCGGGCTGAGTGGGACGGGAGGATGCTGCCTGGGCGAGCTAGACTGGAGGGGCGGTACAGATGTGGGCGGTACGGGAGGAGGCTGTGCTGGGTAAACTGGACTGGTGGGGGCGGCACAGGAGGGGGCAGACTGGGCGGGATGGAGTGGTGCTCCCGCACCCAGGCGACACCCCAAATGCTCTTCAGCCCCTAATTTGCATAGGGGCAATTAGCGATTTTAGGAAGATTGCAGAGGCAGAGAGGAGTGGTTCTAACTGCTACCAACTTCTAAGGTAAAGGGCTCTTGCGGCATATCAGCAGGTTCTCTCGGCCGCTTTAAATCACCCCCCTTTTTTCATTTTATAAATAAAAATAAATAAAAAAATAAACATGTTTGGTATCGCCGCGTGCGTAATCGCCCGAACTATTAAATGATTACATTCCTGATCTCGCACAGTACACGGCGTATGTAATGTAATGTATAAGTGTAATAAAAAGTGTTTAAAAAGTCGCATATATGCAAACAAGGTACCGAAACAAAGAACAGATTGTGGTGCAAAAAATGACACCTCACACAGCCCCATAGACCAAACAATAAAAGTGTTATAAGGATGGGAATGGAGCAATTTTAAACATTTATTTTTTTTAAAAAGGTTTTAATTTTTTAAAAGCCATCAAATAATATATAAAAGTTATCCAAATTACATATCGTTGTAATCATACTAACTTGAGGAACATAGATAACATGTCAGTTTTACCATAGGTGAACGGCGTAAATACGAAACCCCTCGAAATAAAAGGAATTGCACCTTTTTTCCAATTTCACTGCACGTATAATTTTTTTCAGTTTTTTTCAGCATACTTTATAGAAAAATTAAGTCTGTATTTGCAAAGTATAATTGGTGTTGCCAAAAATAAGGGCTCATGTGGGTCTGTAGGGGAAAATTTGCAAGCGCAGTGGCCTTTTAAACATGAGGAGGAAAAATCGAAAGCACAAAAATGAAAACTGGCTCAATCCTTAAAGGGTTAAATTAGATTTGTTTAAAGAAAAATGCTGATACTACTATTATTCTGAACAGGCTAATATTGCTTTTTGTTTACTTTCGATAAATGATTAAACTCAGCCTGGACATATTTTGTTATTGGTTTTATTTTAAATTAAATGTGTCGAATTTCCAGTGGATTTGCTTTTAGGTAGATAAAAGTAATTATAGTGATTTTGCACTTTATTTGTTATTTTAAAAGCACAGATTTTTTTTAACACTACTGTATACTCAATGTAGAGATGCCATAATGTGCCTAGCAGTATTTTAGGTACATACTAATAAGTCACAGTTTAACAGAACATGAAATATTTATGTCTAAAATGTTAGTATATTGTGTAGAAAAATTGTGGAAAGTATTTGTGCATAAATTGTCCTGTATGATGCATGGTGCATAAACGCTGTACAGCTATGGACCGACAGATTTCCTAGGACAGCACTGAAATATTACAAACTAATTTTGTGTCTACAACAAAAGTACTTAATTCCAACAACAAATTAATACTTATAGCATCAGCAAAGTAAATGATTTTTTAAATCTCATCGATACACAGTAGAAATTGATCTGTGTAGATTTAAAATCTAAAAAAGGTAAAATTCTTAATAAAATCTGTGCTGATTTTACACACATTTTTCTACTGCAAAATGGTCTAGTGTGCGTGTACCCTTTGGCCTCATTCACACATTCAGTAGTTTTTCAGGACCACATATTATGTCTACAATCATTGTCTGCAATCTGCAAAAAAACATGTCCATAGTACATCGTAAAGTGTATTTTGGGGGATCTGCAAAAAATTGGGAAGGTGATAGTTCAATTAAGGTAATCCATATTTTTTGTGGATGTTATGGACATTTGTTAGGTAAAAAGCATGAATATGCAAAAATTACATAAACTCCCATAGACATGTCCTATTTTCTTGCGGTATGGATCCATAAAACTATGGACAGTGTGAATAGCCCAATAGAAATCAATGTGCCCTAAATTTGTCTGTAATTGCGGATTCATCAGCAGACCATTCGTTTGGCATCATATATGTATACGTCATGTTGGTGGCTGTGACACCAGTGTTATGGAATTGTTTTTGTATTTTCATGTTGGTTGTCCCCAGTGTTTAATAATTATCTCTATTAAAGGTAAGCTTTATTATCTCACGGTGCAGTGGTATGTTTTTCATATTGGGAGCAATAAGCTATCAGTGGTAGTGAATTTTTAACACGTGAATAAGGCTTTCTTAAATGACAAATGTTCAGAAGTATAAAATCCATCATAAAATGCATATACTATTGCCTAAAAACCATGTAAATTGTAATAAATAGCTTTCATAGGAACTAGTACAATTGATCAGACAACTTGGCTACTGTATGGCTGGCTTTAGTGTGTGCCACTTTATAATAAACAAGATGCTGTGCAAGAGCCTCAGTAATGGAGATAACATTGAATTTTATAAAGAGCGACAATAAAAATCTGAATAACCATAAAATCCATTGGTATCTTCATGTTCACAGGACAAAACTGGGGCCATTATTAGAGAACAGAGAGACACCAGGTTAATATACAGGGTATGGATCATCACTAGTGATGAGCGAGCATGCTTGTCCGAGCTTTGTACGTGTTCAAGTATTAGGGTACTCGATGGCGCTCGTTACCCAAACGAGCATCCCGCGATGCTTGAGACAATGGCATCTTCCACTTCCTGCATGTTTGGCAATTTTATTTAGCCAGTCATCATGCAGGAGAGTCTTGGGGAGCTCGTAGTATCATGTGGGAACCCTACATGTCGATAGCAGCGATTGGCTGGCCAGATCAGATGACCTGGGCATATAAGAATCAGGTCCCGCAGTGCTTGCGTCAGACGCAGGCTGGAAGAGATTAGGGAGAGAGCTGCTGTCTGTCAGGGAGAGCGTTAGGCAGGGACTTAGTGTGCGGTTAGGCAGGAATCCGACATGAAGAACCCAACAGTGCTTTTAGGGGCTTAAAATTTTTTAAACATTTTTTTTTGCTACTCTTGGCTGCTAGCTTGGACTTGCAGTGCAGCTGTCAGCAGTCAATTTGTCCTGTTGCTGACATTCTCTTGGCTGGCTGGGATCTGTAGTTCAGCTATACCTATCCTCACTGTGCTTTTTCCTGTGCACGTGGTGCTGACCCTAATGTTTCCTGTCCATTTTCATGGTGTTTCCATCATTTTCTGAGGTTTCTTGGTTTTCAGGCAACCTTCCCTGTGCAGAGCTTTGGTCTCCTGCAAAAATGCTCGAGTTTCCCATTGACTTAAATGAGGTTTGTTACTCGAAACGAGCTCCCGAGCATCGGGGAAAATTGGTCTCGAGTATCGAGTACCTGAGCATTTTAGTACTCGCTCATCTCTAATCATCACGGTTTCATATACACAGTTCATGCAGAACATGTTTGGTGTAGAAAATAACAGGATTTTTAGTTTCCTAGTTCACCGACCTTGATGCTTTATCTCTGAAAATGTTTAAATATTTAGCTAGGTCAGAACGTCATCGGTCTGCCTCAGTATTACAGGTGCTACGCAGAATGTACCAGACAAAGCCAAAAATATCTAGTTTCAAAACAACTATAAGATAAGGCCCCAATAACTAGCATGCAGTTAATAATAATATGCAAATAAGTCAAAATAAAATAAATCTGTAAAAGGAAAACTAATCAAAGAAAGAAACAAACAAAGAAACCATAAAGATTATATATAACAATATGTTTACCACACATATATTCACTATAAGATGTTTTCTGGATTCTTCTGTAGGATACTGGCTTATTTTTGCCACATAGGGGCCTAATATAAAGAAAAGCCATCTCACAAGTAACTACACCCTTCACATTTTTGTAAATATTTTATTATATCTTTTTATAGGACAACACTGAAGATATGACACTGTGATATAATATGAAGTAGTCAGTGCACAGCTTGTATAACAGTGTAAATTTTGTGTGTATTTGCTACTGCGCAGTTCCCGACACATAGAGAGGTGGCAGCAGGTAGCACCTTGTCAGACTGGAAAGAAAACTAAACTTCCTGTAGGACATACAGCAGCTGATAAGTACATTAGTAATAAGTGTTTTTTTTTTTTTTTTTTAATAGGAGTAACTTTCTGACACCAGTTGGTTTAAAACCATTTTTTTTCTACCGCATTCCCCTTTAAGAGTTTGTGTGAAAACCTACGTGGAATATGAATATTAAAAGCAGACAAAAATCATTGTTTCACAGTTTCTCGACATGAACTGTGATTGGCTATGTTCGCACAACTTTTTTTTCAGCTCTGTCATTTGGCTGTCTGGCCACCTCAATGATTGCTGTTGGTACATTATTCTACCAACATTAAACAATCGGTGCTGTGTAATGTATACTACACTGATCTCTATGAGAGATTAGTATAGTTGTATTAGAAGTGCTCTAGGTTGACTTCTAACTAATGTATAAGTTAAAAAAAAAATGTATTAATAAAAATCCCATCCCCTAATAAAAGTTTGAATCACCCCTCTTTTACCATTATGTAAATAAAAATAAATAAAAAATAAACATGTTTGGTATCGCCACATGCGTATACACCTGGACTATTAGGGTACAAACCCACTTGACGTATTTGCTGCGTGAATCAGTCTTAAAAATAAGCAGGCAAAACGCAGGTTGGCTTTATACGATTGTTCTGCGTTAAAATACGCAATTGCGTATTTTTGAAGCGTGAAGCTTGTTGTTAGCAAAGCATCAGTTGTTAACAACCTGTGCGAAAAACGCATGTAGCTTCAGGCTTCAAAAATACGCAATTGCGTATTTTAACACAGAACAATTGTATAAAGCCAACCTGCGTTTTGCCTGCTTATTTTTAAGACTGATTCACGCAGCAAATACGTCAAGTGGGTTTGTACCCTTAAAGTGACTCTGTACCCACAATCTGACCCCCCAAAACCACTTGTACCTTCGGATAGCTGCTTTTAATCCAAGATCTGTCCTGGGGTCTGTTCGGCAGGTGATGCAGTTATTGTCCTAAAAAGCAACTTTCAAACTTGCAGCCCTGTGTAAAACTGGCGTGGCCTAGAATGTCTGTGCATTAGGCTGGCACAACCTCTCTGTCCCTCCTCCCCTTCCTCTTCATCATTAGAAATGCTCTAGCCAGGCATTCTCCTATTCCTCACTTGTTTGAACATTGCACAGGTACCTTAGCAATCCAGCCCATGTGCCATGCTCACACAGGTGGTGAATAGTAGAAAATCTGCCTGGAGCATTCCTAATGATGAAGAGGGCGCGGGGAGGAGGAACAGAGAGGTTGTGCCAGCCTAATTCATACACAATGTAGGCCACACCAGTTTGACACAGAGCTGCAAGTGTAAAAGTTGTTTTTTAGGACAATAACTGCATCCCCTGCTGAATGGACCCCAGGACAGATCTTGGATTAAAAGCAGCTATCCGAAGGTACAAGTGGTTTGGGGGGGGGGGCAGATTGTGGGTACAGGGTCGCTTTAAATTATTACATTCCTGATCGTGCACAGTAACCGAGCGGCGCCTGTGTCCATGAAGGCCAGGAAGGAAATTACCAGTTTCTCCATGGATATGATAACAGCCAAAGTCCTCTTCAGAGAGTAAACTCGCTTGTCCAGAACAGTCTCTACTACCTGTCCTAGACAATTTCAAAGCATGTGCGCCTTTAAATCTAGAAAAGGGTTTGTCCCCTGCTGTGGAGAAATGTGGTACTGCACTATTGAAAACACGCTGCTCCAGGTATGGTGGCGGCGTGAAGGAGAAGGGCCAGCCACCATGCCCAAAGCACCAAACTGCAGACTGGATGGCAGCAGTGAGCAATGGCACCAGCCACTGCAGACAGGAATCCTTGGTTGTGGTGGTGAGTGAGGGGGCAATGGTTGGTACGCCCGGCTGTCATTACAGTGAGCAGCACTCATTTGCAAACCAATGTGTTTATTCCACCAACATGATCACAGATATAAGCAAGGAGTGCCATAGCTGTTATTCTGTATGATGGACAGAAGGTTCATAGGGTGCTAGAAAAGTGCATAGCTTAATTGGTCATGTAATTAGACAGTCATATGACAAGTCATTTTCTTGGCCAAGAGAAGGGCTTCTTTAAACATCCTTTACTTTGGCTGCAGGATCTGATTCCCCTAAGCTGCATTCGAGCATTTATTAATGTGCAAAATACAGTTTTGGGGGCATGCTAGGAATTGCAGTTTTGCTGCAGTTGGTAAACTATAGGTTGAAGGTCACTGGTATAGAGGTGTACTCTGTATACTCTACCATAATGATGATAGGTTTTAGTATTTAATTTCAGATGACAGGTCTCTGCCAGAGCTGCAAAGCTGAAATGTTTTGCATACTTTAATAACCTCCATATATATCAGTGACAGAATTATGTGCACTTTAATTTATTCAGATAGTAAGGTGGTAAATACACAGCACCCCACCCTGATCATACCAGGGAGGGCTTGAAAGAAAAAATAATATATCTTCAATGTTTCTTGGCTCTTTAAAAAACAAACAAAAAAATCAAAAAGAAACTCCTAAGTGACAAGGGAAACTTGTAGATTTACAATATGAGACCTGCCCCAAGCATGAGATAAGGTGACTCAGAGAAAGAATTCTGAGGTGGAGTACACCAAACAAGGAGTGTAGCTCTCATGTGAACATATAGGCTAATATACGGCTTCAGGTCTGCTCATGCATGTGGCTTTAACTACATAAATAATGCTGTTTGGATACCTGTGGTTGAGACAGAATACCATGCGTGTTTGCTATTCCACAACGTCTCTGCTTCTCCCTTTATGCCGTAGTCTTTCCTTCTGGATATGGCCCTTCACATTCCATTGTTTTCCTCTGGATGTTGTGAGTGAGTGAGTTTCATGTATTTTTCTTGCAGACAACGTATCCGATATTTGCCAGTTTATTATGTCATACCCAGCATGTCAATGAATGCGTCAATAGCCATGAGAATGCTGTGCATATTATTTCACTAGTTTCTAGTGACATCACTAAGACACAGCGTTCCTGTCTCTAGGCCCTTGTGAATTCTAATACTGCTTTTCTCGTATGGGGCTCATCTGCCATATAAGAGCACAGCAGTATTATAATGCATGTGACAACTGGTGGGGCCTTGGGGTAAATTTTACACTAGGGCCCAGAATCATCTATGTGAAACTCCCATCAAATATCATAATTATTAATGTATCTATTAGATTAGTTTAACATAGGATAGTTATCTACATCTTTTACTTCGTTCCTATACGTGCAAGTTGCCAAGTGTCTCTGCGGTATGCTGGGGTAGCTGACAGGTGGTGTTGCAGCTAGATGGGTGTTGGGTCACATGGGCACTTGTCACAGTGGCCAGGAGTGGTGTAGGAACCCACCCCCAGACACACGGGCACTGCGCGTAAAAAAAAGGTTGCAACAACACAAAAAAAGAGTAGAGTCCAATGGCTTAACCAGGATTTCTTTCTTTGCTGGAAGAACTTGAGTGCAATACAATATTGTTGTGGTGATACCTTTAAGAGCAGGTGCAGGTGACAGAGGAAGAGAAGACTACAGGTTGAGGTAGCTTGAGTGAGTGAGTATAGGGACTGTCTTGGGGCCTTGTCCAAGTAGTAGTGTACTCTGCCGGGATGAGTTTTAGTAGAAGTGTAGAGAAGAGAAGAATACCCGTTTAGTGTGCTATCTGACTTTCTGCCCCACAAGTTCAGCGAGTGCCAGTGTAACGGGTTAAATAGTGAGGTAAAGCACCTGCACCTGTGATTGGTCAACTGTTAACCCATATTCTTCAGCTGCGCTCCATAGACAACATAAGTACACAGCAGAGAGTGACACCTAGTGGGGATAATAGGCAACAGCACCATCATCCCCTTTGTGCAATGCCTGACAGAGGCACTTTACCAGGGTGGTATAGAGACTTAGTGGAGCACCCGTACCGGAACACTACAGCTCTGTAAACTGTATGTCCATAAAGGGGTATTCCAGCAATAAAAACATATTCACTATAGAGGCTGAGTGTGTGATTGCAGGGGTACAACATTTAGATAAGGCATACATTTTTTATTACTGGAATACCAGTTAAAACCCATAGGGAATTGAACCATATTACTAAACTGTACAGAAGAATACAGAGCTGCCAAAACAAAGTCCTTCTCCGACATTACTTTTTAGCTATTAGCTGAAGCTTCACCTCAATGACTTCCAGCTCTTCCCACTGCCTTTTCAGAATACAAGCCCACTGTCAATTATGGTAGTACTTTAAAAATAGCACAACTTGAATGGGTTGGCTCACTAACAGAATTTTCTCACATATACACAGGATAGACAACATATATGATCACTGGGGGTCTAACTACTGGGACCCCCACTAATCAAAAGCTAAGTGGCCCTGACTGCCTTTTGTGAATGGAGTGGTAGCCTGCTTTAGTGACTGCAACTCTATTTTCTACTATGGGACTGACAGGGATGGCTCCATTTATAAAGAGTTCTCTTGGTGGTTTCCCAGTAGTCAGACCTCTAGCAAGCATACATTTATCACCTATCTTGTGGATGGGGTGTAAATGCTGTTAGTGGGACCCCTTTAAAGGGGTACTCCAGACAAGGCCTTTTTTTGACATATGCTGCAATGTCACAACAACAGGTCCTAGAAGGTGCCGGCAGCTCTGTGGGAGCCAGGGAGGTTAGTGTTTTTTATAATTTTTAAACAACCCATCCCCGGGCATATATCAAAAAGGGCCCTTGCCCGGAGTACCCCTTTAATTGAAGAGGACAAGTCAAGAAATTATATTTTACTGGTAATTTTGTAGGAAAATCATTTTGTTTCTTCATGATGTGTTTGCTAAAAGTCATAAAAACAATAGAGTCATGGCCAAAAGTTTTGAGAATAATACAAATATAAATTTTTACAAAGTTTACTGCTTCAGTTTTTAAAATGGAAATTTGCATATACTCCAGAATAGGGATCGTACGAACCCGAACTCTCGGTAATGATTCCCGCTGTCTGCCCGCTCCGTGCAGCGTGCGGATCCAGCGGGAGGACCGCCTTGAAAACTGGGATACAGCCATAGCCATAGGCTGTATACCAGTTTTCCAGGCGGTCCTCCCGCTGTATCCATCCGCTCCACGGAGCGGGCAGACAGTGGGAATCTGATGCCGAGCGTTCGAGTTCATACGAACCCGAACCTCGGAGGGTTCGGACCATCCCTACTCCAGAATGTTATAAAGAGTGATCAGCTTAACAGCAATTACTTGCAAAGTCAATATTTGCCTAGATAATGAACTTTATCCCCCAAGACACATTTCAACATCATTGCAGCCCTGCCTTAAAAAGAACCAGTTTCAGTGATTGCTCCATTAACACAGGTGTGGGTGTTGATGAGGACAGGGCTGGAGATCAATCTGTCATGATTAAGTAAGAAGGACACCACTGGACACTTTAAAAGGAGGCTGGTGCTTGGCATCATTGTTTCTCTTCTGTTACCCATGGTTAGAAACACGTGCAGTCATCATTGCACTGCACAAAAACGGCCTAACAGGGAAGAGTATCGCAGCTAGAAAGATTGCACCTCAGTCAACAATCTGTCAAATCATCAAGAACTTTAAGGAGAGAGGTTCCATTGTTGCCAAAAAGGCTCCAGGGTGCCCAAGAAAGACCGGCAAGCGCCAGGACCGCCTCTTAAAAGTGTTTCAGCTGCGGGATCGGGCTACCAGCAGTGCAGAGCTTGCTCATGAATGGCAGCAGGCAGGTGTGAGTGCATCTGCACGCACTGTGAGGCAGAGACTCTTGGAGCAAGGCCTGGTCTCAAGGAGGGCAGCAAAGAAGCCACTTCTCTCCAGAAAAAAACTTCAGGGACAGACTGATATTCTGCAAAAGGTACAGGGAGTGGACTGCTGAGGACTGGGGTAAAGTCATTTTCTCTGATGAATCCTCTTTCCGATTCTTTGGGACATCTGGAAAACAGCTTATTCTGAAAAGACGAGGTGAGTGCTACCACCAGTCTTTATTCGTGGGTTTGCTTCTCAGCCAAGGGAATCAGCTCTCTCACAGTCTTGCCTAAAAACACAGCCATGAATAAAGAATGGTACCAGAATGTCCTCCAAGAGCAACTTCTCCCAACCGTCCAAGAGCAGTTTGGCGATCAACAATGCCTTTTCCAGCATGATGGAGGTGATAACTAAATGGCTCAGGGAACAAAACATAGAGATTTTGGGTCCATGGTCTGGAAACTTCCCAGATCTTAATCCCTTTGAGAACTTGTGGTCAATCATCAAGAGACGGGTGGACAAACAAAAACAAATTCTGACAAAATGCAAGCATTGATTGTGCAAGAATGGACTGCTATCAGTCAGGATTTGGTTCAGAAGTTGATTGAGAGCATGCCAGGGAGAATTGCAGAGGTCCTGAAGAAGAAGGGTCAACACTGCAAATATTGA
This sequence comes from Dendropsophus ebraccatus, assembly GCF_027789765.1. Classification (NCBI taxonomy): domain Eukaryota; kingdom Metazoa; phylum Chordata; class Amphibia; order Anura; family Hylidae; genus Dendropsophus; species Dendropsophus ebraccatus. The sequence goes on from NC_091457.1 coordinate 84,252,642, forward strand.
CTTGCTGCATTAACTCATTCTAACTGTCAATATAACATTTTGTTACTCATAATATGATTGCAATTATATTTCTGTATGTGATAAAAACATCTGACAAACACACATTAAAACCAGAGGGCAGCAGATCATGTGAAAATATAATATTTGTGCCATTCTCAAAACTTTTGGCCATGACTGTACAGTATAAATCATGTAGTTTATTTATGAAAAAGTATCTACATTCAACCTCTTCAGAGATCCAGAAGATGAGACTGTTGTGGATATTGTATAAATAAGTTGAGGCAGAATAAGTAACAAGAAATGGCCAAATTGTAAGCACTTTGCTGAACCTTAAAGAAAAAGTTAAAGTGTACCTGTTGTTTCAAAACCTAAACCAACAGTAGATGTGATATAAAGCAAGAGTGCAATTTACATTCATTATTTTTTTTATTAAAGAAAACACGGAACTTCCTGCATTCTGACTCTTTTTTTTCTCCAAAGAGACTTAACACAGGAAGTCCCATGTTTCCCAGGTCATCTGCATGCTCACAGAGAAGTCAGTCATGTGATTAATGGGCACATTGAGCTCTGACTCTCTGTACCTGCCAGAATTCCTGTGTTTAGTCTGTCAGACAACACAAGACTAAAAATCTGCCTTCAGGAGACTGGACCTAGATTTATGGTAAGTATAGCTTTGTTTTACAGCTTGATAACAACAAAAAAGAATGTAAATTGCAGACATGCTTTATATCACATCTACTGCCAATTTAGTCTTTAAAAGTTATAATGACAGGTACACTTTAAGCAGGGGACAAGTCTACTCACTATGAACTAGTAGTGAAATCCATTGTAACCCACAAAAGAGGGTCCCAGCTATCTTTTACAGTAACCTCTCTATCAGTCAGAAGAGGAGTTGGTGGCTGCCCTACTGTTACTAGGTACTGGCCCCTTGAGATATAATGCATTTGAAAAAGATTCATTATCAAGTCTGAAATACTCTTACAATGGCCAGGCTAAGAAAAAAACTTTTGTAGGGTGACATTTTAAAATAGCTTGCATATCAATCATATTTTTGAGAATGCTTCTGCTGCAAGTTAGTCACCAAAAGTTGCAGTTGACAGCAACATTCATGCAACTAAAAATTCCTGGATGTCCACTGCACTTTGCAGAAGTGTGTGGGAAATTCCATTGTTGGGTGACTGCAAAAAGGAAAGTTGCCCAACTCAAGGCACATCATTGAACTTGTGTAGTGGGATAGTCTTTTAACTCACTGTCTAGCTTTATTTTGACATTTTTGTGGCATTGTGTGCTAATTTTTATATAATATTTCCAGCAGGGGACTCCACTGTTCTCATTTATAGATTCTTTACGAATCTATAAATGGGTCTTTGATAGGGATGGTCTGAACCCTCCGAGGTTCGGGTTCATATGAACCTGAACGCTCGGCATCAGATTCCCGCTGTCTGCCCACTCCGTGGAGCGGGTGAATACAGCGGGAGGACCGCCTGGAAAACTGGGATACAGGCTATGGCTGTATCCCAGTTTTCCAGGCGGTCCTCCCGCTGGATCCACCCGCTGCACGGAGCGGGCAGACATCGGGAATCATTACCGAGAGTTTGGGTTTGTACGAACCCGAACCAAACTCGGTTCGGACCATCCCTAGTCTTTGACATCACCTTATGACATGACTATTTTTTTTAAATTAGTATTGCTGACTCCTGAGACTTTTTATTGATAGCTGAGATCCAGGATCATTTGTTTTCAGGAGAACAAGCTTGGGTTAACAAATTAGAGATTTAAGAGCACATTCATGCTTGCTATGGGAAACCAGATGGTTCTTCCTCCTGAAAGTGCTGATGTTCTTTAGTATAACAATGAATCATTATCTCAAGTGTGTTTATATAATATCATATAAATACCAATCTCAGGTATTTGTGTAGGTTAGTATTTACCTGGGCATGCGGCCACATGCACTTATGCAGTAAACAATGAACTATTCTTTCTGGGTTAAAATAGGTCTTAGACAAATCCAATTTGCCTCCGTTGGACACACCTTGGTTTTTTTTTCTCCTGCTGGAGTGGCTTATTCAGATTGGCTTGATGATAAGGTGAACAACTTAGAGGCATCATAACTACGTCTCCAGGAGACATGACCATACACACGCCAAGACCTGATAAACTCACAACCCTTCTGTGTTCTTTCTGACAAATGATGCTTGTGTGTGACTTCCATCTATGTAACCTTAGTACTTTGTGATACTCAGCACACCAGAAAAAAAAACATTTTCCTAAGCTGTACGCACCCTGTCATCCTGCCAGTCCCTGTCACCAGCAGCTCACAATCTAACCCCTCTATCTTGCATGCATGCAGATTTTGCTGCAGATCTTCAGCATGTCTACACTGAAATACACAACAACTGCGAGTCAATGGGGTAAATTCAGAACCACATTACACAGAACAGAGAAATATGTCAGCTTAGTTTTAGACCTAGTGGTGATAATGAAAACTACAAGATTACAGGATTATTACATAAGATACAAAGTAAAATGGAAAATTAGAAAAAAACTTCACAAAAAATTCTGAAAAACATGTTTAACATAAAACCTAATTTAAACTTTTGATGACACATTCCCTTTAAAGAGGTTATAAAGGCTGTAAAAATTGATGGCCTATGAGAAAAAAATGTGTTTCTGTATAAAGGTACATAGAGGTAAAGTATGAAAAGCTTACAGCAAGATCCATATTATGGATCCTTACAGCATGGATTTGTCATGTACAGCAATGTACATGAACCCTAAGGCACAACTGTTGAAATTTAGTGGATGACCGCCATTTAATGACAAATAATTGCTGTTATTTAAAAAAAAAAGAGCAATTGTTTTAAAAAGGGGGCAATTTAAATTTTACTAAGGTTACAAACACACTGGGTGTATCTGCAGCGGATTTTGCAAATCCCTGCCCTGTACACTCTATGGGCAGACAAACTTGCAGAAGGATGGACATCCCGCTGCAAGTATGTCAGCAGCCTGCCCCGTAAACCCCCTGCTGCCAGAGTATATACTTCACCTGCTCCCCGCTCCGGCTTGCTTCAGGGCAGGGCAGCGCACTGGCTGGCCAAGCAGGACGTGCCGGGAACCTCCGAAGCAAGCCAGGGCGTGGAGAAGATGATGTATGCGCTCTGGCCGCGGGGGATTAACGGGGTGGGCTGATGATATACTGTACTTGTTTGTCTCCCCTTAGAGCGTACAGGGCATAGATCTGCAGCGGATCTTACTGTGAATTCGCAGCGAGAAATCCGCTGCGGATACGCCCAGTGTGTTTGTACCCTAAGAGTTTGTCTTTGTAAAGGGGAGGCACTAGGGCATTATTTGTCACACAAATCCTACAAGAAAAATGGCTCACGCCAAAAAATGTACAGCAACTATTAAATATCAATGATTCCTTTATTAGATGAATATTAATTACACAGAAAAATTTGTAAATATACTGATTAAAAACGGATGTGCAGAGATAACATAGATAAACCACAGATAACACCTGGACCCTACTTACATATTAGGGAACATCTGAGCAGCATTGGAGGAAAATTGGATAAAGTGCAAGTGCAGTCCATAAGCTAATACCAATAGCATAAACTCCAATGTTTTCAATCACATAGGTATACAGGTTCCCAACCATAGGATGTGCCCAGCTCCAGTAAAGTGCATCAATGCAAAGTGCTACATATACCTGGTATCCGGTGGTCTATATATGTAGCACTTTGCATTGATGCACTTTACTGGAGCTGGGCACATCCTATGGTTGGGAACCTGTATACCTATGTGATTGAAAACATTGGAGTTTATGCTATTGGTATTAGCTTATGGACTGCACTTGCACTTTATCCAATTTTCCTCCAATGCTGCTCAGATGTTCCCTAATATGTAAGTAGGGTCCAGGTGTTATCTGTGGTTTATCTATGTTATCTCTGCACATCCGTTTTTAATCAGTATATTTACAAATTTTTCTGTGTAATTAATATTCATCTAATAAAGGAATCATTGATATTTAATAGTTGCTGTACATTTTTTGGCGTGAGCCATTTTTCTTGTAGGATTTGTATGTTGTTGGCAGGCTACGCCAGACATATACGTTGTGCTGTGGTTTGGTCTTAATAGGATTTATATTCTATATACATTATTTGTCACAGCTGTGCAATATGGTTAGCAGTTTCCATAGAAGGAAATTTATACTACATGTACTACCCATGACAAATGTGATCATGAAAGAGCGACCCAGGCACCTTTATTAATACTACATCTACAATAATGTTTCTCTCTTTTCCCCACCAGCTGTGACCATTTGATACAAAAGACTACTATATGTTATAGCCAACAGACAGCCAGAGCAGTGCAAGGGACAACAGAGGAACAACTGTAAATGTATGCAGGAGGCCTATACAAGCCCAAGATTTATTTACACAAGAGTAATAAAGATTACAAGTCATTAGCGGCCACAGCGCTGCCCATCATTTACAGTCTTAAAAAATTCTGTCAACTACTCAATGTCCACTTAAGTGGAGTCAATAATTTTAAACTACCGCCTACACATTCACATCAACTGATACATTGGGGCTGTGTCATTTATATAGATAAGTGAGAAGAGCAATACAGGAGATTTACTAATGCAATGATGTCTGTTTTCTGGATTAATTGGCCAAATGTTCATCCTGACAGGCTGACACATAAATTCTCTCCGCTGTGCATGCTTTCAATGTGAATACAGTGTTATATGGTTTGCACAGCTTCTGGTGTTTCTATATTCCAAGCCTAATTCTGGGTCACACATAGTTCACATCTTTCTACATCATCTAGCCAAGCATTTATTTGGATCTGTCAATGGGGTCTTCATCATATCAGATTTAACGGAAGAACAATTTTCAAATTTAAGGTCTCCATAACAATCGAGCTCTAAAAGGACTGTGGAACATAAGCATAGTATATATAAATCAGTACAGCACTTCTCTACAGCAATTGTTCCATTTGCTGCAATGTAGCTGGAAATAATTTTTTTTATTTTCTGGGAAATAAAACATTGTAAACAACATAAGGAAACAATATGTAATAGAGTTACTGACAAATATCATACACGATAATAAAGCTTTGGGAAGTTCACAGGGTTTCATAGAAATAGTGGGATTTTAAGCTACATATAAGAGAACAAAGCAGTTTTAGGCTGGGTTCACACTACGTATATTTCAGTATTGTGGTCCTCATATTGCAACCAAAACCAGGAGTGGATTAAAAACACAGAAAGGATCTGTTCACACAATGTTGAAATTGAGTGGATGGCCGCCATTTAATGGCAAATATTTGCTGTTATTTTAAAACAACGGCTGTTATATTGAAATAATGGCCGTTATTTACTGTTATAGGGCGGCCATCCACTCAATTTCAACATTGTGTGAACAGATCCTTTCTGTGTTTTTAATCCACTCCTGGTTTTGGTTGCAATATGAGGACCACAATACTGACTGAAACATACGTAGTGTGAACCCAGCCTCATAGTGCACTAACATACTGCTATCACAGGGACCCAATAATGTATAGAAACAGCAGGCCAGGTTTGTCACTAGACACATTCCATAGGGAAACACAATGGGGTAATTTTATTATAGGTTTTAAACACTTTTTGCAGATTGTGGGAATAGGGTTGTGGCTTCAATATTGGATGAAAGGAAGCCAACCAGCATTTGGTATTAAAAAAAAAGTGCAAAGATGTCAAATTTATCATACAACATAAACCATTGGAAAATATTTAGAGCTATCTAGTCTTGGGCTGTGTTCACACAGTGTATTTACAGTCCCCAAACCTGATTGCAGGGTTACCGGATATGGGTGACACCATTCTCTGAGTTGGTTACTGGGCATTTGCAATACAGCTTGTGCAATAGGAACAGCTAGATTACTTTGTGTGCAATACATGGTTGCTGCTATCCTGATTTGAATGCCATATAAATATATGTGCTGGGATATTATTGGTGCAGTATAAAGTTGCTGCTTTTATTAAAAGAATAAATTGTTGTGCATTATATAGGTGCTGTTACTTATAGTCTGGTGCAGCATACAGCTGTTACGAACTCTAGTTTGTGTGTTATACATAGGTGCTGTTTTGCATATTGATGCTACATAAGCCACAGTTATTAAATAGAACTAATCATGTGTAGTTGTAAAAATGATCCTGACTCCTTTTTTATTATATCTATTTGTGTATATGTTTTATGGGACTATGGGTTGTTGTGAATAATTAAAAATTAACTTGGATTTAAAAGAAATTTTTCGTGGATTATTTATGGGGTTATTATAGGAGAATAATTCTGGAAGGACCCCATACCATTTTTGATGTTCTAATTTAGGTTATACGGGTTTGTCATTAGACACAATCCATAGGGAAAACACAATGGGGTAATTTATTATAGGTTTTAAACACTTTTTGCAGATTGTGGTAATAGGGTTGTGGCTTCGATGTTGGATGAAAATAAGCCAACCAGTATTTGGTATAAAAAAGTGTAAAGATGTCAAATTTATCATACAACATGAACCATTGGAAAATATTTGGAGCTATCTAGTCTTAGGCTATGACAGTGTATTTAGAGACTCAAAAATATATATTTTTTTACAAACAAAATAAGGCTTTAATTTTTAAGTGTTTTGTTGGCTTTATAGCATTTTATGCATATGGATCATAAAACACACTGCATGTCTAAGTGTTTTAAAAGCCTTTTATGCAAATCAGATCATGTCAGGTATTTTTCCATAGAATACAATGCAATTAAATGAAGAAAGAACAGATGTAAAACTGATGTTTTTTTGAGGCATAAAATTGTCATTTTATACCTCAAACTACAATTCAAAATGCCTTCGGCCAGTTTCACATGAGCATATCATATACACATTTTTATTAAATTTGCCTTAGTTATTTAAAGCATAACCATCAAATTTTTTATTATTTAAAAAATGTAAGATTTTAAACATTTTGCTAAATATTTTATAAACCAATACAGCTTGTTTCAATAGGATAACTAAATCTCATTTGTCTTATTATAGGTTGTATCATTTGGTGAATAGTAAATAGAATTAGATGAATAAACCCCCTCTGACATTTTCCACTCAGTACCGTTTACACTAGAAAAACAATCAATCTATAATACATAAATACACCCCCATGTTGGTACAAGATGAAATATATTAACAGATTTGGTCCTCCGGAATCAGAAGTGTCCTTTATGACGACCACAAAAAGTCATCCCCGCCTTGTTTGGGGTTGAACTTTCCAGTCTATTTAAAGATGTTTTGTACATGATTTGTATGCCATGATGATTAAAGCAAATCTGTACCGACATGTAGCCGTCCCCGAACCACTGGTACCACGTTGTTGAGGTCCTTACACTGCGTCCGGTTTGGGGGGTCAGTCTTTCTCCCAGTGACAGTATTTTGAAGAAATTCTACTGGACACGGAGTGAGGACCTCTATAACATGGTACTGGCGGAGTGGCTACATGCCAATAGAAATTTGCTTTAAGGAGTTTTTACTCTAAAACTCATCGTTATGTCTGCTTTTATGACTACTGGATGTTTTTAACACTTTTATGACTAGTAGATTTCTGTTATAAGGTGCCGGTACCTTATCAATAGTAAGCTGCGCTTTTGCTGTCCCACTCACTCATCTGCTGCTAAAATGTTCACAATCAAATCAAAATTTTAAAGCCTAATGCAGTCCTTCATAAGGCTTTAGCTACCTAAAGCCATATATATCGATGCAGTGGAGACTGCAATTCTTCAGTGTGGAAACTTATGTAAGTATTGGGGTATTTTAGTACAGTAAATGGGGAACTCTATATTATTGAGTGCATAGCCAGCAGAGAAACACTACAAGTTAACTTCTTTGCTTTGAAGGAATTCTTGTTCCTACTTGAAGAGAATCTGTCAGCCCAAGATCATGCTCAAGATCAGAGCTCAAGTATCAAAGAGGTTGTGCTGAGCTGTAGGATGCACACCTCATTCCTCCCCCACCCCTTCCTGCCTTCACTGAATAATATACAGGGGCCGGCATCCAGAAATGAACCATGTGGAGGAGGAACGAGGCATGCATCCTGCAGCTCAGCACATTCTCTTTGGCTCTGAGCATAATCCTGAGCTGACAGATTCCCTTTACACTCAATAGGAGTAGTGGGAGACAGGACAGCATTCATACTCCTCAATGGGAAATGATGATCTCTATAAATGGGGTGCATTCTCTCAAAGGCACAGGAAACATGGTAGTATATTCCACCCAGTGGTAATTGTGTGTTATATTTGTTTGATAGACCATTATTGATTGATTTACTGAATTTTCAAAAAACAAATACCAATTACCAATACCAATTATATAATAGGGGTTAAATTCTTTGTTATACAGGGGTTGGGAGGAGTTTGATGGGGATTTGAATTTGTTGTTTATTATTTATTTAATTTGTGAATTACAGTACAGTACAGATTTAAGGCCCTATTACACTAAACAATTACCGGCCGTCTAATGTAATAGAAGACAATGATTAGCCAATATGAACTATGTCGGCTTATCGTCGCTGTCATTTGTCTTTCAACATGTTGAAAGACAAACAACCAGGATAGCAGCGATATGCTGCCATCGTTCAGTGGAATAGGGGCGGCAGCAGACCACCACTACCCTCTATGGGCTGCCCGGACTATCTAGCGATCACCCAGGAAGCCCCCCGTGCGGTGGCCATTACACCTGCCATGTTTTTTGTGAATTTGGATTTTTACAGTACAGGAACATTTACAGACAGGCTGTTTGTATACAACATTACTATTATAAAGCTGAATTTATACCATGTTGAATCAGAGGTATACTTTGCTTTCGTAAACATATACTGCAAAGTAAAAGTGAATGTTTAGGAAATGGACTGAATGGGGTCACTAGAAGATTACATTTGCCCCATTAAACCCAATGTCACGTATACATCACCATACCATTTTGCTGGTATCCTGAGGTATACCTCTGATGTTCTACCAGAACACACTGTGACCCAACCTTGCACATTGGACTGTAATAGACAAGCTAACATACATTAATAGTAATATATTGCTGGCTTCTTAATCTGAAATGTTGCTTCTTCCAGGTTTAGCCCTTCATGTACCCTCCCTAATATTAAGCTTTAATCCTATTTGGCAGCTATAATGTTTATATGATTTGTTAATGAAAATGCATGAGCAATGATGGGAGTCCTGGTGCTGTCAGTCAGCTTGGTGATAACTATGTCCACAGATCAATGGCTACATGGTGGGGGATAGAGATGAGACTTCCAGTTGTAACACCTAGTGGGCAGGTAAATACCAGCCAGGCTGGGATTGTTGAGTGGATCCTGTCCAGCTCTATGGAAGGCAGTAGCCAATCCCAGAGACAGCAGTTATCTGAAGGGTCATCCTAGAGTAGTGCAACCACCATTCCATGGCAAGGGTGGAACATGTCCTCGGCCTCATTTCCTGTGTTGTCTTGGATGCAAGTCATCAGCCAGAGAGCTTCTGGTGAGCCTAGCACTTCCCCTAGAGTCTTAGCCACTGTACTTGGAAAATCTCTGAGAGGAAAGTCCTGACAGCCAGCAATTGGAAGGCAGCACTGACACTCCTGGAGTTCAGAAAGCAGTCAGGAGAGCCAGGGAGGTGCAGCTTCGGGCAAAAGTATGAGATTGTACCACATGCCAACGTAGTATGAGAGTTTAGGAGAGGAAACCTTTGTCCTGGACTACGATGTTGATGCCCCAGACCCCACGTGAAATCTCAGTCCACAGATTATCATCAGGGGACAAAGATGTTTTTCTTCCACTGACCCAACGTCAGGTCCCATCCACAGCTCATCGCTCCAGAAGTAAAAGGGGCTGGGGTACAGCTTCAGGCAGTAGACAGAGTTTTCAGCAAGGCCCAGGCTCTCAACAGATACCTCAAGGCAGCGGCAGCACTAAACAACACTCCACCAGTGCCCCTGCTACAAAGAACCATCCACTGCGCTTAGCAGTCTGCCAGTTTTTCTAGGTCGGTCGTGGCAAAGATCATGGAGCCATCAGCAGCATCTGCAACCATAAAGTGGGTCGGGATTTGGGTTTAAACCCAGGTACCATTTCTGTGTGTCAGGATATGGAATGGCACCACCCCCCTGCCTGCAAGAACTGGGACCCCCCATGCCACTTCTTACCCGAAACATCAAACAGCTGCAGCTACCACCATGCAGCCTATACTGTAGGTGCAAGCCAGGATTCTGCAGCCTTGCAAGCTGTAGGTCCGGCACATCTTTCTCTGCCTCCTCCATCAAGCAAAGTGAGCAAACAGTGTCACTGTTGAGACAGCAGTTGCTGTCTGAAGCCATCACGAGAAGACCGCACTACTCGAACACCCACCCGATGGCACAGAACATCGTACGCGGCACAGAACACCCTCCACAATATCTTTTGAATATTACTTTACAGACTACTTATTTATTCCTGTCAGGCATCAGGTCCCTAGCAAAATTACTTAGGTCTTTGGATGAAGGACATGCTAAAGCTGGATTTACCTCACATTTTTGCATCCTGTTTTTTTCCCCCTTGTATTTATTTATTTATTTATTTATTTTTGCAGGAAGCAACATGAAACTCTTTAAAATCATATTTTTTGACAAATCCCTATGCATAAGTTTGTATCTTTTTAACTGAATTTTTATTTTTTTAAGAATAAAGTAGAAACTGATGCCAAATAGGATGGTGCACCATGATGCCCATCCTGCACCATCGGCTTGTGTTGTATAAAAAACACTATTTGACTAAATTACCAATGAGCTGGGAATGCCAGGGGAAAAAAAACTATACTCACCCTGCACTTTCACATGACCGCTGAGGCCAGTGGTTGGCTGCAGAGTAACTTGCCCATTGCACAGGCATGTCATCACAGCACCTAGTGTGGAGCAAAGCTGATGGGAGAGTATATTATTCTCTTTTTGGCCAGTTATTCCCTGCCCCAGGTTATTTTGTCAAAAGGGATGGAAAGGCCACTTGTCACCACAGTTGCCCATATAAAAAATTACATATGGTAGTAATGGCCAGGTCTTTGTACAATGAGATTCAGTGTGCTAATCGTTTCAGTTACACACGTACACAACATGATGAAACAGGATTTCAGTAAATGGATGTTTGAGGAATGGTGAAAGCCGCTGAACAGGAAGTCATAAGGGAGAGAGTAACATCTTCCTCAACTTTTAAGTTCTATATTTATAATAAAGATATTTTATTACATATATATGTATGTATTATGGGTATCGTCATTTAATGTTTCTCTTTTCTCTACACCTCAGCAGGCCACAATTCTAAATACAAATGAGATTAAGGTAAATTAGGTTTTCTACCGCAATTTCTTCATTAGAAAGTCCTTCAAGGTGCATCTGCATGTCCAATCGTTCAGCATTGGATTACTGGTTGCTGAAAAAGTTGAATGCAGTCCTAGGGAGTCTGGGAAAACATGGATACAGCCTATGGTTATATCCATGTTTTCCCAGCAGCCGTAGGGCTGCATCCAACTTCAGCCACTTGAAATCAAATGCCGATTGATTGGACTCAAGCACACTTTAGTTGCTCTAGTTCAGATGTAAGAAGTTGGATAGCAATTTGCTACTTTCTGAAAGCACTTTGTCAGGGAAATAGATCCACTACACCAGCCATTTTGTCACTAGAGCCTAGATACAAGGCTTTATAAGGAATAAGTGTAAACACTGACCAGGCAGCCATTTTGTTATTGAAACCCTATATATAAAAGGAGGCGTGGCAAATCAACTTAAAATATTTGCACTAAATTTAACCAAACCTGTAGCATTTAAAATATATATATATATATATATATATATATATATTTTTTTTTTTTTTTAAATTATGGAGGAGGAAAATTTTCTGCATTTAAAAAAAACTTAAATAAGAGACCAAAAATGTCAAGTCTTTTGACATTTATACGTATATTAAAAATTTCGGTAAAAGCTCTTTTAAAGAGCACTTACAGAATACTTACTTACTAAGCAAACATTAGGAGCTTGAGAGCCGCGCTGAGGAGACTTAAAGAGGGCAACACTTGATCCATATGAGAGTCTTAATGACCTACTTTTTAAGATGCTTGAGTGTCAGATAAACAGAAATGTCTACAGGTGTCTTAAAATATCTGACAATCATTGACACAAGGGGTTGAAATGAATTTGGTGTGTTCCTGTTGACCACATTATATTTTTCTACTGTAATTAAACTCTATTTATTTTCGTTAGAAGCCGCAGACAAGACTGATTGCCGCCTTCATGTGGTCGCCGCACATAGTTCTCACAATAATTTTCTAATTTTGTTTGATAAGCAGGCTGTCTATTGACTGTGTAGGATTAACCTTCATTTACTGATGATCAATAACATGGAAATTACCTGCAAACTTAAAGGGGTATTCCACTCAAACGTAACTTTTGATATGTTGCTGCCCATGTTGAGACTAACAATTGATTCCATGCTTGTTATTATCTATTTAGTCTCCTTCCCCAGTTCTCAGCCTCTCTCTGTCTCCCCTCTTTCCCCCTCCCTTCTGAGACAGCTGATGTAAACAAGTCCCTAACTGGTCCTACCCATGCCTTACGCTCCTTTAATGACTTACGACTAACATCCACCTTGATCCGCACCTCTCACTCCCGTCTCCAGGACTTCACCCGAGCTGCACCAGTTCTATGGAATACATTACCCAAGACTGTCAGACTCCCCTCCAATACACAAAGCTTCAAACGTGCCCTCAAAACTCATCTGTTCAAGCAGGCTTACCAGGTTCCCTAATTTTGACTGCTACCCTCAACCCCCCCCCCCACACACACACACACCTCCACCACGCGCGCACACACACAGACACATACATACACACACGCCAAGCATTTAAGCACTTAGACCTGTGCATGCAGGCAGGGCCGCCGATAGGGCAGTACAAGTGGTACTGCCGTATGGGGCCCGGACCCTAAGAGACACGGGGGGGGGCCCGGCGGGCCCGCCGGCCGCCCCCCCCCACCGCTACGCTAAGGGGGCCCGCACGGCCCCCCTTGCCCCTTGTCTCTGAGCATCCTGAGAAGCTGCGGCCGCGCAGCTTCTCCGGATGCATTGATCGCTTTGATGTTCCGCCCGCACATTGAGCGGGCGGAACATTGAAGCGATCAGAATACAGGAGAAGGACCTGTCAGCGTCCTCCTCCTGTATTCTCTCCCATAGGCTGCCGGCACTTCATACCAGCAGCCTATGGGAGGCCGGGCCGTGGTCATGTGCCCCTCCGGCAGGCGTGATGATGTGACGTCATCACGTCTGCCGGAAGTCCCGTCCCTGCGGCTCGCAAGATGGAGCCAGAAGAGGAGGAGGAGAGCTGCTGCCTGCAGCTACACAGCCCGGATTAGGTGAGTAGGATGTTTGTTTTTTTAGGGGCACCTCTGGGGGCATTATTAGTTCATGGGGGGCACCTCTGGGGGCATTATTAGTGTATGGGGGCACCTCTGGGGGCATTATTAGTGTATGGGGGCACCTCTGGGGGCATTATTAGTGTATGGGGGCACCTCTGGGGGCATTATTAGTGTATGGGGGCACCTCTGGGGGCATTATTAGTATATGGGGGCACCTCTGGGGACATTATTAGTATATGGGGGCACCTCTGGGGGCAGTATTAGTATATGGGGGCACCTCTGGGGACATTATTAGTATATGGGGGCACCTCTGGGGACATTATTAGTATATGGGGGCACCTCTGGGGGCATTATTAATGTATGGGGGCACCTCTGGGGGCATTAGTATATGGGGGCACCTCTGGGGGCATTATTAGTATATGGGGGGCACCTCTGGGGGCATTATTAGTATATGGGGGCACCTCTGGGGGCATTATTAGTATATGGGGGGCACCTCTGGGGGCATTATTAGTATATGGGGGCACCTCTGGGGGCATTATTAGTATATGGGGGCACCTCTGGGGGCATTATTAGTATATGGGGGCACCTCTGGGGGCATTATTAGTGTATGGGGGGCACCTCTGGGGGCATTAGTAGTGTATGGGGGCACCTCTGGGGGCATTATTAGCTCATGGGGGGAACCTCTGGGGGCATTATTAGTATATGGGGGTACCTCTGGGGGCATTATTAACTCATGGGGGCATCTCTGGGGGCATTATTAGTATATGGGAGCACCTCTGGGGGCATTATTAGTATATGGGGGCACCTCTGGGGGCATTATTAGTTCATGGGGGCGTCTCTGGGGGCATTATTAGTGCATGGGGGTACCTCTGGGGGCATTATTAGTTCATGGGGGCCACTTCTAGGGGCATTATTAGCTCATGGGGGCACCTCTAGGGGCATTATTAGCTCATGGGGGCACCTCTGGGGGCATTATTAGCTCATGGGGGTACCTCTAGGGGCATTATTAGCTCATGGGGGCACAGCAGGGAATCCTACATACAGGGGGCATCCCACACAGCGCAGTTACTATGGGAGCCTACAGGGGGGAGAAAGGAAAGGAAGTTGCTAGAAATGTGCGGAGCCTAAATTGTTTGTCTCGCAGGTTCTAAGGGGATGAAACGTATCTGGAAGGACTCATCATGGAGGTCTGGGCCAGATGGAGAGGAAAAGGGAAAGTGACGCCTCAGATCAAAGAAGACATCACCTGTGAGTCACTGTATGACACTTTTCTTATTTTGTAGAACATCATTTAGTAGGGGCGCCCCGAGGTGACAGCTACTACATTATCTGTACTCAGAGATATCACTGTGTTATCTGTGCTGTTACATAGGACTGCAGGTGACAGCTACTACATTATCTGTACTCAGAGATATCACTGTGTTATCTGTGGTGTTACATAGGACTGCAGGTGACATCTACATTATCTGTACTCAGAGGGATATCACTGTGTTATCTGTGCTGTTACATAGGACTGCAGGTGACATCTACTACATGATCTATACTCTGAGATATCACTGTGTTATCTGTGCTGTTACATAGGACTGCAGGTGAAATCTACTACATTATCTGTACTCAGAGATACCACTGTGTTATGTGGTGTTACATAGGACTGCAGGTGATATCAGGTGATTTCTCCAGGTTGCAGAAGTTCAAACTTCATCGTGCCCTGGTGTGCTGGTGTCTGTATGTCTGTATACATGTGTGCTGGTGTCTGTATGTCTGTATACATGTGTGCTAGTGTCTGTATACATGTGTGCTGGTGTCTGTGTGTGAGATCAATTCTAGAGAACTGGCTCATATATCCCATTTTCCCCAGTGGCTTAAAATGTAACCTCTGTTATACAGTTATAAAATTGTAGAACCTAAATGTGAACAAGGTGCAATTCAAAGAGACACTTACTTGTATAGCTGTCTCTTGTGCTCTGTATGCAGTGCATTATATTCACCCCTGCAACGTACAATTTATAGCGTGTCTACAAGCCCAGCGGGGCTCATTATGATGGAGACTAAAACTTATACAAAGTGGGGTAGGGGTTCCCCTGTATTCAGAATGCTGTTGAGTGCTAGGCAATGCCCCGTCTGGGATTATTGAATTTCGAGGGTCTATGCAGAGCAGGATAAAGACACCTCTGCTGCACAAACAGGATCTCCTAGAAAGCGTTCTCACCGCCATGTATTCGCTATCACTGGCTTGGGTGAGCTAAACTAGTCTGCCTGGGGGGGGGGGTGTGATTTGTATATGCTCACTAACATGGAACAGCCTCATTATATTAGCCTTATCAACATATTCTATGTTAGTGAGCATACCGGGGGGGGGGGGGGGGGATATTGGTGAACATATACAAATCAAACAGCCCCCCCAGACCCGCGAAATTCAATAACCCCAAACGGGGCATTGCCTAGTACTCAACAGCATTCTGAATACAGGGGAACCCCTACCCCACTCTTGTATAAGTTTTAGTCTCCATCATAATGAGCCCAGCTGGGCTTGTAGACACGCTATAAATTGTACGTTGCAAGGGTGAATATAATGCACTGCATACAGAGCCCAAGAGACAGCTATACAAGTAAGTGTCTCTTTGAATTGCACCTTGTTCACATTTAGTTTCTACAATTTTATAACTGTATAACAGAGGTTACATTTTAAGCCACTGGGGAAAATGGGATATATGAGCCAGTTCTCTAGAATTGATCTGAACCAAATTATACCTCCCAGCAAGGCGTGGGGCGAACACACAATTTTTTTTTTTTATTAATGTGGGGGGCCCAGACACTTTGGTTGTATGGGGCCCCGAAATTCCTGATGGTGGCCCTGCATGCAGGCATTGGCTGGTGACAGATTCACCCACCCTTACCTGCACTGCCTTATTTATAAAGATGGCCGGACCATAAGAACAATGATGCAATGATGCACCTGATAGTATGTAAGCTCATGCATGCGAGCAGGGATCTCACTCCTCATGTATGGATAATTATATGTATATCTCTGTAATGTCTATTTTTTGTCTATGTATGTACCCCCAGAATTGTAAAGTGCTGCGGAATCTGTTGGCGCTATATAAATAAAAATTATTATTATTATTATTATTATTATTATTATTATTATTATCTGCAACATTGTAGTTTCTTTGTAATCCTGGGAGAGTTAATCACAGTTAGTTCATTAGCAACTTGACCTCAGAATAGCCTTTCCAGCATTACAAAGAATTTACAATCTTGTATATAAGGCTAGTAAGGGACTTGTTTACATCAGCCATCTCAGAAGGGAGGGGGAGGAGGGGGAGACAGAGAGAAAAACTCACACACAGATTTTTGTGTTTTTAGCAGAAAGCAGCAGCTGAGAACTAGGAGAAGGAGACTAAATAGAAAGGTATGGAAGGAATTGTTAGTCTCACCATGGGCAGCAACATATTAAAAGTTATAATTGGCATCAGGTACAGCTAGCCCGCACTGCATACAAACAAACCCCTAGTGGATGGGTGTAAAGAGCATTGGACGTCTCTCAGAGGAAGACAACAGGTTGCTTAGGTGAGAAATAGATGCAAAATGATAAATAGAAGAAAGTCCAGCACTCACTGATTAACGTCTTCTTAACTTTATTTCATTGAAGGTATTGCAGAGAGGGGATGGTGGATCAGTGTAGGTGCAGGCGCATCACCTGGAATAGCTATTTCGGGACTCCTCCCTTCCTCTAGCCACGTCGATACGTCACACCCAGGGAAGTGCTTTATATACACAGTGAACAGTGACAAAGTGTGGAATAAAAAGTGTCACGTACACACTTACTAGCACGTGACGGGGAGGCCACTGCAAGGGGTTAATCTATTTCCACTCACTCAATCTTGCACTCACTTTCCACTCAGGTGGCAAATTGAGCATAAATCACACCCCAATACAGTCCAAGCACCTCAACACACACGCTGCCACCACCTTTCAAATTAAGTGGGAAAGGACACTGTCAACCCACAACACCACTCACTGGCACTCACAGGGTTAAAACACAACATCCAAAGGCTATGGATTCTTAGAGCATACAAGGACCAAACTTATTAAAGTTTTAAGCTTTAATAGACAAAAGGTACAGTGCTTACAAAAATAAAGGAAAATAAGATGACATACATACATGCAATAACAGTATAAAATAAAATGGAGAAATAAGCAGAAACTATCTATCACTTACAATAGTTGTTGCCTTTCCAGGGGGGTAAGAGAAATCATGGATCGCAGCTCATTCAGACTGACCCCCTACACTGCCACCAGGTTTTGCTGTTGCCACCATATTTTATACAGTCAAAACTCAGCTTAGATTTCATGGCTGCCCATCAGGTGATTAGGATAATGAGTTGTCCCTAGTTGGCTGATTAGGTGATAATGGGGAAGGACCAGGGACACCTCATTGCATATGTCCTTTAATTGAACCATTGTCCTATGGTTGGGGGGTGTTGTGTTTGAGTGGGTCTATCCATTCTTTGAAGTAGATAAGAACTCCGGGTTTCCTGAGACCCTCAATAAACCAGGCCTGGTGTTTCCTGACCAGACACCCTCAATAAACTGCCCAGAGTTTATGATGTTTGGACAAGCTAAAGTATAGTGAGTGGAATACACATAACAGTCTGTAGTGTTTTACCTTTATAACCACATATAAAATAAGTATTCACTTGTGAATAAGGAAAGGGCTGTCCATATTCATCACAAAAAGTATTAGCCAAATTCAAACATAACATCACAGGAACACACTTAAATCATTGCGTCCTATAAGGCCTCCGGCACCTGTAGCATCTAACCTAGAAATTCATAGTGATTCTCTCTGTAGCAAAAGCCGGTGGTGATCCCCGCCACCAGGGGGCTGATTGACTCTTTCCAGCGCAAGGAAGCGGAGGGCCCCTGCGTCCCCGGCGTGGACGGACTTGACATGTTCGATAAGCCTAGAAACACCTTTGTTGGACCTTATCAAATAGCAATGTTCCTTATACCGGGTCCAGAGGGGGCGCTTCGCCTTCCCGATGTAAAACCGCTTGCAAGTGCATACAATAGCATACACTACGAACAAGGTCTTACAGGATCTTTGATCCTGCACTCAGCATCGTTAAGGTTAATGTAAGATACGTTTAACATTTTTGTGCAGTATTTACACTGTATTTACCGCACCGTCTATTATCAGTGATAGGTGCTTGAGTCAGCCAGGTACCGGAGGAGTTGCTGCTACCAGTAGTACTGAGCGCAATTCTTATCGTACCATTGTTGCGGAACGTTATAACTGGTTGCTGGATGGTGAACTTGGTAAGATCTGGGTCTTGTTGTAACAAGTGCCAGTACTTACGTATGGCTTTTTTAATAAAATTGTTCTGTGGGGAGTTTTGGAATGCAAAAGAAAAAATGGACTGTTCTATCTGTTTATCCTTTTTTGCCATGAATAAGTTGATTTTTATTTAGTTTGAGGGCCCGTTGATATGCTGTCTGTAGTAAGGGTCTTGGGTATGCACGGGCCACTAGTCTCTCCTCGAGCTCTTGGGCTTGGGAGTTGAAAGAGGTGTCTGTGCTGTTACCCCGGCGTAGCCGGTCCAACTGACCATACGGGATGGCTTCACGAACATGTGCAGGGTGGGAGCTAGCATAATGCAATAAAGAATTACAAGCAGTCGGCTTCCTGTAAACCGCTCTGTCCGCCAGGTCCACTTGGACATCTAGAAATTTAAGGGATCTGCCCTCTATTTTAAAGGTAAACAACATATTTACATTATTAACTTGGTTAAAGTACCTTACGAACTCTTCAAAGGCAGTGGTACCGCTTGAGACAATGAAAACATTGTCTATGAAACGAAGGTACGTGACGATGTATCTTATGTAAGGGTTGCGGACAGAGAAGACAACATCGTTTTCCAATTTAGAGAGAAAGAGATTGGCATAGGTGCAGGAGACTGGCGTGCCCACTGCAGTGCCAATCTCCTGCCCGTACCAATCTCCCTCAAACATGAAAACATTATTCATTAAAATGAAGCGTAAGGCTTCGCAGACAAAACCTCTGTAGGCATTGGGTTTGTGACACCGTTGCATGAACCAGTCTATAGCCTCTACACCCGCATCATGGCGGATGCGGTTGTAGAGGCTCTCAACGTCAATAGATGTGAGGATGTATTCGTCGGACCACTGGATAGTGTCCAAAGCCTTAATAAAGTCCCCATAATCTTTAATATAGCCGATTGTCCCAGGTAAAAGAGGTCTGAGCACCCAGTCAAAATACTGGGAGAGAGCTTCGGTTGCAGATCCTATAGCCGATACAATCGGTCGCCCAGGTGGTCGTTCCAAGGACTTATGAACATCAGGTAGGAAGTACCACCTGGGTGATCTGGGCCCAGGGGATAGTAATCTCTCCGCGACTTTCTAGTCCAATCCCCCCATTTGGCAATGCTTGTTCAGAAGACTGCGAAGTTGTTCTTAAACCCTTGGTATTGGGTTCTTGGGCAGCCTCACATAGGTGGTTGTGTTGCTGGCGGTCAGCCTCTTGTAGGTAGTAGCTCCGAGACATAACTACTGTTGCTCCGCCTTTATCAGCTTTCGTAATTACTAGATCCAACCTTTACTTGAGCCATGTGAGCGCCCTATGTTCAGATGGAGTCAAGTTGCTCACTGCATGGGGGTAGACTAGTCCTTTGACCTTCTGGGTGACAAGTTTGTGGAACATATTGAGGAAACTTCCTGACGTTACCTGGGGGCAAAAGGTAGACCTACTACCACCTGTGAAGACATCGCTTACTTGAGGTTGTAATTCTAAATCCTAATCATGCCAAGGCCCTTACACATTCACCCTCTCTATTGCTGAATTCAGTAGGTATTTGAAAGCCCAAAGGGCCAATGACACATCTAAGTGAGGCAGAGACAGATTCATGCTCATTAATGCTTTATTGGAAAAAAAACTGAATGCGGGCACATTTGGGTTTTCAGTTGACCATTGACCACAGTGTAAAGTACGTTCGGGAGCCATACTTTACACTGTGAGCACAGGCTATTTTGAATGGTCGCTGTTCACTGAACTGCTTTACTCCCACTGGTGCTGGGCCTGCCAGCCTCCAGTGCTTCAGCCCAGGCCGGTGCCTAGCAATATACCAGTGTCATGTGCGGTAACTGGGACGCAGTTCAAAAAAAGGACCGCGGTACCAGCTTTTTTTGGGGGGGGCATTTTTTTATTTATATGCTGAACTTACAGTGAATGTACCTGATGGTAGATTCGCTTTAAGGACCACAGCAATTTTCCTTTTTGCATTTTCCTTTTTTCCTCCTCCCCTTCTAGGATCCATAGCACTTTTATTTTTCCACCTACAGAGCTTTTTGCGGTATAATTTTTTGTGTCATGATCTCTAGTTTTTATTAGTATCATATTTGTTAATATTTTCAAATAGTTTTCTTCTAATTAATTTTTCCCTTGATATATAATGTAACAAAAAATCAGCAATCCTGGAAATGTTTTTAATTTACGCTTTTCACAGTATGGGAATACTGTTATATTTTAATAGATCAGACAATTATGCACACTACAATTACACTACACTACAATAATAGAGGGGCTGTGTCATCTTTTACAACAATTTAAATTTAAAAACAAATTTATGTTTTAGTCCCTAGGGGACTATTACATGCAATGGTTAGATTGTGTATACTGTTCAGTGCTATGCCTGCTATGGCCATTTCAATATAAAAATATAAAAATGAATGATTAGACTGAAAAAATAAATCAAAAACTTTAGGCCCTAAAATATACCTGTTACTTTAAACATGTCAACATTATGTCAAAAGATTTTTTTAAAGCTTTAATCAGTCACCGTTCAGACCCTGACCCAATAGTCTAGAATGGGCATAGAGAAGAGCACTGATTAACTCTTCTCTTCCTGCTCTCTGTGTGCCCATCTGAGGAAGTTCCATAGGCTTATATTAGACCACCATCTTGGTCACATGGCTCACAGCTTATAGAGAATAATCACACTCCTGGCTTGTTCTAATGATCACTTGGGTCTGGCTGTTCAGACAATCACTTTTGACATTTCTTTATGAAAAAAAAAAAGTTTCTTAGGGTGCGTTCACATGTACAGGATCTGCAGCGGATTTGATGGTGCTGATTTGTAGCTGTGTGAATGTACCATTAAAGGGGTAGTGCGGTAAAGAATTATTGACAGAATAACACACATTACAAAGTTATACAACTTTGTAATGTATGTTATGTCTGTGAATGGCCCCCTTCCCCGTGTCCCACCTCCCCCACCCGTGTACCAGGAAGTGTGGTGCGCTATACATACCTGTCACGTGCCGACTCGTCTCCGATCTTCAGCCTGCGATGTAGTCTTCGGACGGCCGGGCCGAATCCCTCCAAATGTCCTGAGTGCCGTCCGCCCTCTGCCGCGTCATCGGCTGCTCAGCCGCGATTGGCTGAGCATAACTGTGCTCAGCCAATCGCGGCTGAGCATCTGATGACGCTGAAGAGGGCGGCCGACACTCAGGACGCTCGGAGGGATTCGGCCCGGCCGTCCGAAGACGACATCGCAGACTGAAGATCGGAGACGAGTCGGCACGTGACAGGTATGTATAGCGCACCACACTTCCTGGTACACGGGTGGGGGTGGTGGGACACGGGGAAGGGGGCCATTCACAGACATAACATACATTACAAAGTTGTATAACTTTATAATGTGTGTTATTCTGTCAATAATTCTTTACCGCCGCACTACCCCTTTAAGAGTCCCGCACTTACAGCTCATACATTTAGAAAATGAACCAAATGGAGTCACAGTTAAACTCTGTTCAACACATTAAAGTCAATGGGCTGTGTTTATGCCAGCTTCTGGTCAGGTTGCTGACAGAGGCTAATGGACGGGCAGAAACCTGGTGTAGATTTAGCCTTATACTTCTACTTTTTGGGACCTTACCTTTCATTATGCTTTTCCAAGTGCCTTTCAGTCATAAATCATATGAAAAATTATATTCTTATGATGTACTGGAGGAAACATATGTAAAAATATCAGATATTCAGATTTGCTGCGTGGGTGTTGGATTCCATGACAGATTGTTTGTCAGACAGACCTCCACCTCTGGATGACTTAATGGGAAGTCACGTCATATATGGTATGTGGGTGACCATGGAGTATATGTTGATGGTCAAAAATCCCCCTAGGACTTCCTGCAATGCAAGATAGGACTCCTGGCTGGGTCTCACAACTATATATCCATGCAACGACGACCCTGGAGTTCTAACAACAAAGATCTTGACCTATTTGTTACACTATGTGGCCTTGTGTAGCAGGGCATTTTATGAGCTCCGCCAAGTCTTTGAAGTTCTGCTATGGTCAACAAATTGTCACCGCAACGTAACTGGAATCTGGGTTAGTAGGACCAGTTTAGGAGATACGAAGAAAAAAAAATCTGAAGGCGAGATTGTATTCAGGCCACAGAAATTACCATGATATCTATATGTCTGCATGGCGTTAAGAACTATGCGACAAACAGGATGACCAAAAGCCTTCTTATAAAAAAAATACACTTCCTCAAACAGCGTATGTGCCTCTAAGATAATTCTTAATTTCCCATTGTAATTGGCATTAGTATAGTGAAAAGTTTGGTATTTTAATGTTTAGGTCCAACGAAGGGAGTTTCTACACAGAAAATCCCTTCAATGTCAATATTATAAGTTTGTGTTGTCAGTTGTACGGTCTGATGGTTACAAACAGAATGGCAATGATGGACCTCCCGCTGTAAGGTTGTAGTCAATGTTATGAAGAAATCTTTCATATCTAACGAACCATTATTTGGCTATAATACTCAAACAATTTAAAGGAGGATAAGTTAAACATGTCCATTACTAGTGATGTTTTTACTTGTCACCATCTCATGTTTTTTTTTTACCAGCATTCTCTTTCTATCCAGCATTCTTTTGTTTTATCAAATTATTGTAAAAAAAATGATGATCTAATTAAGTAGATCCAGTCAGAGGTGGCAATGGTTACCTTGTCAGCTGCCAGGGAGGCCATAGAGAGGAGTTGGAGGGACCTACTGCATATTAGAAAAAGCAGCTCCAACACATCAACGTAGTGGGAAGACTGCTAGAGACTACTGACCACCACCATGATAGCCCTGAAGCACAATTACCTCCTAGGAGCGCCAGACCTGTGAGTGAGTGGTAAGGAACACCTGGTAATATATATATATATATATATATATATATATATATATATATATATATATATTTTAATTTGAGTAGGAATTTGAGTCCGGCTAAGAAAAACGATGAAACCGTGGAATGTCCTAGGCAACCAAATTGGCGCTTGACTCACTGAAATACTATCTACTTGGTAGAGTGTTTTTACTGTTGTCAGGCCATGCTGTTCTGTCTTGGATGATGTAAAATGCACGGATGACCAGGTGGTTCTTGTTGCAATAAAACTTTACACACTCAGTGAAGCATAGGCTGGCTACAAGGCAATGTTGACGCACTTTCCAGAGTGCATTGCTTGTTTGGTGAAAGCGGCCTGCTCCTCAGTCTGAAGGTGGGGAGGTATATGCAGGAAAGTACTGGAAAGATTGTATAGCTCACTGTTAAACTGTTAAGCTGGGTAAGATTGAGTCCAGTGGTCTGCTCAGTGAACCTACTTCATTGCATCTTTTTACACATGTATGTGGTCTATATTGTTCACATCTAAGATGTAATGTAAAGAAGCAAATGTTTCATTCTTTTATTTAATAAAAAAAATTAATAAATCAAAAGTGTAAACGTGTAGAAGAAACCCCCAAAGTTTATGTAGAAATTAAATAGTTATTATAAAGCCCATTGACAAAACCCTGGAGGTAAATCCTCTAGTTATGAAGTGGATTAGTGGCTACCTAATATAATACTATGCATGTACATTCAATGTAAACATGTGTTTTAATTGTCATCACACAGACCAGCATGACAGATCTACACCCTCCACTCCACATGATCTCAGTATAATTACTGATGTTATAGATAGTTAGTTGTCTAAGAACTAGCGAAAAAGAAAAAAAAAAACTAATAACTTTCTCGTAAAGCAAAAACTTTTAGAAACCAAAAGTTTGCATTCCATTCAATCAGAGATTCCTTCTGGCTGATAATTTTGGGACAGATTCTCCCTCGTTATTGATGGGAAAGCTATTAGTAATTGTCTTCCAATGCCTTTTTAGAAAGAGGTTTCTGGAAGTGAGCGTAGACTGTGACAGATGAATTATTCAGCCTGGCTCACACTGTGAGATGCTAATCGATTCTCCTTGATGCAGTGAAATCATCAATTTGTGGCCCGGGGCTCACTGATCACAGCCGGTGTCAACATTTGTACAACCAATTAGTGCAGAGACAAGATTACTCCTCACATCAGTATTTTTCTAAACAGATGTTTTATATTTCATCAGTCACATGTGCCACAAGATAGAATTGTTTTTCAAAACATCAAGAATCGGGACACATGTTCTGTAATGCATTCTGTCTTCAGACTGATGAAAAACCTCAATTAACTGTGAATAAGTAATATACAGGGGCACACTGCAAATAGTGAGCCCCCCTTAGATGACTCCTCGATAAGCAGTCTGTTTATATTGTCATTTCAAAAGTTTGCTGGGAGGGTAAAGCATTTCCACCAAACATTATACTGTATGATAACATTGAAAGTGTTAAGACTAAAAGTCTTTGAATTGTTAAATTATTCTATATTAGCTATTCCTGGGAATGTTAGGTGACAAGGAAAGGTACATTTTGTTTATATGAGCATTCAAACAAGGAAGCTGTAAAAACTAGGACCCTACCATCATATATTGTCAACATACAACACTATCCAAAGAGTAATCCAATAACAATGCTATACAATTCATGGTGGTTGCATACCAAGTTTTCTGTAGCATCCTTTGAACAGGGGCAGCTAGTGTGCCTTCATTTCTGCATAGGCTGTAGCAGGGGTCAGGATCAGCTGGTCATACGACATTGGCGTGCAACTGCATAGTCCAAGTAACCAACAATTCAAGACACCAAGGTCTGTTTCCTGGAGCAGTTGTCTAGTTTCTGGATTCCATACAGGGTTAGACAGGGGCGTTGCTAGGGTCTTAAAACATCCGGGGCACGGGCCCCCTGAGTTGACTTCTGCAGTGACATCACACACACACACACGCATACATATGCGTGTGTGTTTGTGTGTGTGTATAACTTTTTTTTTAAACAGATGGTCACATAGGCTAGTATTTGAAATTGTGACTCACATTTGACGTCTTCTCTGATCAGATTTGCTCACTTTTCTCTTTTTTTTCCATTCAGCCCAAGCCATAACCCCCTTCTCTTCAGAATCTGCCAGGAAAAACATTTTAGGCTCCTTGCTCCAGCACACACAGTAATTAGGTCTCCTCTGTGTCCTATATGCCTTATCTGTGCTCACATAGTATAGGATTTCTCTCTACCCCCACATAGTTGTAGACCCCCCTTCCCTCTGTGTCTGCATAAATTATAGGCCTTAACTATGCCTCCAAATAGTATAGCCCCCCTGCTCAGCATTCTTCCTATATAAAATAGCCCCCCTGCTGTGCAGCATTCCCATATAGAATAACCCCCTGATATGCAGCATTCCCATATAGAATAACCCCCCCTGCTGTGCAGCATCCCCATATAGAATACCCCCACTGTGCATTATTACCATATAGAATATGCCCTGCTGTGCACCCAAATATAGTAATAATGCTCCCTGCTCTGCCATCCCACATTGTTAAAGGGGTTATCTAGCGCTACAAAAACATGGCCACTTTTCCCCCTACTGGTGTCTCCAGTTAAGGTGCAGTTTGCAATTAAGCTCCATTTACTTCAATGGAACTGAGTTTGAAAGCCCCACCCAAACTGGAGACAACAGTAGGGGGAAAGTGGCCATGTTTTTGTAGCGCTGGATAACCCCTATGCCCCTACTGTGCCTCCATATAGTAATAATGTCCCCTTCTATGCTCCCATATAGTAATAATGTCTCCTGCTAAGCCCACATATAGTAATAATGTCCCCTTATGTGCTCCCATATAGTAATATCGCCTGCTGTGCCCTCCAAATAGTAATAATGTCTTCTGCTGTGCCCTACATATAGTAATAATGCCTCCTGCTGTGCCTCAATATAGTAATAATGCTTCCTGCTGTGCCACAATATAGTAGTAATTCCTCCTGCTGTGCCCCTCATATAGTAATAATTCCTCCTGCTGTGCCCCTCATATAGTAATAATGCCTCCTGCTGTGCCCCTCATATAGTAATAATGCCTCCTGCTGTGCCCCTCATATAGTAGTAATATCTCCTGCTGTGCCCCTCATATAGTAGTAATGTCTCCTGCTGTGCCTCCATATAGTAATAATGTCCATGCTGTGCACCAAAATATAGTAATAATGCCCCCTGCACATACACACACTACCCCCACCTGACCCCCCCATACACACACTACTACCCACACCTGACTCCCCCCATACACACACTACTATCCCCACCTGACCCCTCCCCCATACACACACTACTACCCCCACCTGACCCCCCCATACACACACTACTACCCCCACCTGACCCCCCCATACACACACTACTACCCCCATCTGAGCCCCCCATACACACACACACTACTACCCCCATCTGAGCCCCCCATACACACACACTACTACCCCCATCTGAGCCCCCCATACACACACAGTACTACCTGGTCACCATCCCCACACACTGCCAGCCCCCCTGGCACCAATACTATTCACAACACACTCTCCCTCCTGATATCACACACACACACACTATTCTAGCAGACCGCCATCCCCCCGCCCCAAACACACACAGTAACCCCCCCCCCCGAGGGGTTACAATACTCACCCCTGTGCTGCAGCCTGAGGTGGAGAAGTGCGGCAGGGAAGAAGCTTGGCGCCGCTACAGCCGGCTGTGACATCCCTGGAGCGCAGGAGAGAGGCGGGCCGGAGCGTGCAGCGTCCACTGCGGCCCTCCGTCCAATAAAGAGCGGGGTGACGTCAAGAGGCGTCTGGAAGTGGGGCCGGCTGATCCCGCTCCCGCGGGAGCCTGGGGCCTATGATAGTGATCTATTACAGGCCCCAGCTGCTGTTATTTTGGCGCTGGTGGGATCAAAAAGACTTTCGGGGCTAGGCTGAAATCATTTGGGGCTTGGGCCCCGAATGATTAAGCCTAGCGACGCCACTGGGGTTAGATATACTTCAGTGGGACATGTAGGCATACAATCACTGGCATCCCTAAATCTAAGCCATTTAATGGCCACACCTGTTTTAACTGAACATTTAACTAGCTTAGCTAGTTCTCGGCACAGAGGAACGTATTATGGCACTGCCCTAAACAAATCATATAAATCATGTGGCTCAGGGTACACATGGTTCAAGTGTATTCATGACACATGCGGAGGATGAGCCATTTGTTGGGCTGAACCAGTGATCATGAGAATACAGCTTAGAAATGAGTCAGAGGAGACTGCATTATAATGAGCCAAGGGCAGCAGAAGGATCAGCAAACAACGAGATTTCAGTTTTGTGTGCATTTTCTTTCCCATTCACCCTGCTGTTGATTTATGAGACAACAAACAAAAATACTATGGAACATAACAATACAGTAACAGATTTCAAGTGTTCAAGAAAAGCCCCACCTTCGGGCCCCTTCATGAATAATGGATATTATGGAAATGTGGAACTAGGAATTTCCTTAAGATGATCTTATTGTTGGAATTATTTCATGCTAGGCTTTGTCTACAATATATTTACTAGAATACAGATATTGTTAGATATATAGATAAAGATACTATTAGTAGAATGCTACCAATTTAAATAATAACACTGTGTTAAGGATTTGTTAGCAATGCAATTCCTTAAGGCTATGTTCACACAGCATTTTGTTTTATTTGCAATTAAAACAACTGCTATTCTTGTCATAAAAAATGTGTTGCACTAAAGTCAATGCGAACAGCGGACATAATTCATGCAATGTAACGCCATGCAACGCCCGTTGTTCGCTGCGGCCGTGGAAATAATTGTCAATTATTTCCATCCGTTGTGAAATTAATGCAATTTTCACTACAACAATGACAGTTATTTGACACTCACAACAACGGCCATTGTTCATGCATTGTGTGAACATAGCCTAAGGGTAAATTTACACATACTCAGTTCGCAGGAGATTTCAAGCTGCAAGTTTTGCAGTAAAATCTGCTGTGTACTGTTATGGCCTATGGCTCTTCATATTCGCAGCCGATTTTCATTTCGCTGTGAGAATGTAGTCACTGGCTTTTTAACTAAATAGTTGCCGGGCCCTAAGCAAGATAATCCTTTACCTGCCTGCGCTTCCGCCTGCTTCTAAAGTTCCTGGGTCACAGCCGGCCCCAGGCCACATTAACATCTGCTGCTGCCCTAGGCACTAAACCTGAAGACCCCCCATCTTAATTTACCAATTGGCATCAGGATTTTTTAGTTTCTGAACATCATATTAATATCTGATCAGTCTTAGGCCCCGTTCCCACATTTACTGTACGTCACCACATGCAGCAGATGCCAGGCCCTCATGCGGTAACCAATAGGCCAATATGGCCAATAATCCTGGTAACAGCACATGACTACTGGGGAAGAAATGAAAGCATGGTTTTGGCCACATTTATTTCTCTACATGTAGAAACGCTGTCTGAATCGCATTTTTTATGGTTTTGAACTGCTTAAAACGTAAACAAATTTCCACATTGAATTAAAGATTAGAGCAGCCTGCATATTGTCTGAAGGAATTCTCACCACAGGATTGGTAGGTAATAGCTCCAGGTGTCATATTTAACACTGCCATACTGTGACTGGATAACACTGCCATACCAGACCTGACCAATACCGCCCTACTGTATTTAGATAACACCGCCTCACACAAGACCTGACCAATACCACCATACTGAGACTGTATAACACCGCCACACCAGACCTAAACAATACTGCCATACTGTCACTGGATAACACCGCCATACCAGACCTGACCAGTACCACCATACTGTGACTGGATAAAACCGCCATACCAGACCTGACCAATACCGCCCTACTGTAACTAGATAACACCACCACACAAGACCTGACCAATACCACCATACTGAGACTGTATAACACCGCCACACTAGACCTGAACAATACTCCCATATTGTGAGTAGATAACACCACCATACCAGACCTGACCAATACCGCCATACTGTGACTGGATAACACCGCCATACCAGACCTGACCAATACCACCACACAGTGACTGGATAACACCGCTACACCAGATCTGACCAATACTGCCATACTGTGACTGGATAACACCACCAAACCAGACCTGACAAATTCTGCCATACTGTGACTGGATAACACAGCCACATAGGGGCGGACACAGACTGCAAAGGGCCCCTGTGCAAAAAATGTGTTTGGGCCTCTATAACCTATTAGTTTCTCCCCTTTTCTGCCTTAATGGCGCACACATATGTACGTCCGGGCATCCGGTACATGTGTCCTGGTTTCTTGGGAGGGCCCTACAGCACAGATACCAGGGCCTGCTAAAGGACTGTACTGTAGTCTGTGCAGGCCTTAGTGCAGGACTGGGGTACCTGTGGCCACCAATAGAACTGATCATGGTGGGCACCCAAATAAAGAACCCGTCGAAAGCGACATGCAGACCTTGTCCCACCTTGGACTGATGTATCTGTGACCACAACTTCCAGTATAACAATACCTACAACTCTCAGAATGCCTCACACTCATGAAGCTCTCAAAGAATGCTGGGAGTTTTAGTTCCAGAGAGGACAACCCCTTGAGTTGTTTGCTCATTTGAACTTCAAATCTTAGCGCATCCTGAGGGCTGTAGACTGCAGTACATGCTAGGAGTTGTAGTGTTTGCAGCGGGGGCAGGGGGGAGATGAAAGAGAAAAACAGCTATGCTGCAAAGTGGAGAGGGCACAGTGTTTGGCATAAAAGGCATAAACTTATAATCAAACATCAGCATCAGAGGGTGGGGGCTCTGTGCTTTGCCTTACACAGTCCACCCTCTATCCTGCAACTTCCAGCAGCCTGACAGACACACTGTCAATAATAACTCACTGTCAGAGCTGCTGCTGTTGCTCCTCTTCACAGTCCCGTCCCTGGTAGCCATAACCCCGCAGGATCCCTCAAACTCCTGTCACCACATGCTCTTTGTCCTCTCCTCCTCACACAAGGTATGGCGGACAGTGGAGTACAGGAGGGGCTGTCAGGAGCAGCGTGGAGGAGGAGAGGTGGAGAGAGGAGAACCAGCCCCAGCTGGGCACAGCATCTAGTTACTAAGTGGGCCCCCCAGGAGCAGGGGGCCCGTTCTTCCCAGGTGCTGATACCGCCTGGGGGTCCACTACAGACATGTGCCATGCTGAGCTGACACTTTAGAGTCTGAGCCTGGAGGGCCCCTCTATTGGCCTGGGCCCCTGTGCAGCTGAACAGGCTGCACAAGTGATATGTCCGCCTCTGCAGCCACACCGGACCTGAACAACACCACCATACTGTAACTATAACACCGCCACACCAGACCTGAACAATACTGCCATACTGTGACTGGATAACACTACCACACCAGACCTGAACAATACCGCCATACTGTGACTGGATAACACCGACACACCAGACCTGACCAATACCGCCATACTGTGACTGGATAACACAGACACACCAGACCTGACCAATACCGCCATACTGTGACTGGATAACACCGACACACCAGACCTGAACAATACCGCCATACTGTGACTGGATAACACTGACACACCAGACCTGAACAATACCACCATACCTCCCTCAAAAGTACACCAAATTTACTGGCAAGTCTGAACAGGAGGTGGGAGACTAAATAAAAAATTGTTTCCCCCTGCAAGGTGCTGCCCTAGGCACTGGACCACAGGTGCCTAGTGGTAAATACAGCCCTGGCCAGCCTGCTCAGCCAATCAGTCCACTGTCCTGCTGCAGCCACTGATTAGCTGAGCAGGCTGTTAGTGACCCAGGAGCCAATGAAGAATGCAGGAGAGCTGGCAGGTAAAGCATTATCTTGTTTAAGGGTCGGCAGCTATTTAGTTAAATAGGCAGTGGCTACATTCTCACAGCAAAAGGATAATCGGCTGCGAAAATGCAGAGCCATAACAGTACCGAGTATCGCAGTAAATTTCACTGTGAACTCAGTACATGTGAATGTACATGTTACAGTTTGTCAGTTACAGTAGTTGCACATATACATTGGCAACTTGTCAAAATAGTGTGCCGACATATATGTGGACATATTGTCAAATTTAACACCAGACTCAGGTCAGAAATAATTTGACATGTAATAGTGCCTTTAGTTAGGCGGCCTTATGCCTAAATAGCTCTTTCCTTTTACTGCCACACAGGGCAATGGAAGCAAGAATCACTTTTTACTTGATTATCTTTGAAACTGGGTATCCTTGGTACTGGTTACATATATCACAATACATACAGTATATATGACCCTTTATAGCAACATTCCAATGCTGCTGTATTATATAAACTGCATAATCGATAGATCCCTATACACCTAGTGCCTGTTCATCCTGTGGAAAGTGTCATGCAATATTTTGGCCTTTAAGAGGTCAGGATGTGGTCAGCCCACGCAACAGGTTCTCCAAATGTCCTTTTGTCCGTTACTCTGTGTTGCACTACAAGTCACAACATCCTGAAATTGGCAGTAAACTGACTTCAGGAGTTTTGTAACGGAATGTTTAGAATCATCCTGTATTTGCAAATTCCTCAAATTGTCACAAACATGCAGAAGTTACATAAGACGAGCTCAGCTGTGTTTATAGTGAAGATGCAGTCCTGATGATTAGCAGAGAACTATCATGTACCACAGGTGTATCACAAATTTATATCCGTCCTCAAGGCGCTCATTGGAATCAGCACTAAAGTTAGGAAGCTACAGTGTAGTACAGTTTGTCTGATGTGCCTGCAGAACTAAAGATCTATTTTGTCCTTGTCAAACTTATTTTATGTATGGTGTTATAATTTAATATGCATATTATAATATTATTATAATTTAATATGCACAATTTTATAATTATATTTAATATTATAATTTAATATGCTCATGCATCAGGAGTAGTCTCCTAAACCACTGGAACTAGTAAGGTTGCTTTGGTGGAGAACAGAGCAGTGTAAAAAGGTGTAACAGCTTGTACTGCCTTGTCTATGTACCATGTGTTTCTACTTATCTGGACTGTTGCAAGCTCCCACATGTCTTTCGCTTAAAGGATGGCAGAGTGTCATACTATGTATGCGGTTGTTGGAAAAAATTATGAAAATTTTATGAAAATATGTATTAAAAAAAAATGGTGAAACAGGTCAGTCATGTCATTTGACTGTCATTTTTTATGCAATATAACTGGGATTTTAATGGAGGAGCCATGTATTATTCTAGTATGGCAAGAGGAATTCATACTGTAATGCAGGTATAATAGTGAGCATACTGTTACTATCCAGGGGAAATGTGCCTGGCGTATATGAGGGGTTCAGTGAAAGCACTTTAATAGCATGAATCTGTATGTAGAACACAACCCATCCTTCTATTGTGAGCCATCGGCTTTATCCAAGTACCTTCACAGGATCATTTTGATCTCCAGTAAACAGGGCTTAGTCGTTGCATCTACAACAGGTGCAGTTCCAAATGAAAACGATCGACTGTAAAAATGAAAGCAATCGTTTTACATGATTAAATACATTAATAACATTGTAAAGATTTGATGACACTAAGATAAAACTAGCAGCTTTGTTTAGCAAGGGCCAGTCTGTACAATGTAGCAATAAAGACCGAGGCAATTCATCTCCATTTACATTCTCATTATAGCACCCTGACTGCATGATATACGAGAGTGTTCATCCAGACTGTAGTGATTGATAATTCTACTGCCATAAGATGGGAAAGATACAGGGAGGAAGTATTGTGGCCTCCAGATCCTATCATCTCCCCACAGCTGGCCCTACAGGAAGTCCAGTGGCCAAGGAGCCTGCCGGAGCCAGACTTGGGTCTAAACCTCTGGGCTGGTGTTGTTGGTGATAACAGGGCTGTGTTTACGGAGAGGTTGAGCTGCTGGTGTATCCTGCAGTCATCCAACAGACTGATCCATAAACCAAACCTATGATTTCACTTGTCATTGTAAGACATCACCAAAGACGGAGCAAGGCTTCTATACCACCCTGTCTGGATCGGTAATTTAATGAGCTGCACCATGTCGCTTTCCAGATGGACCTGTAAAATTGTAACTGCAAGTCCACTGGTATCAAGAAGATTCCTAAACCATATTGAAAAGAAAAAGTTCTGCAACTTTCTGATATGTTTTGATCCTGAGAAGTCTGCTTGCTATCAGTTAATGGCTGATAACTGTACAGACCCTCTATCAGTAGAGGAATTAGATGGCCTGTATAAAATTGCATTTATCACAATGTGGTTTACTAGCATCATTTTTCTAGTCATGACAGAAATAATAATAATAAAAAAACAGCAAATATGTAATGCTTGCCTTATGTATGCTATTGATTTTAATCTCACAGCTCTAGCAGTCCATTTAGTGCCCGATTGTGCTGATTATGCTTCCGCATTTTGCTCTGAATTGGGGGACGGGCTATTAGATCATTTAGTTGACTCAGCATCAGCACACAGGGGCGTGTACAGGGGGGAGCACAGCTGCTGGCCAATCAGCATTCATCTTCACTGGGCCAACCTGTGCAGATCAGAGAGAACTGACATCACTTCCTGCACTTGGTCTCTTTTTTTTTTTTTTTTTTTTTACAAAAAGACCAAATGGCCTTAGTGACGAAGCCTTGACTGAAGTTTTCCAGTAAGTGGAACACCTAGTGGCAGATTTTATAGCATTGTATTTTACATAGAATACAGGCAAAAATAAATAAATATATAAATAAATGAAGTAAATTGCAAAGTGCATAAACCTTTTAACTAGGGATGGTCCGAACCCGCCGAGGTTCGGCTGAACCCAAACGCTCGGCATCGGATTCCCGCTGTCTGCGCGCTCCGTGCAGCGGGCGGATACAGCGGAAGGAACGCCTGGAAAACTGGGATACAGCCTATGACTATGGCTGTATCCCAGTTTTCCAGGCGTTCCTCCCGCTGGATCCGCCCGCTGCACGGAGCGGGCAGACAGCGGTAATCATTGCGGAGGGTTCGGGTTCGTATGAACCCCGTCCCAACCAGGTTCGGACCATCCCTACTTTTAACCCTCTTCTTAAGGGCAGTTTCACACAGGACGGACCACAGTGGAAATCTCACTGTGAGTTTTGCAGCAAGATCCGTTGCAATCCAAGGTCCTGGCAATTCCTATGTGAATACATGCTTGCAGGGGATCTTTTAGACTGCTGCGAGTATGTAAATCACCTGCCCCCTTAACCCACACGCTGCCGGCGCATACATCATCCATCCTCAATCTGGCTTGCTGCACGGGGTCCCAGCTTCTAACTCTCCCGCCAGCCAATCAGTCAGCTGCCCAGCTGCAGCCACTGATTGGCTGGGTGAGAGAGCAGGAAGCAGGGACCCCATACAGCAAGTCAGAATGAGAACGGGCCTTGTGTGGGTTAAGGGGGCTGGTGATTTACATACTTGCAGCCAGGGTCGCCATCAGGAATTTTGGGGCCCCATACAGCCAAAGTATCAGGGCCCCCTATTAGCAGAACCAATCCCCAAAAATTGCGATGTATCCTTAACCGATGTCTTTGGAGTGGCATGAAGACACAGGGGCTTTGGGTACGTCCTTTTTCCATGCATGAGCCCTAATAATTAAAATAAAAACATGTTGCTCAATCTCCCAGCAGCAGCTACGTCTGTACGCCACTCCAGAGACATTAACTTTGTGGCAGGCACCCTTTAAGAATTACTGTCATTTGAATTAAAGGGGTACTCCAGCCAAAATATGGAGTTATCATATTTAACTATTAAATTGCCCCACAAAAGTTATTTAACATCTAAATATACTGGGGGAGATTTATCAAACATGGTGTAAAGTGAAGCTGGCTCAGTCTCCCCTAGCAACCAATCAGATTCCACCTTTCATTTTCCAAAGAGTCTGTGAGGAATTAAAGGTGGAATCTGATTGGTTGCTACGGGCAACTGAGCCAATTTTACTTCACACCATGTTTGACAAATCTCCCCCAATGTATCTACCGCTTCTGGACGCATAGTGCTATATTATTTGCACTTACTGCGACCAGAAGTCTTGAACTTGAGCTTTTGTCCCATCTCTCTAGCTAGGATCGGGGCTAGGCTAGGAGGTCGCCTTTTCCCCGCCCCACTTCTCGTCTTTTGCAAGACTTGGTAACTGAGCAGATAGTGACGGCCCCTGTCTCTATATCTGATGTTACCAAGTCTTGCAAGAAATGGGATGTGGAGCGGGGAAAAAGCAATCTCCTAGCCTCTTACATGCCACGGCGCTAGGACCATGGCAACCAAGCAAACACATCACAGACCCAAGATGCCGCCCGATCCTAGATAGGGAGATGAGACAAAAGAATTATTTTTATCAAGTTCAAGATTGCAGATAATGAGTACAGACAACATAGCACTATGCAGCCAGAAGCAGTAGAGACAGTATATTTAGATGTTATATAACTTTTGTGGGACAATGCAATAGTTATACATATATAAATTATAGCAGGAGTTCCCCTTTAACTTTTGACATGTGTGCAACATGTATGAAGTTTAGACTGGTCAGGGTCTAAACCCCCTGCAATTGTTACCTATAGTAATGTGCACAATAGTATGGTTCACTCCCCAGCTCAGTGCACAGTCCAACTGATCACAGGAAATGGGCTCCATAGACTATAATGGAGCCCCTCTCCTATAATCAGTTGCACTGCAAGGGCAGTATTAAAACGGCCTGATCACTATTGTAAGTGAGTTCCGATCTGCCAGATCGGTGCTTGCTTGCTGAGCCCATATACGGCTCGATAATCATGCAGCAAGGGCTGTGTGTGTGTGTGTATATATATATATATATATATATCTCATTAGTGATGTCCGTGCAGCCTTTGCCCTATTGTAAAATAATAAACCTTAGCACACCTGTCCATGTTTCCGGTGTACTTCTTGCTTCTGTCTGCAGCTGCCGCTGGAACTTCTGAGCCAGTCTCTAAAGGGACAGGCCGCTCAACCAATCACTGGCCATGGTGGTCCCTTCTCGGTCAGTGATTGGCTGAGCGGCCTGTCATTTTAGAGACCAGCTCAAAAGTTCCAGTGATGGCTGCTGACAGATGTGAGAAGAACATCGGAAGTGTGGACAGGTGTGCAAAGGTTTATTTAATTTTACACATTTATCAGCCAGATCGTTGTAATTTACTTCAACCTAAAAATCATTGGCTGCTGGGCATGCCAATGATTTTTAGGCTGGAAAAAACTACTACAATCAGCCGATGATCATTTCATCAGCTGATCGTTGGTGATAATTTGCCAAATGACCTGATTTGGCAGACTATCGCTCCGTTTAATAGGGCCCTAAGCTGAGCCGGGGGTCTCAGCACTCAGACACTGATGGATCTTAATTTTTCACTTGTTTGTTGAACATGTCACAAATTAATCTAAATGACAAAAAAAGGCTATTTTTTTTTACTGTGCGACCCTGCTGATACAGTATGTCAGTGTAGCCGCCTCGCTCCTCATTTCAGCGCTGTTCTTATTTTTGCAGGTGCCGCTGTTTTGAAACAATTTCATCCAAAATTAGGCTGCATTCACACTACGTATATTTCAGTCAGTATTGACTGAAATATCCCGCCTCTGTCACTGACTGGCTGAGCGGACCTGAGACGTATCGTCTCAAGCTGGAATCGGGGAGGTGAGTGGACGTCTTTTCCCTCAGCCACCTCCTCCCCAGTCCCAGCAAAAAAGTGCCGCCCCCCCCCGCCGGAGTACCCCTTTAAATCTTCAACTTCAAATCTGCGCCATCACATCTGCCATAGCAAAAAAGAAGAGGTAAGGGCGCTTCCTAGTGCAATATTGTATGGTCAGGGGAATATGTGCAGAGGAAAATAGCCTGTGTACACTCACCTTATAGTGTTGTGCAAAAGGTATAGGCACAACAGTATATCAAGCATACAGTAGTTCAACCACCGCAGCTGGGCACGGGATCATCCACACAGCGAATGAAATGAGACAGTAGAAGTAGAACCAGTTCCTTGCAGGACTTTAGGAGCCGAAAAAGGTGATTAATAGTACTTGAGAAAGGCACAAATGGATGTTTGTGCCAAAACGCATCGCTACTACAAATAAATCTCCTTTGTTTTGATACTTGGTACTAAAGTGGCCATATCTATATCTCAACCGCTATTGCGGTTTGAATGCGATAGTCAGCTTCAGGTGATTGCACTACCTGCGCTCCGCACTATTGAGGATCTTTTTCGGCTTCTAAAGTCGTGCAAGGAACCGGTTCTACTTCTACTTATCCAAAACCAGGGGCAAAACTCACAGGACAAAATTATAATGGAACCCACTCCTGGTTTTGATTGAAAAAAGACTGACGGAAATACTATGTGTGAACATAGCCTGAAGGTGAATGGTATTTTTCTGGTAACTAGTAACATGAAGTTTTACCAGCACACAAGGGGTTACAGTGCTGAGTCTATGCTGAGATCAGCAATGGGTTCAGCAGAAAAGTTAGTGGGTCAAAGAGCAACAGACAGAGATAAGAGCGCTCTTCTGTGCTGCATGTACTACAGTATGTGTTTGCTTTCACTCAAGGCTAAGACAATATAGGATTATCTATGAGCGAATGGGAAATGTAACATGTTGTAATGAAATTGTACGTTCTGTTCCAGACTCATTGATTGAATCATGCTACCATTTTATTTTTATCCTATAAGGTCTCATTTTCTGGTGAGTTTAGCATAGTAGCAGTAAGTAGTTGGTGTGCTTCTATATGAGTTATTTCTCTGGAAATCCTTTGCCATGTTTTCTCATAGTTAATCACACTACAGCACTTCCTTCATGAAGGGTCAAGCTACATTTTTTATCCCGGGCAGAATAAACATGAATGTAAGGCTGCATTCACACGTTCCGTGTTCTGTATGGAACACGGACGTGGAGTGCATGTAAAGGACTTCTCCCCCCCGCCCAGGCATTATCTGTGATAAGATGCTAGGAGCAGGGGAACTGTATTCATATGCACCGTGCTGTAATAAAGCAGCCGTGTGGCGCTGTCATTACAGCGCGGCGCATATGAATACCGTTCCCCAGCTCCCATCATCTTATACAGATGCTGCCCGAGCGGGGGGAAGTCTGTTATATGCACTCCACGTCAGTGTTCCGCGCAGAACACTGAACGTGCGAATGCGGCTTTAGAACTATGATAAACTTCTAGAACTCTGAGCAGGGGAGATAGAAAGCAGATGAAAATGCAATTCGGGGTCAGCTGAATTACAACCTCTGAAAGATTGCCATTACTGGCTTTGACCTTTGAAAATTTATAATTCATTATTTCAGTCACTAAATCCAGCAAAACCTTCCACAATTGATAGTATTTCACAATATCAGTACAATAAACCTTTACACACTGCAATTTTCTCCTAGCCACACGCCACTTTACAGTCAGGACTGCCTTTAGGCGACAACCTACGATTTAGTATAAATATAGTATGGGCATTTGTGACACAGAATCTGCATTAATTTTTATATCCATATAAATGTAGTTTTGCCTAGTAAAAATCATTGACCTAGATTTATCAAACTGGTGTAAAGTAGAATTGGCTCAGTTGCCCCAAGCAACCAATCCAATTCCACCTTTCATTTTCAAAACAATCTGTGAGTAATAAAAGGTGGAATCTGATTGGTTGCTAGGGGCAACTGAGCCAGTTTCACGTTACACCATGCTTGATAAATCTCCCCCATTGAGTTAAGTGGGAGTTTCACACTTGGATTATTCCACTGAAACTTCCAGACAGACGGGGTTTTCAATTTACACAATGGCCGTTCTTTTCATAATAAAATGATTTGCATTGAAATCAATGCAAATAATGGCCGTTGTTCACAAAATGTATTGAACAATGGCTGTCAAAAAAATGATCATTGTTTCTGACTGTTGTCCATAGACTTAAATGCAATTTGCATTTAAAACAATGGCCGTTGTTTGATACTCAAAACAATGGTGGTTGTTTAAACAGTATGTGAACATAGCCTAAATTTTTCACCTCTATAAGCTGCTGTGTGAATAAACCCTTAGGCCTGATATTCCTGATAAGAGAGCACCGATGAACTAGATCAGTACTCGCTTACAGAATTACAAGGTTACAATTATCGTGTAACCCTTGCTTTAGTGTAAAATAATAAAGATATATACTTACCTGATCACGTTTCTGAGGGTCCTCAGACCTTGTCTATCGGATTCCCCGGTCTCTGCAGCTGCAGCATGTGATATGTGGCTGGTTCCATTATATAGGCACTGATATATGGCTACCACTGTCTCATCATGGGCACAATTACAAGAGGACTAGATTGGGAACCATTTATCCAACTCAAAAATAATGCTAGCAAAGTCTGTATGACTGACAGCAGCCAGCCTACCTTATGATAAACTGCTAAACTAATCCTGTTTATCATGTCCTAGTGCTTATGAGTGACAGTGCCTTCATTACCATCTATTCAATCCACTCATTTGCTTCTATAGTTACAATAGTATCAAGAGCAACGGAGCTGAACAGACGCAATCAACTTCACAGCCCATAATCTCCCTCTGAGCCGCCCGTCACCTGGGTAAAGGTGTTTCTCTCTTAATGCAAATCAACTATAAGGAATAGGTTTGACAATGCTGCGGTATATAATCCTGCTGATAACAGGCTTAGTCATCTGAACCCAGTACATGCCAAGGAGGCTGGCATGGTGCCCGTCTCATGTCATGATGGGAAAGGGAGTGTAAACTGCCGATGGGCAAGGCTAGTAATGACCTATCTTTACTATAAATTTATTTCGGCACTCGTGACTTTGTAGGAATATGTTGCTGTTTTTTTGTTTGTTTTTTTGCCAAAAGCTGTCCGGGAGCCAAGGTTATAAACTCATAAATGAGAGCAGATGAAAGTATTAAAGGCTTACAGGTTAATGAGAAATAGGAAATATAAGGAAATAATTGTTCAGAGTTGTTTGGGAGCAGAAAAAGTTAGTCATCTTGTAAATGCATCATATTATACGAAGCTTTAGTCGGAATTATATGCCAGAGCTCAATTCACAATCCTACTGGTCAGCACGCTTGGTGACAGATAGCAACAGCTTAGTTAAGTGTCTCTAATGCAGAGAACAAGTAGTTTTTCTTACATCAGATTTGTGTACAGAGCCATGTATAAAAAATATACTTCCCAAAATTACAAGAGCAAGTGATGTGCAGGAAATTATTAAGATTTCAGCCCTGAAGCTTGGGACTACAGCTCTGCACTGTAAAATAGGCTGTAACTCAGGATCAATGTAAGATAGGTGTATATCTCAGGTACATTAACAAGTGAATTTTATTAAAGTAACAAAAAAGAATGTCTCCATAATGCATTACTAAGGAAAGGGGATTGCACATACAACCCAAGATATACAGTATTTGTGTAAGGACACTGGAAAAAGGGAATGAATAGTTGCTGTTAGTTACTTTCCTCAGAAAATCTGATATTATTAAGATTTTTGGATAAGCAATAATATATGAGATCATTTCCTGTAGTAGTTTTATACAGAACGTGCAGAATCATGTTTAACTTGAACGTCAGATCTAGCTCTACAAAAGGGCGTGTAAGCTTCATATTGTATGATTGCTTTCACACTGATCAATAAAGAGGCTCTGGCTTCATTTATTTCTAGAAAAATCTGAATGCAATAAATGCACAGGGGTCAGAATGGTTGCAGAAAAATTCGTTTTTTTTGTTACTTCTCTGTCAGTACAGTGCAAGCCAAGCCTTAAAGCTGTGCTTAAATAAATGCAGACATGTCCATAGTTGTGATCACTTGAAGTCTGAGTGTGGAGACCACCACTGTTCTCTAGCTATAGCCAGAAGAAGTGTGTGATTGTGCGCTTTACTTCCCGGCTCAGCACTTAATCCGTCTTAGTGTACTATTACACCAAGCAATTTTTCGACGACTAACGACTACGATAAACGATCTTAAACGACCGCTATGGCAAACGACCCGAAATCGTTCGCCAATTACATGGAATGATGATCGTTATTTATGATCGTTCTTGAGGTCGTTTAGTCGTCGGTATTGCGTACATTTCAGCTGCGAATTCTTATTCCACCGAACAATGTTCGAACGATGTGCGAACGATCAAACGATAAAAATAGGTCTGGATCCTATTAAACGATCAACGATTTCTCATTGGTCGTTTAATCGTTGCCTGCTATTACATGAAACGATTATCGTTCAAATCCGAACGATTTAACGATTTTTCGAACGATAATCGCTCCGTGTAATACCAGCCTTAGAGTCAGGCTTCGTAGATTTCTAAAGGAACTCATCTCCTGCAATGAGCTGGATTGCACGTCTCTCAGGTATAGAGATCATTGGAGGTAGATGAATTGAACCATCCACAGGATAGGTTATCAGTAACTGATTGATAAGGTGCTGACACTGGGCACCCCTGCTGATCAGCTGATTGCACACACTACACAGTGAATGAGGCTGGAAGCAGTTGTCTGAGTTCACTGTGTAGTGGCTGTTTGTGGTTACTGCAGCTCACCTGCTGTTCACCTAAGCTGCAGGAACACATTGCCCCCACTACATAGTGAATGGAGCAAATTGCATCCTGCCCCATTCACTGGGTAGTGATGGCACTGCCCAGTAACTGATGTGCTATGTTGTGAATAGCTTATCAGTATGTTTTGAATACTGAAAGCCCCTTTAAGTTGAGCAGAGGAGATATTTTAGGCAGGCTGTGTGCTAATGATACACTACAAGCTATGATCTTATGCCACAGCTACAATGTTTGGATAGGTCTTTTTTGTTTCAGGTCCTGATACAGTTTGTAAAATTATGTAAATAACTAACTATCAAACGTATCCCTGAATGAGAACATTTTGGCATGATTTTTGTTTGAGGACCAACTAAATGCAATCCAAGAATAAGAAGTGTGCTGTTTCTGGGTGAACATGGAAACCATTCTTCTCTTGTATAAACGCTTTGTTTTCCGAAATGACAGTTACACTTTAAGTAGAATTCTTAGTCATCCCTCACAGCTCAGCCTTCCAAAATCTGTACATAGTTATGCAACAATAAGAATGTGGAAGATTATTGCATATCTACACAGATATAATATAAGGGTCTAGATAAGAAAGGTGACAGCCCCTGTGGGAGTTATATTGGTGGCCACATATGTGCCTTATTCAGAAATTAATAAAACATAATTCATGGAGGGAAGGACAGGCTTTAGCACCCTCATGTATACTACTGGGGCAAGGGCCCCATTAATGGAGACTTTTCTTTTCTGTAACGCTTCCTGTATAAGACCTGTGACTGCTAAATGTTACATAATATCAGATTAATTCAGTGGAATAACAAAACAAAACAATCACTGAGCTCAAGGAGATCAGCGACAAAAATTCCAATGGAGTACTCACTCAAGAGTCTCCACTGATACATTGCCTACTATAAATTTAAATATGCAAAAAAAGGGGTCGTGGAGCCTCAGTTACGAGTCTCAAAACACGGGAATAGCCAGATATCCCTCAAGAGAAGGAAAGCCTGTTGCCAAGGGGAGCCTCCCAGTGGGGAGATCACCAAACCACCCTGATACGTAGCCCTTTAAGTCCCACTTGGTTGCGAGTATTGGAATATAAACAGGGAAATACCAGGGTGGCCCCTTTTGCGTCAAAGTGTAACTCTGTGGCGAGTTTTGTGACATGACAAGGGTTATCAAGGCAGGCATCCAGCCACAGACAGCTATTTCCCTATTTATGTTCCAATACTCGCAACTGAGTTGGACTTAATACCTTAAGAACCAGGCCTGAAATGACCTTAGGGACTGGGCCAATTGTCACTTTTGCATTTTTTCCTCCTCGCCTTCTAAGACCCAAAACTCTTT
The DNA here is from genome assembly GCF_027789765.1 of Dendropsophus ebraccatus. NCBI lineage: Eukaryota > Metazoa > Chordata > Amphibia > Anura > Hylidae > Dendropsophus > Dendropsophus ebraccatus. Next base: position 84,296,193 of record NC_091457.1, read on the forward strand.
CATTTTTCCACCTAAAGGGCCATATGAGGGCTTATTTTTTTAAGGAGCAGGTATACTTTGTAATGACATCTTTCAACTTGCCATAAAATGAATGACGGAACCCCCAAAATATCATTTATGGGATGAATTTGGGTCAAAAATGTGATTCGCAATTTGGGGAGGCATCCATGTTTACGTAATGCACTTTACGGTAAAACTGTCAATTCTTCTTATATTCTATTTTGCAAATAAATATATTTAAAAAGGCCCTCTCGTGACTCTTATAGCACATTTATTTTTTCACTTACGGGGCTGTGTGGGGTGTCATTTTTTTGCGCCATGATCTCTAGTTTTTATTAGTAACATTTTTTTCTAGATCAAACGTATTGATGTTTTTAACGCTTTTTGTTCATGCTGTTCACCATGCGGGAATAATATTGCTTTATTTTAATAGATCGGACCATTACGCATGCTATGGTATATTATATGTTAATTAGCTTTATTATTTTTCTGTGTTTTATGTATAAAATGGGAAGTGGGGTGATTTTCACTTTTATTGAGGGAGGGGCTATGGGGCATTTTTTAAAACTTTTATAGATTTTTTTATTTTTTTTACACTTTTTGTGCATTAATACATTTGATTCTATACACTGATCACTGTTATGTCCTCCTGCGTTAAGGCCCAGGCAAAGGGGGCATAAATGTACGCCCATGGTCGTTAAGGGGATAATGGGCTATGTATCAAGGTGGTTTAGTGAACTCCCCACTGGGAGGCACCCCTTGGCAACAGGCTTTCCTTCTCTGGAGGGATATCTGGCTATTCCCGTAATTCAGTGGAATGACTGTAATAATATTCTAGAGTAGAACCCGAGAGATGGCAGCTAATTTATTCTTAGTAACTTTTAATCTTATGTCCTATAAAAAGGGCCTTGCATTGACAGGTAACATGCTTAAAACTCTTTGTTATTTTTTGTAGCACCTGTAAATGTGCAAAATTACCATACAGCAAATAACATACTTCAGCTCTGGAGTATCCTATTGGTGGGTCTACAGAACATCTTGATTTTCTTTGTGGAAAACACAAAGGAAAACCTCCATTGCTTTTTCCTTCAAAATCAGCAGATTAACCCTTTGAGAACCAGGCCCAAAATGACCCAGTGGACCGCGCAAATTTTGATTTTTGTGCTTTCATTTTTCCCTCCTCCCCTTCTAAGAGCTCTAGCACTTTCAGTTTTCTATCTACAGGACCATGTAAGGGCTTGTTTTTTAAAGGAATAGTTGTACTTTGTAATGGCGTCTTTCATTTTACCATAACATGTATGACAGAATCCCAAAGTTATTATTTATGAAGATATAAATAGGTGAAATCATAAAAAAGAATGCAATATGGTAACATTTGGGGGGTTCCTGTGTCTACGTAATGCACTATATGGTAAAACAGACACAATACTGTTATTCTATAGGTCAGTCCGAACACAACCATATGCAGGTTTACACAGATTTTTTAATGTTATATATATATTTTTAATGAAATACTTTTTTTCGGCAATTAATTATTAATAAAATGGGCCTATTGTGATGCTTATAACGGTTTTATTTTTTCACCTACGGGGCTGTATGAGATGTCATTTTTTCCGCAATGATCTCTAGTTTTTAACAATACCATATTTGTGAATAATTTTTTTTAAATATATAATGTAACATAAAATCGGTAATCCGTGCACTTTCTTCCTTCTTTTCGTCTACACCGTTCGCAATGACGCTTACATTTTAATATATTGGACAATTATGCGCGCTACGGTATATTATATGTTTATTTATTTTTATATTTTTTATTTATATAATAGGAAAGGGGGGTTATTTCAACTTTTATTAGGGGAGGGGCTTTGGGGTAGTGTGTTAATGATTTTAACTTTTTTTACACATTTTAAGTCCCTTTGGGGGACTTGTACATTCATTACTTTCATTTCATACACTGATCATTGCTATGCCATAGGCATAGCATTGATCAGTGTGATAGGTGATCTGCTCATTAAGCCTGCCTGTGCAGGCTCAGTGAGAAGAGCGCCGATCGGACCGCACGGAGGAAGGTAAGAGACCTCCGGGGGTCCGTTTTAACGATCGGGACCCAATCGGTAAGTGACAGGGGACTCCCCCTGTCACTTACACTTAAACGACGCGCCCGCACCGCAATCGCATTGTTTAAGGAGTTGATGACACGCTGCAGTGCAATCGCTGCAGTCTGTCATTAACGGTGATGCGCCAGCTGCTTACTGCAGCCGGCCCCCACCTGCTATGAAGTGCGCTCCGCTCCGGAGCGCGCTTCATAGCTCAGGACGTACCGGTACGCCCAGAGTCGTCTGGGCACAGACCTCCAGGGCGTACCGGTACATCCTAGGTCACCTAGGGGTTAATGCAAACTAGATTGCCACAGCCGCATACCTCATCTTTTCTGTGTCAGCAGTTTGGACCATTACTCAGCCCTTGGGGTTCCCAGTACCACCATGTGCACACAGTCCTTGGTAGACTCCTCAGAGATATTTATTCATTTGTGTGGTATTATAATACACTGCTCAAAAAGTTAAGGGGACACTCCAATAACACATCCTAGATCTGCATGAATTAAATATTCTGATTGAATACTTTGTTCTGTACAAAGTTGAATGTGCTGACAACAAAATAACACAAAAATCAGCAATGGACATCACATTTATTAACCAATGGAGGCCTGGATTTGGAGTCACACACAAAATTAAAGTGGAAAAACACATTCCGGGCTTTGTGTGTGTGTGTGTGTGTGTATTGTGTGTGGCCTCCACATGCCTGTATGACCTCCCTACAATGCCTGGGAAGGCTCCTTCTGATGGTCTCCTGAGGGATTTTCTCCTAGACCTGGACTAAAGCATCCGACAACTCCTGGACAGTCTATGGTGCAACGTAATCTTGGTGGATGGAGTGAGACATGATCTCCCAGATGTGCTCAATGGGATTCAGGTCTGGGGACAGGCTGGCCAGTCCATAGCTTCAATGCCTTCATCTTACAGGAACGGCTGACACACTCCAGCCACATGAGGTCTAGCATTGTCCTGCATTAGGAGGAACCCAGGGCCAACTGCACCAGCATATGGTCTCACAAGGGGTCTGAGGATCTCATCTTGTTACCTAATGGCAGTCAGGCTACCTCTAGAGAGCACATGGAGGGCTGTGAGGCCCTCCAAAGAAATGCCACCCCACACCATTACCGATCCACTGCCAAACCGGTCATGCTGAAGGGTGTTGCAGGCAGCTCATGGCGCTCCATGGCTTCTCCAGACTCTGTCATGTCTGTCACATGTGCTCAGTGTGAACCTGCTCTCATCTGTGAAGAACCTCCTGTTCCTCCTTGCACAAAGGTGGAGGTAGCGGTCCTGCTGCTGGGGTGTTCCCCTCTAACAGCCTCCTCCACGTCTCCTGGTGTACTGGCCTGTATCCTGGTAGCGCCTCCAGCCTCTGCCAACACTGCCAGCCACAGCAAACTTTCTTGCCACAGCTCAATGAGCCACTTGTGTGGGTTGTAGAGTCCATCTCATGCTACCACGAGCGGGAAAGCACCACCAACATTCAAAAGTGACCAAAACATCAGCCAGAAAGCATAGGTACTGAGAACTACCCTGTGGTCCCCACTGCAGAACCATTCCTTTATTGAGTGTATCTTGCTAATTGCCAATATAATTTCCACCTGTAGTCTATTCCATTTGCACAACAGCATGTGAAATTGATTGTCAATCAGTGTTGCTTCCTAAGTGGACAGTTTGATTTCAAAGAAGTTTGATTTAATTGGAGTTATATTGTGTTGTTGGTGCGTTTACACGGAGCGATAATTCGTCAACTCGAACGATTAACGATTTTGAAGTAACAATGTGTTTTTTATAACGATCAGCGTTTAGACAGAACGATATATAATTTGAAAAAATCGTTATTGCGATCATTTTAAGATCGCTTAAGCCTATCTCACACATAGGGTAAATCGTTGAAAGACTGTTTACACAAAGCGATCTGCGAATTTTTAGCGGACGACCAACAATGATTTAAGAACGTGTTGAAAGATCACAATGAACGATTTCTCGCTCGTCTCTTGATTGTTCGCTGTGTTTACACGGAACGATTATCGCTCAAATGCGATCGTTATCGCGAAAATTTGAACGATAATCATTCTGTGTAAACGCACCATTAGTGTTCCCTTTATTTTTTTGAGCAGTGTATTATACACACATGGATGAACCTCCTGATAAATAGTTGCATCTATGGCTGCCTTGAGTTTGCAGCAAAGTGCTGCTGTTTTACTGTAAGTGCAGTAGTGGTTTTATATAACTGCAATGTACAATCCAGGCAATAACAATGTGGGAGATTTATCAAACACAGTGTAAAGTAGAACTGGCTCAGTTGCCCCTAGCAACCAATCAGATTCCACCTTTCATTTTCCAAAGAGTCTGTGAGGAATGAAAAGTGGAATCTGATTGATTGCTAGGGGCAACTGAGCCAGTTTCACTTTAGCTTACACCATGTTTGATAAATCCCCCCCCAAAGTGTTTACTACTCCCATAATGTCATGTAAATCTGTGCGGTAGCTGGGCACATTTGCTCTTCACTGGGTCACTCGCTCTGGACATGTTTGTTTTTACAGATGTAATGCTGATTGTTTCACATTACTAAGACAGTAAGGAATTCTTGTTAATTTCCTTCACACGTTACGCCTAATGATACCACAGAAACCGTTAAAAAGGCCATGAAATGTATACCTGGTGCTACATCCACAGCCATTTTTATTAACACAGAGGGGACTGTAAACTGGAATTATATATGTGAGGGCTGGCTTAGCATACATGGATAATACTTAACAGTGGAATTGTTAAAAATGTCAAATAAACAGATTATGCACTCAGTAACCAAACTGAGCAATGGATACAACAGATCTGAGAATGACTCCATGATACAACACCTCTCACTCTAAATTCACCATCAAACACCATAAGATAGATAGAAGGCTGAGTAAATTATTTGTCTAGTTCTGATCCTGAGTTAGTTAGAACCTGTATTGTGTTCTAGGGGGGCACGCACTGTTCTGCTGGTGGAGGCAGTGAGCTGCATTGACTGTTCGGTTGGTTCTTACTGATGACAGTCAGCAATCTTGTCATCAGTCACTTCCCTCACAAAATGACTAGTGCATACAAAGTTATTTTGGATTGTATCATGACATCTTTTCATAGCTGATGCTGCTTTCAAATGGGCACGGTTACTAAAAATATCTTTATGTCTGATGCCATGTCAAAAGTTATTGATTGCAGAGGGTCTCACTGCTGAGGCCCACTCTAGTCAGAAGATAAAGCCATGGGAGAGCTGATGGCAGTACGATGCACTCCTGGGCCGGACGTGCAGTTCATCAATATTCTCAATGTAAGTCTATAAGAAAATATTGACAAAAAAGTGGCTGGCCAGCGAGAAGATTGCGCTACCGCAATCTCTACACGGATATATCTTCTAATCAGAGAGGGTCTCAGCAGTGATCAATAACTTTTTAAATGCCCTAGTAAACAGGCTACCCTTTATCTAAACCTCCCTTAACATCCTTTCCCCAGAGCTGATTATCAGGAGACAACTTATCCTATAAAAAGCAGGGGAAATTATGGTAGGTCATCTGAACATGGTGCTGGCTGCCAATTAAAAAAATTTAAGCACTTTCCAACAAGATTCAAGAGTCTGAAAGATCACTAATCCATACATACAATGGTAAACTACAGTTTTTACTACAATGTTATTTAAGGCAAGGGCTACATGGCAATACTTTCCTACGATTTACGATTTTGAAGATAGAAGTGTGGTCACATGTAACTTTTCTTCTTTGTTGGTAATGCTGTGTTGTTGTTTAGCCTTAGCCCTAGAAGAAAGTATTCATCATATTTAGATTTGATATGTGAATCTAACTGCATCACAATAAAACTTTAACTTAAGACGCGTAAAGTAACTTAGGATGCAAACCTTAAAGACATCGAATTAAATAATCAAGGACAACACAACAGTAAATCAGACTTCTATCTGTAAGTATTGATGAGCGATGACTGCGTTTTAGAGAATGCTAAGTTGTAGAAATAAACATAATGTTCCAGAAACTTTAAAAAATCTACAATCCACGCATAACAAAACCTGTTTCCAGTTTTTGTTATGACATGGTTACATAACCAGAAGAACATTGCAGGCTGTTGGCTGAGCACATCCTCCTTTGTGCCAGGTAGGAACGTGCCGGTGAAGGACAGTCGGTAACCACAGATTAAGGGCTACCCTCTTTGATTTGATGCAGATCTGACCACAGGATATGTGTACATTCATCTTAGGTCAGATAAGTAGCTTGTGCTTCCTCTTTTGTGAAATCACCATTTAGCAGGACCCCCCGATGTGACATGGCCTCCTCTGGCCTTAGCATTAGTGGTTAGAAGAGGTTTCTTCCAAACTTTTCTCTTAGAGGATATAAACATTACAGGTTTGTAAAGGTCTGACCACAGATCAGTTATATGTCATAACAGGAAAGATGAGACTCAAGATATTTCTTAACCAGAATTTCCAGATCATAGAGGACTCAACCAGCCACTAGCTCTATAGATGTAACCGACAATCCTTATCTGTATTGCATGGAAAACAGAGCATGTCACCATGCCTGATTTCCAGGCATAGCCTTGGGTTTTAAAGATTTGTCCATGGAAACTGTTGAAGAATGTCCAGAAATATTAAACCAAATCAACTGTAGATGTGAAATAAAGCATGTTTGCAATTCTTTTTTTATTTGTTTTAATGCTTTAGGGCATCTTTTTAGTCTTTTGCTCATTGAAAAATGAGACTAAACACAGGACGTCCCGGCCATTTACATGCTCACAGAGAACGCAGTTATGTGACTGGTCAACAGAGAATGTATAGGAAAAGTCTATTTGGTACCTAATGTACAAAAATGTAACAGCGCAACTCTCTCTCTCTCTCTCTCTCTCTCTTTATATATATATATATATATATATATATATATATATATATATATATATAGTCAGGACCCTGAGCATTTAAGACTTGCCTATGATCCTTTCAGTAACCCTTACATGCCATTCAATCAGCACTGTAAATGAATTCTGAACTATCCTTCCAAGTCCATACATTACACTGTAATATTCCCAGTTATCACAAGGTGAACGGGTCATAGGATAATTAACAGTGTTTACTGCCAGGGCTGATTAGGCTTGGGCTTGATTAATGTTCCACCCAGTCATTGTCTTTTTGATAAATCAAAACTATTAAAAGGAGGCTTGGAGGAGCTCGAACGTACCTTCCCAGTATAATTCACTAGGCTCCCACCTTTGGCTAGACACCATTTACTCTAATTACCACTGTTGACACAAGGATCAGGTATCCATGACTCATCAACATGAACCTTTTCATGGCAGCTGCCAATACATCAATAAACAGATTACTGATCTAAGGAAGACCAGCTAGAAAATACTGTTGGCTGCTGGTTAAAGGGCTCAACACAATGAGATGCAAGGGCATTGCCCCCTGGAAGACATGAATATGCAAAAAAAAAAAAAAAGTCTATGGAGCCTCAATTATAAGTGTCAAAAACAATGGATTAGCAAGATATCCCGCCATGGTAAGGAAACCTCCAAAACCACAATATTAAGTGGCCCTTTCAGTCAATATCCAGCTCAATTATGAATTTTAGGAGATCAATGATCTGTTTATCATATTGGTCTACTAGGCATTGTTCCTACCTAGCCAGAATCCTAATCCACACTGATGAGGGGTAACACCCCGAAACAGCAGTCTGTGCATAGATATTGGACTTTGGTAGTTCCCTTGTCATAGCCTCAGACTTGTAAATGAGTCGGATATTGACTGAAAGGGCCACTTAATGACGTGGTTTTGGTTGTCTCCTTACAGGATTCACCCCTTGGCTTGGCCCATGTTTTGAGACCCGTAGAAAATGCATGAAAAGGAGAAGAAACATCACAAAAACAGAACAGGAACTACTTTCAAAAGTTAAAGGCAGAGGGGGCTTGATCTTTCCATAAAGTAATGGCATATCAATATGATATGCCATCAATTCACTACTGTAGGGATCACAGAGGTCAGAAATTCCACCAATAACACAATAAATGGGGCCATAGTGCTGATTTAGCACTGTATCCCCTTTATGGTTTTCCCGTTGTATAGTGACCCTGGGACATGTGGTTGTGCAGAGAACTACAGCGTAGCTCCATGTAAGTGAATGGGACTGGCTGTAGTTTCTTGCACAGGCAGGGGGCCAGAAGTTCCATTTTGTAGGGGAAAACCCAGCTTTTTTTGACTGGTGTCGGTCGCAGAGGTTGTAAACCCAAAGATCGTATTACTTTAGGAGATGGGAAAATGTCTTACGTTGTACACTTATATTTACTCTTCTGATCTTTAACTAATCTGCAGGTATGGCTGATAAAAGAAAGTTTGGATATAGATCCATTGGCACAGGAATTGATCAGATCAGAAGGATTCTGAAATTTAAAGCTATGATTAATTTAAATTGCAAAAAAGGGCATAATAACAAACTATTTTACTACATGGCCAAACTTGTAACAGTAGCAAGTAAATTCAGGACCTAATATTATTTAAGTTAAGGTTAAGAGTATTTCAGGTTATGTTTGTTTCCATTATGTTCTTCCTTTCCATCATCCAAATTTATAATTTAGTGTATCTATATTTATTCTGGTGTAATATTTTTTTTTGGCTACTTATCTGAGAATAGTTTGCACTGTCCATAGGCTACGTTGCGTGGCATCTACCTAGGTGACCACACACCTTGTATTCATATATAAAGGGTTTTCTTCTGAACTATTATATTTAATGTATGTCAAATAAAGGTTATTAAGTTTTAGCTTACATACCAAAGTTTTTAATAGCATGTGACATCAGGTGTACATCTTTTGGATAACTCAGTGGTACGCCCCCTACCTGCTATCCCTGCTACCCTAGCTCTATCTGTACATGCTCAAATCACAGGTTGACATTATTTTTGTCTTCTGACACTTTACATTGGACGTGACATTGGAATAACATGTCAAATCCCATCTCAAACTTATTTTTAAAATGATTTAAATAAAACAGAGTACTGATGGTAAATCACCTATTATAAAAGTACCAGGCAAGCAATTCTGAATACAATGAGGCATAAGGATGGTAACACAAGAGCAAGCAAGGACTTGTCCCTCCATCTGACTGGGAGCCCATTTGCAATTAGACATTTATCGGCACCCCTACTCTCAGAGACAAAAGGTCTATTTGCAGACCTTAAATTATTGCACTAATTATACCTCCTGGCCTTTAACATCGGCCAAATTACATTAATGACATGTTGCAGCAGAGAAGGGAGTTTTATTTCATGAAACTAATAAGATCATTTCAAAGCCAAAATCTAACAATCATTTAAAGAATGACAAGCAATTTCAGTCTCTGTGGTCAAATGAAAGAGCATGAACTTCACATCATATTTCATTAGAGATCTCAGCAGGGAACTGATGTGAGCCCATCCTCTACACACGTACTAACAGCAAACTAAGTGAATACATCCCCTCGACGCTCTTATGATAGTAGAATCCATTTTCTTGTGGAATAGAATACTGGCTTACTGTAAGGTATGTGTTCACATGCTACAGATTTCCTGCTGATCAATTGCAGACAATGTGCAGTGTTTTTAAGCCAAAACATCTGCTGCAGGAAATCTGCAGCATGTGAACATTCCCAAAAAGAGTTTTTTTGCCATGCCATTTTGACATTTTTTTTTAAATCAACATTACAAAAAAAAAATAGAAATAATTGGTACAACTACACATGCACAGCAAGGGGGCAAAAATTGTCATAACATTTAGAGCCCCAAACAACCTAAAAATTCACTTTATAGTTATTGTTCCATCTCGGCAGATAAAAATGGAGAGAGTAAACGGCTGCCCTGATCCTCCTCTCAGTAGGTATTCCATTTTCCTGATAGGACACCACTTTCAGTTTGTGGATGGACTGGAGGTCCCTTTCTCAATGTAACAATATGAGACTCATTGAATGTGACTCAGCAATGCAGCAGGGACTTGAGCAGGTGCTCTACTGGGAAAATGGAGCCTTCATAAATGCATCTGTCTGTGCTCCCATGCTTTTCTCTTCACCATGGTCAGGGAGGCAAGACCCCATCTTCATGGAAACCTGACTGTCACAAGCAAAGCACGGGCATCCGATTACTGGCTGAGGTGTGTTACCACTCTGGAGCCAATAACGAGCAGCCCAGCTCTAGAATTATGGCTGGAGGGAGATTTAGGCAATGGCCAACAATTCGGGGCAGCTACTTAGTGATTAGCTGCCTATACTTGTTGGTCATTGCCCATATCACCAGTGTTTTCCCTGCATATCTTCAGTGTTTCTGACCTTGCTACCTTCCCGAATCCTGATTTAGTACCTCGAGTGTTTACTGATATTGATTCTGCCCCTGCTTTTGTTACCTGTGGTGGCTAATTAACTATTTAAATGCCGCTGTTAAAACTGACAGCAGCATTTCAATACTGTTAAAAAAGGGATCAAGTGGTAATCTAGTGGTAAATTACCTAGTGGTAGATCGGCTTCTCACGATGTGATCGCAAGAAGCCGATCTGTCATACTTACCTAGAAGGGCCTCAACGATGTAAGGACAATGGGCGGGGCGGGGCAATCGATTACTAGGTGCTTCAGCAGCCTTTAGTAATCGAGAGCCGAATACATAGAAAGCAATACATACAAAAAAGTTTTTCGTTATTAAAAAAGGTCATCCCATAATAAAAAATAAAATCACCCCCCTCTTCCCATTTTATAAATAAGAAAAAAATAAAATAAAATAAACATATTTACTATTGCCTGCATGTGTAATCACCTGAACTATTAAATTATTACATTCCTGATCTTGGACAGTAAATGGCATAAGCGCAAAAACCTGCCAAAGCACAAAATTGATGATTTTTTTGTTACCTTACACCCAGAAAAATTTCAATAATAATATTATAAATAATAAAAATGATGATAATAAGTGATAAAAAAAAGTTGCATTTATGCATTTGAGGTACCAATAGAAAGTACAGATCATGATGCAAAAATTATACCTCAAATTCTCCCATAGGCTAAAAATTTAAAGCTTTATAATGATCAGAATATATTTTTAACACATTTATATTTTAAGTTTTATTTACAGAGAATTGCATTTAGACTACTTCAGACCTGTCAGTTTACTTTACAAATAAGAATGAATAATTTTTCTTTGCAACGTTGCTTTTAATTTTTGGTTGTATTACATTTGTGTTATACATATATATTGCTTCACTGCATACATACTTGGTTAATACTGAGCTACTCCACTGAAGGTCATCACAAGGTTACAATCACTGACTTGACTGATATGTCACAATGGGTGAGCAGCGCTGTGCAGAGGGACTGAGAAAAATATCACACATGTACTTTACAAGCTGAAGTGCAGTTTCCAGCTGTTTTCCATTTTCATCTAGCCAGCAACATATGTATGTGGAGAATCAGGGAAGATCTGTAGATCTGCATTAATTACTTTTTCACTGTAGTGAAAGTGACATCTTAGCTGCCTGCATCAGTGCATTACAAACAGCAGGGAACCTGCCATTGATCCATGTGCATTGATTATTCTTGTCCTTTGTCATAAATGATTTTTAATTATGACTTCCCTGTAAAATCTTTAAAAACTAAGTTACACAAGCACTGGTGTAGATATAGCGAGTGCAAAGGTTACAGTTTCAGAATGGTTCTTTTAGCTGAGGGCTTTGAAAGACAATAGTATTTTTAGGGTGCTGTCTCTTCAAGGTGGAATGCACAATAATATTAATACTGTAAATGACAGTGTAGTCTTACAAATTAATATGTCAGTTTTACATGTATGTATTGTAGATCCTGCCCACTGTGGGTAGCTGTGAGCATCAGGTACAGAACATGCATCAGCTTGACACTACAACTCCGCAAGCATTTGCTATAGTGCTGGAAAAAGCACTATACTGTAATTTGTATTCTTTATTCTTCTTCTAGCTAACTTTTCTGCAATTAATACAGGCCAAACCACTTTGCGCACAGACTCTGTTAAAACTGCGTTTTGAAGCCCTTGGCAGTGACAGGTGTGCTAAGTATTTTTGGATTCGATCGTATTCGTCATTTTAAAGAAATTTACATCTAAAGACCCAAAAATGAATAGTGAAATTCACTGCATGTCACTGCAACAATTAATATTATTATTATTATTATTATTATTATTATTATTATTATTATTATTATTATTATTATTATCTTAAAGTAGAAAAATAGTGGCACTCACCAAATTTGCAGCAATTCCAAAGTTCCTTTATTAATAAAAACAAAACGTCATAACAGCAAGTAAGATGCCAGTAAAAAGGAATGTGTGTTGCCGGCAACACACATTGGTATTCACTGGCGTCTCAACTGCTGTTATGATGTTTCATTTTTATTAATAAAGGATCTTCGGAATTACTGCAAATGTGGTGAGTGCCACTATTTTTCTACTTTAAGATGTTATAAAGTTGAAGACTATGTATCGTTAGCTGAGGACCCCACATAGACTCTTACCTATTCCATCTACCTACAAGTATTCACCCTTTGCATGCCAGCAAAAAGCATGTTTCATTGGAAGGTAATCCCTGCTGTGCTGGTGCTTTCTCTTATTACTATATATTATTATTGTTATCCTCAAAGGGAAATAAAGTTACTCTGGCTGTGTTATAGGGCGATTGCAACCTGCACCTCCAGTGTCTGAAAACAGAAGGGAAGTTATGCAAGGCAGATGGCATTTTATTCATACCAGCAGCTATTATTTATGCTTTTCAGAATATCTTTAAGGTATTTCCATTAGTCTATTGGTCAGTCTTTTTGCAAGCAAAACCAGGAGTGGATTGAAAACACAGGAACTGTGCAAATTTACCCATTATAATTTTGCCCTCTCAGTTACACTGCTAATTTTGGTTAAAAAAAATTCTGAACAAAAGTTTAGGCTATGTGTGAACATAACCTAAACAAAATAATCACATTAAAGTTTCAATCTTTACTAGTTTTACTAGTTTAGATTGACTCAAGATTAAAGCACGGGAAGTACTATGTTCCAATGAAAAGGTATCAATATAAATGAATAAAAGGCTAACTGAGGGAAAATATAGTTTAAAAGGTTGCAGCACCAGCTGGGAACATGCCCTGTGAAGTACAGTTATTTGATGTGTTTAGTGTGTTGTCCATGGTGCTGAACACAGAGCTGAACTAAAATCAAATTTCGGTGTTGATAACATTTAACTTTTCCTGTCTTCTTTGATTGACCGCCTTTCCACTGAATGACAATGGCCATCAAAGTGTAAATAACAGACGTTATTTGCGCCATGACAGTTGCTGTATTCAAACACAGATGTAATTTTTACATAATGTGAACCTAGCCTAATCCTGTTAATGCAGGATTTGTCTGTTACCCATGCATTTTACAATATTATAAAAAGTAATATTAGATCTCCAGAGATCTCTATAGCATACAGATTCCTCAAAAACTTGAACAGGCATAGAAAACATTTTTCATGTGTAATCAATCTATAACAGACATTCTTCTGGCTTTACTGGTAACTTCCCTACGTTTCCCAAGATCTTAGATGTTGAGAAATCAGCTACTTTACCCCAAAATATGCTCCTATAAATCTACACAGATAAAGTTCCTTTACAAATAGTGTTCATTTAAAGTATGAGGTATGAGTGCAGGATCAGACTACACAGTGATAGTTTGTAGTCTGGTACCATAGTAAACACAAGTCTCCACAGAAACTGTAATCAAAAATAATTTTAATCAGGATCAATAAAATAAATCAAGATTACTTGGAAAGTTGCTTCATTTATTTTTATGTTCACTGCATTGATACAACACAAAATGGTTGCACAGTTTGATACAGTCTTAAAGATTGTATTAAGAAATACAAAAACTAGCAATTCCCTAAACTACTCATGTAGAAAACTGTATGGAATTGAAATCTCCTACAGCAATCATGTAAAACAGTCATGTCAAACTCTGGCCCGCGGGCCAAATCTGGCCCATGGTGCCATTATTTTTGGCCCTCAGGCAATTCAGAGTTTTAATTACATCTGGCCCACCATGGCTACTATATAAGAGATTATGAGGGAGGGCTGGCTACTATATGAGACTACTGAGGAGGGCTGGCTACTATATGAGACTATTAGGGAGGGCTGGCTACTATATAAGAGACTATGGGGGAGGGCTGGCTACTATATGGGACACTTGGGGGCTGGCTACTATATGGGACACTTGGGGGGCTGGCTACTATTAGGGCACTATTAGGGGGGCTGGCTAATATGTGGGGCAATTTTTGGGGGATTGGCTATTATATGGGTTGGGGTTTAAAGAGTCACTGTCGTATTTTTTTTTTTTTTTGCAGAAATCAATAGTCCAGGCGATTTTAAGAAACTTTGTAATTGGGTTTATTAGCCAAATCTGCCATTATCTGCATGTAAAAAGCCTTTTCCCAGGTCCCCCCCTCCTTCATCTTTTTCATCCACTCTGAAAAATCTGAAAATTGTGACTTGTTGCAGGAGACGTACCCTGTCTGTTCTAGGGAGAGGGGAGGGGGGAGGAGGAAGGAGGGAGTTAGCCGGCAGCAGAAAGCAGATAACAGAGGATTACAGGCACAGAGCTGGGTGACAGCTGTAATCCGAGCTCAGACAGGTCACTGGTGACTGTCACAGGAGATATCTCGTGAGGGATTTGTAGATTAACTCTTTGTTGTCCTGTTTTGGTCTTTTCTTTAGCTCTCTCCATAGGAGAACAATGAAGACAGGGGAGAGAGCTTCAAACTGCTTTTTCATGATAAAAATGCATTTTTCGGATAATAAACCCAATTACAAAGTTTCTTAAAATCGCCTGGACTATTGATTTCTGCAAAAAAAAAATTCACGACAGTGACACTTTAATCATTTCATAGCAATTTATCATAGTGCACGAGGCTGGGAGACGGACACCACTGACAGTGCCAGGAACAACGCACGCTGGTCTGGCAGTGCCAGGACCGCTGCATTCGTGCTTCAATAATTATCATGGTTGGCCCGCGACTTTGTCCAATTTTTTAATTTTGGCCTACTGTGTATTTGAGTTTGACACCACTGATGTAAAACATTCACCGTTATTCCAGCAGACAAGCCTGTGTCAGGCTATGTTAACACAAGGTCCAAAAAAGGAAAAAGGCGTCTGCTTTTTGTGTTTAAAATTACGTCCGTTATTGCATCATTTAATTGGCTTGACTAAAAATGCATTAAAGTCTATAGAATAACGGACGTCTTTTTACACATTGTGTTGAATGAGTCCGGCTCAAAAGACGTCCGTTATTCAATACAATGTGTGAAAAAGACGTCCGTTATTCCATAGACTTCAATACATTTTAGACAAGCCCACAAACACAAAAAGCGGACGCCTTTTTTCTTTTTTGGGCTATGTTCACACAACGTCAAAAATAAAGAAAAGGCGGTCGATTTTCATATTTACAATAACGTCCGATTTATTTGACTGCAATGGCAATGCATTGAAGTCCATGGGAAGACGGTGCACACAGTGTATTGAATAACGGAGGTTTTTGCCGCGGGCGTCAAAATAATGGAAACGATCATTGTTTTCGGACGTCTTTTGCAAACAGCATACTTTTTTTTATTAGTAGTGTACACACCGGTTTTCTTTTGTTACCGTTCTTTCTCAGTTTTTGCTATTAAATTCAATGGACTTTTCCATTAAGACACACCCAAAGGGCAATTAGTAACTCCAAACTAAAATAATGTGCAAAAAGAGGAGGCCAAACAGCTAAATAATGTCCGTTATTTTAGACTCAAAATAATGGACGTCATTTTAAACAGAGCAGAAAAAACGTTGTGTGAACATAGCCTTGGATGCTGTGTGAACATAACCTCAGCCTGTGCAGTTCTATAACCTTTTTTTAATGCATGCACAGACGCTTTATTTTTATGGAACACAAGATAAATCAAATCTCGGTTTCGTGCATGCCTTCGAGCTAACAAGACAAGTTCAAGTCTTGTGATCAAACCACAGTATCTATTTCAAATACCCCAGTATATGAGTCTCCTTTCAGATCAACGCTACGGCCAAGTTGGACAGAATACGTCCCATTGTTCCCCTCTGCTATACCTATGGGGCTTTGCTGCACTTATTTAATAATTGCAGTTTTGAATTTCATGGCTTACATTTTGTGTGCGTCCAGTTGCAAACCTATGAGTCACTCCGCTTCCAGGGGAGCTGTCGCTTGACAGGTTTAGTGCACACCGGGGTAACATCAGAGGTTAATCAGTGATTATAGGCCAGATGATGGCGTTCACATGTTTGCCTAAAATCACACCCTGCCTGCAAAAATACATCGGACTTTGGAACTTTAGGGGCTATTTAATTATTATTTTTTTTTTTTAATAAATCCATATTCGGTTCAAAGATCCTTTACAGGTTGTATATTGATCCATAGATAGAAGTATTGAACTAAGAATATCCTGTCACCAGGTTTTATGATGCTATTTAGTTATATGCTATTTATATGATGCTGTTTAGTTATACCATAGCAATTTCTGTAAAGATTTGCCCAGGAAATACCTTATTGCTATATGGTGAGGGAAAGAATAATAGTCCCTTATAGTGTGCGAGTTTATAATTTGTACATTCTAAAGCCTTTGTGCTTCTGGTATCCACGGTATACATTGGACAATACTATAATCAGAATCAGTCAGACTCTTTCAAGCGGTTCTGTCAGCATGATTTTAGCATACCATCCAAGCACATGGTACAAAAGATTTCCTCACCCTCTGCTGATATGTTTTTACAGAAATCAGCCCCTCCAGCCCAGACATATGCTTTCTTTGAAAAGCAAATCAGATCATAACACCCAAGGGGCGTTCGTTCCCCAGGGCTGCAAAAGCCCAGCATGGTCTAGTCCCTCCATATAAGATTTACCCTATGCTCTGTAATGAAGGTCCACACTTCATTGACTGACCGCCTGTTAGCTGTCTTCTGTATAGCCCCACCTCCTGAAATCTTGTGCAGCTGCTGTGTACAATACCCCTGGCACATTTGAATGAATGTGACACTGTCACCCCCTTTTTGCATTATGACTTCTCTACACAGGTGTAAAGGGTAAATGTTGCAGTTTTCATACCTTATTTTAAATCATACGTCATGGTGCTTGTTCCAATTAAAAGTTATCTTTTATCATCTGCGATTGTGCCACCTGGGTGGGGCTTCTCCACCGAAGCGCCACTTAGCCCCACCTACAACAATGCCGTAGACCCCTATGTGATGTCATAGCTATGTAGGCCCCACCTTCTCAATGGTCATTAGAATGGGCTGGCCTAAAGGTCTCGGCCCCACCCCCTCTAGGTCGGACCATAATAATGGCCGCCAAGGGAGTGGGGCCTATGCGCTGATGACACTGCAGAGGGGCGGGGCCTACAGTGGCAATGTGGGCGGGGCTAAGTGGTGCTGCCGCCATAAAGCCCAGCCCAGGTAGCACAATCCACAGATGACAAAAGATCACTTTTGACTGAAACAAGCACAATGACGTATGATATAAAATGAGGCATAAAAAATACAAAATGTATCCTTTACACCTGTGTAGAGAAGTCATAATGCAAAAAGGGGGTGACAGTGTCTATTTAATTACACTTTCTCCTGGCAGCCTTACTTCACAGCACAAAGTGGTAAAAGAGGCAGCCAGGAAAACTGGCCCAGCTCATCCACTGAAATCCCCAATTCTCCCGGCTGTATACAATACCCCCCAGATGTCAAAGGTATTCTTTACAGTGGCAGTGCAAGGTTTCAGACAGTGGGGCTACAGAGAAGACAGCTGAGGTTATTTTCACACCTAGGGGGAGATTTATTAAAATGGTGTAAAGAAGAATTTGCTCAGTTGCCCCTAGCAACCAATCATATTCCACCTTTCATTCTCCAAGGAAGTTGTGAAGAAGTGGAATCTAATTGGTTGCTAGGGGCAACTGAGCCAATTCTACTTTACACCCCTTTGTTAAATCTCCCCCATAGAGTTTAATTTGCATTAATTAGCACTATTTTGCTAAGAATTGCACAATTTGCAGTAAAATAGCGCTATTTTGCCACAGTTTTGTCAAAATAGATTTAAAATTAGCAATTTCAAATGCTAATTAAACGCTATGTGTGAACATAATCTAATAGTCTGTCAATCAATATAGTGAGCATTGACTACAGGGCACGGGGGTGTTATTACACAGTGATAGGGCTCGACCACACTGGGCTTTTGTACCAAATTACGTATCAAAGAGAACATGCACTTCTTGGTATTGGAGGGGCTGATCTCAATGATCATTTGTATCACTTGCTTGGATGCCATGCAAGGATCATGCTGACAGGAAAGGCCAGCCTTCGGGCTGCAAGGTAAGGGGGCGTCCAGACTACTGCAGCTGATTAAACTGATTAAACTGTGTGGCCTGCCACTACGCTATACTGTACATTAAGAGACTGCAGTGCCTGGCACGGAAAAGTCTGCTCTGGCTCTTTAACTGTGAGGCTCATAATGAGTGCTCACAGTTAAATGATGTGGCGACCTCCTGTTTCAGGACAGTAGATTTAAACTGTTTAAGAAAATGGCCCTTAAGTGTGCACTGACTGGCCACAAAAGCTTCACTTTAAATGAATATATTCTCAGTTAGGATATTTAATAATTCTGCAGAAAATATAAAAACACTATGAAATATAAAAGATAATCCTTTTTTCTGTATGACAACAAAAGTGTGACACAATGAAAACCCATCTATGTGTGACTCCGAATCTTATAAACACCACTACTTTGTGTCTCAAGCTCAGGAAGTTGCAGGAAAATTACAGTTTGACTTTCTTGTCGCAAACATAGGAGATTTTTGCACAATACAAGAGGTACATGAGCACACGTTATAATATATAGGCTAGTAAGAGATTAGACATTTATGGACGTTTACAATGTCTGTACTGTTGCCCGGTTGCTGGTTTTAGGTGTTGTGCGCAGCTGGTGGGCTCTGGTGTTTAGGGGCAACTTGTCACTGTGGCCAGGAGCGGTAACACCCACCTGCGGACACATGGGCACCGAGTCCTGCACTTAAACAGGAGTTGAACATTACTGGAAATATCTTGAATGCAATACAGAATACACAGAGACAACTGCTCATAGGTGCTAGTACAAAAATACAGACTTTAGACCGCCTTCTGCCTACACAAGTTCAGAGACCGCTTTGTGAGGTAGTAAGAGTCCTAGGCCTCTGTCTCTAGGTTAAGCTTCCACTGAAGATTTCCCCAGGTGGACGAGCATACCTCAGTAAGGTAATTTAGCTCTCAGCATCTTTACTTTACTGTGGATCAGTCCCTCCTACTTTCCTTAGGGGGTGACTGTCCTGACTAAAAAGATTCTCGGCGTAGGCAAGAGTTGGTCCTAATCTTCCAGTTACCCACTTCTGAAGCTTAGCACTGCATAGTGGGTACAAGTCTAGCCTAGACTGGACATTCCTCTCCCTTCTCTAGCTAGATCACAACTATCTACCCATAGAAATAAAGGGTAAGAGAGTGCAATAAGAGTAGAGTGGGGCCATCTGTGATTGGATGAACACAGCTAAACCTTTGTAAGACTGCAGCTATGCACAGTAGGGAGACACCTAGTGGCTTGAGTGGAAAACACTGCTGCCAGCACTTGATGTGACACCTAAGAGGGTTACATTCTGACTGGCAGTAAAAAACCTAGTGACTTCTGTACTAGGACACTACATCTGGGAAAAAAGTGTTAAAGGGATTTTCAGCGCAGTGCACAGTTGCCTGATGAATTATCCACAGCATAATTAGTCAATGATCATTGGGGTGCCAGTAAACAGGACCAGGAACAGATGTCTCTATTTACTTTCAATGTGTAGTGGTTGTGACATATAACTGCAGCTCAGCTCAGTAACCAGTTCCGATAACTACACCGTGAATAGAGACAACTGCTTCTGCCCCCGTTCACTGTGTAGTGCAGGTGCTGGGGGAGGGCATGGCAATGAGTGACCAATGAGCTATCGTTTGGAAAGTACATCAGTCTGTTTTGAGCAGAAAACCCTTTACTAGTGTTAAAGGGGTAGTGCGGCGCTCAGAAATTATTCACAGAATAACACACATTACAAAGTTATACAACTTTGTAAAGTATGTTATGTCTGTGAATCGCCCCGTTCCCCGTGTCCCACCACCCCCACCCGTGTACCCGGAAGTGTGGTGCATTATACATTACCTGATCCGTGTCGAGGGCCGTCCGCCATCTTGTGCCAAACGTCATCTTCGGACGGACGGCCGAGTCGCTGCCGCCAGTCCCCCCTCCGCCGCGTCACAACTGTGCTCAGCTGCGATTGGCTGAGCACAGTTATGCTCAGCCAATCGCGGCTGAGCATCGGATGACGCTGCAGAGGGCGGCCAGCATTCGGGACAGTCGGAGCTGTTCGCCGTCCGCCCGAAGAAGACGTCACTCGCTGAAGATCGGAGACGGGTGAGTATAGTGCACCACACTTCCGGGTACACGGGTGGGGGTGGTGGGACATGGGGAAGGGGGCCATTCACAGACATAACATACATTACAAAGTTGTATAACTTTGTAATGTGTGTTAGTCTGTGAATAATTCTTTACCGTCACACTACCCCTTTAAGCGAACGTCATGAAAGTCTCTTGGGACTCCCATGGGCGGCATGAATTTTTTTCAGACGCGGAGAGTAAAATGCTGAGCATTCAGGCTCAGAGAAGTTGCCGAACACAGACACTTTCATGAAGTTCACTCAACACTACCTCTTACTCATACATAGGCAAAAGATAATAACTACTGTATGTCCATCATTTTTGTGGTTAGTCTGTAACGATCATTTATGTCAATCTCCCGTGAACTTAAGGAGTGGTTATAGAGCTCAAATAATTCTTCTGAAAAAAGTTTGCTGTGCTTGTTCTGCGGCAAGGGATCATTCCAAGATAGGTCATGCATCAAATTGGGGTCATGATAAAAGTAATGCATAGTTTTATGAGGATTGTATAAGAGCAACAAATGAATTTTGCAAAACATTAGAACGCAATGAATATAACCTAACCACAAGCTCTGATGTAACTACACCAAGAGGATAATTCTTTAGTGTTATAGGGTTGTGTCACAGTCACTGCCATAATGCTTACCTCCTGTGATGCCATCCGGAGCAGTGAAATTCATTGCCTTTAGTAGAAGTACCATGACAAAAAACACGGATGTAAAGAGAGGGCAGACTGAAAGGTCTGTGTTGGACCTGAAACAAAACATGTGGATCTATCAACTCCACCACTACTGTATTTAGGAGAGAAATTCAGAATTAGAAAAACAGCGATAAAATACTGTGTGGCTGTGTAGAACTAATCTTTAATAGTACCTACAAATGTTTGTCTGGGGCAGAGTACGTGTTTATTCTGCACCAGTATACATATATAGTGCGCTCACATTACATCCTATTGATCTCATTGAAAAATGCTGTAGTTTATACAGTGTATTTTGTTCTTTTCATTTGAAATATGTGTCAAATAAGGAAAATAGAAGTTACATGTCTGCACTTATTGTATTGGGTTGTTGGGTTTGTTTTAAAATTGTTTTAAAAATGCACTTCAAATATGCATAAAAACATGCAAGCAAAATAGAAAAACACCTCGAAAAGTTTGTTTTAGGGTATAAACCCACACACCGTATATGCAGCGTATTTACTGCTGCGATATGCAGCAAACTCGCAGCAAAATCGCAGCAAAATCGCAGCAGATTAGATCTAAATAACTGAACACAGCATCAAATCTGTACCAACAAATCTGCTGCGTATTTGTTGCATATCTGCTGCATATACGGTGTGTGGGTTTATACCCTTAGTGTAACATTAACTAAAAAGATGGACAAGACAAAAGCACCACTGTGTCGTCTGTCTAGAACTTCATCTGGTCATAAACACGAAAGCTGTCTGGTCAAGCACAGTGTAGGAAGTCTGAGTTTGCTCAACATTGTCCTGTTCCATCTAAACTTTGGTGAGTGACAGAACTTTGACACAGTTTGGGGGTTTTGACTTAACATGCCTGTCTGTAAGGTCTCAGCCAGTGTTTGTCTGCTTGCGGCACAATCTCACAAATGTTCCAGCACCAGTAAAACTTTCAAAACTGTATCTTCATGCCAACTTACATTTTATTTTTAGTGTTGAACATCAGCCATTTATCATTTAGATTTAGATGCTTATGATAGCAATAACATTTAACAGCAATTCCATCTATTTATAGAGCTCACACAAGAAATAGTGTTCAGAGAAAGTACTGATAAAGTTGCCTGTGTTGCTCTTTCCTATTTAAATGCATTAGGTAAGAACCCCTGGTTGCCACTGAACATACATTGTAAATACTGAATCTTTCACATGGTCTCCAGGGGTGCAGAGAATGCAACTTTATCCAGGACCCCTGGGAGACCAGTTCACAGGGGGTACAAGAAGACCTACTGTGAAATGCATCCAATGTTCAATAGAGCATTCTCATAACAAATGGTCACATTCTGCATCATTTTGCATTGTATGCTCAATATTTCTTAATTTCTGTTACTTCTATTGTGCTAACATATTCTGCAGTGCTGTATGGAGATTGTCACCATTTACTTTAGTCCATATCAATTTACCACTGTATGTGATCGTGTTAAAGCTTCTCTGTCATATGTACGCACTTTTGACACGTCAGAGACATTTCAATATTTCTGTGTGTTCTGCCCCCACTGATCTTTAGAACTAACAAGGAGAGACTTGTGGCCAACCCTTGAGGAGCTGGGTGGTATTGATCTGTTTATTAATACTAGCTGAAGAGGGGCAAAATAACCACAGGAAGGATCCTTTACACATCAATAACCCAGAACAAAGCAGTGGCTCATTGGCACAGTGAATTGCTGATATAGAGAGCCAGTGGGCCCAATATGCAATTAATTTAGATCTGTGCATTGAAAAGCTGGGTCCCAGCACTCCAGATTAGCAGCCCACTGCTTGCTGCCACCACATCGCTGCAAAGGGATTGTATTTGGAGCAATAAACAGGCACTGATAACTAATAATCTCAGAGCATTTTAGAAATTGCCTTCCTTTTAGAGTTTGATCTTTAAAGCAAATAACAGCCCAGCAGATAAGCTCATCTTGTATTCTTGCTTTGTCATCTAACTTGTGTCTATATATAAACTCCACCAGGTTCTGTGCGGTGACACCGCCCAGAGATTCTGTTCCATCTGCACTTTTATATACTTGTTGCATGTAACAGACAGAGGAGCCATCATCATTCCCCATACCCACTTCCTAAAATATGGAAGAACTGAAAGTTCTGACAGTTTTGTCATTTACTTTCCAAGACACTCAAATTTTCAGTTGAAAAAACAAACCTAATAGATTACCAGTTTACCATAGCATAAAAATGCAACAAAAAAATTGTAAAAATACAATCTGATTCCTTGCATCTGTTATAGAACTTATAATATGATCTTTGTACAATGCAAATGAATTTTTTTTTTTTTACCTAAAACAATTACTAGCCATTTTTTCAAGTTAATGTATTGGTATAGGCATTTTTTTTATTTGGTTTTATTTCCTGCATTTTCTTAAAGCAGGTCATTTAAAGGGGTTATCCACCGGTACAAAAACATGGCCATTTGTGCCCCACTCTTGTCTTCAGTTCAGGTGTAGTTTGCAATTAAGCTCCATTTACTTCAATGGAAATGAGTTTCAAACCCCCACCCAATCTGGAGACAAGAGTGGTACAAAAGTGGCCATGTTTTTGTAGCACTGGATAACCCCTTTAACCCCTTAAAGACAGAGCCTGAAATGGCCTTAATGACAGAGACAAATTTTATGAATATGACCTGTGTCACTTTATTCATTAATAACTTCGGGATGCTTTTACCTATCCGTCTGATTCCGAGATTGTATTCTCGTGACATATTGTACTTTACATTTCTGGTAAATTGTTGTCGATACTTATAACAAATCTTTATGAAAAAAAAACCAAATAACGTGAAAAATTGTGAAAAAATGCATTTTTCCAACTTTGAAACTTTTTTGCTTATACAGAAAGTGGTTATACCACATAAATTATATATTAAATAGCATTAGCAACATGTCTACTTTATGTTGGTGGCATTTATTAAACTATATTTCATTTTTTTTTTTTTTAGACAATAGAAAGCGTAAAACATAATCAGCAAATTTCCAAATTTTCAGTAAAATTTCAAAATCAGATATTTTTAGGGACCTGTTCAGGTTTGAAGTGTATTTGAGGGGCCTGTATGTTAGAAAGCCCCACAAAGCACCCCATTTCAGAAACTGCACCCCCCAAACTGTGCAAAAGCACATCCAGAAAGTTTTTTAACCCTTTAGGAGAGTCACAGAAATAAAAGCTAAGTGCGTAAGAAATTTGAAAATTTTAATTTTCTGTGCAGAGATTTTATTGTAATCCAATATTTTTCATATTTATAAACTTATTACCAGAGAAATGCACCCCAATATTGATTGCCCCGTTTCTGCAGTTTATAGAAATACCCCATATGTGGCCCTATTGCGCTATTTGACGCAACCACAAGCCTCAGATATAAAGGAGCGCCTAGTGAATTTCAATGGCTCCGTTATATTTGGTCATTTCTGACTGTAACACTTCAGGTTGGCAGAGGCTCTGGGGTGCCAAAACCTAAAAAACACCCCTAAAGGGACACCATTTAGAAAACTGCACCCCTCAAGGAATATAACAAGGGGTGCGGTGAGCATCTGGACCCCACAGGTGCTTCACAGATTTTCCTAACAATATGGCGTGAAAAAAGAAAAATTTATTTTTTACACTAAAACGTTGTTCTAGCCTTCAATTTTTCATTTTCACAAAGGGATAAAAGGAAAAAAAAACACAAAACATGTAGCGCAGTTTCTCCCGAGTACAGAAATACCCAACATGTGGACATAAAGCGCAATTTAGGTGCAGGGCGAGCCTCCAAAGGGAAGGAGCGCCAATTGGCTTTTGGAAGCTGGATTTCACTGGAATGGATTTCAAGGGCCATGTCGCATTTACAAAGCGATTGTGCTGCCAAAACACTGGAAACCCCCCACAAGTGACCCCATTCTGGAAACTACACCCCTCAAGGAATCTAATAAGGGGTGCAGTAACATATGGACCCCACTGGTGACGGCACAAATGTAGAAAAATGTGACGTGAAAGTGAAAATTTTCATTTTTTCACTTTCACGGCACATATGTGCCCGTCATCCAGGGGTACATATCCTCACTGCACCCCTTGTTAGATTCCTTGAGGGCAAGGGCATAACTTCCACTGTAGCAGGCTTAGCGGCTGCTATGAGGCCCACCACATCAGGGGGCCCTGTCGCCCACTCCTGCAATACACTGGGCCTCCAGAACTGTCATCATTTGCAACACCAGGTGGCTGAGTGGGCCTCCTGGGTTCTGCAAATGTCCTTTTAACTGTAAGAACTCCTGACAAGCACTTGCCGTTATGCAGTTATGACTACACTTGACGGCTTAGTGGTCAGTCGGGAAGGGGGAGGGCGGCCCAATTAAACGTTTGCTATGGGGCCCAGCCATTTCTAGTTATGCCCCTGCTTGAGGGGTGTAGTTTTCAGAATGGGGTCACTTGTGGGGGGTTTCCAGTGTTTTGGCAGCATGAGGGCTCTGTAAATGCGACATGGCGTTCATCATCCATTCTGGCCAAATCCAACCACCAAAATCCAAATGGCGCTCCTTCCCTTCGGAGGCTTGCCCTGCACCCACATTGCGGTTTATGTCCACATGTGGGGTATTTACGGACTCGGGGGAAATTGCTCTACACATTTTGTGGCTTTTTTTCCTCTTTTAACCCTTTGTGAAAATGAAAAATTCAAGGCTAGACCAACATTATAGTGCAAAAAATGTAATATTTCATTTTCACATTTTGTGTTTTTTTATCTTTTAACCCCTTGTGAAAATGAAAAAATCAAGACAAGATCAATGATTTAGTGTAAAAATTTAACATTTTTTACACTAAATGTTGGTCTAGCCTTGATTTTCCATTTCCACAAGGGGTTAAAAAAGAAAATGAATGCAAAACGTGTAAGTTAATTTCCCCTGAGTACAAAAATACCCCACATTTGGACATAATTTGCTGTATGGGCACAGGGCAAGCGACCAAAGGGACAGAGCGCCATTTAGAGGCTGGAATGGAGGATGGAGGACATGTCGCAATTACAAAGCTCCTGTGCTGCCAGGACAGTAGAAACCCCCCACAAGTGACCCCATTCTAGAAACTACACCCCATAAGGAATCTAACAAGGGGTACAGTGAGCATATGGACCCCACTGGTGATGGGCACATGTGTAGAACATGTGCCGTGAAAATAAAAAATACTATTTTTTTCAATTTCACGGCCCAAATGTGGCCGTCACCAGGGGGCCATATACCCGCTGCCCCCCTTGTTAGATTCCTTATGGGGTGTAGTTTCCAGAATGGGGTCACTTGTGGGGAGTTTCTACTGTCCTGGCCGCACAGAGGCTTTGTAATTGCATCATGGCATCCTCTAATGGGAATGGTGGCCATACCTATTTAGCTGGGGAAAAGGGACAATTCTAATTTATTTGGGGGTATTAGGCCAATTATTAGTTTATAAGGTTGAAAATGACAGGTGTCCATCAAATTCCACCTGTGTTGATCCAGAGGAAGGCAAAAAACCCTTGTGAGGCAGACGACAATAGCTTCATCACAGGGGAAAAATTCCTTCCCGACTCCATAATGGCGATCAGAATAATCCCTGGATCAACGTGACCCCTGAAATAGGAATAAGGGAAGGAATTTAGAAAATGTAGAACCCAAGTGACGTGTGGTGCGCCTTGGAGCGATCCAGTATGCAGAGGCCGGGGTGATCAGGACAGGTGTCACACTGGAAAATGTTGTCCTTCCTGATCCCCCTGTTACGCCACACTCTGCACTTCTTCTGGGGTCTCCTGTTTTCCAGTGTGGGGGACGTCACCTGGAAAATGTTTTCCTGGTGCGATACGGGGTCCGTCATATCCAGAAGCGCTGGGTCCGCTCCATGGCTGCTAAATATTAGGGCTCTATTACTACTTCTGATATTTTTGGACCGTGCCGCAAGCTACAGTAGCTCGGACAGCGAGGGACTGGAAGAGGGGGTGCTGGAATAAAAGTTATCCCCGTACAAATGGTGACCTTTATCCAGCAGTGGGAAGATCAGTTCCCGAACGATCTTCCCACTAACTCCGAGGATGCGGTGGGGGGGCATCTGCGGGCTGGATTCGGGTGTCCCTTCCATCATACACTCTAAGGGTACGTGCACACTGCGGAATGGCGAAGGATAACCCTTTGTGCATTCCGCAGCTGGCACCCACCGGCGGACTGATGGAGGCGCACGTCTCCGCTCATGTCACACTCCATTCTATGCACGGGCGGATTCCGCCCTCTGTCTAAAGAATGAACGTGTTCATTCTTTGGACGGACAACGGAATCCGCCCGTGCATAGAATGGAATCTATGACACGGGCGGAGACGTGCGCCTCCATCAGTCCGCCGGCGGGTGCCAGCTGCGGAATGCACAAAGGGTTATCCTTCGCCATTCCGCAGTGTGCACGTACCCTAAATCTGTAAGTGTACCCTGAGGTACTATTACAGAGTTTGGAGAATTTCATGCCATACCGTAATCTCTTATTGGGACGGTACTGGCGGAAAAGACGTGTCTGGAGGGCAGCGTACGCTACGCTACCCCCAGACATGTCACTGGATGATGAGGATGATGAGGATGAATGGAGAAAAGAAGGATCCCCCCATTCATCCTCACTGGCTGTTTCGGTGTTGGAGGCAATAATAACGTATGCGTCCGACACCGAAAACACCCTGGGGGCCATCTTTATACCGGGACTAGTATATGGGGTATGTAAATGTGTAGTGGTGTAGTGTAAAACTTTATTTCATGTAGTGTGGTGTAGTGTAGTGTTTTTTTACGTTTTTTTGACAGTAAGAAAAAAATATCTACGCCAAAAAAGGAGCTGCTGATAAATGCCGCACTTGTGTGCGGTACTTATCAGCAGACAGTGGCGGTAGGATATAGGGGGGAAAACGCCCCTACGCCAAAAAGGAGGAGTTGCTGATCAGCGGCGCACTTACGTGCGATGCTGATCAGCACTCAGCGGTGTTAGGGCGAATAAAAAGTAAAAAAAAAAACTTTTTTTTAACCTAAAGCAACTGATCAGTGAATGATATTCACTGATCAGCCGCTAGGGGCAGTACAGAGAAGCTGACGAAGACTGCCGAAGATAGGGGCCACGGAAAAGCCCGAAGAGCCGGAAATTGCCGACGGGACCCGATCGAACCCAGAAGTGAAGACGCGAGGACGCTCGGGACCCGATCGCTGCTCCGGACGCCCAGATCTGGTGAGTATAGTGCACCTACACTATACACACCTGTTCTGCACCCCTCAGCTACCTAGCTGAGAGGTGCAGATCCCGGGGACACTGTTTTTTAACGGTTTGATCGCCGTGATGGGCCGGCCGGTACTGGCCGGCCTATCACGGCGATCGTGGGGGTGGCATCGACGCCATCTTTTCCCCGGACACTAATGGTGATTGGTGCTGTCTCGGACAGCACCAATCGCCAGTGCTTTCCGGGTCACCGGTCACCGATGACCCGGAAAGCTGAATTTAGCTGCTATATGCTGATCTGTATTGATCAGCCTATATCAGCGATCGTCGGCACGGGAGGGGTTAATCAACCCCCCGTGCCGACGAGCAGAGATGGCCTGCTATACATTATAGCAGGCCATCTCCCCCGACCGCTGTGTGTGAACACACAGCAATCAGGGAAACATCGGGCGTAAATTTACGCCCATTTGCGCTAAGTACCATTTACGCC
Organism: Dendropsophus ebraccatus; assembly: GCF_027789765.1. NCBI lineage: Eukaryota > Metazoa > Chordata > Amphibia > Anura > Hylidae > Dendropsophus > Dendropsophus ebraccatus. Next base: position 84,325,199 of record NC_091457.1, read on the forward strand.
CGATGTCGTTAAGGGGTTAAAGGGGTTATCCAGCGCTACAAAAACATGGCCACTTTCCCCCTCCCTTGTCTCCAGATTGGGTGGGGTTTTTAAACTCAGTTCCATTGAAGTAAATGGAGCTTAATTACAAACTGCACCTGAACTGGAGACAACAGTAGGGGGAAAAGTGGCCATGTTTTTGTAGCGCTGGATAACCCCTTTAATTCTTTTATCATGTAACATGCGTATAGACATGATATTTTTTTTCTGGCAATTCTCTCCACCTATAGAAGTGGATGGGAGGAAAAACAACACTTTTTTTTTTTTTTTTGGGGGGGGGGGGAGCCTTGCCCTGACCACTCTGCAATTTTGCTACACTACCACTGAACCTAACAGCCACTACCCATAAGCCTCTAAATAGTGTGAAAAAAAGTAGTTAAGAAACTGGGGGGAATGGCAATTTGTATTTCCCTGCTACAGACAACAGGTAGAAAGGATAGACAATAAGCAAGACAACCCCTATAAAGAAGTGGTTCTGCAGATGGTGACCATAGACCATTACTTAGTTAGTTTGCATTTTGTTATTGTTCTCCCTCCCTAGAGGTAGGATGAGGCGGTGTCTACAACCTACAGAAGTTTGTGAGGTAGTGCATCTAGAAAGGCAAAGCTGTTGCAGATATGTTAGCTGTGTCTGTCAGCATAGTGTCCAGAGCATGGAGCAGATACCAGGAGACAGGCCAGTACACCAGGAGACATTGACAAGGCCGTGGAGCAGAACCGCTACTTTCATCTTTGTGCAAGGAGGAAGAAGAGGAGCAGTGCCAAATGACCTCCAGCAGGCCCCTAATATCCAGGTGCCTGCTCAAACTGTGAAAAATAGACTGAATGAAGGGGGATATGACTACTTGACGTCTACAAGTCTTGATTGTGCTTACAACCCAACACCATGTAGGATGACTGGCATTTGCCAGAGGGCACCAAGGTTGGCAGCTTCAACATTGGCACCCTGTTGAAGAAAGCAGGTTCACACTGAGCACATGTGAAAGACATGAAAGAGTCTGGAGAAGCCATGGAGAATGTTCTGATCCTTTCAACATCCTTCAGCATGATCGGTTTGGAAGTAAGTCAGTAATGGTGTGGGGTGGCATTTCTTTGGAAGGCTGCACAGCCCTCCTTGTGCTCACCAGAGGCAGCCTTACTGCCATTAGGTACTGAAATGAGATCCTCAGACTCCTTGTGAGACCATATGCTGGTGCAGTGAGCCCTGGGTCCCTTCTGAGGTGTGACTGCTAAGTCTCATGTGGCTGAAGTGTGTCAGCAGTTCCTGCACGATGAAGGCATTGATGCTATGGACTGGCATGCTCGCTCCCTAGACTTGAATCCAATCAAGCACATCTGGGACATCCACCAACGCCATTGTGCACCACAAACTGTTCAGGAGTTTACTGATGCTTTAATCTAGGTCTAGGAGGAGATCCCTCAGGAAAACATCTGCTGCCTCATCGGGAGCTGCTTTGGCATTGTAGGGAGGTCATACACACACACACACACACACACACACACACACACTACTAAGTCCATTGAAGTTGGATCAGCGGCGACCTCGCTCTGAACCGCCGCAATCCCGGGTGCCGCGTGTAGTCCGGGATCGCAGCTATTAGCGGGCACGGTCTGATAAAAGTTGACAGCTGCATCCAATTACCGTATGCAGCCATTCCCTGGTGTCTAGTGGCGGAGATTGCTCCTCCGGGACGTTGTCTATTACCTGCCGGCGTCTTCGCCAAAATTGCGCTGACCCCAGCTCGGCACTGGGTTGTTTTCGGCTGCAGCAGCCGAAAGCAATCAGGTGCCGATCTCATCGATCTATGCTGTATAACTATATACAGCATAGATCAATGAGAGATCAGAGTGCATATACTAGAAGTCCCCCAGGGGGGCTAATAGTATATGTGTAAAATAAAAAAAATTGTTGTTGTTAATAAAAAGCCCCCTTCCCTAATAAAAGTCTTAATCACCCACCTTTCCCCATGTTATAAAATTAATAAATAAATAAATAAACATGTTTGCTATCGCCACATACGTAATCACCCGAACTATTAATTAATCACATTACTGATTTTGCACGGTAAACGGCGTAAGCGCAAAAAAATCCCAAATTGCTAAATTGTGCATTTTTGGTTGCATCAAATCCAGAAAAAATGTAATAAAAAGTGATCAAAAAGTCGTATATGTGCATTCAAGGTACCGATCGAAAGAACACATCATGGCGCAAAAAATGACACCGGACACAGCCCCATAGACCAAAGGATAAAAGCGCTATAAGCCTGGGAATGGAGCGATTTTAAGGAACATATATTTGTTAACAATGATTTGAATTTTTTACAAGCCATCAGATAAAAGAAAAGTTATACATGTTATATATCGTTGTAATTTTAACGACTTAAGGAACATGCATAACAAGTCAGTTTTTTCCCCAGGGTGAATGGCGTATTAACAAATACCCCCCAATTTCACCACACATTGAATTTTTTCCTGGTTTCGCAGTGTACTTTATGCAAAAATTCAGCCTGTCATTGCAAAGTACAATTAGTGACACAAAATAAGGGCTCACGTGGGTTTCTAGGTGGAAAAATGCAAGTGCTATGGCCTTTTAAACACAAGAAGGAAAAAACGAAAACTCAAAAAAGAAAGTTGGCCCCGTCCTTAAGGGGTTAAAGAGCTAAGAAATGAAATTCTCCCAAACATAGCTGGTCTTACTAACCAAGTTCCCCTTAGCATTTTTATCCATATCCCATCTTTCTAGCTGCCACCATTCCTGAGCTACATGTTTTTCTAAAAGCCAGTTTATAGCTAGATTTACATACATTTACATACATTTCCCAGCATGCAGTACACCTCAGAGCCAACTGACAAGTATCTGCCTCATCTTTTAGTATCTGCCTATGGCTGACTCAATCTGCTTCTTTTTTTTCATTCCAGGGGGCGGCGCGTCATGACGTAGGACGCACGCTGCTGGAGGCTTTGCTCTCCCTCCTCCCTCTCCTCTCTTCTCCGTCCAAGCCGCCCCGATCCGAGGCCCTCTCTTCCTGCTCTAGCCCGACGAGGACCCGTTGTGATGGACATGATGTGGCTACATACCTGCCTGAGTGGCGTTGTTGTCCCGGGCGGATCTCTGGTGGGGTCTGGCGCCGGGAGCTTGCATCGGGATGCCTTTGCTGGGACTCACGGACGATGTTGGAGTCCAGAGCGGTCAGACCAGCTGTGTGTGTTCGGGGGATTTCAGCAGGCAATGCGTTGGAAGGTCCCCGGAGTCACGTGCTGTTAAGGACCAATAAAATGGCTCCACCACTGGGGCCTGACGAAAAACGCTTTTCCTGAATTGTGGTGCTAGGCGGCGTGAGATTAATGCTCCTACTACCGGGACGTGAATAGCTCAAAACTCTCAGCAAAGTGACTTTGTTGGCGCATCACGATGCCTTGGCACCTGAACTTGATGGGGGGGTGAGGCTGGGGGTGGCTGGGTGTGCCAGTCGGCCGGGGGGGGGGGGGGTGCTGTGGCTACCGCGGGGCTCCCCTTTTGGGGGGTCCCGGGGGGGGGGCTGTGTCGCCTTCTCTTCCTACGGCCGGCGCTGTCGCTCCGCTGTCCTTTACTGATCCCTGCTGGGTCTTCCAGGAATGGCGTCTGAACTGAACAAAAGCGCACTTGGAGCTTATGGCGTCTTATTGTCTCTCCCCTTTCAGGTCAGAGCAGAGAGTGCATTGCTCTGGGACTCCTATGAACTTGGGGGAGATTGGAGCACTGAAGGGGCTGATTGCTGCCTCGGTGTCAGCTAGCAGGCTGCTATAGAACTCAAGCAGAACCAAGGTATAGACTGTGAATGATTAATTATGCCAAATCAAAGTATTTCCCCTGCTATTCCGTCAAGGTGTAAAGTTCTACTGTGGAGAATGGTTATCTCTTTCTGCTAGTTACATAAAAGCTAATGAATGTATTTTGCCCGCAGTTACTGTTGAGCCAACAGGAGAGAGGAGCCTGCGGTAATGACCTCTAGATCTGCCAATAAGAAATCAACTGCGGTCAAAGATAAGTCTGTAAAACTTGACGAATATATGAAATCGCTGGTTAATTATGCTAAAGCAGTGGCCTCTCGCTCTCCCTCCCCTATGCTTGCTTCTGGTGGGTCTCGCTATGCTGTACTGCATAAGGAGATGGGGGAGGCTGCAGTAGAAGCATCTGTACAAGGGTCGGATAAAAAACTGGACGCTATATTTGCTGAACTGAAGGGATGCAGCAAATCCCTCTCTGACCTAACCTTGAATGTTGGCTCTCTCTCCACGGAGGTTACCCTTATTAGAGACGATTTAAATAAAATAAGGGAAAAAGTGACTATGCTAGAAAAATCTGTCCCTAATCTGGAAGCCGAAATAATGGACCTAAAAAAGACTGTGATAGATCATGAAAAACAGCTTAAGTCTACCAATGATAAAATTACTGATCTGGAGGACCGCTCTCGCTAGTCCAATGTAAGGATTCTCGGTTTGCCAGAGGGGACAGAGTTAGGGGATGCTGTGAAATTCTGCTTTGGATGGCTGATTGATCTTTTTGGCAAAGAGTCCTTTTCAGAACTGTTCGGCATCGAAAAAGCTCATAGGGTGCCAATTAACCCCTTCTGCCAATATGACGTCCAGGGACGTCATGAAAAGCAGTGCCATTCTGCAACATGACGTCCCTGGACCTCATGCCTTCTCTGCCTCCCCCAGCTGTCTGTATCTGAGATGCCTTCTCTGCCTCCCCCAGCTGTCTGTATCTGTATCTGAGGCTGTGTCACACAGTCTCCTCCCGCTGCCAATGCCCGGAGGGGAGCCGTGCTCCCCCACGGGCAGTTAACCCCATAGAGGCCGCGGGCGTTGCGACCGCAGCGTCTATGGGGAGATCTGATGCCTCCTGCTGATCTGGAGGACCTCCCAAGACTCACCCCCCACCCCGGACCTCCCAAGACTCACCCCCGCCCGGCTCCGGCTTCCTCCCGGTGCTTAACGATGAGCTGTCGGTCCTTAACAATGAGCTGTCAGCTGTAAAGTTCACTGTATCATGCATTACAGCACAGAGCAATGCATGATATACAGTATATTTCTGCAAAGGTTGAAACAAAAAAAAACACACACACACAAATATATAATTAATTAAAATTAATAATTAATTTAATTAAATACATAAATAATTAAAATAAATAAATAAATAAACACATTCACCATCCCCCCTTTATAAATGATCCCCTATAAATAAAGTACACATATTTGGTATCGCCACGTCCGTAATGACCCCGTCTATTAACCCGTTACATTAATTATACCACCTAATGAACACCATTAAAAAAATAACTAAAAATCTAACCAAAATGACAATTTTTTGTTAATCCCGCCCCCCAAAAAATATAGATAAAAGCTATCAGAACGTCACATGTACCCAAAAGGGGCACCACTAAAAACGTCAGCTTATGCTTAAAAAAAAAAATAACTCCATTGCCGAAAAAATAAAAATATTGCTGCTCTTGCAAGATACAAACAGTTTTTATAGCATAAATGCCATAAACTATAATGAAAGCTATATAACATGGATATCGTTGTAATCGTACCGACCTGACGAATAAAGATAACATGTCATATGTGACAAATAGTAAACTGCATACAAAAAAATGGTGAAAAACAGCTGCTAAGTTGTGTTTTTTATTCGTACCACCTTATAAAAAAATTAACTAAATATCGATCAGGGTGTCACATGTCCCTCAGTATGGTACAGGTGGAAACGTCAACTTGTCTTACACAATTATTTTGGCACCGCAAAGCCTCTGTGACATGGTATAATGGCTAAAAAAAACCTGAAATAAGAAAAGACCCCAAAATTCCCCAGGTCTCTGTCATGTCTGCGGTCTGTGGTTGAGTCAGGTGACGCACAGCAGCCACATATGGGGGATTTCTAGAAACATTGGAATATGGGGAATAAATAGTGAGATGCATTTCTCAGTTAGTATTTGCTGTGTTAGAGGGAAAATGGATTAAAAAGGAATATCAGCCAAAAAAAATGAAATTTTTAAATTTCCCCACCAACTTGCTTAAATTTCTATGAAACACCTAAAGGGTTAATACACTTATGAAATGTTACTTTGAATACTTTGAGGGGTGCATTTTTTACAGTGGAGGGATTTATGGGGGTAACTAACATACAGGCCCCACAAATCCACTTCAGAACTGAACTGGTCCCTAATAAAATCAGAATTTGAAATTTTCCTGAAAATGTGAAAAATCGCTGCAAAATTTCGAAGCCCTCTAACATCCTAACAAGAGGACGTTCACCAAATGACGTCACCATAAAGCAGACATGTTGTAGATGTTGTAGTAATAATAAGTTTATGTGATATAACTATTTTTCTTAGGAGAAAAGAATTTTGAATATAAAGAAACGTAAATTTTTCTAGTTTTTGCACAAATGTTGTGTTGTCTACAAAAAACGACTGAGTGTATCAACCAAAGTATACCACAAACATAAAGAGGAATATGTCACGAAAAAACAATCTCAGAATAACCTTGCTCCCTCTCGAACCAGACGCCTCGTTGAGGGAACTGAAAATTTTGGTGGTTCCCCCAGGGGGCTCATTCGAATATCTGGGAGTTCAGGTTTCGGGTAAGGTTGAGGATTTCCTTGGACTTAATTTACTGCCTCTGCGGAATAAAATTCAGGGTAAGTTGAGTTTTTGGTCGCATTTAGCCATCTCTATGGTTGATAGGATTGCCTTAATTTAAATGGTTATTTTGCCACAAGTAATTTATTTGCTATATTCCACTCCTATTTGGATATCTAGATCATGGTTTGAAAAACTGACCAGAATTCTGAACTCCTTTATTTGGAATGGTAAGCCCAGACTGAAGTATAAAAACTGGACCGGCAGGCTGGAGGATGGAGGTTTGGGATTGCCTGATTTTTTTTATTTATTATTTGTCAATTGGGGCACAGGATTTACTTAGGGGGAGGAGTTTTCCAATTCTAAGATTTATTATGGATTATACTAAGTGGGGTTTTGAAGATGTAATGGTTGGGGTAGACGCTGGTTTTGGTGGATGTAGAATTTTGACACAGGCTAATAAATACTGTAATATTTGGAAGCACCTGAAAATAATATGTAATCACAAAGTGCACTTTGAATTTTCATCATTGTGGGGCAACACTGCTGTTAAAGAATTTTTTAAAATTTCAGAGGCTGGGTTTTAGATAAATAAGGGTTTGAAGCGTATCAATCAGTTGGTGGTTGATGGTACTCTAATTTCCTTTGAGGATTGTAAAGAGCACTATGGGGTGACGGATACACAATATTTTTGGTATTTACAATTGCTTGATGCTTTTAGAAGCTCAGGTGAGGATAGTTGGCATGTTGAATCGCACCCTTTTTTGATTATTTAGGGTCACTCCCTAAGGGGAAGAAGGTAATGTCTGGAATATATAGATATCTGGTTTGGGAGAGGAGCAATCCATATTTATCTAAGATGAGGGAAAAGTGGGCTCTTAGGATAGGTGATATTAGCCATCTTCAATGGGAAGCGATGAGGCACAATCTTAAATCTAGCTCTGTTAGCGCTTCCCACCGTCTGATCCTGTTGAAAATCATATATCGAGTGTGTTTGTCTCCAGAAAGGCTATATTTAATTCAGAGTAGGGAGGATTCCAATTGCCCAAAGTGTCAGAAAGAACACACAGATTTTTTTCATTTGATTTGGGGTTGTTCGTCTGTCCAGGCTTTTTGGAGTGATGTAATAAGTTATATGAAAAATGAAATGGGTGTAATGTTGGAAGAAGATACTTTCTCTATACTATTGGTGGCATACTCTTTAGAAACAGCGGATGGCAGGATTATTAACAAGCTTACTGCACTGGCGAGGGTTCTTATTTCCCGGTATTGGATGGGAAATTCCTCTCCAGTCCTCCGGGAATGGGTACTCCAAGTGGGTAAAGTTTATAACTATGAGAAATCCCTTGCCAGAAAACACTCTAGTAAATCGTTGGTCCGGTTTTGTAGGACATGGGAGAAGTGGGAAAGCAGGAGGTCCAATTGAGGATATGTATTAATTGTAATAACGGTGATTTTGCTTTGCGTTTTTTTTTTTTTTTGCGTCCTCTTATCTCTCTTACTCCGCTGGGTGGGTGGGTTTTGGGGGGACGAGTGGGACGGGATTAGGGTTCTTAGAAATGTAAGTTTGCAGGATGGTAATAAGGGATATAAGATTGTGTTTGTTGTAAATACGTCTTGCAGCAGATTGATATGATACTGCTCTTACGCTGTTCTTTTTGTATTTCTTGGCTGTGCTGATTATGTGGCCTTTATATATATATATATATATATATATATATATATATATATATATATATACAGTATGTTGTGTAGTTTAACCCCTTGCCCCAATATGACGTCCTGGGACGTCATGAAAAGCCAGTACTTAACGCATTATGACGTCCCAGGACGTCATGAATGTAAACATGCACCACGCGAAATCGCGCGGTGATGTGTACTGCTCCCAGCCGCCTACAAGACCTAGGGTCTCCTCGCAACAGCCAGGAGACAAACCCAAGCCCCGCCAGTCTGTTTAACCCTATAGATGCCGTGGTCAGTACTGACCACAGAATCTATAAGGTTAACAGGAGGAGAGGGATCCCCTGTCACTCATCGGGACCCTCGCAGTGCGATCGCGGGGTCCCGATGTGTTCCTGAGCTTGGTATGTACTAAATCATGCCGCCCTTTGCCCCCCCCATCCGGTCTCCTTATGCCAAACATTTACCCCCATACAGTATGTGGCCCCCGTTGTGTGTGCAATCAGGTTAAGAAAAGAAGGGGCTCCCCCTGTCACTCATCGGAACCCCTGCAGTGCGATCGCGGGGTCTCGATGTGTCCCTGAGCCTCCTGATTCATGGCACAAGCAACTGCTGCTACAGAAGCCTGTGAGATCGCGCCGCAGGATTTGTCTCACAGGCTAAGTGTCAGTGTAAAACCGACAGCCTGCCAGAGCCTGCGGCGCGATCTCACAGGCTTCTGTAGCAGCAGTTGCTTGTGCCATGAATCAGGAGGCTCAGGGACACATCGAGACCCCGCGATCGCACTGCAGGGGTCCCGATGAGTGACAGGGGGAGCCCCTTCTTTTCTTAACCTGATTGCACACACAACGGGGGCCACATACTGTATGAGGGTAAATGTTTGGCATAAGTAGAATGGGGGCCATGATTGAACAGGAGCACATCGGGACCCCGCAATCGCACTGCGGGGGTCCCGATGGGTGACAGGGGAAGCTCCCTCCTCCTGTCAACTCTAATGCACACATCAGGACCCTCCGATCCCTAGTATGACACATAGCCAGGGCCGGTTTTAGACTAGATGTGGCCCTGGGCAAAGTTAAAGGTGGGGCCCCAAATGCTGAAATATTTTAGCAACAATTTAAGGTCCCCATACATTTTACTCTTTTGTTGGTGGTACCTGTTGCTCCTGGTGGGTTCGGCCATCAATGTAAGGTGTATGGGGCTCTCTGGACAGTCCTCTGACAGATGATATCAGTGGACATAGGGGATCAAGCTTGATGGAAAATCAATGCCCAACCTCTTTGTTCTAAGAGAGATAAGCCGCCATCAGATCTGTATGGCTATGGCTTTACCCTCTCATAGAAAACACAGGAAAACTCAGATGTGCCAAATTTCTGTGTATGGGGAGGACGGGACCGGATGGGACAGATAATTGTCAGCTGAAGGAATGTTCAGCCAGCAGTTATTGGAAGCATACGGCCACTTTTAAGGCCGTATTACACGGCCTGATATTCTGCAGAAGTGAGCGCCAATCTGGTAGAATGGAGCTCGCTTAGAGAGCCTACTACAGCAAAAGCTATGGAGGAGATTTATCAAACTGGTGTAAAGAAGAATTGGCTCAGTTGCCGCTAGCAACCAATCAGATTCCACCTACTTAGAATCTGAGTAATGAAAGGTGGAATCTGATAAGTTGCTAGGGGCAACTGAGCCAGTTTCACTTTACACCATGTTTGATAAATCTCCCCCTATGTGTATATATACAGTATATCATTAGTGATGTGTGTGCAATCCTTGCTGTATATAGTAAACAATAAAGATATATACTACCTGATCATGTTCCCCGGTGTCCTCAGGCCTTGTCTGTGATATATACTACCTGATCATGTTCCCCAGTGTCCTCACAGAGCGATAGCGTCCTGATTCGGACAATTTTCGCTCCATGTATTAGGGTCCTTACTCAGTTCAGAAGTTTACATGCCGCTACATGTCAGGACTACCGCTACATGCCGGGACCGCAGCTACATGTCGGGACCGCCCCTACATGTCGGGACCGCCCCTACATGTCGGGACCGCCTCTACATGTCGGGACCGCAGCTACATGTCGGGACCGCCCCAACATGTTGGGACTGCCCCTACATGTCAGGACCGCCGCTACATTCTGGGACTGCCCCTACATGTCAGGACCGCCGCTACATTTTGGGACTGCCACTACATGCCAGGACTGCCGCTAAATGCCCGGAATGCCGCTAAATGCCAGGACTGCCCCTACATGCCAGGACTGCCACTAAATGTCAGGACTGCCCGCTAGTGGTGTAAATACAAGAACTATTTATATGAATTGCTTTAAAAAAAATAAATTTAAAAAATCACTATAATCAGGACTAAATATTACCTCCATACCGTTATTGAAGAAAACACACTATATATAGGCCAATATTACCGCCATAAAGTGACCGCCCCATAATGACTCTATATACACTATATACAGACCAATATTATGTGGCGATCACTCTATGGCTGTACTATATATACTGTACTGTGGCTGTACTGTATATAGTGTCATTATGTGGTAGTCAATCTATGGCAATAATGACTCTATATATACGCTATATACAGACCAATATTACCGCCATAGAGTGACCACTGCATAATGACTCTATATACAGACCAAAATTACTGCCATAGACTGACCCCTGTATAATGACTCTATATACACACTATATACAGACCAATATTATGTGGGCGATCACTCTATGGTTGTACTATTGGTCTGTATATAGTGTGTATATAGAGTCATTATGTGGTGGTCACTGTATGGCGGTAATATTGGTCTGTATATAGTGTCATTATGTGGTAGTCAATCTATGGCAGTAATGAGTGTATATATATACGCTATATACAGACCAATATTAATGCCAAAGAGTGACCACTGCATAATGACACTTTATACAGACCAATATTACCACCATACAGTGACCACCACCTAAAGACTGAACACCACCTTATTTTTTTCTCAATAAAATACACCGTATTGCCTTAGTGATGTCTTCATACACTATACATAGGAGCTGCAGCTATTACATAGGACTGATGAGGCCGGAGAATGGCTGCAGCTCCTATGTACAGTCTATTCACCTCAACACTTGGAGTCAGAAGTGCTTATACACACACACCATTATATATATATATATATATATATATATATATATATATATACACACACACACACTCACACACCCACGAAAACACATTATACAGATACAAACCATCCAGTCCACACACTATACACAGAACATGTAACATGTGACACTACATTCATGCATTATACACCTACATTCATACACATTACACACTACATGTACAGAATACTTACTCCCTCTAGCATGCTGGTTGTAGTGGTGAATCCCCCTCATGTTCCTTGCAGCAGCAGCAGGCTGTCATCCTCACCCGGCAGCCCTCTCCTCCATCGTCCCGACAGCTCCACACCAGAGCAGGAAGTCACGTGCAGTGAGAGGAGCTGGAGGGAGGGGAGGGGGAGCAGACACCGAGCCCAGCGTCCTGCAGCCTCTGCGTGACCCCTGATAGCAGCAGCAAGGGATCACTCCCAGACACTGCAGGACGCTGTCTGTGCTCTCCTCTCCACTGGAACTGCGGTAGGGGGCCCCTGGGGGATGGGGGCCCTGGGCATTTGCCCTGCTTGCCCCCCCCCCTAACGCCGGCCCTGCACATAGCAGTACATCAGCACTGCTATGTGCTATACCTGTCAGTGCAGGTATAGTACATAGCAGTACTGATATACTGCTATGTGTCATACTAGGAATTGCAGGGTCCTGATGTGTGCCTGAGCTGTGCACTTGGCCCCCAGCACCTCCAGTATGGAACCCTCCTCAGAGAGGGAGCTGCAGGCTCCCTCTCACAGGCTGTCAGTGTAAAACTGACAGGTATAGCACATAGCAGTACTAATGTACTGCTATGTGCTATACTAGCGATCTAACAATGGCAGTGTTAAGTCCCCTAGAAGAACAAAAAAAAAAGTGAAAAAAAATCAAATAAAATAAAGTGTAAAAAAAAAAAAAAAAAAAAAAAAAGTGTTAGAACATAAAAAGTGATCATTTGATCCTTCCCCAATAAAGGCATGTATTATTATAAAAAAAAAAACGGGAAAAAAATACATATTTGGTATTGCCGCATTCGTAGCGACCTGTTCTATAAAACCGTATTAAGTTTTTTGATGGCTTATTTCCCTGTCTTTCTTGTGAAAATTAAATTGCAAGCCAAAAATGAATGTTACTGGGAAAAAAAATTAAATGTTCATTTTCATTGTCCACTGCTAGATACTTTCCTCAAACAGTGGAGTCCTTATACTTACTACACCCCTTGATGATTACATTGAGGGGTGTAATTTACAAAATGGGGTCACATGTGGGGGTGAACTCGGCAAGCGCATGTTGCACCCAGAAATGGCTCCATGAAAATCTGCACTGAAAATGCAAAAGGACGCTCCTTCCCTTCCGAGCCCTGCCATGGACCAAACAGCGGTTTACGCCCACATATGGGGTGTTGTTGTACTCAGGAGAACTTGTGTTACAAATTTCGGGGTTCATTTTTGCCTTTGTTCTTTGTGAAAATATGAAATTTTAAACTAAAAGAAAATACTAATGGAAAAAGATAATTTTTTTTAAATTTGTATGTCCTAATAAGAAACGCTTTTCTCAAACACCTGTGAGGTCAAAATGCTCACTATACCTCTCGATAAAATCTTTAAGGGGTGCAGTTTTTAATATGGGGTGACATTTTAGGGTTCATACCAAACAGGCTGCTCCAATTCACTTCACAAATGAACTGGTCCCTAAAAAAAATAGATTTTGGAAATTTTCACGAAAATTAGAAAATTGCTCATAAACTTGTAAGCTTTGTAACATCCTAAGAAAGTAAAAAATGTTTACCAAATCATGCCAGCACATACTAGACAAATTACTAATGTGACATGGTAACTAATATTTGTGATATGACTAACTTTTTTAGAAGTAGAAAATTTCAAAGTCATACTAATGCAATTTTTTTTTAAATTTTTTTACGTTTTGCATTTTTTCCCCAACAAACACTAAATATATTGGGCAATCGAATACAATAACATTAATTACAATGTGTCACGAGAAAACAATCCAAGAATCGCAAGCATATGTTAAAGCATTGCAGAGTTATAATGATATAAAGAGAGACTGGTCAGATTATAAAAAATTAGCTTGGTCATTAAGGCCAAAACAGGCTGCGGAGGCAAGGGGTTAATAATATAAAAAAGGGGCAAAAAAAATAAAGTATTAAAAAAAAAATTCAAAGTTATATGTTCACGGCATTGAATTCATTGTGCAAAAGTGTGTAAAAGATAAAAAAATTAATTTAAAAAAAAGTCATGTAATTAAATAAAAATCTGCTTCTTTTTTACACTGTAAACAAAGTACTGTGTCTTTTAATACTGTATCGTTTTGTGTTTATGCCATTTGCCCTATGGTAAAGATGACTTGTTATCTATGTTCCTCACGTTGGTACAATTACAGTAATATGCAACTTGCATGACTTTTATTTGACAGTTTTTAAAAATTAAAATCTTTTAAAAAAAACTATGTAAGGTGTCATTTTTGGGCCATTATCTGTACTTTCTATGGGTGTCATAGTTGCGTATTTGTGACTTTTTTTTATCCCTTTTTATTATAATTTATTTGGAGTTGATGTGACCAAAAGGCACAATTTAGCATTTTAGCATTATTATTTTTCACAAACGCCATTTACTGTGCATGATCAGAAATGTGATACTTTAATAGTTTGAGCGAATACATTATGTTTACTTTTTAATTTATTATTTATTTATTGTTTTTAAAAAAAATAATAAAAAGAAAGGGGGTCATTCAAATTTTTGTTAGGGGAGGGGATTTCTTTATTTATAAAAACATTTTTTTAACTCTTACATTAAATAGAAGCCCACTAGGGTACTTTTAATACAACTACATATGTATCTTCCCTCTGTGATCGCATCCGAATTCACCAGAAATGAAGATGATCCGGCCGGTACTGCAGGACCAGCCAGGATCATCTTCAGTAACACCGACTGTTCTGTGACCCGGTGAAGTCACAGAATGGCTGGTGTTATGTACCATGTGAACATGGCCTCAGGGTGTAAGTCAGGATGTGCTGCAGACAAACGGTCCAATTCATGTAATAGGAACCTATTGCATACAAGCTAAGATTATGGGTGGGGACCTAACAGGGTTAAATTTTTAAAGTGGAGTACCCCTTTAAGTATCATTCTTGGGTTATTAATTTTGATTAACAGCAATTATTTTTATGTTTCATTAACCTCAATACATTCCACTATGTAATCAAACATTTGCAACTGGAATATTTCATTCATTGAGATCAAGGATGTTCCTGTTTTTTTGAGCAGCAAATATTCCTTTTCCCAGCACCCACTGTTGATACAGTGGATGCTGAATGTGTAGTGTTTGGAAGATCATCAATTACAAAGAATAAAGAAAACAGAACACTATCTACTAATTACCAACAATTACTTACTAATTGCTGTAGCTACACAGATTATTAAGCAGCTAATAAAACTTTAAAACATGTATTTTATTCCCAGTGTTGTCCCGCATCTTTATAAATGCCTTGTCAGCAGGAGTCCTGGATACGAATCAACTGGAGACTTTCCGATGAGAACGCACTTGTAAAGCCATGCATGTCACAGAATGTTCAGTACTGGTCCAAAGTACTAACCAGCAGGGACAGTCTTGTCATCCCCATTATATTTTATCCCATTTAGGGCCATATTATTACGGCTAGGGCTAAACTGCAAATGTTTGTGATGCTGCTGATTGGGTTTAACAATTGAGTGACAGCTACAGTGCACAAGACTACAAACAAAAAGTGTAAACTATACACTGGTGTAAACTGCCCACAGCAACCAATCACAGCTCAGCTTTCATTTGACCAGAGGTGAAAGCTGAGCTGTGATTGGTTGCTATGGGCAGTTTAGACCAGTGTATATATTATACCCTTTGATAAATCTCTGTGCCTGTACTGTGCCTATAATAAGCAGTACCATTATCCCCGGACTATACTGTGCCCACAATCTACTTTGCCACTGACTCCCTAATGAACTGTGCCACTGAAAAATAGTTGTTTTCCAACCAGTGCATCCTCAGCTGTTCCTAAACTGCAACCCCCATTGTGTCCTGCTAACAGGGCATAATGGGAGTTGTAGTTTTGTAGTGACTGGAGGGTCACAGGTTGGAGAACACATTACTACATAAACTGTCCTTCTCAATTATTGCTTCCTAATCAGTGGCTCCTCTCCTCAGCTGTTACCAAACTACAACTACTATCATGTTCTGCCAGCAGGTCATGATGGGAGTAGTAGTTTTGCAGTAACTGGAGAGTCACATGTTGGAGAACACTGAACAATGCTTCCTCCCCCCCACCCATCCTAATATACTCACCAGCGCCAGCTCCCATGCTGCTCTGGCCTCCTTTAGTCAGGCCTGGCCAGAGCAGAGTGATGCAGGCAGTCCTAATCACCGTGCCTGTATCACAGAGGAAATACTGGATAAATGTTGTCTGCTGCAGCCAGTCCTAGGCTACTGTACGTGTATTCCGGCCTACAACAGTCATAGGACAGAAAGGAAGATATCTAAGTGCTAAACTTGAGTCTCTTTGGCAACTGCCATAGTCCGTTTTTCTCCTTGCTGTTCCTCATCAGATAATGCAGTGTTGTAAAATCTACATGGTTTTGACGCAGATTTCAACATGGAATTCACATCATAGTCCATGCATCATTTCAGAAAACATAACATTTCGTAGTGAATTTGCAACCCCTTTTTCTTAATCATTCACATAATAATAACTGGACTGTGAATCTATAGACATAAACTGAAAGCATCATAGTCATGCATCATGTCTGAATATGGCCTCAAAAATTGTCTGTATGCATTTAGGGGGCACTGTGGGCAGTTTATAGCTTGTAGCTTAGGAAAATGGCATTCCATTAATTTAAAATAAATAGGTACTGTTCAAGATAAACCATTGGAAGTATTATAGCCTTTTCTTGAGCCGCAAAAGAGCTGTTTGAGCATAGTCCGGTGAGCAGAAAAGATCATAGCCCATAGCTGCAGGATGTCACTGCAACAAATGAGTGCATCGGTGGCTGCTTTTCTATACACCTTAGTAGAACACATTATTATTACTTTAAAAAGATGGCTGCTTTTGATTTCATTTTACAGTGTGTGAACCCTTCCTCAGTCTGATCATCAGCACTGAATGTCGATACACTGATAATTACTCGATTTTAACCCTTTCCTTGCCAGGGGTGTCTGCCAAATCTGTAATTTGTAGCCCTTTACTTTCTCCATTCTGTCTACAATAACAATGTTTTTTTTTTTTCTTTCTTACAAAGACAAACAAGCAGCTTTCTTTTGGCATTATGAGAGAATAAACATCTTGTTTTAATTTGAATTTGAAAAAAAGTATTTTTATTTCATGACTTTTTCTTCTTTTATTGTTTTTACGGTATTTGAATAGAATTCCTTTTTTATTCTTCTTAGGCTATGTCTTTAGCTCTTTGATGACAAATAAAGTCTGTTGTTTTATAATGATGGCTGTAGTTTGCACAATAACGGGTTATTTGACCACAAAGAGAGAGTGGGGAAGAAAGGGTGAAGCTGATTTCTCTTAGGCCCAGTAATTATGCAAATTTAACAAGAATTTATTTCTGGTAGGAAAAAAATCCCTAAGTAAGTAAGCATAAGGTTTGTTGCAAATTATGGCTATGTTCACACATATTATTTCCATTAGTCTTTTTTGAACCAAAACCAGGAAACCAGGGTTAAAAACACAGAAGCTGTGAAAATCTTTCTATTATTATTTTGTCCTGTCAGTTCCACTCCTGATTTTGATTGGAAAAAAAACTGGACAAAAGATTGATGGATATAGTATGTGTAAACATCATTTATAACTTATAACTGTTCCTCCAGCCTGTTTTTTATTTGTGGTTTGATTTCTGCAAGACCCATTTAGAAGGAAGGGATACTTGCAGATTTTTTTCGCAACAGTTTTAAAAAAAACCAACGTTTTATCAGTTTTTAGCCTTCTTTAAAGGTATGCTGCAGCCAACCCTCACACTTAAACGGGCATTGTGATAAAAATAAAAACTGCTCCAATCAAGAGAATGAGGCGGAAGAAGTATGCGGTAGCGCATTTTACTTTCTGACTCGCAGAGATCTCTGACTAGGCAACTCCATTATAAGTCTATGGGGTTCCCTGGACTGAGATGAGCTGGAAAGTGCGATTCTCTCTGCCCATTTTGATAAGTCCCTGTAACATGTCAAAGTTTTTATTTCTATTCCTTTTTTTTAAATCACAGGTATGCTTTACCTTGCTGAACACTCCAGGACAGGCTAGCACATCTAAAAATCAGTCATCTCAAGTCCCTATTACACGGCGCGACTTGAAGAGTAAATGAGCGCTGTCAGCGCTTGTTTGCTCCTCGTTCCCTGCTCGCTGCCGCCTGTACACGCAGCGCAGCAAGCGGGTTAGTGCAGGGGAGGCCGTGGGGAGGTGTGGGAGTGAACGCTAGATTGTCCGGGCAGCCCATAGAAGATAGCAGCGGTTTCCTATTGCACGGAACGACGGCAGCAGATCACTGCTATATGAGTCGTTTGTCTTTCAACATGTTAAAAGACAAATGACTGCAACGATCAGCCGACATCGTTCATGTCGGACGATTGTTGCCTTCTATTACACAGAACGATTATTGGCCGTAACGGCCGATATTAGCTGAATACGGCCGATAATTGCTCCATGTAATAAGGCTTTTAGTGTGAGGGGCAGGCTACAGAGTTATCTTTTCTTCCCCACCTAAGTGGTGACCTTTGCACGGTCCTGACCTTTCCTTCCTCTTCTTCCACAACCTCCCAGTACAGAATCCTAGGCCTTTTGCCTAGCTGTCTCTCTGATATTTTTTCAGCAAGCCGGGTATGCAGTGTCCCAGAACATGCAGACTACTACTCCTATTATGGCCATTTCTGTTTCTGTGTCAATGCCTGTTCTGGTAAGTGTTTGCACTGCAACTGCTGCTGGTTTTACCCTAGTATTCTCTGGTCATGTGCATTCTCATGTGTATTCTCATGTATTCCTGTGTATTATTACAGTGTACAGTGGTATGCAAGGCTGTTGATCACGTGACCTGTAACCATGGTTACTCCAATGGCCGACTAGTTCTGGCCAGGAGCAACCATGTGACCTCCCACTTCCTGCTGACAAGTTAGTCTTCCCCCTGCTTCCAAGCAAGGAGGATGTGTGTCGTCCCTCTCCTGCCTCAGAGGAGTTGGGCTTCTTCTCTGCAGCTCCCACTTCACCACTAGAAGTGTGGATTAGGTGCTCTGCTATATTCAAGTCTTCGGCTGTATCTGCCTGCTCAAGTGACCGGATTCTTCTCTCTCATCTGGGTGTCATTCCGTTATCTCTCCTCATCGCTGCAAGGATTCACAGCAAGTATTATTCTCAAGCTAATCCACCCAGCACCGCTATTTCTCTCATACTCCTACTCCCATCATCCGGCACGTATTCTCACAGCCTATGCAGCACCACTCCTGCTTTATTTGTCAAAGCCTGCTATATACCCGGTTGCATCCGGACAGAACTGTTGCTACTAGTTACCTCATCTATAATAAAACCGCTGTTACTGAACCCTGGCATTGGTGTCCACTAACTGGTGCCCTGACTAGGTGCAGCGAAGAATCGCATGCCCATCATCACCCGCAGATTCCACAGACCGGCCCTACAGCTGTGCTGCCCTCAGGCCTATACCGTGACAAGTATAACCCCTGCAGCTGCCCCGGTCATTGCCCGCTCATAACACCAGCACTGCGGAAGTGGCCCCCAGGGGCCAGGGCATCGCATTTTTGGCGTCACGAACAGGATCTACCCGCCACGTGGTGTACCAGATCTACAGTTTAATATCGTCTCCAGAGACTGTGCTAAAATTGCCATGGGAGTTCTGATAACTGAGTCGCTGCACGGCTTGGACTGTACACAAAATGGCCGCTTCTTGCTATTATTTCTACCTGCGCCATCCCCCGGTGACGAGGGGGTTAACTGCCATGCGGCCGAGAAGCGGGAATTGCTTGGCGCCATTGATAATGACTGTGTCTCTCCTGATTGGCCGGCCGCTTCCACTGACGTCATTGTTGCTGGGCAGACTTTGGAGCCTGATCCTCCAGCCTGGCGCTCCTCCCCTTCCTGCTACAAGTTCCGGCCAGTGGAACGCAAGATGGCGGCCTATGAAGAGCACCTGCCTGCAGCCCCAGCGCTTGTGATGCCTACACTGCCTGAGAGTCTGCCTCTGCTCAATCCTGCGTGCCTGCTAATGCCGCTACCCTCCGACAGCGATATCAGTTGGGGCTCTACACCAGTCTCCAACGGTCCGGAGGAAGAGCCTGTCTCCATCGCCAGCGTCTCACCGGGATCTCGTTGCTCCAGCACTCCCGAGGTTGCCTTCTCCACAGGAGGATCGACCTCGCCAGAAAACTATGGATCCGTGAGTACCGGGGTTCCGGGCGCCCCTCTTCCTGCCTCTAGCCAGGGGGATAACTTTAAGGCCACCGGCTACGCCAGTCCCTGGAGGCTCCCCGGGCCCGAGTCACCATCCCTGCCTCAGTGGGTGTTTGGGGACGACCCGGTTATCAAGAAGTTGGCGGATGAGATCAAGCAGGCCCTAACCTTGCTACCTCCGGTGGCTAAAGCCCCCCTCACCATGGCTACTACGGTGACTCCCCCTACCACTGCCGTGGCTAAAGCTGCGACCACCACCACTACCTACCATGTGGCCCCTACTGTCTCTCCTGTGACCACCGTGACCCCTAGCCTCGTGGTCACCACCGCACCAGATGAGGCTCCTGCTCCGGCTTCCTCCCGGTATTACCCCTGGGAGAAGAAGAGGGGTGCCACTTGGGGTCTTCCAGGACACCTCTATTAGGTGTTCTCTTCAAAGGCTGAGTTCTATGACTGTGTTTTTTTTTTGTGTGCTGTTTCACCATTTAGTTCATGCAACGTTCAAGGTTCGTGCCTGGTCCTCCTGACCAAGTTCCCTGTACTAACCAGCCATGAGCTGATGGACACTTACAATAACAAAAGGTTCTCTAGTGCCTGTCCCAGAGCCTTTTACATGGACGATGTTCCAATCGCCTAAAAGAGACTCTACCTAACAGAGACACTTAACCCATTCCTTCCTAATGCACTTTCCTGTGATTGTGTGTTCCATATAGGGTATTATTGCACTTATTTCATTATTGCACTTTTTTCTACTATTGCATTTCAGTGTTATCAAAGTCTTTGTATTTCCTCCTCTGAGTAAGCACAAGGTTACATAGATTGCCTCAGAGTAGAGTGCCTCTTTTGTAAAACAGTATATTTTTCCAGTGTCAAAGTCAGATAGCTCCTCCTCTGAGTAAGAGAAGTCAGTATACATATACCTCAGAGAAAGTCCAGTTTATGTAGGAGTGTATTTTCTCATCCAGTCTTATTATTGTCTATATTATCTCTATAGCTGGAAAGATTTAGTTGAGCCAGTTCGTATGCAGATTTTTCTCAGATTTTCATTCAGATTTCTCTCAGGTTTCATTCAGATTCATATGAGCCAGTTCTCCTCAAGACCTCGCAGTATTTGTTGTCTTTTGTGTTTCCCTTCCTTTTGTTTCCAGTATTTGTTCACCTCTGTCTTGTCCCAACATAGTAGTTATCACACATAGTCATACCTAACCTTCACACTTGTCCATACATATCGCACCTTGGATACCCTTTCGTGTGTTTGGCCTGTGGAGTGCTTGTGTGTGTGATTGAGTGGTATGAAAGGGAGCTCCCCATGTATGTTTGCTTTTATTATTTTGTTCTTTTCTCTTCCAGGTATCCAAGACACTACTCAGACACGCCAAGGTAGTACACAGGTCTTCACAGTTCTCTTTTCCAGTAGGGTAACACATATAACAGAAAACCTACTGTCTAACTGGCTGGAATATGGAGGGTCACCCGCCAGCAGTTAAGTTGTCCTGGCTTACACGTCAGATGGTTCACGCACTAGCTACCTGGTCGCCAGAGTACGTTAGGCACCCCTAGGTGAAGTCCTGCCACTAGGGTTTCTCATTCTCTCTCTCTTCTCACCTGTGCCTTGGGCGTGGGAAACACACACCTCCTCACACTCACTCTCATCATTCATTCCTGTTGTTGGATTGTCCAGTCTATTCATGTTTGCTGCCTTCTAGATTCGCCGAGGTCGGCTCAAATTTGCTAGGGAGGTATGCAGTGTCCCAGAACATGCAGACTACTACTCCTATTATGGCCATTTCTGTTTCTGTGTCAATGCCTGTTCTGGTAAGTGTTTGCACTGCAACTGCTGCTGGTTTTACCCTAGTATTCTCTGGTCATGTGCATTCTCATGTGTATTCTCATGTATTCCTGTGTATTATTACAGTGTACAGTGGTATGCAAGGCTGTTGATCACGTGACCTGTAACCATGGTTACTCCAATGGCCGACTAGTTCTGGCCAGGAGCAACCATGTGACCTCCCACTTCCTGCTGACAAGTTAGTCTTCCCCCTGCTTCCAAGCAAGGAGGATGTGTGTCGTCCCTCTCCTGCCTCAGAGGAGTTGGGCTTCTTCTCTGCAGCTCCCACTTCACCACTAGAAGTGTGGATTAGGTGCTCTGCTATATTCAAGTCTTCGGCTGTATCTGCCTGCTCAAGTGACCGGATTCTTCTCTCTCATCTGGGTGTCATTCCGTTATCTCTCCTCATCGCTGCAAGGATTCACAGCAAGTATTATTCTCAAGCTAATCCACCCAGCACCGCTATTTCTCTCATACTCCTACTCCCATCATCCGGCACGTATTCTCACAGCCTATGCAGCACCACTCCTGCTTTATTTGTCAAAGCCTGCTATATACCCGGTTGCAT
This sequence comes from Dendropsophus ebraccatus, assembly GCF_027789765.1. Taxonomy (NCBI): domain Eukaryota; kingdom Metazoa; phylum Chordata; class Amphibia; order Anura; family Hylidae; genus Dendropsophus; species Dendropsophus ebraccatus. The sequence continues at coordinate 84,347,514 of NC_091457.1, forward strand.
CCGGACAGAACTGTTGCTACTAGTTACCTCATCTATAATAAAACCGCTGTTACTGAACCCTGGCATTGGTGTCCACTAACTGGTGCCCTGACTAGGTGCAGCGAAGAATCGCATGCCCATCATCACCCGCAGATTCCACAGACCGGCCCTACAGCTGTGCTGCCCTCAGGCCTATACCGTGACAAGTATAACCCCTGCAGCTGCCCCGGTCATTGCCCGCTCATAACACCAGCACTGCGGAAGTGGCCCCCAGGGGCCAGGGCATCGCAGGTATCTATCTATTAAAAAACATAAAACCAACTGCAGAACTAAAAAAAAAAAAAAAAAAAAAAAAGTAGTGGGGAAAAAAGTTTGTTTATTTACCTATAGAAATTCAGCAATCAATTCAGGACATTTAATATAAAGTAATATTCTGTGACACACAGGGCTGGTCTTTGGGTAGATGTCTGAGAGGACCGTATGAGCTCCATGTGAGCCGTGGACTTTTATCTATTTATCTCTTCCCCGTTTACAAGCGACTTTTTTGCACTAGAGGTGAAAATGTTTACAACATGTATGATATGAAAATTTGCACATAAAAAGCAAAGAAAAAATTGCAATCGCATCTGTGTGTGTGTTTATATTGGACTTTGGGTAGATGTCGCCCTGTGCATATTTTGCTTTTGCAGTGCAGCTGTTTGCCGCCCCAGTAGTATAGCCCCCCCCCATGCATCCTTCGTAGTGAGAGTAAAAAACAAAACACCTACTCACCTCTTCCTCGCGCCCTGCAGCTATTCTCTGTTCTCTTGGGGACGCTACCTAGCCCGCCCCTGGAAGTACATAAAGCTATGGTCACACACAGTATTTTTGCTCAGTGTTTTGGTCAGTATTTTTCAACAAAAACCATGATGATGGACATTAATCAATGGCAAATAATTGTCTTGAAATAACAGCCGTTATCTGCCATTAAATGATGGCCATCCACTAAATTTTAACAGTGTGTGAACATAGCCTTTCTGTGTTTTCAATCCACTCCTGGTTTTGGTTTAAAAATACTGACCAAAATATTGAGCAAAAACACTGTGTGTGAACATAGCTTTAGGGTATGTTCACACATACCAAGTTTGCAGCGGATTTCACACTTCCGTCACTGTCTACGGCTCTACATTCTTGCTAGTGGATTTTCATTCTGCTGCCCCCCAAACCCACCAACTGCCAGGCCAATACATTTCCTGCCTGCGCTCCTGCCAGTTCCTTCAGCTCACAGCTCCCTGACGCCCCCCTCAACCAATCAGTGGCTACAGCGGGACAGCACACTGATTGGATGAACAAGAAGTCAGGGAGCCAGGAGCCAAAGAAGCAGACGTGAGCGTGGGCAGGTAATGTATTAGCCCGTCAGCTGATGGATTAAGTGGTTAGTGGCTATGTACTTGCAAAGGAATGTAAATATACAGCAAGAAAGTAGAGCCATAGACAATGACAGAACAGAGTAAAACTTGGTATTGGCATGTGTGAATGTACCCTAAAACTACAACATGTATGCTGAATATTCAGAAGGTTTTGAATATTTTGTAGGAAGAGGTCTGCTTGATCTGCTTCCATGACAGTAAGTGCATAGCCCTATCTGTCAGTAATTACTTAAGATGTCAGAGTCTGGGGAATTGTCTGCACCTGCTGGAGCTGTATCTGAAATGTTGACCTCAAGGATGTAATGGTGATGTGAGATACTTCTCTTTATCTATAAATCAGCAGGCACTGTCCTCTATAGCAGAAGTGGTATCACTGTTCAGTTGGATTTGTGTATTAGTCGATTAGTCATGCATTACAGTAAAATAAACTTGATGCCTGGAAGTTTGCGATTACCAAAATTCCATAAGCAAATATTGATGAAGGGTGAAAGGTTAGCGTTACGGTATTCGGGCTGACATGCGGCCTCCATTTTAAATTTTCAAGTGTATTCCATAGTGTGAACATACTCATATTAGGCAAATCTTCTATTCAAGATGCTAGACAACTGGATTATTATTTTTTTTTTTTTTAATTGATCTCTTAAAAATACGGTCATCAAAATTAGAGATTAGTGAATTGCTAATCTAAGTGTAGCACTTAGTTTGATCTGTGTGTCGCTCATCAAGCTGCTGGCCTTTCAGCCCTGCTCAACCCCGGGTGCCGGGCAAAAGCTGGACCTAATCCTGCGAAACTGGGAAATAAAGAGATACGGAAGAGTGCCGCTGTGCCTAGAAAAAAACACCTCTTTCACTTGCCTGGCTGGCCCTTTGAACTCTGCCCATATTACTGTACCTCCTCCTCTGCCTCTCAGATCTCCCTGCTGTCTGATGTTTTTTTATTAAATTTTATTTGGTGTGAATTGGAAGAGGGATAGTCTTGGGGGTCGTCTTATACGCCGGAAAATAGGGTATATATTTATTTTTTACTTCATCATACATTTTACGGTAAAATGAAAGGGTATTGTAAAGTATAATTGATCCCAAGAAGCACTGGAGAAATCACACTATAGTTGCAAAAGTTAGCATGCCCTTTGGCTGCAAGCACACAGGTGATTTTGGGAAACTGCTACTGCTAACCACAGTGGCAGTTTCCCAAAAAATAACCTGTGTGTATTTGCAGCCTTTGGCTATGTTCACACACAGTATCTTTGCTCAGTATTTTTGTCCTCATATTGCAACCAAAACCAGGAGTGGATTGAAAACACAGAAAGGATTATGTTCACACACTGTTGAAAGTTAGTGGATGGCTGCTATTTAATGACATGTTATGTTTTAATTAAAATAACACCAATTATTTGCCATTAAATAGCAGCCATCCACTAACTTTCTACAGTGTGTGAACATCATCCTCTCTGTGTTTTTAATCCATTCCTGGTTTTGGTTGCAATATGAGGACCAAAAGACTGAGCAAAAATGCTGTGTGTGAACCCAGCCTTTAGGTCTATTCATAATCAATTCCAGCCAATGAACCTCAATACCTATCACCACACAGGCCATGGGTGGGAATAAGTGATTGCTACATACATACAAGTCTCTCACACTTAGGATTCTAAAAATAAAATAATTGGTGCTTTTGAGAAGTAAACAACAATTTTCTGCATATGTAAATGACAAGTCAAGGTCTGAGTGATTTATACTGACCTTGTGGTGGCCTCAAAATTACTGCTGTAATGGTTCACCCAAAACATGCTTTCTTTTGAAACATTTTTGAATAAGTAAAATGGTCCTGGTTTAATCAATATAGAGGTTAACGAAAGCATGTACAATATAACAAAATAATAGAATATATACATATTATTAAAAATACTAGAAAATGTACCCGTTGCTGCCAAGGTAAGAAGTGTCAGTGTGTTAATTAGATTTGTTCCAAGGGTGCCCAGGAGGCCAATCTATGTCCTTGTTTGTTTGTTTTTTTTTGTTTACAGGGAAATCGCCACAAGCCGTATATACCTAAACAGCTATGCACTGTTTATGTAAATTGCACAGAAATAAACTAAAAACTTTTAACATCCTAGATATTTAAATGCCAAACTGAGATGTCATGTGATAAGACTTTATGACAAAGCCTGTTTATATACAACATTGGCAATGTTGTACAGCACCTGGTTATATACAACATTGGCAGTGTTATATACAGTCTGGTTATATACTACATTGGCAGTGTTATATACATACTGGTGAAATAATACATTGGCAGTGTTATATACAGAGTCTGGTTATATACAACACTGGCAGTGTTATATACAGTCTGGTTAAATACAACATTGGCAGTGTTATATACAGAGTCTGGTTGTATACAGTACAACATTGGCAGTGTTATATACAGTCTGGTTAAATACAACATTGACAGTGTTATATACAGAGCCTGGTTATATACAACAATGGCAGTGTTATATACAGCCTGGTTATATACAACATAGGCAGCAGAGGCGGACCTATCACTTGTGCAGCCTGTTCAGCTGCACAGGGGCCCAGGCCAATAGAGGGGCCCGCCAGGCTTAGACTCTAAAGTATCAGCTTAGCATGGCACATGTCTGTAGTGGGTCCCCCAGGTGGCATCAGCACCCAGGAAGCGCAGGCCCCATGCTCCTGTGGGGCCCCTTTAGTGACTGGATGCTGTGCCCGGTCAGGAATGGTTCTCCTCTCTTCCTGCACGCTGCTGCTGCTGACACCCCCTGCTGCACTTCACTGTCTGGCATACCTGGTGTGAGGAGGAGAGAGAGAGCATGTGCTGACAGCCCCTCCCCCTCCTGTACTCCACTGTCCGGCATAACTTGTGAGGAGGAGAGGAGAGAGCATGTGATGACAGGGGCCAGAGGGATCCTGCAGGGTTATGGCTGCCAGGGACAGGACTTGGAAGAGCAGCAACAACAGCAGCTCTGACAGTGAGTAATTATTGTCAGTGTGTCTGTCAGGCTGCTGGAAGTTGTAAGATAGAGGTTGGACTGTGTAAGACAAAGCACAGAGCCCCCCCCCCTCCCCTCTGGTGCCTTAAGTTCTATTGTAAGTTTATGCAGCCACATACAGTACATGTATTCCACCTGTGCAGCCACATACAGTACATGTACCCCATCTTTGCCCCAACAGTGAGTAAGGGCCCATTTGTTCTATCCCCTATTAGAGCTGTTCTGGGGTCACTTCCACACTCTGAGCTATACACTCTCATCCCCCAAAAAGCATCCAGTGTACAATGCACCCAGGACCCTCCAAGTACAACAGCTGCAAACACTACAACTCTTAAGCCCTCAGGACGTGCTGGGATTTGATGTAAAAATGAGGAGACAACTCAAGGGGTTGTCCTCTCGGAAACTACAATTTCCAGAATTCTCTGAGAGCTTCATAAGTGTAAGGCATTCTGAGAGTTCTAGGTATTATTATACTGGGAGTTGTGGTCACAGGTACATCAGTACAAGATGGGACCAGGTCAGCATGTCGCTTCTGATGGGTTCTTTATTTGGGTGCCCCCAATGATCAGTTCTATTGGTGGCCACAGGTACCCCAATCCCACACTAAGGCCTGCACAGACTACAGTACAGTCCTTTAGTGGGGCTTACCCAACTATCATTATTGTGTGTGTGAGGAAGGGGCTGTAGTCTGACACTGACATCATCTTTGGGTGGTAAAATCTGATCTCCAGAACATTCCACCATTTATTTCCGTGGGTTTGTTTTTCCCCAACCCATTCCTCTTGAGCTCCCACCAGGCCTGGCTGTCATATTTCCAAGTGTAATTCTTTGGATATGCACATTCATGTCTCTATAGCTGTGGCTGAGGCTTATTCCCTCACCTGTGCATTGCTGGAGAGACAGGCAGCTCTAATTATATTACCTGTGTGCAGTGTGGAGATTCTCCCATTCATTACTATGGGGCAGTCTTACCTGTCTCATTTTATATAAGAAAAAGGCACTGTCTCTCTTTGTGTATGCCTAGGGAATTTTGGGGCTATAAAAAATAAAATAAAAATAAATCAGCAGATAAATATATAGCATCTTCATTGTTTGGACGGTTGTAATAAATAACAGATGTTATTCTATATGGTGTGTGGACTACTGGCCAATTTGACATTAATAGAGGGGACTGAACATAACCTAACAATAAATGATACTCACCTACCCTATCCCTCACAGCTGTCATTCCAACAGCTCCAGTCCCCACTTGTCACCACCACTTACTGGTTCCTGCAATGAGTCATCTAAGCAGCGGCTGTCTGTCTAGCCAATCACAGACTGAGGTGGGACACTGCTGCTGCCAGTGATTGGATGATCAGGCAGTTTCTACTGAGACAGTGCATCACAGGAACCAGAAGAGTCAGGAAGCCACTGGAACAGCAGATATGGGGGGTATGGGGGGTGTGGGGGGTGTGGAAGGAGAGTATGGCTGTTTTTTTTTTTTTTTTTTACATGCTCTAGCCATATATAAAAGCAAACATGATGTTCCTGAATAACTCTTTTAAAAGTAGAGGCAAAAAAAAACAAAAACTGAAACCTCTGCAGAAGCTTATAGCATTATTTACCTATCTAGTCCAGTTTTGAAACTACCAAAAATCCATTTGTTTTGGGTGGTTTTGTTCTGTTTTTATTATATTTTATTATAAAGACACATATATTTAACTTTTAATGTACTTTTAATAGAAAAAAACTGTTTTTTTTATCCGCAGTTCCCCTTTAAGTTAAAGGAATGCTCTTATGTGAGCATGTTATTTGGTATTCATGAGAGTATAATTAACAATTTTCTTGCCTCCTGTGAATCAGGTGGGATCAGCAATCCGAACAGCATTGAAAGCTAGCTATCAGCTATCCTGTGGTTATGGATAAAATTCCTTAATAAGAACACCGCTTTCATCCATGACCACAGACATAACTGTACGTTCATTTTTTTCTGTGCATTCCCACTCACGGATGTACAGTTACATCCACGGATAAAAAGTGCACAGAAGCTGTGCCTGTGCCATCGGCAGGGCCCAGCTGTCAGGAATAACTGGGCACCTGCTGCAACTACCAGGGCCCGAGCTGTGCTCGGATCCTGGCAGTTAACCCTATAATGCTGCGATCAGTGCGATTGCAACATCTATAGGGCAGAACAGAGGGAGACTTCTCCCTCTGTTCACCATTGGTGCTGAGGTTGTGGCCCTAAGGCTAAGTTTGATCAGTGCAGATCAGCAGATCAGCACTACAATGTATTTGTGCATGTCATCAGGCAATCAGATAGGGAAGTTGCCATAGGACAGTATAATAAAGTAAAATTGCAAAAAAAAAACAACAAAATATATAAAGTGAAATATATGCTTAATCCCCATAGTCCCCAATGCAAATAATGAATGTAGAAAAAAAATGACACATATTTAGTATCGGTGCGTGTGTAATGACGCTGGCAATAAAATTATCACACAATTAAACCAGCATGGCGACTGCAGAAAATTCAAACAAACAAAAAAAAGCTATTTTTGCCTTTTTTTTTTTTTAAATAGGGGTATTTTTCACTACAAAATCATAAGGATATCGGCCAAAATTTATCATTAACTTAAAGTACAATATGTCACAAAAAAAAAAAACAATCTTGGAATCACTTAAACCTTAACAAAGCTATAACTGCATGAAGTGAGTAAGAGTTCAACAATGTACATACACAGCGATCGGGTGGTGATGGCTGCTATAATAGATAGCAGGCCATCTGGGCTCTTCGGCATGGGGGGTGATTTACACCTCCTGTGCCAACGATCGCTGTAATTGGCTGGTCAATTCAGACCAGCCAAATACAGCTAAATTATGCTTTCCTGGTAATCGGTGACACGGAAATCAATGGCGATTGGTGCTGTCCGAGACAGCACCATCACCATTGTTGTACTGTATGGGGGTGGCCACAGTGCCACCCCCACGATCACGGCAATAAGTGTAAAATAAAAGTTTTTTTTACCTGGGTCTGCACCTACCAGCTAGGTAGCTGATGGGTGCATAACAGGTGCGTATGTTGTAGGTGCACCATTAATCACCTGATCCAGGCTTCCCGAGTGAAGATCCGGCGGTCCCACGTCGTGCGTCTTTGGGCTCCCCGGTCGTCTATCTTCGACTATTTTGGTCGAGTATAGTTCTACCGTAGCTTTGGGGTAGGAAGATAGGTTTTGGTTTTTTTTTTACTCCCCCCCCAGCATCGCACCTGATCCTATTTGGCTTGGGGGCTTCCCCCCCTCTATATCCACCACTGTCTGCTGATAAGTGTGGCATTTATTAGCAACAACTTTGTTGGCGTAGGTTTTTTTTCTTACTGTTGAAAAAAACATAAAAAACACTAAATTACACTACACTACATGAAATTAAATTTTACACTACACTACATTACACATACACCATTGCACATACCCCATATACTAATCCCCGTATAAAGATGGCCCACAGGGTGTTGTCGGTGGAGGAGGCATACTTTCTTTCTTATTCCAACACCGAAACAGCCAGTAAGGATGAATGGGGGGATCCTTCTTTCCTCCATTCATCATCATCATCATCATCATCATCCAGTGATCATGAATATCCACGTAGGCGTCCAAGGAGGACGCCTCGGGCTGCCCCCCAGACACGTCATCCCATCTCACCCCCGCCCCCCAGACAGGTCAACCCATCCCGCCCCCTCGTCCCCCAGACACATGACCGCACCTGGACCCCAGCCCTCCCAAAATAATAAGCCCAAGATTCCTGGCTTTGTAGCACGATCAGGAATCAAAATTAACTCCACATGTGTCAGAGAAATAGACTCTTTCTCTGATGATCTTATAAATTTGATGGTGGCGCGAACAAACACCAATTTATACCCCTCCTCTTCTTTATTCATTTCCGCAGCATAAACAGTGGTCCATGCCATGAGTGGACCCCTGTTGATCCAGCGGAAATGAAAAAACTTTTGGGGTCTCCTACTGCACATGGGCCTCAGGGTACACTTAGGCAGATTTAGACTGAAAGAGACACCGAAATTCAACCCCCAGAATGCCCCTCCTTCCTCTGAGTTAGTGAGAAGATCGTTTGGGAACTGATCTTTCCACTGCTGGAAAAAGATTACCACCTGTACGTGGATAACTTTTATACCAGCATCCCCCTCTTCCGGTCCCTCTCTGCCCGAGCTACAGTAGCTTGTGGTACGATCCGAACATATCAGAAGCAGTAATAAAGCCCTAATATTTAGCATCCATAGAGTGGGCCCCAGCGCTTCTGGATATGAAGGACCCCATATCGCACCAGGACAACATTTTCCAGGTGATGTCCCCCACACTGGAAAAGGGAAAATCCCAGAAGAAGTGCAGAGTGTGCCGTAAAAGGGGGATCAGGAAGGACACCATTTTCCAGTGTGACACCTGTCCTGACCCCCCGGCCTCTGCATACTGGATTGCTTCAAGGCGTACCACACGGCATTGGAGTTCTACATTTTCTAAATTCTTTCCCTTATTCCTATTTCAGGGGTCAAGTTGATCCAGGGATTATTCTGATCGCCATTATGGAGTCGGGAAGGATTTTTTTCCCTGTGATGAGGCTACTGTCGTCTGCCTCATGAGGGTTTTTTGCCTTCCTCTGGTCGGGTTGAATTTGATGGACTCCTGTCCTTTTAACCTTATAAACTAATAATTAACATAATACCCCCAAATAAATTAATAATTGTCCTATTTCCTCAACTAAATAGGTATGGCCCCCATTCCCATTAGTGACTTGCCATGTTGCATTTACAAATCCCCTGTGCTGCCAGGACAGTAGAAACCCCCCACAAGTTACCCCATTCTGGAAACTACACCCCACAAAGAAACTAACAAGGGGTGCAACGGGGATGTGGACCCCTGGTAATGGATGCTCACTGCATCCCTTGTTAGACTCCTTGAGGGGTGTAGTTTCCACAATGGGGTCAATTGTAGGGGGTCTCCACTGTCCTGGCAGCACAGGGGCTTTGTAAATGCAACATGGCCTCCATCCTCCATTCCAGAATCTAAATGGCGCTTTGTCCCTTTGGTGGCTTGCCCTGTGCCCATATGGCACATTATGTCTACATGTGGGGTATTTTCGTACTTAGGGGAAATTACCCTACACGTTTTGCATTCATTTTCTGTTTTAACCCCTTGTGGAAATGGAAAAAATCAAGGCTAGACCAACATTTAGTGTAAATTTTTTTTAATTTTACACTCAATTATTGATCTTGTCTTGATTTTTTCCATTTTCACAAGGGGTTAAAAGAGAAAAAAAAAACACAAAATGTGTAGAGCAATTTCCCCTGAGTCCAATTATACCCCACATGTGGACATAAAGCGCCATGTGGGCACAGGGCAAGCCTCTGAAGGGAAGGAGTTCAATTTGGATTTTGGAGGCTGGATTTAGCCAGAATGGATGATGAACGCCATGTCGCATTTACAAAGCCCTCGTGCTGCCAAAACAATGGAAACCCCCCACAAGTGACCCCATTCTGGAAACTTCACCCCTCAAGGAATCTAACAAGTAAATGCGACATGGCCTTTGAAATCCATTCCAGTGAAATCCAGCTTCCTAAAGCCAATTGGCGCTCCATTCCTTGGTACTTTATGTCCACATGTGGGGTATTTTTGTTCTTGGGAGAAACTGTACTACACGTTTAGTGTATTTTTTCCTTTTATCCCATTGTAAAGATTAAAAATTGAAGGCTAGAACAACATTTTAGTGTGAAAAATTAATTTTTTCCTTTTTCACACCACATTGTTCTGAAAATCTGTGAAACACCTGTGGGGTCCAAATGCTCACTGCACCCCTTGTTACATTCCTTGAGGGTGTAGTTTTCTAAATGGTGTCCCTTTAGGGGTGGTTATTAGGTTTTGGCACCCCAAAGCCTCTGCCAACCTGAAGTGGGTACAGTCAGAAATGACCAAATACTGTATAACGGATGCATTGAAATTCACTAGAAGCTCCTTTGTATCTGAGGCTTGTGGTTGCGTCAAATAGCGCAATAGGGCCACATACTGTATGGGGTATTTCTATAAACTGCAGAAATAGGGCAGTAATTATTGGGGTGTATTTTTCTGGTAGTAGATTTATAATTATGAAATATATTGGATTACAATAAAATCTCTGCACAGAAAATTAAAATTTTCAATTTTCTCACACACTTAGCTTTTATTTCTGTGACACCTAAAAGGTTAAAAAACTTTCTGGATGTGCTTTTGCACAGTTTGGGGGGTGCAGTTTCTGAAATGGGGTGCTTTATGGGGCTTTCTAACATATAGTCTGCTGAAATACACTTTAAGGCTATGTTCACACTACGTATTTGACCGGCCGTTCTGTGACTCCGGCCAGGTCACGGAACGGCTGGTCTCAGCCCGGATGATCTTTCCTCCGTGGAGCTCTGATGTGGGCGCATCAGCGCGCGCCCGCCCGCAACAGAGCTTCCCATAGCACAGAGTGAAGCAGGAGCCATGGAGCCTCACTGAAGAGTTTCAAAACACAGGACTAGCCAGATATCCCTCCAGGAAGGACCCAGCCAAGGGGCAGTTCCTGTTAGGAAACCACCAAAACCACCATATTAAGTGGCCCTATAAGTCAATGTAATGACAAGGGTTAAACCAAGGCTAGGTAACCATCCACATACAGCTGTTTCAGGGTGTTGCCCCTCATCAGTGTGGAGCAGGATTCTGGCTAGGTGGGAGCAATGCCTAGTAGAGCCATAAGAGAAACAGATTGCTGAACTCAGGGAGAACAGCCAAACAACAACACTGCCGGCTGCTAGTGAAAGCACTCAGTGCAGTGAAGTTCTAGGTGCATTGCCCCCTGGGAAACATGAATATGCAAAAGAGGAGCCATGGAGCCTCACTGAAGAGTCTCAAAACACAGGACTAGCCAGATATCCCTCCGGGAAGGACCCAGCCGGAGGGATATCTGGATAGTTCTGTGTTTTGAGACTCTTCAGTGAGGCTCCACGGCTCCTCTTTTGCATATTTATGTTTCCCAGGGGGCAATGCACCAAGGACTTAACTGCACTGAGCGCTTTCACTAGCAGCTGGCAGTGTTGTCGTTTGGCTGTTCTCCCTAAGTTCAGCAATCTGTTTCTCTTATGGAGTGAAGCAAGCGGCCGGAGCCGCTCACTTCACTGTGTGAACTGACAGGTCCTTCTGCGGGCGGAATTCATTGAATAACGTCCGCAAATAATGGACCTGTCAGTTGTTTGCGGTGCCGTATGGGAACCAGCCGGAGCGCACACGATGTGTGTACGCTCCGGCCGGGATCCCATAGCAAATAATGCTATGTTCCACCCTGCAAATCTACGGCTGTAGTTCTGCAGCGAGAACTATGGCCGTAGATTCACGTAGTGTGAACATAGCCTAAACCTGAACAGGTCCCTAAAAAAATCAGATTGGAAAATTTTAGTGAAATTTTGGAAAATTGCTGCTAATGTTTTAAGCTTCCTACTGTCTAAAAAAAATATGAAAAATAGTTTAATAAATGCTGCCAACATAAAGTAGACATATTGTTAATGCTATCTATATCATTAAAATGAAAGTCTGTCTGTCTCTCTGTCCCGTATAGACTTCCAAACGCCTTAACCGTTTGACCCCAAATTTGGCACACAGATACATAGGGTGTCCGGGAAGGTTAGAGCGAAGGTCCAGTCCTCGCCAGATGTACAGGAGGGGAGGGGGAGGGGGAAGAGCGCCCCATAGAAATGAATGGGAGAATCTCCACAATGCTCACACAGGTGATATCATTAGCTGCAGCAAAAATAGCAGTTGGAGCCTTAGCAACCAATAGAATTACTACTTTCATTTTCACAGGGAGCTGGAATCTGATTGGTTGGTAGGGCCAGCTGCCTCACAACATATCCACAGAAATAAACACAGTAAGGGTACGAACACAATGGGCCTATCCGCAGCGGATTTCTCGCTGTGAATTCTCATCGAGACCCTCTGCAGATCCCTGCCCTGTACACTCTATGGGCAGACAAACTCGCAGTAGGAATGCACATCCCGCTGCAAGTTTGTCAGCAGCCCGCCCCATTAACCCCCCGCCACCTGGTCCCTGCTCCGGCTTGCTTCGGGGCTCCTGGTGTCTTCACGTCCCGCTCAGCCAATCAGTGCGCTGCGGCGGGGCAGCGCACTGATTGGCCGAGCGGGATGTGCCAGGAATCTTTGAAGCAAGCCGGAGAGGGGACCAGGAGATGGTTTTGTCCTCACCAAGGATGAAAGGTAGTGCCTAAGAGGGCCAGAATATGATGATGCAGAATTGTGTATACACTTATTGTAAGCTGCCGGTTTTCTGCAAACACACACACACACACACACTTATGGTCTGCAGTCAGCAGGGGGGGGTGCAAACTATACACTACAGGTATATAGGACCTCCACTAACACTGTCAATGTTGTATATAAACAGGCTCAGCATAACATTACCAATGTTATACATAACCAGGCTGTATATAACACTGCCAATGTTGTATATAACCAGGCTCAGTATAACACTGTTATTGTTGTATAACAGGCTGTAAACTGCATAACTCTGCCAATGTGGTATATAACTAGGCTCAGCATAACACTACTAAAGTTGTACATAACCAGCCTGTATACTGTATAACACTGCCAATGTTGCATATAACCAGGCTGTATATTACATCGACAATGTTGCATATAACCAGGCTGTATATAACACTGACAATGTTGCATATAACCAGGCTCTGTATATAACACTGCCAAAGTTGCATATAACCAGGATGTATATTACACTACCAATGTTGCATATAACCAGGCTGTATAAAACACTGACAATGTTGTATATAACCAGGCTCTGTATATAAAACTGCCAATGTTGTATACAACCAGGCTCTGTATACAGTCTGATCACATGACATCTCATTTTGGCTATTAGGTCTTTAGGATGTTTAATTTTTTAGTTTATTTCTAATGTGCATAAGCTACAATTTACATAAACAGTACAGAACTGTCGGGGTATAAAGCGTATAAAGGGGTATATAGGCCTCCTGGCGATTTCCCCTTAAACAAAAAAAAAAACAATGGCATAGATTTGAACAAATCTAATTAACACACTGACACTTTATACCCGGGCAGCGCCGGGTACATTTTCTAGTTTAATATATAATTTATGTGACATAACTGTTTTCTGTATAAGCAGAAAAGTAGGGATGGTCCGTACCTGCCGAGGTTCGTATGAACCCGAACGCTCCGCAGCAGATTCGGCAGCAACGCCTGGAAAACTGGGATACAGCCTATGGCTATGGCTGTATCCCAGTTTTCCAGGCGGTCCTCCCGCTGGATCCACCCGCTCCACGGAGCGGGAAGACAGCAGGAATCATTACCGAGGGTTCGGGTTCGTACGAACCCGAACCGAACTCGGTTCGGACCATCCCTACAGAAAAGCTTCAAAGTTGGAAAAATGTAATTTTTCACGTTATTTTGGGGTTTTTCATAAAGATTCGTTATAAGTATCAACTCCATTTACCAGAAATGTTAAGTACCATATGAGAAAACAATCTCAGAATGAGCCGGATAGGTAAAAGCATTCCCAAGTTAACAATGAATAAAGTGACACAGGTCATATTCATAAAATTTGCCTCGGACCTTAAGGCCATTTCAGGCCTGGTCCTTAAGGGGTTAAAGAGGTTATCCAGGATTTGGGGCAAAAAGCTACTTTCTTGGAAAACAGCACCACCCTGGTCCTTATGTTCTTTGGTCATGGTTTTCCAGGAACCAATTTGTAACACTGCAAACTGAAAGAAAGGGCACAAATTCCTAAGTCTGGATATGCCCATTAACCCCTTCACGTCAGCAATCTGTATATATACGTTCCTACTGCACATACCCTGCGATCCCGCAGCTGACTCTCAATAACCCTTTAAACGCTGTGATCTACAGCGATCATGGCGTTTAAGGTGCTCAGTGACAAATCAAGCATCTGTCACTGAGTGATCGGGACCCCCGCAGCCGTGCTACAGGGGGCCCGGTCACATGTGCCGACAGGAGGGGGTAAGCTCCTTATCTCTGTTCTGTCGGTTCATCGATCCATGTATAGAGTCTGCTCTCAGGCAGATCGCCGATAACACTGATCTATGCTATGCTATGGCATAGCAAAGATCAGTATATGCAATCTAATGATTGCATCTTTTACAGTGATAAAAGTGTAAAAAAAAAGTGTAATAAAAAAGTTTTATAAAAGTATTAAAAAAAACGTATAACCCCCCCCCCAATAAAAGTTTAAAAGACCCCCTTACCCATTATAAAATAAAAATATAAATAAATAAATAAACATATTACATATCGTAGCATGCGGAATTGTCCGATCTATTAAAATATAACATTATTGTTCCCGCACAGTGAACGGCACAAACGGGAAAAAGAACGCACCATGATTGCTGATTTTATTAAATTATATATCACAAAAAAATTATCAAAAAGCAATCAAAACTTTTCTGTTACACCAATATGATATTAATAAAAACTAGAGATCATGGCGCAAAAAATGACACCAATGACACAAATGACAAAAATAAAAGCGCTATGACTCTTAGAAGGCGGGGAGACCCATACTTTTGTGCATCAAAAGGCTCTGTCTTGAAGGGGTTAAGTGACATTACACAATGAATAATGTTGATATTTGTAGTTGTCTTAGATAAGATTATCTGGGTGACTGCAGCCATCACTAGGGGGAGCTTATGAGCACTGCATACTCTTTATATAGTACAGTGGATATTAACAGCAAGCTTACTCTGATGACTGAAGTCACATACAATTTTATTTTTATCTGTCCCTATAGAGCAGAATTGAAGTTGTTTAATCAGAAACGCAGAGTACACTGCAATGAAGATACTACTTACGGCAATGTATAAAAATGATATGGCATTTTAGGCTATGTTCACACTACGTAAGAGACCGGCCGTTCCGCTCCCCCGCTGAGCAATCCTTTGTTCTCAGCTCTCAGCTGCCAGCTAATCTCCCTCCTTCCCCCTCCCCTCTTCATAGACCAGACAGGATCCGACTGATGAAAAATCCGACTGATTCTGAAGAGTGGACAGCAGAAAGGAGAGGACCTGGGAAAAGGCTTTTTACATGCAGATAATGGCAGATTTGGCTAATAAACCCAATTACAAAGTTTCTTAAAATCGCCTGGACTATTGATTTCTGCAAAAAAAAATTAACAACAGTGACTCTTTAAGGTGGACACTCTTCCTCATTAACCCTATAAACAATAGAATTTTGCTGGTGAATTAATTTTCTAATGGGGACCTCCTGACAGCAGATGTTGGGGGAACAATTCATCAAACCCAAACCTATGCTCCACCACAAGACAAACCACTGCCTTATCACCCTTTAAGCACTGCAGAAAATGGCATTACAGCTCATAAGTATTATTTCACAATAGGAATTTTACCATATCACATCCGCACGTCCCATCTGTAAGGGTGCAATGTGTTGCATCTGGTTGTTACGGGAAAGGGTTTCAGTGTTCTAACTACTTTACTTTTTTTCAAGCCTTGCAAAAGGCAAAGGGAATTATCTGAGGTTCATCACAAGCCCTGTGGTTTGGGACTGGCAGTGTCATGTGCAACTTCCCGGCAGTTACAGCATATATGTTCTACGCTACCAGAATTTCTGGTAAGTCTTTTATTAGAACATAGGACAGAACAAATGAATGGATGGAGCCCGCGTGGGAGATAAGGATGTAAGGATTCAGAGCAACAAAGTATATGTACAAAAACAGTCTTTGTCACTGTATAAAAGAATATACAGTATTAGGCTATGTTCACACTACATAAAACTACGTCCGTAGTCCGAACCGCAAAACTATGGCCGTAGTTTTGAGGTTTATGCCTTGGCTGCAATATATACGAACTACGGTCGTACAATGCACACTACGTATCATACAACGGCGGTTGTTTTCACGGCTCCATGAAAAATGAACATGTTATTTATTTCCGGCTGGTAATGTTCCAGCTACGGCCGTGGATTTCAATGCGGCCACGCACGGAATATTTATTTCTGCAAAATTAAACTTGATTTTGAAATAAAACATTTTCTGTGTGGTTTATTGGGCTGGGCGCAGTATTCCAAATAAATGACTTGTTTCACCCCGCTCAGAAACAAGCTAGAAAGCAAAATTATACAACGGCCGTTTCATGACTAGACCGTATGGCCATATTTCTACGGCCGTAGTTTCAGGCGCACATGTCCGGCCAGGTGAAAACAACGGCCGTTAATTGACATAGTGTGAACATAGCCTTAGTATATTTGTCACATGAAAGCATAAGTGAGTGCAAACATTTTGATACAGAACCGGGCAGAGAAAATATGGTGTCCTCTGAAGACTGTAGAAATTCAACTTGGCACCATCACATAGTTGCTCAGAAGTTTCAGTATATGGACAGGCCAGATGGAGAAGTCCAGCAAAAATTTTTATTAAAGTATTGTATTGCCCCCCAAAAGTTAAACAAAGCCCCAATATACACTTATTACAGGAAATACACATAAAATGTTTTTTCCCTGCAGCAAGTCTTCACTTCCTGGATAACATGGTGATGTCACGACCTGACTCCCAGAGCTGTGCGGGCTGTGGCTGCTGGAGAGAATGATGGCAGAGGGATGCTCAGTGTCCCTCCAGTGCCCTGTGTCCCTCAGTGTCCCCCTGCCATCATCCTCTCCAGCAGCCACAGCCCGCACAGCTCTGGGAGTCGGGTCGTGACATCACCATTTTATCCAAGAAGTGAAGCCTTGATGCAGTAGTAAGTCCAGGGAAAGATGTGGACTTTGTATAGAGGATGATGCTGGAGTGAGGAGTCTAAAATGTCGGTCTGGCAGATCCTGCTGGGTCTTAGCTCCTTCTCTATGACACCTCAGCTGGTAACAAAAATTATTATACAATAAATACTATAAAATTATAATGCTTAGGCTGTGTGTGTATTACAACTTGGCTCCTCTTACTTCAATAGAACTGAGCTTAAAGTGTCACTGTCATATTTTTATTTTTTTTTTTACAGAAATCAATAGTACAGGCGATTTTAAGAAACTTTGTAATTGGTTTATTAGGCAAATATACCATTATCTGCATTTAAAAAGACTTTCCCCAGGTCCCCCCCTCCCTCCTTCTCTCACATTCACTGCTCATTATCAGGCAATCTCTCTTACATCAGTCAGACCCTGTCTGTTTTATGGGGAGGGGGGAGGAGGGAGATTAGTCGGCAGCAGAGAACAAAGGATTACACAGTGGGACCTGTGTGAAAGCGTATTCAGAGGTCAGAGAGGTCAGTACTGACTTCAGAGGAGATAGCCCAGTGACGTAGCTGTAAATTAAAGGGGTATTCCCCCAAAATTATTTTTGCATTAATGCGTTGCCCACCCGTAGCTTTCCATCTTTCCAATATTAAGTTATTATTCATTCTGCACAGTTTTGCTGTCACCTAGATGTATTCACCCCCATCGAATGCATAGAATCATCAAACCTCAGTCCAACCCGACACGCTCCCTGCTCCTGGCCCCGACCCTCCGAGACGGCATCACGTGTCCCCATTCTCTTCAATGGGCCAGGTTAGCGCTTCTAACCAAGTCCACTTAAGTAAGGGAGGACACGGAGACGCTGACAGCTGATCTCTGTCTGCCTCTCTGACAGCAGCCCCAGCCAGTGCAGCCCCCCCCATCTCCCGGGGGCCGCCCGCAGCGCTCCAGGCGGCATACCCACAGTCTGTCACCCCCCGCAGCCTCCCCCAGGTCTCTGGGTGGCCGCCTGTTCCCACAGTCTGTAACTCACCCAACCCCCCCCCCCCCGGAGCTCATCCGGCATCCGCCCGCTGCGCTCCTCTCAGTGCAGCCCCCCCCTGTCTCCCGGTGGCCAATTGTACCGCGCCAACAGTCTGTGCCATCCGCCTGCAGCTCACTGGCTCCTTTCAGTGCAGCCTTCCCCCCGCCCCCCGGTGGCCGCGCCCGTACCGCTCCCGAGTCTGCCCCCAGTCTGTGCCATCCGCCCACAGCTCACCCGGGGGCCGCCCGCACCGCTCCTCTCAGTGCAGCCCCCCGTCTCTGCTACACCATTCTGTTACATTGCAATCTCCACCCTGCTACATGGCAATCTCCACTCTGCTACATGGCAATCTCCACTCTGCTACACCACTCTGCTACATGGCACTCTCCACTCTGCTACACCACTCTGCTACATGGCAATCTCCACTCTGCTACACCACTTTGCTACATTGCAATCTCCACTCTGCTACATCGCAATCTCCACTCTGCTACACCACCCTGCTACATCGCAATCTCCACTCTGCTACACCACTCTGCTACATCACAATCTCCACTCTGCTACACCACTCTGCTACATCGCCATCTCCACTCTGCTACATCGCCATCTCTACTCTGCTACTTCTCTCTGCTACATCGTCATCTGCACTCTGCTACATCACCATCTGCTACATCGCCCTCACCATCTCTGCTCTGCTACATCGCCATCTCTACTCTGCTACATCACCATCTCTGCTCTGCTATATCGCCATCTCCACTCTGCTACATCACCATCTGCTACATCACCATAGCCATCTCTACTCTGCTACTTCTCTCTGCTACATCGTCATCTGCACTCTGCTACATCACCATCTGCTACATCGCCCTCACCATCTCTGCTCTGCTACATCGCCATCTCTACTCTGCTACATCACCATCTCTGCTCTGCTATATCGCCATCTCCCCTCTGCTACATTACCATCTGCTACATCACCATAGCCATCTCTGCTCTGCTACATCACTATCTCCACCTTGCTACATCGCCATCGCCATCTCAGCTCTACTACATCATCACTATCATCAGGCATACGCATTGCATGATGGGAAATGTAGTTTCCTATCTTGGGTATAGACCATCTTTTAGAAAAACATGTAACTTGGGAACAGAAGCAGCTAGAAAGATGGGAGACGGCTCAAAATGCCCATCCGCCCACAGCTCACCCAGGGGCTGTCCGCACCGCTCCTCTCAGTGCAGCCCTGCCGTCTCTGCTACACCATTCTGCTACATCACAATCTCCACTCTGCTACATCGCAATCTCCATCTCCACTCTGCTACATCGCCATCTCCACTCTGCTACACCACTCTGCTACATCACAATCTCCACTCTGCTACACCACTCTGCTACACCACTCTGCTACATCACAATCTCCACTCTGCTACACCACTCTGCTACATCGCCATCTCCACTCTGCTACACCGCTCTGCTACATCGCCATCTCCACTCTGCTACACCACTCTGCTACATCGCCATCTCCACTCTGCTACATCGCTATCTCCACTCTGCTACACCACTCTGCTACATCACAATCTCCACTCTGCTACACCACTCTGCTACACCACTCTGCTACATCGCAATCTCCACTCTACTACACCACTCTGCTACATCGCCATCTCCACTCTTCTACACCACTCTGCTACATCACCATCTCCACTCTGCTACTCCACTCTGCTACATCGCCATCTCTACTCTGCTACTTCTCTCTGCTACATCGCCATCTGCACTCTGCTACATCACCATCTGCTACATCACTATCGCCATCTCTGCTCTGCTACATCGCCATCTCTACTCTGCTACATCGCCATCTCTACTCTGCTACATCGCCATCTCTGCTCTGCTATATCGCCATCTCCACTCTGCTACACCACTCTGCTACACCACTCTGCTACATCGCCATCTCCACTCTGCTACATCCCCATCTGCTACATCGCCATCTCTGCTCTGCTACATCGCCATCTCTACTCTGCTACATCGCCATCTCTGCTCTGCTACATCGCCATCTCCATCTCTGCTCTGCTACATCGCCATCACCATCACCATCTCAAATCTGCTACATCGCCATCTCCACTCTGCTGCATCACTATCTCCACCCTGCTACATCGCCATCGCCATCTCAGCTCTACTACATCATCATTATCATCAGGCATACGCATTGCATGATGGGAAATGTAGTTTCCTATCTTGGGTATAGACCATCTTTTAGAGAAACATGTAACTTGGGAACGGAAGCAGCTAGAAAGATGGGAGATGGCTCAAAATGTTCAGGGGGACTTGGTGAGTAAGGCCAGCTAGGTTTGGGGGCATTTCATTTTTTTTAAGCTTTTGAGGGGAATACCCCTTTAACTCTTTGTTGTCCTGTTTTGGTGCCTTATCTCCCTCCACCCCATCCCTCTCCATAAGAGAACCATGAAGACAGGAGGGGAGAGCTTCAAACTGCTTTTTCATGATAAAAATGTATTTTTCAGCTAATAAACCCAATTACAAAGTTTCTGTATTATTAATTTCTTCCCAAAAAAAATGTAAATGACAGTGACACTTTAAATATTAGCTGGTGACAAAAATTATAATATTAAACCTTCACAAAAAGGTGATCTCTAGATGCTGTGTAAGTTTTTTTGTGGTAATTTATTTGCTTAACGGCCAGCATTTATTGTTTACAGAGCCAGAGAAGTTATATATTATATAGCCCCCCTCAGTCAGTTTAGTTGGGGCGTGGTTAGTGAGGTGGGGACAGGGCTAGAGGGAGCATGGTTAGCAAGGGACCCACAATTTCTGAACTACCCGGGGCCCATGGTATCCTTAATCCCCCCAATGTATTGCAGGAGTTGCCCACAGGGCCCCCTGAAGCAGAAGGCTCCGTAGCAGTCTCTGTGGCTGCTAAGGTGGTAGTTACGTCCCTGGATCTAACCCTAAAATTTGCAGCACATGTTCATTTACATAAACATTTTTTTTGCAGTGCGTCCTGTAATCTGCTCACAAATCTGGAGGGAAATGCACAGAATATGCACAGAGTTTAAGGGTTTTTTTTCTTTACTTTCTTCAGCTATAATCCATGACTCCAGCCCATGGTAGTCTAAAATTAACCATCAAATGGGAGGCTCAGGCTGCCATTCTGTCCCCCATTCCACCACAATCTAGCCAACACACCTGCCCAAGGTGAGTTGTTTCCATTACATCAAGGACACAATTATTATAAAATACAAGCAATAACCAGTGAGATTAGAATTATAGTAAATGTATTCAACAAGTTTGACAGATATAATTGCAGTTCCACCTCCTTGGCATCCTGCATAAATGCATCAAGTACCTAATGGCAGTTTGGTGAAGCATTCAATGCAAATCTTTCTTAGCCAGATCAGAGATATTGCAAAAAAATGGCACCAAGAGCTATTGTCACCCACACTATTTATTCCCTTAAGGTAATTCATGCTGCTGTCCAAAACATCCATGCTGGAAGATCTGAACCTAGTTGTGGTGCAGATTGTGCACTGAGAATATACTATAGACTATACAATAAGTTCATATATTACCACTAGGTGGCATTATTCCAGACGAGTGTATGGTATACAAGAGAATCTTGTACTAGTTTAACATTTGTTTTCTGTATCCTGTTATATTCCTGACATTATATAGAGATAGGGGGCACAAGTCTGCTCCCAGTGTATCAGGAATATAGTGCTCTGCTCATAATGCACATCACAACAATATACTTTTGTGACAGATACTATTAGGTACAGTGAGAGTCTATATTCTGAGCAAAGTGCACTTGTCACAGAGCTGCTGCAGCCCCATCATACTAGTGATCTGCAGTAGTCCTGGCTCACATACCCTGCTCATGCTATCATTTTCTCATGTCTCAATGATGAATCAGAGATATCACATGGAAGCATCAGCTTAAGTCAATATTAACAATTCACTTGTCATTTATCAATCATTCATCTCTTGAGCAAAGAGACTCTTCGTACATGTTTTTGATGTGTAACTACTACTTCCAAGTTCAAGGTGCAACTTGTAAGTTTTCAAAGCGTAAATTGCAGCGTAGAGAAATGAAATGATCTTTGTGTTTTTCCATCAGTGCTGACACCACGTGGACTCCATGCTGACAATAAGCACTCTCTGCATAGCCACACACACCCATGTAGATGTTGCAACTTACAATGCTAAATAAATTATGTCATGTATATTAGCTAGTCTCTTAAACTTTTTCTGAATGGGAATAACATAGAAGTACTTGTTTAATACTCTACAGATTTTCTTATTTTAATAAAATGTTGTCTACACCTTGAAATACATACAGTATATGGTGTCAGAGAGTACTAGGATTGGGCAGTAGACAAGTATCCTATTACCTGCTTATATATGTAATACTGTGTTCATAACATGGGGTAATGTGTATTTATCACCATTGCTTAAGAACTGTAAGAATTTAAATATTACAATAACAGAAAAGGATATGGGTCACCCTATGGTCCACAACAACACCAGACCTTGTCAGAGCTGGCAGATGATATGAAGGAGGTATGGTTATATTGGGACCCTGTCCAGTTATTGTTACGGCACTTTTATACTGGTAACTGTTCAGACCGAGAGGCGGCTTACAATCTGCATGTTGCCAGTTTCTGGCATACGCCTTAGTTAGGAGAGTGACAAGAAGATGATGTTACAGGCGGGATAAGTGGGTTTCACATTGGCCTTTCTGCATTGGCAAAACTGTAGAATGATATCTCCTGGCAGATACTTGTCTACATACTTTCAATAACATTTTGTTTATGAGTAAAGCTAGTTTCTCATCTGCGTTGGAGGCTACATTTGGGAATTCTATTCAACAGCAGTAAACCAGCGATGGACCCTCACAGACCCATTTGTCTTTAATGGGGCCCATCATGTTTCTCATTGGTATCTGTCATTTCACTAGATTTTATTCAGATAAAAAAGTGTTAGTGGTAATAATGTTGACCAGATTTTTGTCCAGTTGTTTAAAAAAAATTGTGCCGGAGGTCCCAGATATAGCCCCAGTGGCAGATTTAAAGGGGTACTCCAGCGGGGGGGGGCATTTTTTCGCTGGGACCGGGGACGAGGTGGCTGAGGGAAAAGAAGTCCACTCACCTCCCTGGTCCACTCACTTGAAATGGATCCCGCCTCCTTCACTGAGTGGCTGAGCGGACCTGAGACGTCACGTCTTGAGCCCGCGTCAGACACCAGGAAGCGGCTGGGAACCAGGCACCAGAGCGCCGCGATGCGGGACCCCTTTAAACTTACCCTGTCAATCTGCCTACTATTCAAATTTATTGAACAAGGATGGAACCGGCTTGGATAAAGCAGTTTACTTCGTTGACATTTGGAACACTAAAGGGGAGATTTATCAAAGAGTGTAAAATAGACATTGGTGTAAACTGCCCATAACAACCAATCACAGCTCAGCTTTCAGCATTGGGAAAATGAAATAGGAGCTGTGATTGGTTTCTGTGGGCAGTTTACATCAGTGTCTATTTTATACCCTTTGATAAATCTGGGCCAAAAAGTACAGATCAACCCTAGGTTTATAGTCCACCTGGTCCTTGACCATTCTATGCTTATGCATCACTATTTCGCAGTGAAATACAACAAGATCACACATCCGCAGTAACACATCTTGATGAACTGCCCTGCAGTCTATTAGATCTATGGAGGCTTTCCACACTTGTGTCTTTCTGCAAACCACAGAAGAAGTTTCTTTTGTTATTTTTATATAGAAAAATGAGTGACTCACATGAGATTGACATTTGTCATTCTGTCCTTCCCTCCTCCCCATGCTTTAAAATGTAAAGGAGAAAATAAAAAGGGGAAATGAAAACGGCTGACTGTCAAGATGGCTTCGCTGTTGACTTCCTTATTTCAGCTACAGTGGGGAGGTTTGACCTGACATCCACATTAGTAATCACAACAAGCAGTGCAAACTATATAAGATGCTACTATTATTATTTCTTTGCTGTTTAAAATTATTATTTTAATTTAGAATTTGATACATCTTTTAAGTAAAATAATGCACAATAGTATCTGCGGCTAGAAAGAGATGGGGAGCCATATGGAGGCAGTATGGGAGAAATACTGGCTAGGGGACATTACCTCGCCAGGTAATTTGGGGTCAATTAGCTGCAGCCTGCTTTTCCAAAAGTCCTTCACTGCTGAGGACAAGATCTTGAGCGCTAAACTATAGTCCTGAAGTGGTCCTGCTGCATAGTTTCAATGAATACAGATTATCCATAGATCCATGAAGCACACAAGAATAAGCTGTAGGTACAGCAGGAGGCCCAGAAAGCTCACCCCAGGGACTTAAGTCCATTACAAGCTTTCAGTAATCAGTTTTAGCTGAGAAAATCACTGCATCAACTAAATCACTATTTTTTTACACTTCCATTACTAAAAGGATAAGTCAGTATGATCAAGTGACTTTATTGCTGAAATGTTTTAGATAACGCCAGAAAAAAAAATCCTCTCTTTATTCACAAATTATACCACAGAGCCAAAAAATTAAATGTATGTTTCCTAAGCTTATTGCAGTTTGTTTTGTGATCAATCTTCCTTTTAGTAGGGTGCTCTGTTTCACTATTTGCACACACTTATGGGCTGCCTATTTCTGCCACAAGAGGGCCATTTGTATGTAGATCTAATCACACAGACAGCTTAGATTTGCAATTAAATACATGTATAAGAAACAGCGTAACTATGCTATTTGTTAAAGACATGAAGCACAGAAGCAAGATCAGGTATATCGGAAACCACTGAGAATCATTTCTGCTGCTGATTCAGTAATTAGAGACAAGCAAAACCTCGTTTTCCAGGTAGCCCTGGGGCAGCATCCATCTTCTCCAGCCACCAGAGCAGAGCGTTCAGGGTTTTGCAAAACCAAACTTACCAAAGTTTCACTCATGGCTCATCTTGGTAATGATAATTACTCTCTAAGTATAGGTAGTTCCAACATTTTTTATCCTGTATCCAACATGAATCAGAACTTGTCACCAATATCCAGTATGCGTGGTCCCTGTAGGAGGTTGCACCAATCACATCTCTGCAACTTCCACTGTCAGTGTAAGCCAACAATGGTTTCAGTTCTGTTTTCTACAAAATGGGAAATACTTTCGTTGAAATTCTTGTTGTAATGTTCTGATTTAGAACTAGTAATGTGTAAGGATCTCAGTACGGATGCAGGAAAGATACAAACCTGTTTTCCCTGCATGTACCCTAGCTACAGACATGGTCTTTTGACATCCAGCTATAATGCCCCGATGGAGAATTTTATCTCTAATTTCAGTGACAAGTGCCAATTGTTTGCAAAATATTTAAAATATTGTCACTGTAACACATTTGTATTAACATACGTGAAGCCCAATTCTTGGGCAATCCCTAAAATCTACCCAATAGATCTTTTTCTGTACTTCCACAAAAGTAAGTCATCAAAGTGAAGACTTTTATTTGGGGCGATAGCTTATCTGCACTGTAAAATTATCACTATTAGTATATGCCATTATAACTCTGCAACCATTTTCACATTTTAAGAAACCAATTGAAGATTGAACCTTTGTCCCAAAGCACCTATGCAATTCCTATAGCTTCACTTACATGGGCTAGATGGCGCAGAAACTGATAAATCAATCATACAATCACACATATACTCAGAAAACCTGGAGAATAAAAGACAAAAAAAAACAGACAAAAGACAGAATAAACTCAGAATAAACACAGGTCTCCTTCCAGTAGCATACGTAAAATTCAGGGGCCCCACAGTAAACTTATGGCTGCTACCCTATTTGTAGGTGCTGCTTGGCCCCAAACCTAAGCAGTGATCTCATCCATTTTTAATGACTTAAAATGTCCCTGTCACTTGTGTGGTGGTTGAGTGTTCAGACCACCACCAATCTATACATGGAGCTGGTAAAATCACTCAGTTAAGCACTTACTGTAATCTCTGTCTTGCTGCAGGAGACAGAAAAAGCAGCAATCTGGGGAGTGAAGCATTTAGCCAAACTCACTGGGGCCTGATGGCTATTGTACACATTGCTACAGTGTTACACATGCCCATGTCTCATCATGGGCTGAAGAAAGTCCTCCTACCATTGCACATCTGTGTATGTGTACCTAACACAATTAAACTCCTTTAACTTGCATCACTGTGACCAAATAGGAGCCAAATTATTAAAAATTCAGTATTAAAAAAGAAAACTATAGAACTTTGAGTATACGGAGATAAAAGGATGATAGACAATGTGATATTATGGTATGTTGTTGACCTATGATAAAACCTGAAAGGGGTTATTTTGGGACCAAAAAGTTTTTTATCTGGATGGGAGTGGAATGGGGGTGATATCTTCTGGACCCCCGCTTGTCACTTTTCCAGAGTCAGACTCGACTGGCGAGCTGTCACTTCTGAGTACTTGTTGTAAATAGGAAGACATATGACTAAGGATAACCAGAAGATGTCACAGTTGCAGGAGACCCAGGTCTTGATATATACATTTTTTGGTCCCTGGATAGCCCCTTTAAAGTTATTTCTACACATTAGTATACAGATAGATGTTATTTGTTATGTGTGCTTCCCCGACAATGTTTTGCCTGAATAGTACATTGCTGCCTGGTTATTTGCAGTGTTTTATGACTGTAAAGATTTTCCCAAACTGAGAAAAAAAGCCTTAGAACCTATTTTGGACTCCGCCACATCTTTAAAATGTCCAGATCCAATTATTATGAATTATGTAAGTGTTTGCAGAGCCTGTTGTAACATAAATCACTTTTACCTAAAAAACTATTTGTCTAATTATAGCACAGCATGATCCAAGCTATTCCCAAAGCCACAAGAACAAATAATGCATCCCACTTTGCCACAGATTGTCAGGGCAAAGATAATCTGTATCACGCAGATAGACTTGTTCCGGCTAAACCCAGCCAAGGGATGGATGGGATTGCTGCAAGTTCTGGCTCGGCTCTGCTTAGGAATATAGGTGGTAAGCAGATTGCTCTCATGAGGGTTACACATTGCTGACTAAGTCGTTACAAATGTGGAAATTAAAAAAAAGTTGTCCATACAGAGTGCAAAATCCTTTATAAAGGAGAAGAAGCCTCATTTTTATCTACCAATATACTACTGTAAAAAAGCAACTACAATATATAAATCCTTTAAGCTTTATTCATAGCGCAAAAAAAAAAATAGGGCCGTAATACACTGCAGCAAGTATGTGCATTTAAACTGGGAGAAGAGTAATGGTGACTATACTGTATTCTACAAAGGACAGCCGAGATAAAGTTCACAACTGCTTGTAAATTCTCTATTGTTTAAAGCACTCTGACATAACATGGAATAAAAATGCTGAGAGGCAGTGGAACAACACTTGCTGCCCTGCAGAGCCTGCCATTGGGATGGGGGAGGGGGATGTCCAGGACAACTGGTATTGTGAGCTTGTCCAATACTGATAGAATTGCCACCATCTGAGAGGGTCTTCCAGTGTCCAATCTTCATAGGACCCCCTTCTGTGGTTTCCTCTTGTGCACTCCTCAGTGGCAGCTGTAAACTGTGGTTGAGTTATCCTTGTGACATGTCCACAGCAAGGCTACCCAGTGGTGGGCAATCTATCATTAGACACTTTTTCCTTTTACATAACCTACTCACAGTTGAACAGATTGCAAAATATGTTTTCATTTGTACACATTTTTTTTTACTCTTGTTGCATAATATACGTTGGAACATCCGGAAAACCCTACACATATATACAATAAAGTCCTAGCAAAACTTTCAGTTCTTTATGTCCTAAGAAATTGAGACAATGTCCTCGGGTATACAAATGTAAAGGTGTCATAATTGATTGTGTATATAAGGATGGAATGTACAACCTTGTATGGACTAAGATTCTTTAAGATAGACCATAAATCTCTTTTTAGTACATTAGGTGTGTATTGCCTTAAAGGAATAATAGACTAAATCAGTTCTTTTGAAATCAATATGATGTGTGCAGGTTATTGTACATAACAAGGATACTCCCTGTCTGGATGCCTATGCAATGTCTTAAGACGCCTGGGGTATCCCATTTACTTTTTCTCAGTAAACTAGTATATGCAAAAAAAAAGTATCCTCCCTGCCAGAGACCCCTAAGGATGTGGTGAACTTAAAGCTTTGAAAGCATGGTCATAAGAGGTGAACTGCTACGTATGCTTCACTGCAAATGCCACATCCTATGTTCGGGTATAGTTTTTTTGAGAGCTACTTTATGGGTGACAAACTCTGCCATCTAGTTTAGTAGTGACTAAGCATAACAAGATCCCATCACATAAAGGGATATTCCATGATGCTGGGTTCATTTAGGAGGGATAAACCTAAAATTCCACCATTTATACCGTTCTATAAAACTCCTAACCACCAAAATCCTTCTGTAAAATCTATTGGACAGGATGACATAAACAGTGGGCCCTTCTATGTAAGACCACATAACCAAAAATGCCAACGTGGTACAGTAATTTTTTTAATGTTGCAATATAATAACATGCTCTGAAGATTAGGGGCTTCTTATAATACTGTGATAAAGATTGAGTGGTGATATGGTCTTTTATTTGCTTCTTATTACAGTATTTTATGGTTTTTACAACACTATGATGCCTGTAGTTTGTTAAACCCTAGTACTGTATATGCACTGGAGGAACCAAGATTTTTTTTTACTAGAAAGTGAGGAGTAAATATAAAATAATATTGTCAACAGCCCCCCCCCCCCCCCCATTACTCTATGTACTCTATCTGCCATGAGGCCCGCCTAGGTGACACTGTCTACCGGTGAAATGAAGTGATTTTAGAGCAGACAGAAGACACAGACAAGTTTTATTCAGGTATATATAAAATGTGCACCATCTAAGCTTGTGGATGGTGCGGAGAACCACACATAGAGTAAGAGGGTGACAATCTCTCTTTAAGTGTATTCCTGACTTTTTTTTTTTTTATCTTGGTTCCTGCAGTGCACATACAGTATTGGGCTATGTTCACACTGCGTACGAATCCATACGCAGGTCTTACGCTGCCGTACATGTGCGGCTGAAACTACAGGCGTGCGAAAAATCGACATGTGGCCGGATGCGTACGCACCGCGAACATACAGTTATGCTTCCCTAGCTTGTTTCGAAGCGATCTGAGGCAGGTCATTTACTTGGAAATCTTCGCCCAGCCCAATAAACTACACAGAACCTTTTGGATCGAAAAATCAAGTTCAATTTGGCTGGAATAAGTACTTTGTACGGGACCGCATTTAAATCCACGGCCATGAGTTTCGACATTTCCGTCCTCAAACAATGGTCTTGTTCATTTTTCACGGCGCCGTATACGATCCGGCCGTAAGCTCATACGTAGTGTGCACTGTGCGGGCGTATATCGTATACTTTCAAGCGAATGCATCAACCTCAAAACTATGTGCGTAGATTCGTGGTTCGCACTACGGACAGATTCATACGCAGTGTGAACATAGCCTTAGGGTTAAAAAAAATATATAGACACCATAGTGTAGTAATAGGAAGCAAATAATAGACCCTATGACCACTAAATCTGTATCACAGATATTATAGGAAGCCCCTAATCTTCAGAGCCTGATATTATATTGCAAGACTAAAGAAGTGACTGTATTACGTTGGCATTTCTGGTTATGTGGTCTTACACTAGTGTGCCACTGTCCACTGATGAAGTGCAGTGTGTGGATGGTGTGGAGAACTGCACATAGAATGTGTGTGTGTGTGTGTGTGTGTGTGTGTGTGACACTATCACTTTAAGGCTGGGTTCACACTATGTATATTTGAGGCTGTATTTGTGAGGCTGTATAGCAACCAAAACCAGGAGTGGATTGAAAACACAGAAAGGCTATGTTCACATAATGTTGTAATTGAGTGGATGGCCGTCATTTAATGGCAAATTTTTGCTGTTATTTTAAAACAACGGCTGTTATATTGAAATAATGGCAGTTATTTACCGTTATATGACGGCCATCCACTCAATTTCAACATTGTGTGAACAGAGCCTTTCTGTGTTTTCAATCCACTCCTGGTTTTGGTTGCTATGAGGACCTGACTTGAGGACCAAATACTGCCTGAAGTATACAGTGTGTGAACCCAGCCTTAAGTTGTACAAGTTGTATTTTATTGCAGAATTGATGCATAAGATAAACAATAAAAAATTCGTAGATCTTCTTTGGTCATATCCAAGACCTAATTTAAGAGGGAACTATCAGCAGGTTAGACAAATCTAACCTGCTGATAGTTCCCTAGTGGGCACAGGGCATTAAAGATGAAGCTATGTCTGCTACCTTCATCCTCGGCACCATTCCCATACTGTTAGCTGTAAAATCCTCTGCCTGTTAAGCCCTAAGGAGCACCAGGGGCGGGGATATACCCCCCTCAACCCCCCCCCCCCACACACACACTGATCTGCCCCTTCTAATGATCTTGAATCAAATGGTCCAACAGTACCAAAAATACAGTCGGTAAATGCTTAATATAGATTGTGGATGCACTCCAGAGGGCCACCAATACCAAATGCCAGCCAAAGTACATCAGAATAAGAATCCAACAGAATCCATAGGGCAAAATATTTTATTCAAGTTTATTAAAGGAATCGTCACTTCAACAATGCTGCATTGATGGCTTCTAAAACGAAACTTGAAGATTTTGTACTATTGATGCTGTTGGATTCCTATTTTCTGATGTCACATAGACATGTCATAAGCCTTGATTGGACAAGGTCTTAGTGTTCAGATCATGGCCAATAAGGAGAAGGAATCAGGAGAAATCCACTCTGCTCTGAGTTCCTCTCCCTACTCTGTGTCCATCAGACCTGGATGGCCCTATATACTTTCATTATACGGCCATCCAGATCATATAACACAGAGCCAAGAGTGTCATGAAAACGTCAAGCTAACCACCCTCCACCTGACATCTTCATCTCAGTATGTGGTGCAACCATAACCCCTACACAGAAAGCCCGCTGCCTTGGGGTTATGTTTGACTCTGATCTGTCCTTCACTCCCCATATCCAATCCATACCTCCCAACTTTTGTGCAGAGGAAAGAGGGACAGTCACGGCAATGTGCCACGCCCCCATAGCCACGCCCCCCCCCCCATAGTCACGCCCCTCATAACCGCATCACGTATTACCAATACATAAAAAACAAATATTATCACCAGATCTTCACCTCATAATCACTTATCCCCTCTTATACCATTACTACATAACATGCACTATACACAGAGCAGTACTCTCCCTCCACAGTGACCATATAGCGGTAGATAAGGCTGTACACCTGCAGACCTTATAGGAGATTATATT
The DNA here is from genome assembly GCF_027789765.1 of Dendropsophus ebraccatus. Taxonomy (NCBI): domain Eukaryota; kingdom Metazoa; phylum Chordata; class Amphibia; order Anura; family Hylidae; genus Dendropsophus; species Dendropsophus ebraccatus. The sequence continues at coordinate 84,379,083 of NC_091457.1, forward strand.
GCCGGCATTCAGTGACTCACAGGGGACGTCCTCTCTGCTTTACTTTTGTGTTACTTGCCATCTTTCCCCTCCCCTTGTGCAGCAGTCCCCATAGAGTATAGCCCTCCCCCATAGCAGCCCCTACATAGTATAGTCAGTATCCTCCTCCACTCCAAGGCGGGTAAAACAGGCGCAGGTCCAAGAGGTAATAGTGATATAAAATATCATAAAATTTATTAAAAGAATTATGGCAGCGACACAACGCGTTTCGAGACCGGTCCAGTCTCTTTATCAAGTGTCTAATACCTACATAGTATAGGCCCCATTGCTGTGCAGGAGCCCCCCAAAAGCACATAGTATAGCCCCCTTTGTAGCCCCCACATAATATAACCCCTTCTTTTTAGCCCCCACATGGTATATAGCATTCCCCTATGTTGTATGCCTCTTAGTAACCCTTTAGTATGCCCCTTAGTACCCCCTCAGTAGACCCTTTAGTACCCCCCTTTTTACCTTCTTAGTACCCCCTTAGTATGCCCCTTAGTATGCCCTTTAGTACCCCCTTAGTATGCCCCTTAATAACCCCTTAGTATGCCCCTCAGTACCCCCTTAATATGTCCCTTAAATCCCCTTTTAGTATGCCCTTTAGTATGCCCTTTAGTACCCTCTTAGTATGCCCCTTAGTACCCCCTTAGTATGCCCTTTAGTACCCCCTTAGTATGCCCCTTAGTTCCCCCTTAGTATGCCCTTTAGTACCAACTTAGTATGCCTCTTAGTACCCCCTTAGTATGCCCTTTAGTACCCACTTAGTATGCCCCTTAGTTCCCCCTTAATATGCCCCTTAGTTTCTCCTTAGTATGCCCCTTAGTACCCCTTAGTATGCCCCTTAGTACCTTCTTAGTATGCCCCTTAGTACCCCCTTAGTATGCCCCTTAGTACCCCCTTAGTATGCCCCTTAGTACCTTCTTAGTATGCCCCTTAGTATCCCCTAAGTATGACCCTTAGTACCTTCTTAGTATGCCCCTTAGTACCCCCTTAGTATGCCCCTTAGTACCCCCTTAGTATGCCCCTTAGTACCTTCTTAGTATGCCCCTTAGTATCCCCTAAGTATGACCCTTAGTACCTTCTTAGTATGCCTCTTAGTACCCCCTTAGTATGCCCCTTAGTACCCCCTTAGTATGCCCCTTAGTACCTTCTTAGTATGCCCCTTAGTATCCCCTAAGTATGCCCCTTAGTATCCCCTAAGTATGACCCTTAGTACCTTCTTAGTATGCCTCTTAGTACCCCCTTAGTATGCCCTTAAGGACCCCCTTAGTATGCCCCTTAGTACCCCCTTAGTATGCCCTTTAGTACCTTATTAATATGCCCTTTAGTACCTTCTTAGTATGCCCCTTAGTGTACCTTCTTAGTATGCCTCTTAGTACCCCATCTCGTGGAGCTTCTTGTGCAGGCTTCTATAGTTGCCAACAGTATGACCTGGTAAGCCTCACCCCCATCGTGATAAGCCCCGCCCCCGGCGCCCACCGTAGTGCTAACTTACCATATTTCCAGTTGTCCATGGCGTCTATCCTCCTCTGGCCCTGTGTACTCTGCTGGTTAGTTAGCTGCGCGGTGGGCGCCGGGGGCGGGGCTTACCGCGATGGGGGCGGGGCTTGCCGGGTCATGCCTGTCCAGCTCCATGGCACCTGCACTCTTCTCACAGATCTGTGCTAATCAGGAGAGGAGTGCGGGCGCCGCGGGGCAGGAAGAGGAAGCCTGTGCATTACCTCCTCAGCGTCAGGGGGGGCATACGCCCGGCCAGTAGGTGTTGCTGTGAGCGCTCATTAGGAGCGCTCACAGTGTAAGGGCCGCACTCTGCACCCGGCAGATGCAGCTGCCGGGGCCGGGGTGGGGACAGCGGGACACATGGGGGCCGTTCCGGGACAGCGGGACAAGACCCCAAAACCGGGACTGTCCCGCTGGATCCGGGACGGTTGGGAGGTATGCCAATCTCTTTCACGTTCCTGTAATCTGCATCTAAAAAAAACTCTAAAATCCGTCCCTTCCTCACTGTCACATCTGATAAAACTCTCATTGTCGCTCTGATTCCTTCTCATCTAGACTACTGCAATTCCTTACAAATCGGCCTTCCTTCCTCTAAACTCTCCCCTCTCCAGTCCATTCTTAATACAGCAGCCAGGCTCATCTCCCTGTCCAACCGCTCCACCGATGCCTCCCTCCTGTGCCAGTCACTACACTGGCTCCCTATTAAACACAGGATACAATACAAAGTCCTCCTGCTCACCCATAAATGTCTCCACAGTGCTGCACCTCCATACATCTCCTCTCTCATCTCTGTCTACCGTCCTACCCATGCCTTACGCTCCTCTAACGACTTAAGACTAACATCTACCTTAATCCGCACCTCTCACTCCCATCTTCAGGATGTTACCAGAGCTGCACCAGTTCTATGGAATGCATTACCCAAGACTGTCAGGCTCACCTCCAATACACAAAGCTTCAAACGTGCCCTCAAAACTCATCTGTTCAAGCAGGCTTATCAGGTTCCCTAATTTGACGGCTATCCTTACCCCCCCCCCCACACACACACACACACACACATACACATACATACACACACACACACACACACCAAGAATTTAAGCACTTAGACCTGTAGCATGTAGGCATAGGTGACAGGTTCACCCCCACCCCCCTTATTTGCAGTGCCTTATTTATAAAGATGCCCGGACCATAAGAACAATCAAGCACTTTGCCCCTCTGCCATTTTGTCTCAAACCCCTCCTAATAGTGTGTAAGCTCAGGGACGAGCGAGCGAGCAGGGACCTCACTCCTCATGTATGGATAAATATATGTACATCTCTGTAATGTCTGATTTTTGTCTATGTATGTACCCCCAGAATTGTAAAGTGCTGCGGAATCTGTTGGCGCTATATAAATAAAAATTATTATTATTATTATTATGTAAGAGTAGGCGGACCTCGGCACCTGCCCGTAATCAGCTTAGCCACATTGGGATCTCTGGAGACATCATATTATGGAGGGTGTATCGTATCCCGCCTTGGATACTCCTGGATGTTGCTCAGCACCACAGAAGACAATCTCTAATACCATAAGGTGAAGCGAAGAGATGATGCGGCACTCATCCAGTAATGCAAATCAGTGTCGTTTATTTTCTTACATGCTCGTGGATACAAGCAACATAGCAGGCTACGATCGTTTCGCGCTCACACCGCGCTTCCTCTTGGCCATTACGTTAGCCTCTACACCCACCCCCTTTATACGTGAGTGTATTTAAAGAGACAATAACATTACAATAGAGATACATATATAAGACATACTTAATATAACTAAAAACAATGATTTGCAACAATGTGATGTTATATTAACTGCAGAAATAAATTCATTCAAATTATTGTTTGTAAATCTGTACGATGATTTAAACCCAATGGTTCTACTGTTTCTGTATGGAGAATCAATTCCATTTCTTTTCTTAATAATATATCATGTCTGTCACCACCTGATCTTGGATTATTTACACGTATTAGGCCCATAAATTTCATATTTGACACATCGCCCTCATGTTTCTCTCGCATGTGCTGGATCAGCCGAGGACACCCCTTTCCTGTTCTGATCGAGCGTAGATGAACATGAACATCTGGCATGCGCCAGAAACGCGTTGACGTTCTGTGAGAAGTGATCGATGTGTCCATGTTCTTATGGGTCTTTCCAATAAACACGTTTGATGTCTTCACCTGCACACGCTGGTCCATGAATCTTTCTTGAGATGATTAATGATACCTGTATCGCGGGAGCTGCCCATTGCTCCTCACCGACTCCAAGATAGCGCCAACGGCGTTACCCTTGTGATAATGCGCATGTCCGAAGTTTCAGACCACCTGCTCAAGGTCATGTGGTTCAATCAGTCACATGATCACTAGTTATCAGAGCGCAATAAGAGCGCAATCTAAGTCTAAAAGAACAGATTTTTATGTCGCTGTACAAACCACACTCAGATGCTGTTAGAGTATGTACTGATCGCACATCCATTCTAACACCTAAGGGTTGTCAGGTTAAACGCGTATGCGGGCCTCCTCTCCCTCTTGCGGGCCTCCTCTCCCTCTTGCAGGCCTCCTCTCCCTCTTGCAGCACCTTTCCAGGATGGAAAAGGGGAACTGTCGTACTTTCAGTAAGTCAGTGCGGGTGGTGGCTGGGCCACCTTCCAGGGATCCCCACAATCTGCTTATCCTGTCTCAGGGCAGATGCAGCCCTGTGCACCTGATGGAGGCAATGGGCAATGCTGTGCAACTCTTTCCCTCAGGATCTCTGACTTTTCTGGCTAAATATTTAACTCTACAAGAAGAAACTCTATATGCTATGAAGCTCTAAAGGAACCTTTCTGGGTATAGTAGTGGTTCAAGCATTTCTTAACCATACTGTATGTGCACTGCTGACCTTGGTTCTATTATGACAGTAATATTAAATTGAATACCAGCTATACAGTAGAAGTGGCAGATGGCTGACCCTGTGTCACTATTCTGTGACTAATCTTAATATTGTTCCTCCTCAACATCTGACCACAATGATTTAGGCATTTCTCTTTATGTAAACAACCAAGCTCTCCTATAGTCTTTACTAAGCTTCCTCTCCTGCAAACCTAACATATAACACCATAGGCTTCAAACCAAATCAGTATGATGGCTGGAAATCCCATGGTGCCACTTGTCCCCAAAACTTTTTCTGAAATTATTGTTTGGGACAGCTTGCCATAGTTAATCATATACACTTACTAGGAGGAAGAGAAAACTGTGGGTCTTACTTAAAGAAGTAGTCTGGTGTTTTCTAAAACCTGGCATCCTGCAAGGGTAGGGGGGAAATTGATCACAATTAGTAACTTAATAACTCTCCTCGTGCCCTTGGTGAGCAGCAGGACCGGCCACGGCTCCCCCACCGGGCTCCGGAATCTCTGGGGTGTCCCTGTCACGACCCAGCTGATAGACTGGCTGCTAAGCTAGTCAGTGACTGGGGTGACTGGCTGAGCGGCCAGTTCAGCAGTCTGGGTAGGCCTTTCCCCCCAGGTCATGTTGTATTTAAAACCCGGGGGGAAAATTACTTCTGGCAGGGGCCCCGCAGCCGCTGCCACTGCTCACCGTGGGCACGAGGAGAGCTAGGTAAGTAATTGTGGCTATCCCCCCCCCCCTCCCCCTGCAGAATGCTGGGTTTTAGAAAACTTCGGAATTTTCCTTTAATCTACCTCAGTACCTATGCAATTTCCAATCTGGCAGACAAACGTATTGCATTGTACACTCATAGTGCAAAACAAAATCCTAAATCCACATGTCTTACATGTACTGTACTACATAGAGTCCGGGTGTTCCCTGACTCGTGATTAACTTAAGTTATAAACAAGTCTAAGTCAAGAATTATTTTTAGAACAGATACAAAAAGTTGCTGAAAAGAGGTCATTTTAGATAAATAGGACAGATTTTGATGCTAACAGCACTGAAAATCACCCATGATCATATTTACGTTAAGTTAAAGGGGTACTCCAGGAAAAAATTTTTTTTTTTAAATCAACTGGTATCAGAAAGTTACACAGATTTGTAAATTACTTCTATTTAGAAATCTCAAGTCTTCCTGTACTTATCAGTTGCTGTATGTCCTGCAAGAATTGTTGTTTTCTTTCCAATCTGACACATTGCTTTCTGCTGCCACCTTTGTCTGTGTCAGGAATTTTCCAAAACAGGAGAGGTTATCTATGGGGATTTGCTACTGCTCTGCACAGTTCCTGACATGAACAGAGGTGGCAGCAGAGAGCACTGTGTCGAACTGGAAATAATACACCACTTCATACAGCAGCTGATAAGTACTGGAAGATTTTTAAATAAAAGTACTTTACAAATCTGTATAACTTTCTGCTAGCAGTTGATCTGAAGACAATTTATTTTCACCGAAGAACCCCTTTAAGTTGACACAATTCCTGCCTTTGTGCTCACCTGTTGGCCTGACAAACCAATATCAATAGCATTGAGACACTAACACTCGAGGCAAGGATTTAGCTACTTTTTTACTGTAGCCTATAAAAAAAGAGTATAACTACTATAACACTACCTCCCAAATAAAAGAATTTACCTATCATAAAACTACCCCATGCACAAGATTATAATTTTACCCGGTATGTAGACTGTAACTTTCTATATGAATATGAACATTATAATGTTTATGTGAGCTGCCTTCATCCTGCTCACCTCCATCATTCCTAGTGTGAACAGGAGTGGATTCTGTCCTGGCCTAACTGACAACATTCGGTTAAAACCTGTGCATTTTCTTGAGTGAATTCTACCAGCCCCTTAATGGTTAACTCCTTACCTTGCCGGTGATTGACAGCCCTATCCTTCTTGTCCCCAATTAGCTCTAAGACTGGTACATTCTTAATGCCTGATGCCTGCCATAGCATATACTCAGTGGGGGAGATTTATCAAACATGGTGTAAAGTGAAACTGGCTCAGTTGCCCCTAGCAACCAATCAGATTCCGCCTTTCATTCCTCACAGACTCTTTGTAAAATGAAAGGTGGAATCTGATTGGTTGCTAGGGGCAACTGAGCCAGTTTCACTTTACACCATGTTTGATAAATCTCCCCCAGTGTGCCTATACTGGCTTCCTACCCTGTGGTTATCCTGATCTATTGGTTTCCTGACTTTGGCTTGTGTCCCCGACTACGTGTTTATCTCCTGACTTGGTCCATATTTTTGTCCTCTGTTTTTTTTTTTTTTACTCTGGTCCGCCTCATTGACTTGTCTATTGACTAGCGACTTTGTACTAGTTTCTGCCTCTCCTGGTTTGACCCATGGTTGCTGACCACCCGCCATCCTGTATATTTGTCCTTGTTTCATATTTGTCTTGTGTCCTGTTTCACCTATGTTAGCGTAGGGGACATCTCCAAGTTGTTCTGTGATGCCTAGGACATGCTGAGGCAAGTAGGCAGGGACAGTGGGCGTGGGACAGCGTCAGGGCTGCACTTGTCTCTCCTTTATCTGTGTGTACCCTGACCTGTCCTGACAGTTTATTTATACAGCATCAATAAATTCCACATAACTTTACTGAAGTTCTGAGGCTACATAGATAGGCATTACAGAATTAGGCTATGTTCACACACCGTATATTTTCGTAAAACCATGGCTGTTGTACAACAGCCGTGATTTATATGGAAATATACGTCCATTGCTGCCTAGGAATCCTGGCCGGAGCGTATGCTATGTGTATACGCTCTGGTCAGTATCTCTCACAGTGCCGCAAACAACTGACGTCAGTTTTCTGCAGCCGCTATTCAATGAATGTCATGTCAGTGCACACTATGGAGCGAGCAGATCCAGCCGCTCGCTTCATAGCGTGCAGTGGAGAGTTCTGATGCGGGCACCCACGGATGTGCCCGGATTAGAACTTTGCGGCCAGAAAGATTATCCGGCCGGTACTGCAGTACCGGCAGGGATGATCCTTTCAGAGACCGGCCGTTCCGTGACCGGGCCAGATCACAGAACGGCCAGTCTCATACGTTATGTGAACATAGCCTTAGGCCTCATCCACACATCAGTTTTTTTTTGTCCCTGAATCAGGATCCTAAATTCACTGACACAAAAAGGATCCATTGATTTCTTTGTGGTTATCCAAAATGGATCAGTTTTGACCACTGATCAGTTTTGAAAACAAAAAGTAAGACCTGCACTTAAATGGTCTGGTTTTTTTTCAGACCGGAACCTCCAATAGAAGTCACTGGGTCAGTTTTTAACTAACAAAAATAGATGTACTTTCCATGTGCTGTTTATTTCTCACTGGAGCATTGGCTGGCAAACCCTCCCAATGGCCTTTTATTGACCTCCTATCAGTTTTTGCTGCTCTGCAAAAACTGATGCCACACTGATATTTTTTTCAGGACATCACTGATCCTGATTTCTGAGGTCTGAAAAGAAACACTAGTGTGTGTAGATGTGAGGAGTGAGGGCCCTGCTAGCAAGAGCTTACAGTCTATAAAATATTCACAATAATGTCTACAGAGCAACATGCAGTGATCAATAAGGAAGAGTTTTAGCTGTATGTGTCAAGAATCGACAAAAATGATGTCTGTGAATCTTTGTTTAATGTAATGCCCCTTTAATATGGCAACCTTACCCTTCACATTGTTTAAACTTAGTTGTTTTACTTACTTGCAATTAGACACTTTTCCAAAAATTCCACTGGGGCTTTGAATTCCAGCACAAACAATAGTTTCCATTACAAGGGTGACCACTGAATGCAGTATTGTGATTGTGCCAGGCACCCGTAGGTTAGGAAACAATACTTTGGATTGTACAGTACACACCTTAGTGGATTAACACCTGTAGATTCAGTCATGTAGGAAAATCAGTCTTCTGCACTGATTCAGTCAGACATGGTATGAAAATAAAAAAAAAATCAAGCTGTCTCTTATGTCCACCAGGACGGGAGTTACAAGAAACAGACACGTTGAATTTTTTACCTGCCAAAAGGGTAGGGGGATGGGGTGTTAGAAGGTTAATGCTATGATTTCCTGCCTCCCTTCTTATAGTCTGTCAACATCTATGTTATGTCTATGATTTTAGATCCTTGGAACATTGACCCTGGATGTGATACATCCTTAGGCAGCTTTGCTTTATAACAGCTACTGGTTGGTAAAACTTATAGCACCATAAAGTACATTTCAAGTCAACAATAAACCTCACTGTTTTGTGGTCTACAAACAAAATTCTGAGATACATGCCGTACAGTAACTTTTTTAACACACAGACACACGGCAGTAGAATTAACGCAACAGTCATGTCTGTAAAACTTACAACAGATGATGCAAAAGTTGTAGATAGTTGCACCTATAGCATAAGGCAGGGGTGGGGAACCTCCGGCCCGCGGGCCGCATCCGGCCCCTGAGACCCCCCGATGCGGCCCGCGGCCCGCAGCTCCCCTGTGATGCTCGCCGCTCTGCTGGGGAAGAAGCCGGCATACACAGCATCCTCCGGTGTCTGTGACAGCTGGCGGACACCGGAGGATGCTGTCTGTGCCGGCTTCTTCCCCAGCAGAGCGGCGCGTGTCTTTAGTCTCTTGCGGGCCGCGCGCGATGACGTCATTTCATCGCGCGCCGCCTGCAGGAGAAGACCGGCACAGAGGACCTGGGAGAGAAGAGGACCTGGACTGCGTGGGAGCGGAGGTAAGGTGAGTGGGATGTTTATTTTTTTATTTGGGGGTTAACTAGGATCCCAGGGACATGACTGATGGGGGGGGACAACTAGGCTACCAGGGACATGACTGATGGGGGGACAACTAGGCTACCAGGGACATGACTGATGGGGGGGGACAACTAGGCTACCAGGGACATGACTGATGGGGGGGACAACTAGGCTACCAGGGACATGACTGATGGGGGGACAACTAGGCTACCAGGGACATGACTGATGGGGGGGGCAACTAGGCTACCAGGGACATGACTGATAAGGGGGGACAACTAGGCTACCAGGGACATGACTGATGGGGGGGACAACTAGGCTACCAGGGACATGACTGATGGGGGGGGGGGGACAACTAGGCTACCAGGGACATGACTGATGGGGGGGGACAACTAGGCTACCAGGGACATGACTGATGGGGGGGGACAACTAGGCTACCAGGGACATGACTGATGGGGGGGACAACTAGGCTACCAGGGACATGCCTGATGGGGGGGACAACTAGGCTACCAGGGACATGCCTGATGGGGGGGGAATAACTAGGCTACCAGAGACATGACTGATGGGGGGGGACAACTAGGCTACCAGGGACATGCCTGATGGGGGGGGAATAACTAGGCTACCAGGGACATGCCTGATGGGGGGGGAATAACTAGGCTACCAGGGACATGCCTGATGGGGGGGGGGAATAACTAGGCTACCAGAGACATGACTGATGGGGGGGGGGGGGAATAACTAGGCTACCAGAGACATGACTGATGGGGGGGGGGAATAACTAGGCTACCAGGGACATAACTGATGGGGGGGGGGCAACTAGGCTACCAGGGACATGCCTGATGGGGGTTAACTAGGCTACCAGGGACATGCCTGATTGGGGGGGGGGGGGAATAACTAGGCTACCAGGGACATGCCTGATGGGGGGGGACAACTAGGCCACCAGGGACATGACTGATGGGGGGGGACAACTAGGCTACCAGGGACATGCCTGATTGGGGGGGGGGGGAATAACTAGGCTACCAGGGACATGCCTGATGGGGGGGGACAACTAGGCCACCAGGGACATGACTGATGGGGGGGACAACTAGGCTACCAGGGACATGACTGATGGGGGGGACAACTAGGCTACCAGAGACATGACTGATGGGGGGGGGACAACTAGGCTACCAGGGACATGACTGATGGGGGGGACAACTAGGCTACCAGGGACATGACTGATGGGGGGATAACTAGGCCACCAGGGACATGACTGATGGGGGAGACAACTAGGCTACCAGAGACATGACTGATGGGGGGGGAATAACTAGGCTACCAGGGACATGACTGATGGGGGGGAATAACTAGGCTACCAGGGACATGACTGATGGGGGGGGGGGACAATTAGGCTACCAGGGACATGACTGATGGGGGGGACAACTAGGCTACCAGAGACATGACTGATGGGGGGGGGGGAATAACTAGGCTACCAGGGACATGCCTGATGGGGGTTAACTAGGCTACCAGGGACATGACTTGGGGGTTAACTAGACTACAAGGGGCATCACTGGGGGTTAACTACAATAGCAGGGGCACTAGGGGAACAATACTATGCCTTGTCCTGGGTGCTGCAAACCCCCACTACTAACTGCCGCGCACGGTATGCGGCCCTCGAATTATTTTATTAATGCCCGACCGGCCCTCGACATGGAAAAGGTTCCCCACCCCTGGCATAAGGCATCAGCCTAACTTCAACAGGAGTGAATAGCGTTGAAACATATACCATTCACCTTGCACCAAGGGTCACATAGCTGAAAATTGCTATCTAGCCTCAGTGTAGCAAAACATTGGCCATACATTTTGTGGTATCATGACTTCTGTTTTTCCCTGGGTTCCATTTCTGATAACAGACCAGTTTTGATCCATCACATTATGTTCATGTTTTGATTAGAGATAGTGAAGTTTTGAAAATGTGCTTTGCCAGGTGAAAATAATTTTCAAAATTGTGAACTAAACCATAACAAACTTATCTGTCCACACTCCACCAGTGTCCTCTTCTGTGTCCCGGTGCCTCCAGCTCGCTAAACCAATTACTGATCGATAAAGGACAACGCCGCAGCCAGTGATTGTGGCTGAGCGGGCTGTCACTCTCCAGACAAGAGTGACAGCTTGCTCTGTCAATCATTTGTTGTGGCGCTATGTCTTCTCAGTCAGTCACTGATTGGCTGAGCGGACTGTCACTCCATCCCGACATATGAGTGGGTTAGAGGCACGGGGACAAGGAAGAGGACACTGGGGCAGTGGGGACAGACGAGCAGGTGAGGTGAAGAATGCGAAAATTACATCAGAAAACAACTTTGCTTACCCATAGTAGTGATTGATTAGAATCTTTCTTTTTTCCCCTTGTAATTAGTCAGCTATCAATTTTTTTTAAATATGAACTGAGCCTGAGGCTTTCTATGCCACATCTGCCAACAGGGCGGGAAGGCAGGGGATTCGCTGCTGTGTGCAGAGGGGGTGGGGCCTCTCCATGCACTGTATTTATCACAATTTTCAGGCATAATTTATAGCTGAAAATTACACCAGCCTCGAGCTGGCATACGTTTCAGCGACAGCCTCACATGCACCTGAATTGTGAGGCTGGGTTCACACTACGTATATTTCAGTCAGTATTGTGGTCCTCATATTGCAACCAAAACCAGGAGTGGATTAAAAACACAGAAATGATCTGTTCACACAATGTTGAAATTGAGTGGATGGCCGCCATTTAATGGCAAATATTTGCTGTTATTTTAAAACAACGGCTGTTGTATTGAAATAATGGCAGTTATTTACTGTTATATGGCGGCCATCCACTCAATTTCACCATTATGTGGACAGATCCTTTCTTTGTTTTTAATCCACTCCTGGTTTTGGTTGCAATATGAGGACCACAATACTGACTGAAATATACGTAGTGTGAACCCAGCCTAAGTTAGAGTGTGCGTTGTTACATAAATTCAGTGTGTTGGTATGGGATTATGGGATATTCCCCCACAAAGTATTCAAAAATTATGCAATATAATGCAAATATAACCATATAAATATCATATATGCACCATAAAAGATGGTGAAATAATTATAAAAGGAAATAGTTGTTTTAGTTTTTTGTTGCACTGTTAGAGTATGTTCTCAGTGTCCAAAACGTATTTCCATTGTTCTTATACTTAGTGAGAACAAGGTTTATATTACTGTATCACATAGCTATCTGCTCTATTACCAGCTGTAATGGAATGAGGAAATACTGGTCTGTATACCCACTTCAGTTATCATAGGGGGGGCATGGAGATGGGGATCTCGAACAAACAGTTTAAAGAGCACTCTAGCCACATAATGGAGGAGTATTGACTGTTCTCAACATGATCCACATCAATGTTTCTAGGCAACATCATAAATGCATCTTTTCACTAATATGTACAATGGAACTTAAAAGGACAGGGCTTGTAGCATTTTATAAGTTTAAAGTGACTGTCTTAGAATTTTATTGTGTAGTCTGTGTTAGAAATGAAATATCAGGATAACCTTGTGCTGTGAGTTCCACACCCAAGATGATGTTTACCATCTATCAGAAAATTAGTTGCTAATTTACGGTATATGATACACAAAAATAGCTTGTAAGGTAACGTTGCCTTTATCAAAACATATTGAGTAATGCGGTCTGCTGAGCCGATTTATTTATGTGATACTTTGTGAGTCAGGGTGTCTGAGAAGTGGATTCCGACACAGATTCTGCAATGAAATCCATACAGAATGCACATGCATACCACATTACAATGCAGATTCTTATTAGAAACAATGAAGTCTATAGGGTGCAAATACGACTGAAATCTTCTGTGTCAATGCTCCTTGTTATGTAAAGTTATAATATGTAATTATAAAGTAATTTCCAGTTTTTAGTTTTAGTGTTTTTAAGTAGTTCTGAGATTGTTATAAAACCATTAAGTGACACAAATGGGATTGCTCCTGGGGGAGCCATATTACCAGCTGCTGCTGCCCTAGGCGCTAAACCTGCAGACCCCCCCCCCCCCCCCCATCTTCACTCACCAATTAGCATCATGATTTTCTAGTTTCTAAACATCATATTTATATCTGATCAGTCTTAGGCCATGTTCCCACATTTACTGTACATCACCACATGCAGCTGAAACTAGACCCTCATGTGGTAACCAATAGGCGTATGGCCACTAATCCTGGTAACAGCATATGACTACTGGGGAAGAAATGGGAGCGTGGATTCCGCCACATGCATTTCTCTACATGTAGAAACATTGTCTGAATTGCATTTTTCATGGTTTTTAATAGAGAAGAGTAGTGAAATAGTTGAAATTTTGAAATTTGATTAGAGTAGACAGCAATACTCGACTATTCGATCGAATATCTAATCCCATTAAAGTCTATAGGAGAAAAATGCTTGTTTCTCGGAAACCAAATTTCGACCACTTGGAGGTCACCAAGTCCACAATGACACCTCAGAAAATGATGCCAACACCTCTGAAATGCAACTGGGACAGCAGGGGAAGCATGCCTGGGTGCATCTAACACGCTAAAGATACATCATTATGCCACTAAAAGAGCCTATCAACTATACACGTCAAACACAATATAACCTCTATGTAAAGTGGGAAAAATACATGGAAACCTTCTTTCCTTTACAGTAGTTTGGACAGAAAGCCACATTTTGAGCAAAAGAAACATTTTCCTGCACCCCTTTAAATCACGTTGCCTATGACAACCACAGATGGCATAGGTAAGGGGGAAATCGAACAGCACCCACCGCTAACTGTCATTGTGTGTGTGATGTGGTCAGACACATCCTCTTTAAATTGTCAAAGTCATCTGCCACTTCCATATGCCCTTAATTACACATTAAGGGAGTTTACCCATATATCTGATCTATAAAGTATTTTAAATGCCTACAGGCAACAGACGTTGAACTGGTTTATGTTACGCACAGAACGCAAAACAGTAGTACCAAACCTGACCAATACCATTATATTGTGGAAAAGGAAACACCACGGTTCTCTCCAGCTCACTTAAAATGTAATCTTTATTTCATATATTATTAAAAGGCCGACGCGTTTCGGGCTGGCTTGCCCTTAGTTATGGCTCTGTTTCCTCGGGTATGAAAATGACTCACAAATAAGGAGACCGCCACCCAAGGATGGTAATGGTAAGGGACAATCATAATCCGTTCCCCATAGTGTTGATTCGAAAGCGATTCAACACTATGGGGAACGGATTATGATTGTCCCTTACCATCACCATCCTTGGGCGGCGGTCTCCTTATTTGTGAGTCGTTTACATACCCGAGGAAACAGAGCCATGACTAAGGGCAAGCCAGCCCGAAACGCGTCAGCCTTTTAATAATATATGAAATAAAGATTACATTTTAAGTGAGCTGGAGAGAACTGTGGTGTTTCCTTTTCCAATTAGATACCCTTGGGTCTGGGGATCAATCTCACGTGCTCCTAGAGTGGCATACAGCCTAGTGAGAACACTGTACTTTATTTGAAGGGACCCTGGTTGAGTGCCGACTATCTCTTGTCTTCATAGACCATTATCCTGTGACTGGATAACACCGCCATACTAGACCTGACCAATTCCTCGATACCACCCGTGGATCCTTCACTACTCGCTCATCTCTAATAAGGACCATTACAAGATAAAACCCCCATCCCTTCAGCACAACTAAGCTCATGTGCTATAGTCAAGCGGAAAAAAATTGTGGCGCAATCTGTCTGGTTGTAATAAAAATAAAGGCTAAACCACGCAAAAAAATTGGCTTTATGCAAATAATCATGCTTAACATAATTCTAGGTATATAGATCCTTCACCAAATGCACAGGATGTGAATGACAGGAATAACTCCTGGGTATTGGGTACTATGAGCTGGGAGCTGGGAGCTGGGTGTGGTTGTTCATACATTATTACCCACAGAACTAAAAGAGGTACTGTCCCAAAAAAAAATTTCAAAAAATCAACAGGGATTGTGATCACAAGCAGTTTTGAAATGAGCATTTTAGTAAAAATAAAAATATATATTTCATATTAACTGGTGCCAGAAAGTGCCAGAGATTTGTCATTTACTTCTTTTAAAAAAATCTCAAGTCTTCCAGTACTTATCTTATCAGCTGCTGCGGCTGAATCGGCCCCTGGCTTCTTTGTTATGAATACAGCCGTGGGTACAGCACATGACCTGCAGCTCTAGTCATAGTAGTCCGAGTATAGCACTCGGCTTTTTCTGGCGGCTCCATAGAAATGAATAGAAATGCGGGTGGGGTGCCGTACCCGCGGCTGTATTCATAACAAAAGAGACGTGGGCCGATACAGAGATCAGTAGGGGGTACAGAGGTCAGACCCCCTGCAATCTCTTACTTGTCCCCTATTTGTTACTTTGCCTGGACAATCTCTTTAAAAAAATATACATATTACAAAACTGCTTGCGATCACAAGCCCTGTTGGCTTCTTAAATTTTTTTTTTTTTTTTTAGAACATTACTAAGTACTAGAGTCAGAAAGCAGCCACTTCCCACCACAAGATGGATCCAGACAATGACAGGAATCATGATAACAAAAAATTGTGAAGTCTTTTTTGACACTATACATATAGTTGCCAGGAGCTGAAATGAATATGAATGTAATATTATAAGAAATCCTAAAAGGATTCTCTGACAGCCAAAAAAAAACTCTTTATTGTTTTTTTAATTAAAAAAAATATATATATTATATATTATATATATATATATATATATATATATATATATATATATATATATATTGATTGCAGTGAAATGAATCAGGGATTTGATCAAATCACTAAGGGATTTGATCAAATCCCGGGAAATTATGAAATGAACACGCCTTTCCATCATTTCCCTAGAAAATTAATCAAATCGCTGACCCCTTTCAGGGAAATGATGGAATGAACTCTATAATTTCTCCCTGCGACATAGAATTTGCTTATCGTATCACCTTTCTGCTCCCCCTGGCCTGTCCGCTCTGCTCCATGTCCGCCTCGCTGCTCCCCGTTCTGCTCATTTCCCCTGCTACACGCCTCCTGTTCCCCCGGCCTGTCCACTCCGCTCCCTGTCCGTCCCAACGCCATATGCCTGCCGGGGGGTGTGCCTTTCTACTCCCCGTCTGCCTCCGGTTCTCTCCGCCCCGCCGCCATATACCTGCCGGGAAGGTGTGCCGCTCTGCTCCCCCGTCCTCCTCCAACACCATATGCCTGCTGGGAATTCCCGTCTGCCGCCATATGCCTGCCAGGGAGGTGTGCCACTCGGCTCCTCCGTCCGCCTCCACCACCAAACATAGAGCCGGGCGACTCCTCGATCGCTCATTCCATCATTTGCCTGAAAGGGGTCAGTGATGTTCAATCCTTCATTTCCCCGGATTTGATCAAATCCCTGGAATCTATAATTTCACTGCAACATTTACACTCTGAAAGACTTTATTTTTCAAACCTGCATGGCTCATCCTATTTCAGTACTTGTCTCTTAGTCTCAAAAATTCTGTGTTTATGCCTTTCCAACAAAGGTGGGATGTGATGTGCTTAAAGGGGGGATGTGTTTTTTAGTTAGCTAGCCAAATCCGCCACCTTCTCTGTAAGAAACAACAGAGAACCATCTAGCTTCAACATAAAGGGTGGGCAGAACTTCCAGGCAACGAGCAAAGAGTGCAATTATTTCACAATTCAAAAACAATAACCCGATTGCTTTCTATTGTCTGACAATTAAAAAAAAAAACTGGGATTTTATAGAAACTTAACAAAAAGATCTGAGCTGTGATGTTTGTCTGTCACATATCAGTGATTATTGGCACATAGAAGTGGGGAAAATAATAATTACCCCATCTCGCCAAGTCCCGCTCCTGGTGCTGGTCCCGGGACAGAGATATTCTTGCCGGAAGCCTGGCGCGCGCGCTGCATAGATGGGTCCGATGCCCATATAGAATTAATTGAGCCGTGATTCTCTATGGAAGTCAGACTCATCTCTGCAGCGCACGTGCCGGGCTTCTGACAAGGATATTTCTGTCCCGGGACCAGCTCCAGGAGCGGGACTTGGCGAGATGGGGTAAGTATCCGGGACACTAGCGGGGGTCGGGCGGCCTTCACCCCGGCAAGGAGGGTGACAGGTTCCCTTTAATATTTGGTACAAAAACTTTTATGTGCAATTACAGAGGTCAGAGGTTTCCTGTAATTATTGACCAAGTTTGCACTCACTGCAGCAGGGATTTTGTCCCACTCCTCCATACAGATCTTCTCCAGATCTTTCAGGTTTTGGGCTGTCGCTGGGCAACATTGAGTTTCAGCTTCCTCCAAAGATGTTCTATTGGCTTCAAATGTAGAAACTGGCTTGGTCACTCTAGGACCTTAAAATGCTTCTTAAGGAGCCACTCCTAAGTTGCCCTGGCTGTTTAAATCCATGACCGCTTAGTGTCATCTTGTATTTCTTTCATTTTATAATAATTGTGCCAACAGTTATTACCTTCTCAATAAGCTGCTTGCCTACAGTCCTGTAGCCCATCACAGCATTGTGCAGGTCTACAATAATGTCCCTGATGTCCTTAGACAGCTCTTTGCCATGGTGGAGATGTTGGGGTGTGATTGATTGTTTGGAGAGGTGTTTTTTATTCAGGTAATTAGATCAAACAGGTGCAAATAATACAGTTAATGACTACAGAGTAGGAGGAATTCTTGTTGGTCAGTAGGTGATCAAATACTTTTTTATGAACTAAAATGCAAATTCATTATTTAATAATCATACTGTGATTTTCTGGAATTTAAATTCTCTCTCTCACAGCTGAAGTGTACCTATGATAAAAATTATTTTAAAAAAATATATATATTGTGTGCTTCACCTTGCAACATTGGCACCACAAGTTATGCAAGTCTTTGCTTGTCTCAAAGTAGGAGTTAAAGTTCGTGGTTATTTTAAGGAATTTACTGAAACTTGTGGTTGGAAGCAGGGTTTATGTTGGTATCATCAATGTCTGGAATTTTATTTTTCAAGTCATGATTGAGCTGAAAAAAAACAAAAAAACAAAAGAAGTGAATAATGTAATTTCATTTCAAGGACACAGAAGGTCCGCAATAAATAAAGATATATGATAGATCCAGTGGCAGCAAACCACTGTCATGTCAATTCTTTGAGCAGAGCGCGGCAGAAGCACAGAAGCAGAGGCGCGCAAGCCATCCCACTGAAACAGACGTGATTCCATGGCAGGAAGCTCTGCCGCGGAATTCCGCCTGTTTTACTGAGTGTCAACTGGCCCGTAACCATAAATGAGAGGTTCAGTTTTGCTGGAGAACCACAGGTTAGAGTTTACTACAGCATAGGGGCCTAAAGTGTCACAGTTGTTATAAATTTCAAAATCTAAATCAACAGTAGATGTGATATAAAGCAAGTTTACAATTTACAGCCATTATTTTTTTCAGTTATCATGGAAAACACAGCACTGTCTGTGTTCTGACTCTTTTTTTTTAAAGAGTCTTAGCATAGGAAGTCCCATGTTTCCCAGGTCATCTGAGCGCTCAAACAGAAGGCAGTCATGTGATTGACGGACACATTGAGCTGTGACTCTCTGTACTGGCCGGAATTCCTGTGTTTCGACTCTTTTTTTTAACCAGCACAAGTCAGAAAATCTGCCTTCAGGAGACTGGATCTGGATTTCTGGTAAGTTCAGCTTTGTTTTACAGCATTATAACAAAAAAATTATGACTTTATTTTGCAAACTTGCTTTATATCACATCTACTTGATTTAGGTTTTGAAAGTTATAACAAGTACACTTTCATTTTACAAGACCTAATGAGCCATATAACACAGGGATGTCTGATGTAGACAACACTATATAAGACTGTTTCTCCTAAGTACACAGTCTTCTCTTAAGGAAAGGGAGAACAGAATTCATTATAAAATAAAAACATTTTCCAAAAACAAAATTTCACAGGCTCAAACATAGCACACAGAAGAAGCAAGAGTTTTCAAAAGTAGTGAAGATTACAGTAAAGATTACATGTAGGGACGCACAAGCTAATAAATTAAAATTGCAAAACCCCTTTAGGTCGCCTTTCCATGACCTCTCATTATTAACTAAACCTTCCCTCTGATGCCCTCAAGGTAAAGAACAGGCGGTGCCAAAAATCTGGCCTTGGCACGCAACACATAGTAAATACTCTCCAGTAAATCAATGGCAAATCCACAATATATGTTCTGGAAATCAGAAAAAGCTACCTTACTTATTGCAAGTTTTAAAAAGGCACATATTCCTGGGTCTGAAAGTGCACCTTTCCTATCCATGTACCAGAAAATCAGACATGGAGAATGTTGATGAGCATAAGCAGGAGGCAATGATTTATCCAAGTCAGAAGTCAGTAGTCAAAGTCAGAAGTCAGTAGTGAAAGTCAGTAGTGAAAGTCAGAAGTCAGTAGTCAAAGTCAGAAGTCAGTAGTTAAAAAGAACCTGTCACCCCACGTTCCGGGGCAGAGTGCGGCTGCCCCCCCCCCACGGTGCAGTCCCATATACTTGCCGCTTCCACGAAGTCCCGCTCCCGCAGCACTGCCTGTGTTCTGACTCTTTTTTTTAAAAGAGTCTTAGCATAGGAAGTCCCATGTTTCCCAGGTCATCTGAGCGCTCAAACAGAAGGCAGTCATGTGATTGACGGACACATTGAGCTGTGACTCTCTGTACTGGCCGGAATTCCTGTGTTTCGACTCTTTTTTTTAACCAGCACAAGTCAGAAAATCTGCCGTCATTCTCTATGGGCGTCGGACTCATCTCTGGTGAGTGCGTGCGTGGCTTCGGACGGAGATTTCTTGGTGGCGGGACGGGCTACGCGACCGGGACTTTGTGGAAGCAATAAGTATATGGGTCTGCACCAGTGGGTCGGCCGGGCTCTGCACTGGCACGAGGGGGGGAGGGTGACAGGTGCCCTTTAAAGTCAGAAGTCAGTTATCAGAAGTCAGTTATTAATACTCAGGACAAAGCTGTATGTAGCAGGGGCAATGCCGTAATGTAAGAGGGTTTAAAGTGACTGTACCATCAGGCCGGGGCTGAAGCACTTGAGGTGGGCCGACCCACCCCCAGTGGGAGGAAACCCCGGTCCCTGTATGACACTGCTCCATTAGAATCAATGGAGCCGTGTCATAGAGGGGCGGGGGTTTCCTCCCACTGGGGGTGGGTCTAGTGCTTCAGCCCTGGCCTGATGATACAGTCACTTTTAGACATGTAAGTGGTCAGAAGCCAAGAGTTACATAATGAAAGGATAAAGTTACCTCAGCAGCACAGAGTTATTAGTCAGGTGAGGATTTACTTTAGCAAGGACAGTAGTGGTTGTGACAGCAACATTGTCAATTATGAAGAGATTTAAATCAAATGGGAGATTAAAGATTAATAGCTATCATACTCAACCAAAGAACCAATGAGGAGTAAATAAGGAGTCTGATATTGTGCGACAAATAAAAAGTTACTGTCTTCTATATTAATTTTTAACACGTTACTTAGACATGTCAAAAGTGAAGTTCACACTATGTCTGAAAGGCTTTTTACACGGGCCGATTATCTTCCAGGAGCATGGCTAGAAACATTTCTTCAGCCAATCAGCCCAAGTAAAATTATTAGTGTTCCATTCCATTTAAGTATCAGTTCCCAGATAACACATGCTGTGCATACATACCAAGTGCTGTTTGATCAGGCATCCTGCTCTCTGGCTTTCCTATCCTACTTTCTGGCTACAGACTGGAGAGGTGGAGAGCATGAGGCCAGACCACACAGCAGCGCACTGGGTATGTATGCACTGCATGTGTGATCTGGAAACTTGATCCATTTTTGTACTGTGCAAAGGCACAGCAGACAAGCAAAGATCAGCTAGACCTCAGCAAGTGCAGGTCCTACATTTTTGCGGTCCACACATGGATTTGTTCTCAAAATGCATGTATGGATGACCACATTGAAATTAATGGGTCCTTTTTCTGTCTGCAAATTAGGATCCTAATTTACTGACAAAGAAACTGATTTGTGGATGTGGCCTTATAGTCAGGGCAAGGGCCCTAAGGCTGAGTGAGATGTCGAAAGTTAATACAAATGTACCAGTTTGAGACTATTTTGCAATGGAGTCTAGAGGACCCAGTGTATCTAAACAGATTGGGAGAAATTTTTGATGGCTTTTTAACTAGTTTTTTGGCATACAAATGTAGTACATTTTGTGCAAACAAAAATTAGCAATTTTTTTTAAAGTGCGTAAGGCTTAGCATGTAGGGACATGGCCTCCCAGAGCCCAGCACATTATAATTCCCATTATGAAATATTAGTGAATTTTAATATGAAAGGATTCAATAATAAATCTTAGCAACATTGGTAATTGTAAGAATTCTACCCAAAAGACAAAGGGGGAGATTTATCAAAATGGTGTAAAGTACAATTGTCTTAGTTGCCCCTGGCAACCAATTAGATTCCACTTTTTATTCCTCACAGGTCCTTTAAAAAATGAAAGGTGAAATCTGATTGGTTGCTAGGGGCAACTAAGACAATTCTACTTTACACCAGTTTGATAAATGTCCCTAAAAGTGTGATAGGAAATGGTATATAAAAATAACCGATAGATAAACATAGACAATCCCAAGAAAACTGGAATTTCTAGAGATCACAGCATGTCTTATGACAAACCTATAGTCTGGGACTTTCCATGGAGACCGTGGGGTGCATTTTACCACCAATTATTTCCTGGCATTATAGTAGGCGTTAACAAACCCGCACTCTGGAAATTACTAAACATTTACACACAGGGATGCATTTATCACTCTCTTGCCACCATTATGCCATTACACATATGCCGGCAGCGCCATTTTGTACTAAAAAAAAATGCAAAAATTGTTTAAGATTTATCAAGGCCCATGCTACTAATGATTTTCTCGTGGACCAGAGATTTTTGCACAGCATGAGAAAAGTAAGGAAATATTCCCCATAATGTGAAGAGTTATACATTTTATATATGTAATGAGTATTACTTCCCAACATGGTTTAAAAATGTATCAGTGTTTTATCAGTGTAATATTGCTGATTGATGCCCTACAACAAACCTGTTCCTGTGGGGGCGGGAGGGGAGCACTGCATATAAGAATAAGAGATGAGCGAGTAGTGAAATATTGGAATTTTTGAATCAAGTAGGCCCCGATGCTCAACTATTTGATCGAATATTGAATCCCATTAAAGTCTATGGGAGAAAATGCTCGACATTTAGAAATCAAGATTCGACCACTTGGAGGTCACCACGTACACAATGACACCTCAGGAAATGATGCCAACACCTCTGGAATGCAACTGGGACAGCAAAGAAAACATGCCTGAGTGCATCTAACACGCATCTAAGTCGCATCATTACGACAACTATCACTGCCTCTTAACAATAAACTCCAAACACAATATAACCTCTATTTAAGGTTGAAAAACACCAGGAGAGCCAAATTTTAAGCAAAAGAAACGCTTTCATGCATCCCTTTAAATCACGTTGCCTATGACAACCGCAGATGGAAAGAAGGAAATTAAACAGAACCCATGCTAACTGTCATTGTGTGTTAGTGTGTGTTATGTGGTCAGACACGTCCTCTTTAACCCCTAGACGACCAAGGATGTACCGGTAAGCCCTGGAAGACTGTCCCCAGACGACCCTGGGCGTACCAGTACGTCCTGAGCTATGAAGCGCTCTCCGGAGCAGAGCGCGCTTCACAGCAGGTGGGGGCCGTCTGCAGTGAGCGGCCTGGCCCTCACTGTTAATGACAGGCTGCAGCGATCGCGCTGCAGTGTGCCATTGACCCCTTAAACTGTAAAGTGTAAGTGACAGGGGCAGTCCTCCGTCACTTACCGATCGGGACCCCTGCAGTGTGACTGCAGGGGTCCCGATCTTTTAACGGACCTCCGGAGGTCTCTCACCTTCCCCTGTGCGGTCCGATCTGCGCTCTGTTGATTAAGTCTGCCACAAGCAGAGCGCCTATCACACTGAACAATGCTATGATAGCAATGATCAGTGTGCATAATGTAATAATTGTATGTAAAAGTCCCCCAAGGGGAAAAAAGTGTAAAAAGAAAAAAAAAAAAAAAAAAAAAAAAAAAGAAGTAAAAACTCCCCAAAATCCCTCCCCCAGTAGAAGTTTAACTCACCCCCCTTTCCCATTATGTAAATAAAACCTATAAAAATAAATAAATAAACATATAACATACCATAGCGTGCGTAATTGTCCGATCTAATAAAATATAACAAACATCATCACTAACGGCGTGCGGTGTAGACGAAAAGAGGGAAAAAAGTGCCAGGATTACCAATCTTTTGTTACATTATATATAAAAAAAATAATAATAAAAAGTGATTAAAATGTCTGATCTTCACAAATATGCAGTGGCGTAGCTACAGTGAAGGCAGGGAAGGCGACTGCTATGGGGCCCCTGCATGAAGGGGGCCCGAGGAAGCCTGCCCTGCCTTCATGGTAGGTACCCCGCTCCCCCAGGGGTCCAGAGAGGAAGAGGGACCCCCACTGCACTGTTCAGCCCCCTCACTGTAGTGCCGGGTGAGCGGGCTGAACAGAGGAGCAGGACCTGCCAGACGGCACAGAAGAGGGATGAAGGACCTTTGGGTCACATGACTCAAAGGTCCTCACTACCTATGTGAAGATCAGCCCGGACTACAGGAGGAGGAGGGGGAAGCCTGGGAGCTGTAAGTGCTGTGTATGTGTGTCAGTGAGTGTATATATGTATCTGTGGGTATATGTATATGTCAGTGTGTGTATATGTATCTGTGTATATATTTATATGCCAGTATGTGTATGTATCTGGGGCTATATATGTGTGTGTGTATGTCAGCAATGTCTGTAGCACTGGTGTATATGTGTGTGTTTGTATGTGTGTATGTCAGCAATGTCTGTAGCACTGGTGTATATGTGTGTGTTTGCTCCCAAAGATGTTCTGCAGCAGCTTCTATTAATGCTGGGCTCTAATAAAAGAACCCACCACTAATATCTGCTGCATTTTCTTTTATTTCTGGTTGAGTATTTCTTATTACACTGAGATGATTTCCCTGTGTACAGTCTACTCATGGTGTATACATCTGTACTAGTGTAATCACATTCTAGTGTAAATGTGTGTATGTCAGTGGCGTATCTGTATATATGTTAATGGTGCATCTGTGTGTGTATATGTGTGTCAATGTCTGTGTTTAGCAGGGGGGGGGGGCGTACAGGATTTATGGGGCCCCATACAGTTTTTTGCTATGGGGCCCCATGAATCCTAGCTACGCCCCTGCAAATATGGTATTAATAAAAACTAGAAATCATGGCGGAAAAAATGACGTCCCTTAGGTGAAAAAATAAAACCGTCATAAGCGTCACAATAGGCCCATTTTATTTATAATTAATTGCAAAAAAAAGGATTTCATAAAAAAAATATATATAACATTAGAATATCTATGAAAGGCTTTGTTCACACTACGTAAAACAACGGCCGTTTTCACTGGCCGGAATTTTGCGGTCAAAACCGCAAACCGTTTAATATTGCCTCCTAGCATGTTTGTAATCGGTCTGAAACATGTCATTTAATTGAAATACTGCGACTAGCCCAATAAACCACTCAGTGATTAAAATCAAGTTTAATTTGGCCAAAATAAATTTAACGGGTGCGGCCGCATTGAAATCCACGGCCGTAGTTGTAACATTACCGGCCGCAAATAAATTACATGCCGTAGTCTTATACGCTGTGTGCATCGTACGACCATAGTTTGTACGAATTGCTATATCGTATCATCCTCAAAACAACGGCCGTAGTTTTGCGGTGAACACTACGGCCATTGTTTCACGTAGTGTGAACATAGCCTAAACCTGCATATGGTTGTGTTCGGGCTGACCTATAAAATAAAGGTATCATGTCGCTTTTACCATATACTGCATTACGTAAACACAGGAACGCCCCAAAAGTTACCATATTGCATTCTTTTTTACGATTTCACCAATTTATTTCTTCATAAATAATAATTTTGGAGTTCCATCATACATGTTATGGTAGATTGAAAGACTCCATTACAAAGTACAACTACTCCTGTAAAATAACAAGCCATTACACAGCCTGTAGATAGAAAACTGAAAGTGTTAGAGCTCTTATAAGGGGAGGAGGAAAAAAACTAAAACACTAATATTTGCGTGGTCCACTGGGTCATTTTGGGCTTGGTCCTCAAATGGTTAAAATTGTCTTCTGACGAAGTGAGTGACCCGACCTGGCACAGTGTCGTGTCTAGCAGTTAAAGCTGTGGGGATGTTGAGGCATGCGTAGCACAACAAAAGGCAGGAAGAGGCAGTGGGGTGGCCAGAGACAGAGGACAGTCCATAGGAAAAGGGCAGGCTAGAGCCAGCAGGGCCACAGCTCTTCCCGGTAGCAGACCCCCGTGCAAAGGTCCCCCATCGAGGGTTAGTTGTTCCTTGGTCTGGAAATATTTTAACGTGTGCGCAAATGTCAAATTGGACGTGGTTTGCGCACCATGCCATTCCACATTGAGTAGGGGCTCTGAAAACAGTCCAAGCATGAGTGACCTGAAAAAGACATAAAGAGAAACAGTTAGCAACAGGGGCGGATTTAGGGTACCATGGGCCCCAGGCTGTTTAGAAATTGTGGGCCCCCTGCTAACCATGCCCCTTCTAGCCCTGCTTCCATGCAAAAATGGAGGATACATACAAACTTTGTGCACATGTTGTCATGGAGGCGGGTAAGATTAAGGGTTCCTTGGCCCCGGGCTCTTTTTGCACTCATCCAGCGTCCATGGCTTTATCGGACAGTGAAGCAGGGGGTTGTGGTCCGAGTGTTTGGAACAGGAGGTAAAATGGATAAACAATAACGCTTCCAGTCACTTATCCCCCACCCAGGTCATCCACACAGTCTAGTCTCGTCACTAGCCAAGAGTCTGAACTGCAGAAACTTCACTCTGACCCTCTTTCCTTCCAACCACGATTGACCTGAAAAAGAGAAAGAGAAACAACTAGCAAGATGAAAAACAATGAACTCAAGCAGTGAAGACTGAAGTCTACCGGGACCTGATGGCAGCTGCACCACCTCACTATTGCGTCCCAATTGTGTGCTGTAACATCAGGTGGGCCCTGAGTTACGCGGTTAGCACGATGATCCACTTGATCACCAAAACGTGTACAAGCGCTTGCAGCCAGGAATGCTACATCTTCCTGACTGCACACTGGGTCAACGTTGTGAAGGTGGGGACCGAGTGGCACCCCGGGATGGGCTACCTGCTACCCCCACCCAAGATTGCTGGCCATGGTTCTGTCAGGATTTCTGCAACCCTTACAGGCAGGTCTGAGAACCCCTTCTCCTCCTTGTGGTGTTATGGTCTTCTGAAATACCTGGGCTAGCAAGATGCAAAATTTCTAATCAAGTCCAAGCAGAAATTACCTGAAAAAGACAAAACAGAAATAACTAGCAAATTGGAAAATAATGAACTTAAGCACATTGCCTTTTAGGTGCTGCATGCTATGCAGCAGACCCGTTAATGCCTCTGGTGCTTTTACAAACATACCATGCCTGGCCCACGTTTTGTAATTTGGGATTAAACTGTGTCTTTATAAAACTTCTTCTAGGCTGCCAGAGCTACTGTTAAAAGTGTGCACCCTTTTATGTCAACTGTAGCCCTATCACCCCAACAAAGTGTATGAAGTACAAGGTTCAGCTCATTTCCTCCTCCTCCTCCTCAACCACCGGCTTAATGGGCCATTAAAAAAAAAATTAAGGCGAAAAGACTCAAGACTCAACCCAGGGGTGTCCATTTCAATGTTTGGAGAGTTGACCTAAAGGCACTCAAATTCGATATATGCAAGGCTCAACCCAGGGTGGAGACAGGTAGGAAAAGATTAACCAGAAGGGGCAGTGACTTAATCCTGTGAGCCTCAGATAAAGCAATAACTTGCGTCTTTTCAATTTACTAGACTAAGCAGGACCGTGGCATGAACCCCCCCTTCTACTCACCGCTTCTCCACAAATCACTCCTTGTGCGGTTTGTTCTGACTAACTTGGATACAGTACCCACAGTAATTTTTTTTCCCCTTCCCTTGACATTTCTGCATTTAGTCTGCCCCATGTGAATTCCCACATAGCCCAGCCCTGTCACACGCCATATCAGTAGCCCGGCCCTGTCATACACCATATCACTAGCCCGGCCCTGTCACACACCATATCACTAGCTCGGCCCTGTCATACACCATATCTTTTATGGCACTTGTATCACAGATTTGACTGAAGTTTTATGTATTGTACTTTGCGTGTCCTGTACTTTACACGGTGTAACAATGTTTAGCGCATTTTTTTTTTTTTATTGTTCGCAGAGCGCTATGTACTGTACTGCAACAATTTTTAGCTAATAGCAGATAAATAAACACTGGCGTATACAGTATACTGGCGTATACAGAAAAGTGGATGTATAAGGCCAGTAGATACCTATTTTTTTTCTTTAATTTTTTCGTTTTGTTTTTTATTGTTTGAAGAGTGCTATGTGCTGCACTGGAAAAAATTTTAGCTAACAGCAGCTAAGCAAACACTGGTGCATACAGCAAACTTTAGGTAAAAAAAGTGGAAATATAACACCCGCAGATACTTTTTTTTTCTTTATATTTTTTTTTTAGTTTTTTTATTGTTCGCAAACTGCTATGTACTGCACTGCAACAGTTTTTAGCTAACAGCAGCTAAGCAAACACTGGTGTATACAGTATAGGTAGAAAAGTGGACATATAACGCCGGCAGATACAAATTTTTTTTGTTTGTTTTTTATTGTTCGCAGAGGGCTATGTACTGCACTGCGACAATTTGTAGCTAACAGCAGCTAAGCAAACACTGGCATATACAGTATACGTAGAAAAGTGGAGGTACAACTCAGGCAGATATGTAGCCTTTTCTTCTGTATGAATATAGGTATATGTTGTACAGGTAGCCTGCCTTTTCACTGTATATGCAGATGTATACACTATGTTGTGTATTGTAGTACCCCTGGATAGGGCTTGTGGGGTCTTGCCTTGTTACAATCAGCTAAATTCCCACTCTACCTACTCAAAAAAAACTATTCCTGAGATTGTCCTGCAACAGTTATACTGTAGGAGCAAGTAAACCCAGTGTAGCTCAAACAGAATACACACCAGCTGCCTGCCTGTGTGAATAAAGCAGCTGCTCAACAGGTACTGTAGCTGGACCATTCTTTCTATATGTGGACGGAATATACTGTGCTCTGTCTTCTAGTAGCCCTAACAAGGTCTTTCCTGCCTAAAATACACTTAAACCTCCCTTTCCCTGCAGCAGCCTCTCTCCCAGTCTAGGTCCAACATGGCACCTGACAACGAGCCGGAAGTCCCAAGTTTTTGTAATTTGGAGGTCACATGAGTAAGCCGGCCAGCGAATGTAGATGCTGTTCTCGTGATGCCAGCGTCCTCCTAGGGCCTCTAACACCCCCCTTGCATAGTTATTGGTCCAAAAAAAGTGCCAGGAAGGTGGAAGGGAAATCAAAGAGTATTTGGACGGATCCTCGATCGAAAACAAGTATATCGAATAGTGTAGTATTCGATCAAATACCTACTCAATCGAGTACTACTCACTCATCTCTAATCAGGATCGAATAAAATAATTGAATTTAATGGCCGTGTGCTATGTTCTTTTTTTTTTTCTCTAGGGTTTTGCTGTTGCCTTTTACACTCTGGATAACTCATAACTGTGTCAGTTATATCCACCCTATGTGTTTCCCAGTAACTATAATATACATTTCTGTTGACTTACCAAATGTGTAGGTGACTCATATGATAAGGAATTATGTAAATAGGTTAAGGTAACTTAGTGTCTGCTTGTAGGGTACTGAGGAGAGGCTGTTGGGTAATGTAATGGTGATGAAAGAGGAAAACACAAGAAGAAAATGGTCTGGTCGTCTTATTATGTAATAGCAGATAAGGGTTAAACTCAGACAGAACAACTTTGACCCAGATTAAGAGGTGACTGGGGCGTCTCCTGTCATATCAGCTGGAATGGGGAATTGTAGCCAAATCTTTATTGCTAAACCAGGAAATAAGAATGAAGAACACCAAGTGACACACACATCACCCGAGATAAGATGACAACTAATAAGGCTCATTGTAAGGGCTTATACAAATAAGGAGGCACACATACAAGGAAATGATTGCCTTTCTGCTCTTCTTCCCACAACTCAGGATTTAAAAAGTATACACAAAACACGTACAGCGAGGAAAATAGGCATTGAACACGTCACCAATTTTTTAAGTAAATATAGGCTCTATTGACATGAAATTCTCACCAGATGTCAGTAACAACCCATCTAATTATTATTATTTATAAAGCGCTGTACAAGTGATAAAGGTTAACATATAGAGCATTACAGAAATCTAGAAACTACATGAAAAAAGACTGGTACACAGGGATTGAGAACACTGCCCACGAGGGTTACAATCTAATCCACACAGGCAAAGAAATCAAACCATAAATGTCCATAAACTAAGCTGTGTGAAATAATGAGAAATGACAGGAAAAAAATAATAAAATTTAATTATTTAATAATAAAATTAATACATGCAAACTGAAATATATTTAATACTTAAAAAAAAAAAAAGCTTTAGTTGGTGATGACAGCTTCAAGAAGCATCCTGTATTGAGACACTACTGACGTGCATTGCTCAGGTGTGATCCTCTGAAACCAACCGAGAGTTTCTTTGGCTATGTGCTTGGGATTAATGTCTTGCTGAAATGTTCACCCTCATTTCATCCTCAACATCCTTATAAAGAATGTCTTGGTACATTTCTCCATGTATCCTTCCTTTAGATTTATGAAGTTTGTCATTGTCCTATGCTGAAAAGCAGCCCCACACCCTGATGTTCCCACCTCCTAACTTCACTGTGGGTGTGATGTTTTTGAGGTGATATACAGTGCCTTTTAGCGTCCAAACATGGTGAGTATTATGTCATCCAAAGAGTTAAATTTTGGTTTAATCTGACCAAACTACAGTATATAGTCCCAGTATTTAACTGTATTTTGTGGAGTCTTAGGGGATAGCATGCATAAAGGTTATGGAGTCTGCGTGCATTACTTAGATTTCTTTGAAACAATTGTACCTAGTGATTCTAGGTCTTTATGCAGCTCTCCACAAGTGGTTCTTCGCTCTTGGAAAACTCTCCTGAAAATTCTTTTTTACTCCGTCTGAAATCTTTCAAGGAGCCCCTGGTCATGGCCGATTTATGGTGAAATTATTTTGGATTAGGGGCACAACAGTGCTTACTGCAAACTTTAGTAGTTTAGAAATTCTTCTGTAACCATGCAAATGTACGCAACTATGTAAGTTTTCTCCCACCAATTTGACAGAGCCAATAAACGTGTGGGGAAGGAAGAGCACATCAGGTAAGGTAGTAGCCATGTTCACTACTGGCATTGGTTTGATTGGCTGTACAATGCTATAAAAATGTGACGCTAAGGCGAATTTTCGCAGTCTTTCCTGATTCTTGTGCCATTCAGCAGCGAGAGTGAAACGAACAGGGACAGCATCTGAATTTAGTTAAGCAGCAATATTCACAGTGGTAGTTAGTCATTGTGGGGAGGGAGAGCTGACCGAGTAAGGCTTAGAACCTTGTGAAATTGTCACTGTAAGGAGGGTGACAGAATCCAGAACCCTGTAGTGACCAGGCGTCCTCTGTGAAAAAAAATAACTTAAAAACCCAACAGTTCTTTTTAGGGTTAATACAGTATATATATATAATAATTTTCATTAATCTTTCTCTCTGGCTCTGCTGTGTACCAGTGATTGCAGAGTGTAATTAATATACACAGCTGTATATACGTCATTGCGTATATACACATGATCAAATAAAAGATACGCTAATGCTACGTAATTGCTTCGCTATTCACTGGCCGACTGCAGGGGGGAGTGATTCGAAATGGGGGCTGCAGGAGGGCGCTGATACTAAATGGTAGGTGCAGGGAGAAAGTCTATTCATGGCCAGGAGATGACTTCAAGATAGCCTGGACTGAATGCACAGAAAAAGGAAAAGTGAAAAACTCAGAGAACACACCCATGTGAGCCACTGGATGTTACTGCACTCTGTTATAGTGGTAGTAATAGTGCTCATGGTGTGGCGGTATTATGTAGTGGAATCACTGGTAATGGCTTTTTGTTTTGTTTAGTAGCAGCATGGAGGCAATATGTAAACACTATATAGTGGTAGTATTTATCAGCAACAATATTATAAAATAACAGTGTGTTTATTGGAGCACTTGATACTGTGTCGGGAGCACTAAAAGGAGGCATTATACTGTGAGAGGATACTTAGAGAGTGTCCTTAAAGGGGTCTATGTGGGCAATAATAATGAATAGTGGGGAACTCTCTACACATACACAGTATATGAGTGCACTCCCTGTATACATTCTGGTGTCATGTTCTTCTGTTTCTGCACTGCTTCCAGGATGGGGAGAGGGGGCACTTCGGTTTGTTCCTACTGTATATTTGCTCATCTTTATTATTAAGGTCAAAAAAGACTGGAGTTCATCAAGTTCAACCTACAGATACCCTACCGTGCTGAAGGCCAGCGCTGACCACTGCGTGACCACTGCTAGACCGCTTCTTTTCTATTTTTTTCTTTGTTAACTAGTGGAATATCCTAGTTGTTTTCAAGTTTTGTTCTAAATTGTGTCTTTGGCGGAACATGTCTGAAATGTCATTGACTTCGTGTCTTTGGGGTGGTGGATACTTAGAGCAGTGATTTTCAACCTTTGAGCCGCGGCACACTTTTTATACTTAAAAAATCTCGGGGCACACCACCAACCAAAATGGCACAAAATGACACTAAAACAGTACATATTATACATATAGTTAATAATATAGATTGTAAATGTATTTATACTCACTCAGTGTGAAACCTGGGTCTGTTTTCTTTCCCCCCCCCTGTGCTTCTCTCCTGTGCTTTTCTCCACCATACTTCTCCCCCCTACTTCTCTCGTGTGCTTCTCTCCACCATACTTCTCCCCCCTGCTTCTCTCCTATGCTTCTCTCCACCATACTTCTCCCCCCTGCTTCTCTCCTGTGCTTCTCTCCACCATACTTCTCCCCCCTGCTTCTCTCCTGTGCTTCTCTCCCCCATGCTTCTCTCCTGTGCTTCTCTCCACCATACTTCTCCTCCCTGCTTCTCTCCTGTGCTTCTCTCCCCATGCTTCTCTCCACCATACTTCTCCCCCCCTGCTTCTCTCCTGTGCTTCTCTCTACCATACTTCTCCCCCCTGCTTCTCTCCTGTGCTTCTCTCCACCATACTTACTTCTCTCCCCCCTGCTTCTCTCCACTGTTTCTCTCCCCCATCCCCAGGTTTCTCCCCCCCCCTTCCTCCTCACCTCCTCCGAGATGGTCGCCGCTGCTGTCCGCCTCACCTACTGGCCTCCCATAGGGCCCGAATGTGCTCCTCCAATCAGTGGAGACCGGGAGCGTGGTGCGCTGCGGCGGGCCGTAGCACAGACGTTGATTGGATGTGTGCATCATGGCTCGCCGCAGCACACCACGCAACCGCCCACATTATAATCCGCCACTGATCGCTGCGCATTGCCGGGGAACAAAACACAGGGGCACCATAGTTTGGGGAACTTTCCCCGCGGCACACCCGTTTATGTGTAGCGGCACACTAGTGTGCCGCGGCACACTGGTTGAAAATCCCTGACTTAGAGAACCTTCTCTAAAATTTCAGGAAATATTTGGGAAATAAAGAGTGGACAAATGTGATGCCAGACCGAGGGGAAAATTGTACAAGGGCAGTCCAAAAACCTAAAAAGTGAGGTCTATCTTACTGTAAACTTTAAAAATATTAAGGTCTATGCATAAAAAACTATTTTAAAAATGGTGTTGGTAACAGCTGTGTCAGTACACCAATGCAAACTTTCAAACAGTATCGGGGCTCCCAACATCATAATTAGTTATAATGCTGGGCGCTCCAGGGTCCAGTCCACAGAACATTATCCGTGCACGGATGTGTTGTGTTTCTGTGGACATGTGCATTAGACTTAAAAGAACAGCATAGATAGATAACCCTAAACTCTTCCTGCTGTAGGTCCACTCCTGACGGTTAACCCCTTGCCTCTAAAGCCTCTTTTGGCCTTAATGACCAGTTCTTTTTTTTAATGGATTTAGAAGGCTTGTATACTGGAAACCCCTATAAGTGACCTCATTTTGGAAACTAGACACCTTAAAGAATTAATCTAGGGGTATAATGAGCATGTTAACCCTACAGGGGCTGGAGGAAAGTATTCACAATTAGGCCGTAAAAAAATCGAAAATTAAAATTTTAAAATAATATATACGTTTAAAGTTTCTCATTTTCAAAAGTAACATGAGAAAAAAAACACGCCAAAATTTGTAACGCAGGTTCTCCTGAATACAACGGTACCCCATATGTGGGCGTAAACCACTGTATGGGCACACAGCGGGGCTCAGAAGGGAAGGAGCGCCAATTAGCTTTTTTAATGCAGATTTTGCTGAAGAAGTTTCTAAGCGCCAGGTGCGTTTGCAGTGCCCCTGTAGTGTCCGCAGAATAGAATCCCTCCAAAAGTCACCCCATTTTGGAAAGTACACCCCTCAAAGAATTTATCTTGGGGTATGGTGACCATTTTGACCCCACAGGTATTAGAGGAAAGTATTTAAAATTAGGCAATAAAAATGAAAAACTTAAATTTTTCAATAATATGTTAGTTTAGTTTGAAATTTCTCAATTTGACGAGGAACAAGAGAAAAAAAGTACCCCAAAATTTATAACACAGGTTCTCCTAAATACAACGGTACCCCATATGTGGACATAAACCACTGTATGGGCACACAGCCGGGCTCAGAAGGAAAGGAGCGCCAATTAGCTTTTTTAATGCAGATTTTGCTGAAGAAGTTTCCGAGCACCAGGTGCGTTTGCAGCGCCCCTGTAGTGTCCGCAGAAGAGAAACCCCCCAAAAGTCACCCCATTTTGGAAAGTACACCCCTTAAAGAATACATCTTGGGGTGTGGTGACCATTTTGACCCCACAGGTATTAGAGGAAAGTATTCAAAATAAGACAGTAAAATTGAAAAACTAGAATTTTTCCAATAATATGTTCGTTTACTTTGAAATTTCTCAATTTCAGTAGGAAAGGGGGAGAAGCTGCATTCCAAAATCTGTAACGCAGGTTCTCCTGAATACAACGGTACCCCATATGTGGGTGTAAACCACTGTATGGGCACACAGCGGGGCTCAGAAGGGAAGGAGCGCCAATTAGCTTTTTTAATGCAGATTTTGCTGAAGAAGTTTCTAAGCGCCAGGTGCGTTTACAGTGCCCCTGTAGTGTCCGCAGAATAGAATCCCTCCAAAAGTCACCCCATTTTGGAAAGTAAACCCCTCAAAGAATTCATTTTGGGGTGTGGTGACCATTTTGACCCCACAGGTAATAGAGGAAAGTATTTAAAATTAGACAGTAAAAATGAAAAACTTGAATTTTTCCAATAATATGTTATTTTAGTTTGAACGTGCGGTGGTTATGGGCAACGTGCGGTGGTAATGGGCAACGTGCGGTGGTAATGGGCAACGTGCGGTGGTAATAGGCAACCTGCGGTGGTTATGGGCAACGTGCGGTGGTTATGGGCAACGTGCGGTGGATACGGGCAACCTGGGGCGGATAGGGGCAACCTGCGGTGGTTACGGGCAACCTGGCGCGGATATGGGCAACCTGCTGTGGTTACGGGTAATCTGGGGGGGGTTAGGGGTAATTTGGGAGTAAACTGCAATTATTACTATAATAAAAAGTGTGTGTTTTATTTTTTTGTATGTTTGTCACTTTTTGTACTTGTATACATTCATTTTCACTGTATTACTATGATTACTGTGATATTTTCTATCACAGTATTCATAGTTCAGTGACAGAGACCAAATTGGTCTCTGTCACTTTAAATTTTCCGAGATAACTGATTCTGGAGCGCATGCGCACTTCAGAATCAGCCTGGATGCCGAGGAGGACGGACCTCCCTGGATCAGGGGGTGACTGGGGGATGGGGGTGACTGGGGGGGTGGGGGGCGACACACTGACACTTTTTATCCCCTGTCACCACTAGGGGAGCTGATCTGGGGTCTGGGGGATACATGAAAGCTGTTGGCAGTGCCGGTAATGCCCGGTACCGGCGGATCGCTGCTATAACGGTAATAGCGGCCATCCGCCGATATCGGGGGACATATTGGTAGTGGCAGTGGGGGGAGGCAACGTTCTGCAGCCTCCCCCCGCCGCCCGATCGGCGGGAGGCCATGAATCTCCCCATAGACGCTGCGGTCGAATTGACCGCGGCGTTTATGGGGTTAACTGCCCACGGCTCCCCTCCGGGCAGAGGCAGCGGGAGGATGCTGTGTGACATGCAGCCGTTCCCTGGTGTCTAGTGGGGTGGATCGCTCCTCCGGGACAATGTCATTGTTCCGGAGGAGAGATGCACACATCTGTTACCTCCGGGGCTCAGCGCCGTAATGGTGCTCATCCCGGCTCAGCACTGGATTGCTTCCGGCTGCAGCAGCCAGAAGCAATAATGTGCCTATCTCATTAATCTATGCTGCATATCTATGTAGCATAGATCTCAATGAGAGATCAGTGTACTTATACTAGAAGTCCCCCAGGGGGGCTTCTAGTATAAGTTTAAAAAAAAAAAATGTTATTATCAATAAAAAGCCCCCTCCCCTAATAAAAGTCAGAATCACCCCCCTTTTCCCATGTTATAAATAAAAATAAATAAATAAACATGTTTGGTATCGCCGGGTGCGTAATCGCCCAAACTATTAATCACATTCCTGATCTCGCACGGTAAATAACGTAAATAAGTGCAAAATTGCGCATTTTTGGTCGCATCAAATCCAGAAAAATTGTAATATAAAGCGATCAAAAAGTCGCATATGCGCAATCAAGATACCGATAGAAAGGACACATCATGATGCAAAAAATTACACCTCATCCAGCCCCATAGACCAAAGGATAAAAGCGTTATAATCCTGGGAATGGAGCGATTTAAAGGCACATACTGTATATTTGTTAACAATGGTTTGAATTTTTTACAGGCCATCAGATACAATAAAAGTTATACATGTTACATATCGTTGTAATTGTAACGACTTGAGGAACATGCATAACAAGTCAGTTTTACCCCAGGGCGAATAGCGTAAAAATGAAAAAAAAAAAAAAAACAAATAAAAGAAATGTGTTTTTTTTTTTTTTTTTTTTTTTTTTTTAACACATATTGAATTTTTTTCTGGTTTTACAGTGTACTATATGAAAAAATTCAGCCTGTCATTGCAAAGTACAATTAGTGGCACAAAAAATAAGGGCTCATGTGGGTTTCTAGGTGAAAAAATGCAAGTGCTATGGCCTTTTAAGCACAAGGAGGGAAATTGAAATTGTCCCGGCCCTCTAAGGGTTAATAAAATCTTTTTTATTTCTAAAATCCACTGCTTTCAGAAAGTAATATAGATTTGTAATTTACTTAACAATCTACTTAAAAATCTCCAGTCTTCCTGTACTTATCTGTATGTCCTGTAAGAAGTGGTGTATTCTTTCCATTCGGATATAGTGCTCTCTGCTGTCACCTCTGTCCTTGTCAGGAACTGTCCAGAGCAGTAGCAAATCCCCATGGAAAACCTCCCCTGCTCTGCACAGTTCCTGACATGGACAGAGGTGGTAGCAGAGAGCGCTGTGTCAGGCTTGAAAGAATACACCACTTCCTGTAGGACATACAGCAGCTGATAAGTACCGCAAGACTGGAGTAATAGTTTTGAATAGAAGTAAATTACAAATCTATATAACTTTCTGAAACCAGTTGATTTTAAAGAAAAAGATTTTGCCAGAGTACCCCTTTAAGTTAATGCTTCTGCAATGGAAAAATTGACTGGATGTGAATCAGCAGTTTGAATTTATCACAGAAAGCGGTTTAAGGTTCCTCTTTCAGCTTTTTACTGTTTATTTTTATTGTCTTGTGATGATGGAGAAAATAAGTGATCAAACAAAACTATGAGCATGCTCCAAAAGGTATTCAACATGTCTCCTTCTGTGCAAAGCCGCATAAAAGGGAATGTGTGTGTATGGACAACCGAAAGAACACTTAAAGGGAACCTGTCAGCCAGGATGCTGTGGCAGAGCCCGCCCGACCCCCCGGTGGAGCCCGGCATACTTAACTCTCCCTAGAAGTCCCGCTCCTGGACCCTGTCCCTGGGGGGAGAAATCACAGCCCGAAGCTGAGCGCGCACGTTATGCAAAGCAGTAGAGATGAGTCCGCCGTCCATAGAAAATGACTACTGCTTTGCATAACGCACGCGCTCAGCTTCGGGCCGTGATTTCAGACTTTCTCACAATGAAATTGGGTACCTATAACAGTTGAAGGGGTAGCAATTACAACCGGGGGCGAAATCCCACTAACCTACAGAAGAAAGCAGGATAAAAACAAGCAACACTGTGGTTGCAATGACCTCTGAATGTAAAGGTCCCCGTACACCTTAGACTATTATCGACCGCTCGCGCAGGTTCGGCTGATGAGCTAGGGTGTCTTAAACAGACATGGAAAATGACGGCCAACCCCTTTTGTCAGGGAGAGAACATTCTCGCTGTGGCGAGAATACAGAAACGCTTGGCTGTGGCGACTGTTCTTGTGTATGGGGAGGACAGGTGGCAGATTGGAGACATAACAATCGTTTGAAGGTGTCTGGCCACGTAACATATAGTACTCCTAGTGAATGGATAGATCTCACTATGCAAAGGTCTTCTATTGTTTATTGATTCCATAGGATTGTTGTTTGATTCAGTATCATGTAAACTCATTGATGGTTACATGAACATTTAAAGTGTAGCTAAAGTTTAAAAGAAAAGTTTTAAATGTTATAATGACATGTCAAATGTTTTAATTGGTGGGGGTCCAGGTGCCAACAACCTCACTGCTAAAATGAGGAAAACAACAGCAGATCATGCTCTATAGGATAAAAACCTGATGGACAGAGTCACAGAGGGTGGGGAGAAAGAAGAAACCCAGTCACCTGTGGGGGTTGTGCACATTCCAGGGGCAACACTAGCAAATACACCATTCATAGCGGATGGTGAGGCTTCCCCCTCTGCATCTGGCAGGTTAAACTACTGATAATAGTATTACAGTCCTGATGAAGAGAACTTTAAAAGAAGTTAGGTCTTAAATAAATGTCTTCAATATGAAAATGCATTTTCTAGGAAAGTTTTTTTTTTTTTTTTTAAAAAGGCATGTCAGATGCACCAAATCTGGGCACCTACAGACATTTGCATTGAGTATATAGAACCAACTACATTTCTGTGTTTCACTGAGCATTAGAGCTAACTACCCATTGTAGCTCTCGCTGCTCCTAACAGCCTTTGACCTCCTTGCATATAACTTTGGCACAGGACCAAAGTGAAGATAAGACAGTATCCAAGAGGAGTGACCCCATAGGGGACTCTTGGATCCTTACAACAATCACATGGCCAGGGGCTGCGCACCAGAGTGACGGAAAACTGCAGTATCTGATGAGAAGCAGATTTCACTTTTGGAATTAGTTTTGGCAATGCCTGGCCATTTGCGAGTTGTTTGCCATACATTGCATATAAATCAAAGTTTTCCCCTAAACAAATCACTCAGGCCAGATAAAGATTAACATTTGCACTGGATGTCAAGGTAACGATGAACGACCTAAATGAGGCTAATGATTTATTTTCACATATTGCGTACATTACTGCGGCACACGAGTTGAGACTTCTAAATTGCAAATGTACTGGATCAGTCCAGGCTGCTGAAGCCAAGCATAGTGATGAAGTCACCGCTTCTGGCGTTATCTATACAATTAAGCTTGGCTGTTGGAGTAGTTTACTGAAACTGAAGCTCTTGCAGAACTTATATATAAGACTCAGAGGAAACAATGGGGGGGGATTGAATTAAACCCTCAAATGGAGTTCTGTGGCACAAACATAAAAATAGCAGCCAACTTTGTTTTGTATTTCTTCTATTGACTTAGTATTTCCAGGATGGTTTTCAACAAGGATGAGGATATAAAGTTATTGGACAAAATCTGTAGCACAGTAAAAGACATGGCTAATAATTATAATTGGACATACTGATAAAGGGTGCCTTCACACGTACCGGATTCGTAGCGGATTTCGCGCTGCGAGTTTGCAGCAAAATCACTACCAATCCATGTAGTGTAAAGTTCAATGGGGTTACATACCCGCAGCGGAATTTTCATTCTGAAGCGAGTATATAACCCGGCCCCTTTAACCCCCTGCCGTCCGCGGCCCAGAGCATACATTACATGCTCTGCGCCATGGATGCGTGTGAGGCTTCCGGCTCCCGTTGGTCCCAATCAGCCAATCAGTGCACACTGCATGGATTGGCAGCGGATTTCGCTGCAAACTCGCATTGCGAAATCCGCTGCGATTCCGGTACGTGTGAATGCACCCTTAGGTTCAGCAGATTTGATGGCGCAGATGTGCTTTGAATCTGCAACTTCAAATCTGCGCCATCAAATCTGCTGCAGAACCTGTACGTGTGAACCCACCCTAAGGGGGGGTTGTTGTAAAAGATTAATAAGGGTTCAACAGCTCAGATCGGTGAGAGTCTAGTCTCTTCTGTATTGAGAATCCTTGCTTGCTATCCAGAAGAGGCTATGCTACTTGACAATGTTGGACCTCCACAAGAGCATGGCGGTCCAGCAGGTCCACAAACTTTCTTTACTGAAACACATTGGAGTAACTGGGCCCATACTCTATACCCAGTTCTATCAAAAGGAAAAAACCTCTTTAGAATATATTTTGAAGCCTTTGCACAGGGTGTTATCTACAATTTCTTTTTTTGTGTGTGCCTTTTTGTAAAAACCAATCTGTAGTTTTGTAGATATCCAGCATTTTACTTTTTGTGTCATAGTTTTTGTGCTGATTGTCAGTTTTACTGAACTTCTTATGTAGTAACGATTTAAAGCTCTTATTCATAAAATTTAAGCAACACTTAAATTATGAAATGTAAAAGGTATCTTACTGCTACTGAGACTGTGTACAGTATGCCATTTTTTGGTCCATAATACATCCCAAAAATCACCATTTTGTGGCTCAAAATATAACCAAAATAGTCTATCTGTATGGAATTCAATAGAAAAATGTACCCTTAGTATCCATACGTACTAATCTGATGAATTATGAATGGAAGTTAAAAGGGTAGCTATATATTATAAAAATTATAATTTTACAGGTTTGTACATTAGTTAGAAATCTTAAGTCTTCCAGTACTTATCAGCTGCTTTATGCCCTGCTGCCTCTTTTGTCTAAAAACTTTAAACGGAGTTCGCGGCAACGCAACAGCGTTCATTAAGATCGAAGCC
This sequence comes from Dendropsophus ebraccatus, assembly GCF_027789765.1. NCBI lineage: Eukaryota > Metazoa > Chordata > Amphibia > Anura > Hylidae > Dendropsophus > Dendropsophus ebraccatus. Next base: position 84,419,705 of record NC_091457.1, read on the forward strand.
TATCATAACTGCTTTTTTGACCTAATCCCATCCCACCTTATCCCCAACCTTTCCTCAGCACTTGTCCTGGCACTAACCCATCTCTTCAATCTATCACTCACTTCTTCCTATCTCCATATAAACATGCAAACATCACACCCATCCCTTTACCCTACCTCCTTATCCAGCTACCGCCCCATCTCACTTCTACCTTTTGCCTCAAAACTCCTGAAACAACATGTCTACCATGAACTATCCTCTCATTTTTCATCCAACTCGCTTTTTGACTCCCTGCAATCTGGCTTCCACCCCCACCACTTTACAGAACCTGCCCTCATCAAAGTGGTCAACGACCTGCTAACTGCCAAAACCTCACACCAATGTTCTGTGCTCCTTCTCCTTGAGCTATCATCTGCCTTCGACACAGTTGACCATTCTCGCCTCCTACAAATTCTTTCATCCCTTGGCGTCACTTGCTCAGCCCTGTCCTGGATCTCCTCTTACCTCTCCAACCGCACTTTTAGTGTCTCCCACTCCCACACCACCTCCTCTCCTCATCCCCTTACTGTTGGTGTTCCCCAAGGCTCTGTACTTGGGCCTCTTCTCTACTCCATCTATACTTCTGGCCTGGGACATATCATAGAATCCCACGGCTTCAGGTTCCACCTCTACGCTGACGACACTCAGATCTACATCTCTGGTCCAGATGTCACCTCTTTGCTATCCAGGATTCCAGAGTGTCTATCACCATATCTTCCTTCTCCTCCCGCTTTCTAAAGCTCAACATGGACAAAACAGAACTAATCATCTTTCTCCCTCTCTCACTCCACTCTGCCGTCTAATCTGTCAAACACTATCAATGGCTGCACTCTGTCCCCTGTCCCTCAAGCCCGCTGCTTTGGGGTCACCTTTGATTTTGCCCTGTTTTTTAAACCACACATTCAGGCCCTGACCACCTCCCACTGCCTTCACATAAAAAACATTTCCAGAATCCGCTCTTTTTTCACCCCTCACTTCACAAAACTACTGTAACATCCTCTTCTCTGGCCTTCAATCTAACTTCCTTGCTCCTCTCCAGTCTATACTTAACTCTGCTGCTCGAATAATCCACCTTTCCCCTCGCTTTGCCTCTGCCTCTCCCCTCTTCCAATCCTATCACTGTCTCCCCATTGCCCAACGTATTCATTTTAAATTGTTGGCCATGACATACACTGCCATCCACAACCTGTCCCCTCCGTACATCTCTGAACCGATATCCCGCTACTGTCCCTCATGCAACCTTTGATCCTCCAGTGACCACCTTTTGTGCTCCCACCTTGTTCGTACCTCACACAGCCGCCTCCGAGACTTTGCCCGAGCCTCCCCCATACTCTGGAACTCGCTACCCCGACACATCCGGCTCTCTTCCACCATCAAGTCATTCAAAAGTAACTTGAAAACTCATCTCTTTAAACTAGCAACCTTTAACAATTCTGCATCACACTTGACTGGCTTCACGTTACCTCCTGTTTCTCTGCCAGTGCCTTATAGATTGTAAGCCCTCGCGGACAGGGGCCTCTCTCCTCATGTACCAGTCTGTCATCTGCCTTCATGTAATGTGTTTTTGATCTTGTAATGTTACTGTTTGTTACCCCTATCGCTTGTAAATACTAATAATAATAATAATTTTGCATCGCAGTCCAGGAGCTCTGGACTTTCATTGTACTGGAAGATGCATATGTCAAGATCAAAAAATATGTAAAAGAATGGTTCTTATATACATAAAAGTTCTATTGTATCTCAATCACATCAGTTTCTAGCAACAAATGATATAAAATTAACCTCATCATCTAGCTTTACTGCAGCCCTGAATGATCATCTGCTCCAAAAATATGTGATTAGAGATGAATACAAAACAAAACTTGATGCAAATCCCACTGTCAATTCGCACTGTCAATTCACTTCATTCTGCAAAAATTATGTAGTTCAGTTTACAAAGAAAATATGTCCAAGCATGCCAAAAAATCTGTCCATTTTCAGGGTACAGCCAATGTCAGCGGCCAAGGTGGCACAGAAGGTGGTACCAGTGAAAGACAGATTTGTGGGAGTGGTGATTCGGTGTCTGAGACCCATTTTCAGTTGCCAGTGCCAACGGCAAGAGAGCTCCTGCTGAGCCAGGCAGAGTCCCTAGACCCCGAGACACTGGATGTAGAGGAGAGGCAACAACAAAGTGTTCAGAAAGCCATAGCTGACACACCCCAGAGCAGTCACAAAAGCCAGGTAGGGACAGCTTATAGCCAAAGTACGGGATCATACTACATTGCTATGGAGGAATTAAGCTTGGGAGAGGACACATTTGTGCGAGATTATGAAGAAGATGATGACAACAGAGACCCCTCGTGGGTTCCACATTATCATCAGAGGATGAAGCTCTGTCTGTGCCACCAACTCAGCGTCCAGTTCCATCTAAGGATTCTGGGTCAGGAGGAAAAAGGGGTAGAAAAAGAACTGCAGCCAAAAGATGTTGGTAAAGCCCTGGCACCCAACAGGTACCACAAGGCTGCAGCAGTCAAGGAGAGGCTACCAGTGGGCCTGCTTGGAAGAGCCGCCCACTGCGATCAGTCGTGTGGCAGTTCTTCCATCTTGGTGGCGGAAAAGACTAGCTAGCCTTATTTATAAGACATTCATCTGTGAATGGCTCCTTTTTGGTTTCTGCTGCCTAAAGCCCTCAGCGGATGGGCAGCCGTATTTCAGCCACCTTTCAGTACTATGGGGTGGGCGGATAATACTAAAGCTCAGTGCGGAACTACCTAGTTCAACACTGAAACTGCATATTTCCCAAAGTCTACATAGTATTGACCGGCATAAAGATCTGCTCATGGTTTTACACAGCAGCCCTGGAGTAACATGTGAATGCAATATTGGGGTGAGCTTTTTTGGGAATGACCGAAACGAGGTTCATTTAAGCTGGAGACAGATTAAATACCACAAGACATGCACACATGGATCAATACCCTGGTGTTGATATGTTTGCATGTCTTGGAAAAAGCCAGATGTCCACATTCAGCAAGGTTTTTGAACCCATTACAGTATTTCCACCATTTTCTCCATTATTTTCTTTTTTAAAGAAAATACAGTACAGTGGGAAAATTACAATCAGTGTAAAGTATTCTTGAATCTGGCCTTTTCTGTATTTCATTCTCTATTTACATGTATCACAAATCGACTAGAAGTTCATTTCCATTTTTTGGCAGTTGGATGGCCCATTCAGCTCAACTAACGGATTACAGTAATTTTAATTGACGTGTTAAAAAGAAAAATAATAATAATAATAATAATAATAGGTTCTCTGTGAGTCTATTATTTCTTTTCTCATATACAGTGGTGCCTTGGATTACGAGCATAATTCGTTCCTGGACCGTGCTTGTAATCCAAATCACTCAAACCAAAGCAAATTTTCCCATAAGGAATCATTGAAATGCAGAAAAATGGTTACACGCCTCAAAAATAATATTTTTTTACTCCGAATAGCAGGTAAAACAAACATTTAGAAAGCTGAATATGTGATATAAGTTACTGTACTGTATAGCCAAGCAGCATGTGAAGTATAATGCATAGTAAGTGCATAAGAATGAAAAAAGAGCAGCAGTTTGTAGATACAGAATGGAGGTGCAGATCCCCATAATGCAGTAGCGTAGTACAACAGGCTAGAATAGAGAATCAGGGCTGCTGTCAGAGGTCTGTGTGGTCACATGATCACAATGGGGAAGGGGTGTGTGTGTTCAGCATGGAACAATTATGAAGTGAAAATCACAGATCTGTGCAGGGGGACAGTGAAAGAAACTATACAGCAGTTTGAATGGCTAAGTGTGAGTGCAGGCACATTATAGCAGGAATTAAGAGGATGGTAAACACAAGGACAGAAAGAGACTGAGGGAGCATGAAGGAATGAGCAGGACATATTTGTGCACATACATGCAGCACCATCTGTCTGGGGAGAGAGGGGTTACAGCTATGGAGAGATTACCCCCACAGTCCTGTCCCTTAATGCAAGCCCCATCCTGAAGTGGATCTCATATGATTTAGAAGGTGAGGGAGATTTCCACAGGACAGTGATATAGACCCCGCTATGCAGACCATGCCCCTCCCTGACTTTCTCTCTCACCCAGTACAGGGAGCTCTTAAACCAAAGCAATGCTCTTAAACCAAGTTAAAATTTTTAAAAACGGTGAGCTCTTCTTGCAAAACACTCTCAATCCAAGTTACTCTTAAACCAAGGTACCACTGTTTTTTAACCCCTTCAGGACCGGACTATTTTTTTTTTCTTGCACTTTTGTTTTTTCCTCCTTGTGTTTAAAACGCCATAGCGCTTACATTTTTGACCTACAGAACCACATGAGCCCTAATTTTTGTGCCACTAATTGTACTTTGCAATGGCAGGCTTAATTTTTGCATAAAGTAGACTACAAAAAAATTAAATGTGTGATGAAATTGAAAAAAAAAATAAACATTTTTTTAATTTGTATTTTTAATTTATTTTTTTTTTAAATTTGTATTTACGCTGTTTGCCCTAGGGTAAAACTGACTTGTTATACATGTTCTTCAAGTTGTTACGATTACAATGATATGTAACGTGTATAACTTTTATTTTATTTGATGGCTTTTAAAAAATGTAAACCTTTTTTAATAAATTAATGTTCCTTTAAAATTGCTACATTCCCAGGCTTATAACGCTTTTATTCTTTGGTCTATGGGGCTGTGTTAGGTGTCATTTTTTGCGCCATGATGTGTACTTTCTATTGGTACCTTGATTGCGCATATGCGACTTTTTGATAGCTTTTTATTACAATTTTTTATGGATTTCATGCAACCAAATATGCACAATTTTGCACTTTGGAATTTTTTGCGCTTATGCCATTTACCGTGCGAGATTGGGAATGTGATAATTCAATAGTTCAGGCAATTATGCGCGTGCGGCGATACCAAATATGTTTGTTTGTTTATTTATTTAATTAATTTTATTTATAAAATGGGGAAAGGGGGGTGATTCAAACTTTTATTAGGGGAGGGGATTATTTATTAATAAAAGAACATTTACTTTTTTACACATATAATAGAAGCCCCCCTGGGGGACTTCTAGTATATGCACACTGATCTCTCATAGAGATCTATGCAGTATAGTTATGCTGCATAGATCCATGAGATAGGCATTCTATTGCTTTCAACTGCTGCAGCCGATAACAATAGAATGCCAAGCCGGGATCAACGTCATTACCGCGCAGACCACGTCGCAGGGGAGGGTGATCCCCCCCCCCCCCCCCACTAGACACCAGGGAAGTGCCAGAGGAGCATTTTAAATGCAGCTGTCAGCTTTGACAGCTGCATTTAAAATGCTAATTGGCGGGCACAGCGATCGGACCGTGCCCGCTAATTGCCGCGATCCCGGGCTACAAGCGGCACCTGGGATCGCAGCAGTTCAGAGCAGGGTCGCTGCGTGACCCCCCTCTGAAGTCCCCCACCCGCATGAGGACGTACAGTTACGCCCTCATGCGGGAAGGGGTTAAAGAAAAAGGAAAGTCTCGCTACAGTTACCAACCTTAACTGTCTGTGCCTCAGGGTTGAAGTGAGTCCGAGTGCTGGCGCTGTCATGTCCAGGTGTCTGTTCTAGGCCTCTTAGGGTCGAAGAGAGTCACAGTGCTGCCACTGCTTCCTTCTTGTGTCTGTTCTAGGCCCCTTAGGGTCACAGAGAGTCAGAGTGCCACCTCCTGGTGTCTGTTTTTGGGCCTTCTAGGACCATTGCCCATGATGGGACTTCCACTTTAGAATGTCTGCTGCTGTCCTTAGAGAAAGTATCATTTAACACAGCTGATGCACCGGAGTCCAATGATATCCATGGAGAAAAGTAAGTATACTGTACTCCGCTGATTCACCAACGTCCATTGCAGTTCTAGGAGAAAAGTTGATTTAATGCCACTGGTCCACCAATGCCCACTGCTGTCCTGGGAGAAAGTGTAATTTTATCCAACTCATTTACCAATGCAGTGGACCATCAAAATAAATTAAAAGAATTAACTTAAAATCACATTAAAATTGAAATAAATAAAATTAATTACATTTAAATAACTTCAAATTGATGGCACTTAAACTAACTTGGGAGACAAAGGTTGCCACCCAAGGAGAGAAGAAAGGGTACCTGAAGGAGGATTGGAACGTGTGACATGTTTTATTAAAAAAAAAATCCGATTTTATGGCGCTGATTCACCAATGTCCACTGCAGGCCTGGAAGAAAATTTATATTACGCCGCTGAACCACCAAGGTCCACTACTGTTGCAATTAAAATGAAAAGCTGACCATGTAATACACAGAATAGGCATTTTCTCTTAGCAGCCCCTCTGTGGCTCATGGGTATAAGAAGTGGAGATTTCTCTCCTTGATGTTTAGATAGGAGTTGTATCATCTTGACTGCTCTACCTCTATTTAGCGAGGATAGTTTAATTTAAGGAGGGATTACTTTTACAATGTGTACAGCAATATAATAAATTTTACTTTTTTATTTTTTTTTACATTGGCTTACTGTAGCTATCCACACTATCTGACCAGCACAATATAATCATGATAGCAACATCTGACTGGTCTTACCATTGCCCTTGGCAGATAACTGCAGATGAAGCAATGATATCATACAAGCAACGTGTTCTACGTCTCTATAGCCCTGTGCTGTCCTTCTTTCTGGCAAATAAATGGTTAAAGTGGTTTACCAGAAACAAATCAGTGTTTATTACAGACCAAAGGCCAGGTCAGTGCAATAAAAAGAGAATGCCAGCAGCCAAGTGAATGTGAGCCAGAATTCTGTCGTACGACTTTCACTGGAAACCGTCCCAGGATTTTTATATTTCTGATTGGCTCTGTGGGCTTAAACAGATAAAGGAGGTGGTGTGATTAAAAGTTATAACTTACCAGGGGTCAAAAAACGATCATTAACTTTTGCGAGTCTGAAAGAAGGAAAAATCTTTAGTTTCAGCTTTTGTATTACCTGGAAAATAACAATAACAGAGAAAGTCGCCCTGTAAGTCCAGCAATCAGGAAAATAACTATATATTTATGTCCAAGTTCTGGTTCATACAGACAACAACAGTTATAATTACTTCTGTAGTAGAATGTAACATAGTAGTCATTGCACATGAATACAGATATTCTAATTTGTCAGGAGGACAATGGCTGAATATGGGGCAGTATAACAGTAGATATGTTCTTAGTAGAGATGAGCGAACCGTTTTCGGGTTCGAGTCGATCCGAACCCGAACTTTCGGCATTTGATTAGCGGGGGCTGCTGAACTTGGATAAAGCTCTAAGATTGTCCGGAGAACATGGATACAGCCAATGACTATATCCATGATTTCCACATAGCCTTAGGGCTTTATCCAAGTTCAGCAGCCACCGCTAATCAAATGCCGAAAGTTCGGGTTCTGATCGACCCGAGCATGCTTGAGGTTCGCTCATCTCTAGTACTTAGCCATCCTAGGGCAGCACCCAACTTCTCCTGATGCTGGGAGTAAAATGCCAAGCCTGAACAGTTTGGTGGGTTCAATTAAGACTACTTATAGTATAGTATACTACTTAGAGTAAAGAATTTTATTCAGTAAGGGTGTGTGCACACTGAGGAAAACACACACAGGCCTTGTGGCGAATTATGCCGCTTGTCCCCACGGGCTCCTGCTTTACAGTATTCAAGCTATATAACTTGTAGACATGAGTTAGCTTTATCACTTTGTTTCTGACATGGTAGACAGTGAACAACATTTCTAAGAAAATCTCTGAATTGTGCCACAGCCTATATGGTATAGTATGTAAAAAATGCAAATTGCTATACATCTAAAGAAATGTATTCAAAAACACATACAAAGGGCAGCAGGCCCTATGTCACATAAAATTTCTAATGTGCCCAGACATTTTTTATCTGCCCGTCAAGGGGATGTTTCAAGTAGTGATGAGTGAACTGGCTCAACCCAAACCCTCACATTTGACTCCCAGTGGCTTAAGAAGTTGGATGCAGCACTAGGGAGTCCTGGAAAACATGGGTACATGTTTTCCAGGCAGCCCTTGGGTTGCATCCACCCTCTCCAGCCACCAGGAGTGAAATGCTAAGTGTAGGGGTTCGGACAGTTTGCTGTAGAGGCATTCTATAGCTTACATTAACCCGGGGACCATCGGCACTGCAGGGACATTATTTTAGCCTGGTGCAAAAAATTCTAGACTTAATAAAAGTCCCCAATAGGGTCCAATGGGCCCTACTGTTGTCTGTGAGAGTGAATGCGCAATCATGGACAACTTTATGAGACGTGTGAATAAGGCTTCATTTTTTGCAGTTACAATAAATAAGAAAGTTTTTTTTAAGTGCAGGCCTTTAGAACTTTTGTATGCAGTTCTGTAGAAAAGTTGGCCATGCACCACCCCCTAAGGTTTTTCTGCTATTTTACTGCTACTGTGTGAGTTGTACTGCAAAGGGGCCCACTAATGCTGAGTTTACACAGACAGATTATCTGACAAGATTTTTAAACCCAAAGCCAGAAACAGACTATAATCAAAGAACAGGTCATAAAGGAAAGACTGAGATTTTTCCTATTTTCTAATCTATTCCTGGCTTTGGCTTCAATAAATTGTCAGATAATTTGTCTGTGTAAACACACCATAAGGCTCCATAAAGCTAAAGCTGACCTTGCCCACATTTACTAAGCAAAGTGCACCAAAAAAACAATAACTGCACCACATCCAACAAGTGGGTGTTATGTAGTGCCCCACCACAAGGTGCTGCACTAAGTTTCCTATATGCCTGTGTAAAGTTCCCTCTCAGGTTCACAGAGTGGGAGATGGTCTGAGTGTATTCTATGTTTTCCCCACTAGGTGTCACTACTGTGTTTCTCTGTAACTTGTAACTGTGCAAAGCTGAGGAAAGTACTGGGTTAATTGTCTGTTGTCACGTTATTCTCTTGTCCAGTTGTAGGTGCAGACTGTTTTCCCTCCTTTTTCTGCCCTATCCTATTTCTTTTATCTTACGCACAAAACCCCTACAAATCACAGGGAAGCTTAGTAAGCCCCTAGAAAATGAGTTATAGATCCTGGTGGGAGGAGCTCAGTCTAGTCAGTGGAGAGAGCCAGACACAGTTTCTGCTGCAGTCAAGCCAGGGCCTGGCTCCCTCCAGGACCTTTTGTCAGGGACCCAGATACTTACTTATTATCAAGCAACCACTAGCATGGAGTGCTAGACCCACCAGGCAGAGTACAGCATTACATTGGGCAGGTCCCTCACTCCCCTTCTGCACTCCCTTTAGCTCACAGCTTAACACTTCTTTGGTCTCTTGTCTGCACCTATTGTTGTATTGAAGCGGAAAAATATCTTTGTCTATCGCACTGAAGTATCAAGTAAAGAACATTATTCTGCCATTGGACTGTCATTGGACTGTCTATTTATTTTCACCAGCACACCAGTATATACTTGGGCCAATTAAACCTGCGGAAGCGGAGCCCGTCTGACCGGGGGTGGGTAACAATATCACTCCAGGCTACTATGACAAGTGCCCAAGTGACACTCACCCACCTAGCTGCCACAACAACGCCACAGCTACCCTGGTATCCAGGGGCATAGCTAGGATTCACGGGGCCCCATAGCAAAAAATGTTAAGGGGCCCCCCTTTCCTAGGCACAACCCAAAGCACTGCGTATATATATATATATATATATATATATATATATATATATATATATATATATACATACACACACACACACACATATACAGTAGCCACATGTAGCCAAATGAGTGATTGGCAGAGCAGAGAGCCAATGTCTGCTTGCTATGACAGTCCACAGTTTTTACCTATAAGGGCCCATTACGAGCCCTTATGGTTAAATACATAGGTGCAGGAGCAGACTGTCTTTTGCTTAACCCCTTATGTACCGCATTTGTGTGTGAAAGTGATCCAATGTTTAGAAGACAAAGATATCTGCTTTACTGCTGGTGCACTGATATCCCGTGAGCTCTGCACTGAGCTCTGCACATTTTCCTTTCCTACTTGATTGCACAGCTGGAGAACAGAGGTCAGAGGGTATCAGTGCAGTAAAGCAGAGATCTTTGTCATCTGCAAGCTAACCCTTTTTTGGGTTGCAGCATGTAACTAAACACTCGGTCACTTACATACTGCAGTACATAAGGGGTTAAGCAGAAGGACACACGCTCTTATGTTCTCCCCCGAGCCCCCCCTCCTGCACGGGACCCCATAGCAACTGCCTACTATGCCTCTATGGTAGCTACACCACGGCCGGTATCCAACACAGCCACCAGCTCCCGCTACACCGCAGTTGAGCAGGCCTGTCATGGTGGAAAGGAGGCATGACTCTAATTGTGAAGGCAAGCACTGCAAACAAATCAAAAGTTGACATTATAGAAATTCACCAGATATATTAGTCATCAGTTTTATTGTGTGACTGTCCCCCCGAGCTCCCCCTGCCCCCCCCCCCCCCCTTCCCCCCCAATGAGGTGAGCAGGCATGAGGCAGGCATATGCCAGGGAGAAGTGATGAATCTGTCCCAGCTGGCCCGTTTGTAAATGTCCCACATTGTCTTCAGATCCCCCAAAACTTATAGAAATGGGATTGTCATATCATTTACTGTCTAGCAATGGATATGAGCTCCACTTGGGGGTGCCAGTGAGGGTGACAATAGATCCAGGCAGGAAGAGTCAGTGAAGGCACGGGCTCACTGCATGTGAACTACAATTGTTCTATTCTGATGCAATATATATAAAGATTTAATAGTAGAAAAAGTGAATAGAAAACTTTCCACTTAAGTGTAATGTACAGTAGGTATGTAATGACATATGCAGTGTTTCAGCAGAAGCTGAGTAGTATAATTTGGCTAGAAACAACACTTTTTGTAGAGTTATGTAGCTTTTTGCCGTAGTGATCAATTCTATCATCAGCATTCCATGCACTTTCCAGGAAATAACTTTGGGGGTGTATTTTATATTTTTAACTACAAAAGATAAAGAGTTGAGTCTTGCGACCGGCACCAGGCACGTCCCAGACCCCAGTCAATTATCAGACAGTAGAATTTGCTGAAACACACTCTAGTCATGCAGAAACTCGATAAAGTGTTTCCAGTTGGTTAACATAAAGGAATCCAGAGGAAACTAGCTGCTTAAAGTGCAACTCCACGTTTTGTGGTTCATGCTGCAAAGTCTACACCATGCCATGGTTCAGACTGTGGTGTATGAATATTAGCCATGTGTTCTTACTGGGGATTTTTACATGACCAACATAGAGATATAGGAAGATAGTAAATGTGTTTATTAATAGAAGCCACACACACACAAAAAAAGTGCAGTCCAGTAGGTAAATCCACAGCCAAAACACAAAGTCCACAGAAGATCCACAGCCAAGGGGTACAGTCCACAAGGCACCTTTAATGCAGGGTACAATAAGCAGAAGAATTAATAAGTTAAGGCCTTATTACTAGAGATGAGCGAACTGTTCGGACTTTTGGTCCGAAAGCAGTTCACTCGATCGTGAACTGGTAATATGCGGGCAGGATATTCCAGGGAATCGATCTGGAATTCCCTGGATTATCCTGGCCGCATTTTACCGGGAGCAACTATGCACCCGGGATCACAGGCAGCACGATCGAGCGCAGATGCCGTCGGACCACAAGTCCGACGGTTCGCTCATCTTTGCTTATTACACCAAGTGATTATCAACTATATTTGGACAATTATCGGCCACTAAGGACTATAATCGCTTGGTGTAATAGGCAACGATCAGCCAATATCGTGCTTGTTTCACTTGTTGAAAAAACTAGAACGATATTGACGCTCTGCTGGCCGTCGCTCTGTTCAATAGGAGTGGCGGCAGCAGACCGCCGCTATTTCCTATGGGCTCCCCACTCTTACATGTTCACTGTCGGCATGTGTAATAGCGCTGGCAGCAAGCAAGGAACAAAGAGCGAGGAAGCGCTGATCTGACAGGTCGGCACTCTCTTGCTCCTCCAGATCAGCCCGTCTAATAGGGCCTTTACAGTCCACAGGATAAGGCTCTGGGTCCATAAGTCTCCACTCCAAGTAAAGACATTAAAGAGATCCCCAATATCCCAAGAGGGCTTACCTAACCTTTAGTGTCAACATTACTACAGCCTTTTCAATGTAATAGGGTTTCAGTCTCCCAGGGATGTTCTCTCTAGGATTACATACACCAATTTTTCAACTTGGCAAAGGCTCCCCCACAATTCCATGAAGGTGCTCACCTTCGCTTCAGCTCCTCTAATGGCATCCTCATACAATTTTAAATGCAACCCATCATCCTCAATTCAGGTTGGTGGCTGAAGGTTGACTGCTGCCTCCAACCACAAGAGAGACTAGCAGGGAGGGAAGCCGATGGCTTCTTGCTTTGTCAGAGTGCCACAGCATTTAAGTGTGAGAGCTCATCACAAACACTCACAGTTATAGGACCAGATGCCAGTCCAGGCCTGCCTGCCCCCTTAGTGCACGGGCTCCATAACAATGGCGTGGTCTGCCTTCATGGTAGCTACAATGTGCACTGCTGCCGAGCTCTCTCCCTCACTATATCTCCTGATCCCAGTGGGTCTCAACAGCAAGACCAGATGTGATCAATAACTTTTGACATGCCTGATGACATGTCCAAAGTTATTTTTAACGACAGTGACTCATTTTTGAGCTTTCTTTTTTCCACCTTCCATTCTAAGAGCTCTAGCACTTTAATTTTTCTATCTACAGGACCATGTTAGGGTCCATTTACACAGAAAGATTATTTGACAGAGTATCTGCCAAAGATTTGAAGCAAAAGCCAGAAACAGACTATAAACAGAGATCAGGTCATAAAGGAAAGCCTGAGATTTTTCCACTTTGCATATCCATTCCTGGCTTTGGCTTCAAATCTTTGGCAGATAATCTGTCAGATAATCTTTCTGTGTAAATGGACCCTAATGCTGGGTTTACACGGAGCGATAATTCGGCCAATCGTACGATTAACGATTTCTAAGTAACGATTTTTCTTTTATAACGATCAGCGTTTAGACGGTACGATATATCGTACGGAAAAATCGTTTTGCGATCGTGCACCCACAGCCCGGCCCGCCCGCAGCCCGCCCCCCCCGCTCAACCGCAGCTCCCTGCGCCGCCCCGATCGCCCCCACCGCCACGGCCAAGAGCATACGTTATCTGCTCCGCGCAGCAGGTCTTCCAACATCCCCGCCTCCCATCTTCAGCGCATTGATTGGCTGAAGAGATGAGCCAGGAATTTCAAACGGGGGGTCGGGCTGTGAGGGGGGGGGGGTCGGGCTGCGAGCGGGGGGGGTGGGCGGGCTGTGAGCGGGGGGCGGTCCGGCTGTGAGCGGGGGGGGGGGGGGTCCGGCTGTGAGCGGGGGGGGGGGTCGGGCTGTGAGCGGGGGGGGGGGGGTCGGGCTGTGAGCGGGGGGGGGGTCGGGCTGTGAGCGGGGGGGGGGGGGGGTCGGGCTGTGAGTGGGGCTGCGGGCGGCGGGACTATCGCGCGACGACTGTTTACACGGAACGATGATTTATGAACATGTTAAAAGATCAAAATGAACGATTTTTCAATCGTTCGCCGCGTTTACACGTACGATTATCGTTCGAATTCGATCGTTATCGTGAAAATTCGTCCGATAATCGATCCGTGTAAGCGCACCTACGTTTACACGAAACGATTATCGGGCAAATTTTTGCCCCCCGAACCCCCCCCCCCCCGGCCGCCGCTCCCATCGACCCCCCCCCCCCCCCAGGCCGGATTAGCAATTAGGGCATAAGGGTCTGTTTACACACACAGATTATATATTTGTGCAGCCAAAACCAGAAATGGATTTGAAAAAAAGAGAAATCTTAGTCTTTCCCTTATGACCTGTTCCCTGTTTATAGTCCATTCCTGGTTTTGGTTTCCAAAATCTGTCAGATAAATCTGCCTGTGTAAACGCACCATAAGGGTCCGTTTACACACAGATTATCTGACAGATATCTGACAGATTTTTGCAGCCAAAGCCAGGAATGGACTATAAACAGGGAACAGGTCATAAAGGAAAGACTGAGATTTCTCTTTTTTTCAAATCCATTTCTGGTTTGGCTGCACAAATCTGGCAGATAATCTTTGTGTGTAAACAGACTCTATGGGCTTGTTTTTTTTTTCAGGAACAGGTGTACTTTGAAATGGGCCTTTCATTCTACCATAATATGTATGACAGAACCCCCAAAATAAAATTTATGAAATTATAAATTGGTGAAATTGGAAAAAAGAATGCAATAGTATAACTTTTGGGGGGTTCCTGTGTCTACATAATGCACTATACGGTAAAAGCAACATGATAACATTATTCTATAGGTTAGTCTGAACACAAACATATGCAGGTTTAGGCCGTTATTTGTGAAATAATGGCCCTTGTTTGCACAACTACGACCGTTGTTATAAAATACGGCCGTTGTTTTTACATAGTGTGAACCTTGCCTCTCAGATTTTTTTAATGGGTTTTATTATTATTATTAATGAAATGGGCCTATTGTGACTCTTATAACGGTTTAAGTTTTTCACCTACAGTGCTGTATAAGAAGTCATTTTTTGCGCCATGATCCCTAGTTTTTATTAATACCATGTTTTTAAAGATCGGACGTTTTGATTACTTAAAAAAATCAATAATCCTGGCACCTTTTCCCTCTTTTTGTTTACGCAGGCTACGGTATATAATATGTTAATTTATTTATTTTGATATGTTATATTTATATAATGCGAAAGGGTGATTTTCAACTTTTATTGGGGGAGGGGCTTTGAGGTATTTTTGAAAACATTTTTACACATTTTAAGTCCCCCTGGGGGACTTTTACCTGCAATCAATAGATCACATACACGGATCATTGCTATGACTTATGCTAAGTTTACACGAGGCGATTATTGGCCGATCGTACGATTAACGATTTCGAAGTAACGATTTTTTTTATAACGATCAGCGTTTAGACGGTACGCTATATCGTACGGAAAAATCGTTTTGCAATCGCGCGCCCGCAGCCCGGCCCGCCCGCAGCCCGCCCCCCCGATCGCCCCCCCCCCCCCCCCGCCGGCGGCGGCGGCGGCGATAAAGCCGGCGCAGGGGGCTGCGGATGAGAAGGGGGGCTGGGCTGCGAGCGGGGGGCCGGGCGGCCAGACTATCGCGCAACGACTGTTTACACGGAACGATCGGCGAATTTTTTGCGATCGGCGAACGACGAACGCCTGTGGCAGACTCAAGAGCAGAGCTCCGATTGGACCGCATGGAGGAAGGTAAAAGACCTCTGGCGGTCCGACAAAGCGATAGAGACCCGATCAAAGCGGGATATACACGCAGGACGTACCTGTACGCCCAGGGTCATCTGGTGATAGGAGTCCAGGGCGTATGTCCTAGGTCATGTAGGGGTTAAAGGAGTACTTCGGGCAAAATTTATTTTTTTTAATATGTTATGTAAGGGATTAGGTAGCAGGAAAGGGTCTCCTGGGGTAGAACGGCACTCTGCAGACACACATGCAGGAGTCAGTCCACACCAAGGTTTGGTATAACTGACCGCAGCCAGTTTTATTTCTCAGGTTGTAGCAAAACAAAATAAAACAGCAAAATAAAAGCCTATGCCTGTCCAGCTCTAACTAAACATGCTCCTGGCTAACCCAGTGCAGGCCTAGTACCTGGCACCAACAAAACACAATATAGCACAGTCCATACAACCTGATGCAGTTTCAGAGCAGGGCTCTCACAGACACTTGGCCTTAGCTCTTTTCCCCATAGCAGACTTTTATAAGGCCATCACACCTGAGTCCTGATTACTCTGCCTCAGAACTCTAAAACCCGGACTGTCTCGCTGTGGCCTGGACATCAGCACCCATTACCAGGCTTTACACCAAACCTACTGCATACATTCTGATAAAACTTGGGGAAATATAGACTCCATCTACAACCTCTCCACATTGTCTGTTACAGTTACTACATAAGTTAGTACAAAGTTAGACAAATTCCTTGCTTTTTCCTTCAGTTTAGTAGATGAGGCAGGCTTCAATTTCTCTCTAAAAAAAAAGAATCGTGACATCTCGACTTGAGTGTATGTACATGCAGGGTCCAGCAGGGGGCGCAGTATATGTAGAAGTCTATGTAGAAAGTATATGTAGTGAAATCAGTGCGTTCTCCCTCCCTCCACAAAGCAATCAATAGCAAGGGTTTGGCCCAATGTACTGTAAGTTTGCTTATTGATTATTTACTCAAGTACCAGAGAAGTAATCTAAAAGCAACTTACAGGTGGAAAATTACAAAATTACAAAATTATAAAAATATTCAGTATGGCTGGTAAAACTTTGCATATATTCACTAAAATTGCAGAAAACTTTGGAAACATATGAAAACAAGATCAAAGAGAAAAAAACATAAGTATATGAGGGATTATGGAGACTGCCAGAGGCCAGCTGTACACTTATAAGCGCAATCCTAGAGGAGCTGTATATTCCCATAATCCAAAACTAGAGTCAGACTGATATCCAGAAACTTTGGCCATTGAAAGGTTTCTATCAGAGACAGGCAGTAAATCGCGCCAAGACACTAAATATAATTTAAAGACAAATAGGATCAAATAATAACAGAGATGACAACCATATCAATTAAGATGGGGGGGAGGGGCGGTAGTAACAACACATGTCCCCCTCACAGAAACAATGGCTCAAGTGCATCTTGGCCTGGTGTTGTACCTTCTTTACAATCCATTAGCAGTTGGCGACCATAAGGCCCAACGTTATTTCAACAGTTTTTACCCTCATTAATCAATCCATTGGGTTCTGTCCAGGTTGGGCCATTTAACATTTCAATGCCCATATCAAATGTGACATCCATGCCTGTGTTATAAAAATTTTTAGGGATGCCACCTTTAACAATGTCAGGACAGACTTTACTTCTGTGGTGGTGAAGGAAGGATCAACCGTAAATGAAACAAGGTTGGGTACAATTTGTCACGATCCCCGTGACTTAGGGTCTGGATGATAGCCTACAGGGTCATGCTGGACCCCCCTTTCTGTCAGCTGCCAACCAGAACCTCCTCAAATCTTGTCACAACAGACTATACGCTATAGCCTTAACAGATTAACAACTTACCCTTGGTAACACTCTTCCTAGGGTCATAAGATCGTTAGAACACAAGAAGACTCTTATTAAAGTGAAATTTAATATCATAAAAAAAGACAAAGGGTTATTTACGAAAAATACATGATAAAATACACAGACATATATATATATATATATATATATCGATAGTGTATAAGCTCATGCATGCGAGCAGGGATCTCGCTCCTCATGTATGGATAATTATATGTATATCTCTGTAATGTCTGATTTCTGTCTATGTATGTACCCCCAGAATTGTAAAGTGCTGCGGAATCTGTTGGCGCTATATAAATAAAAATTATTATTAATAATTATTATTCTCCTCACACATTAACCCCTTAAGGACAGAGCCTAAAATGGCCTTCACCTCTGAAGGACATATGCCGTACCCGAGGAGGAGGAGTTCAGAGCGGGGCCGCGCCGAGAACCCCTTCGGAAATGCTGCGATCCTGACTGCTATCTGCAGCACGGGACCACGGCTATTAGCGGGTGTGGGACAATCGCCACTCCCACTAATTAAGACAGTTACATGCAGCTGTGAAACATGACAGCTGCATCTAACAGTGTTATTTGCAGCCCATCCCTGGTGTCTAGTGGCGGGATTCCCCCCAGCGATGTGATTGTGGAGGGGGGATCCCTTGGTCTTACCGGGCCGGGCCTCAGCATCGGAATGACGCTGATCCCACCTTAGTATTCTCGGGAAAAAAAGTATCTTCATTAATAAAAAAAAAAACCTCCCCTAATAAAAGTTTGAATAACCCCCCTTTTCCCATTTTATAAATAAATAAATAAACATGTTTGGTATCGCCGCATGTGTAATTGCGCAAACTATGATTTATCACATTCCTGATCTCGCACTGTAAACAGCGTAAGTGCAAAGACCCACCAAAGTACAAAAATTGTGCATTTTTGGTCACGTCAATGAAAAACTATCAAAAAGTCGCATATATGCAATCAAGGTACAGATAGAAAGTACACATCATGGCGCAAAAAAATCATACCTCAATCAGCCCCATAGACCAAAGGATTAAAGCGTTATAAGCATGGGAATAGAGCAAATTTAGGGAATGGTTTTTTTCTGAAGGTTTTATTTTTTTAAAAGCCATCACATAATATAAAAGTTATGCAAGTTGCATATCGTTTTAATCGTACCGACTTGAGAAACATATATAACATCTCAATTTTTCTATAGGACAAACGGCGTAAAAATTAATCCCCCCCAAAGAAAGAGAATTGAGGGGGGTTTTCAATTTTACAGTGCATATAATTTTTTTCTGGTTTCGCAGCATATTTTATGCAAGAATTTTGTAACACAAAAAAAGGGCTTCTAGGTTTCTAGGTGAAAAAATGCAAGTGCTATGGCCTTTTAAACACAAGGAGGAAAAAACGAAAATTGGCTCCGCCCTTAAGAAGTTAAAGTGTTACTCTCGTTATAATTTTCAAAATCGAAATCAACAGTAGATGTGAAATAAAGAAAGTTTGCAATATACATTCATTATTTTATTTTTTTGTTATTATCATGCTGTAAAACAAAGCAGTCAAATAGAAAGAAATCCGAAGCACTCGTTTTTTTTAAATGCAAAAGTGTTCATAAATTTATTAACAGCGTGCAGGAGAGAAGCCAGGAAAATAACAATGCTTTCATTAGCAAATAATTTATAGTATGCAAAGCGACTGAGGACGTTTCGATCCTATCCAGGACCTTTTTCAACGTCGCTGTGGGTCTGTCAGGTGGGGAGCGCTCCTGGCGCTAACCTTGGGCGTATCAAGCGCTTGATACGCCCAAGGTTAGCGCCAGGAGCGCTCCCCACCTGACAGACCCACAGCGACGTTGAAAAAGGTCCTGGATAGGATCGAAACGTCCTCAGTCGCTTTGCATACTATAAATTATTTGCTAATGAAAGCATTGTTATTTTCCTGGCTTCTCTCCTGCACGCTGTTAATAAATTTATGAACACTTTTGCATTTAAAAAAAACGAGTGCTTCGGATTTCTTTCTATTTGACTACATGTGGATGAAAACATCCGTCCGTAATTAGCACCAAATACTCCTGCTGTGCACCCCTATTTCTTCCAGACTGTAAAACAAAGCAGAACTTACCAGAAATCCAGGTCCAGTCTCCTGAAGGCAGATTTTTTGACTTGTGCTGGTTAAAAAAAACAGACTATACACAGGAATTCCAGCCAGTACAGAGAGTCACGGCTCAATGTGTCTATCAATCACTTGACTGCCAGAGGACTTCTTGTTTTCTGTTTCCTGTTTTTTGAGAAAAAAAGAGCCAGAAAACAGGAAGTGCCGTGTTTTCCATGATAACTAACAAATGATAACTAACATCTACTGATGATTTAGATTTTGAAAATTATAACGACAGGTACACTTTAAGGACCGCTCCAATTTTCCGTTTTGCGTTTTCGTTTTCTCCCCCTCGCCTTCTAAGAGCTATAACTCTCTATTTTTCCAGCTACATGACCATGTGAGGTCTTGTTGTTTTCAGAAACAGGTGTACTTTGTAATGGCGCCTTTCAATCTGCTATAAAATTAATGATGGACCCTCCAAAATATCATTTATGGGGTGAAATTGGGATAAAAAGTGTTTGTGTGTGTGTGGGGGGGGGGGGTTCATGTTTACGTAATGCACTTTACGGTAAAACTGACATTTTATCTTTATTCTCTAGGTCATTCTGAATACAGGGATATGCATGTTTACATAGCTTTTCTATTGTTTTACTATTGTTATTAACAGTAAAGATTTTTTTTTTAAAATAGGTATGATAACAATGGCCCTATTGTGACTCTTAAAGCACTTTTATTTTATCACCTACAGGACTGTATGGGGTGTCATTTTCTGCATCATGATCTCTAGTTTTTATTAGTATCACATTTGTGTAGATGGGACGTATTGATCACTTTTTATTAATATTTTTTATATAAAAGGTAATAAAAAATTAACAATCCTTGCGTTTTTTTGCCACTTTTTCTTCCTGACGTTCACCATGCAAGAATAATATTGATTTATTTTAATAGATTGGACAATTACGCACGCTACAGTATGTATGTTAATTAACTTAATTATTTATGTGTGTTTTATTTATAAAATAGGAAGCGGGGATGATTTAGACTTTTATTGGGGGAGCTGCTTTGGAGAACTTTTATTTATTTATTTTTTTCACCCACTTTTAGCCCACCTATAGGACTTTAGGGTTAATGGCGGGCGGCCCTGCAATCGCAGCAGCCCGCCATTATGGGTGAGGGCCCTGTTGCTGATAGCAGCCAGTCCTCACCCGCTATGAAGCGAGCTCAGCTCCTGAACCCGCTTCATAGTGCGGCCCCTCAGCAGGGCATACATTTACACCCTCTTGCGCCAAGACCCAGGTTGCGGGGGTGTAAATGTACTACTAGTCATTAAGGGGTTAAAAAGGTTGTCCAACATTTCTTTCTTTTTTGAAAAGGGAATTATTTGTAATATGTCCCTTTCTATGCCATAGCATAGCATAGATCCATGTTATCGGCGATCTATGAATAGAGCCTGCCTGAGAGCAGACTCTATGCATGGATGACCGATCCGACAGGATGGAGGTTAGTGACTTACAGGAGCTTAAACGCCGCAATCGCTATAGATTGTGGCATTTAAAGGGTTAATGAGAGGCAGCTGTGGGATCACAGGTGCCTCTCACTATCCTCACCCCCAGACACACTGATGTGTGGGGGGCCACTCTCACTGCATCTGTCCCACACAGTAAGCCCATGAAGTCAGGAACGTATATATACACTCCTACTGCACAAGGTATGTGCAGTAAGAACGTATATATACAGATTACTGAGGTGAAGGGGTTAATAGGCACATGTGGGCTTCTTGTATCCACTGTAGAAAGATCCCAATCAACAGTAAAGAAACTACTAATAATGACTTTACCATTCCCCACTGCTACATTTACCACTTTATGTACTCTCTTACATAATAGGTTTTTGATGGATTTCTATTATTTTTCTTGGTGTTCCTAAATCTCCTTAAAATGCGCCAAAGGCTTTTAATTCACACCCTGTCCTGATTCTGCCTCTTAGCTCCTAACATAAGGCCTTCAGCTTGTAGAATGGCAGCATGGCAGCCATACAAGATTAATTTCATCTACTTATTGTCTACAAATGAAATGTGTCTTTTATATGTAGAAGTAGGAAACCCATGTGGATGTAATTATAGTTATAGCTAAGCCTTTGGTAAAATTGTACAAAGGTAGCAAGCATTCAGCAGTGTTGTGCCTGTATGAATTTTAAGACTCTGGATATAAACATCATTCACTGACAGCACATTTGATATTTAATTACTGTATATACAGGGTAAGTAATAATTTTAAGCTAAAGCCCCATAACAAGGCAATGAACAATAACTGAGTACTTTTATCTTGTTTGTTTGATTGCAAAATCTATTTCCTTCTGGAACTAATATGCAAATAAATTAGGACAATAGGTTTCTAGGTAAATCAGCTTATGTGACTCAACACCTTGACTACTTTAGCCTATGATCTCAATTTAGTAAAACTCATTTTATTGAACGTCTAACAACCATATAGTCATAAACCTCACACATTGTCAAATGTACTAGTACAATTACCTATCATGGTATTCATTGAAACTTATTATTAATAATGCATATTAAACATATGAAACATATTAATAATAAAAATAGATGGAAATAATAATGACAATTTGTTTCATGTCATCGTATACCTTCTCAGTGTAAGGGTATAGACACACTACGGAATCCCGGCGGATCACCCGCAGCTCACCCCCGCTCGGGGATGCTTGAGTACGCGCGCATGTGCGCTGGTCCCATTCTCCATAGGCTTTATTCTATGGTTTGCCAGATTCCACCATCTGCCCGAAGAATGAGCGGGTTCATTCTTCGGGCAGATGGCTTAATCTGGCAAACCATAGAATAAAGCTTATGGGACCAGCGGAGATGTGCGCGTCCGCCAGCGTCCACGAGCGGGGGTGAGCTGTGGAATCTGCGGTGGGTGATCCGATGGGATTCCATCGTGTGCACATACCCTTAGGCTGCAGACACATGTCCAACATATACCGTCTGTAAGTTGGTTGTACTGTATATTATGGACTGAATTCTATGGTATTCCTTGCATCAGAATTCATTATGATACAGTGAACTCCGGAAAAGTTAAAGCATTATGCTATTGAAGTGAACTGACTGTTAGGCTGCTCACTGCATCATAATGAATTATTATGCAGAAGTCCCGTAGAGTTTA
This sequence comes from Dendropsophus ebraccatus, assembly GCF_027789765.1. Taxonomy (NCBI): domain Eukaryota; kingdom Metazoa; phylum Chordata; class Amphibia; order Anura; family Hylidae; genus Dendropsophus; species Dendropsophus ebraccatus. Next base: position 84,442,097 of record NC_091457.1, read on the forward strand.
GTCCTTTACAACAGATCCAGCAACTGCACCACCAATGACTGGCAATTGTAACGTTTAAATGCCACTATAAGAATGGACAGTGGCATTTAAACAGTTAGAATTGCAGGCAACAGAGATCACTGTCCCCAGCTAACCACTGCCAGTGAAATTTCCGAGACAAGCTCATCTCAGCAGTGACAGCCCACTCAGGCAATCAGCCAGAGCTGTCCTGTCTCAATGATTGGCTGAGCAGGCACAATATCAAAAAATCTTAAGTGCTGGATAACTCCTTTTAACCCCTTTAAGACAAAGCCCATTGATGCACGGCTGTCCAGGTGAAATTAATGAAATGTTCCTCCCTGCCTTCTAAGAGCCATAGCACTTTATTTTACCACCTACAGGGCTGGTTGGGGTGTCATTTTTTGCGGCATGATCTCAAGTTTTTACTAATACCATATTGGTGTAACAGAAAAATTTTGATTGCTTTTTATAAAAAAAATTCTGACATAATTTTTTTTAAAAATTCAGCAAACCTGTAGGATATTGTCATGCATTAAAACAGCCATGGACTCTCGGGACAGGGATATAATATTACCGCTTTATAAAGCTTTGGTGCGGCCACATCTGGAATATGCTGTCCAGTTGCTTTCCTGGAACCTGATTCATAAAAAGGATGTTCTAGAGCTAGAAGTGGTACAAAAACGGGCAAATAAACTAATAAGGGGAATGGAGCATCTTAGTTATGAGGAGAGATTAAAAGAATTACATTTGTTTAGTCTGGAGAAGAGACGTTTAAGGCGAGATAAGATTAATTTAAATATATAAATGGCCCTTACAAGAAACATGGGGAAAAGATGTTCCAGGTAAAACCCCCTCAAAGGACAAGGGGGCACTGCCTCAGACTGGAGAAAAAAAAAGGTTCACTGGTGGCGACAAGCCTTCTTTACCATAAGAACATCATCCACCCCCCCTTCCCTGTATCCATCCCCTCCTTGGTTGAACTTGATGGACATGTGTCTTTTTTCAACTGTATTAACTATGTAACTATGTAACTATAAAACCTGAATGAGTGATTCCAATTAGAGGTGGGATATGCGGTGTATTGCTGTAATACTTATGTAAATTAGATTTTAAGAAATTTTTTTCATGTTACATAGTTACATAGTTAATACGGTTGAAAAAAGACACATGTCCATCAAGTTCAACCAAGGAGGGGATGGATACAGGGAAGGGGGAGGGGCGATAGGTTCTATACATATGCATTTATATTATTTTGCTTGTCTAGGCCGGTTTTGAAGCCCTCTACTGTTGTTGCTGTGACCAGATCCTGTGGTAGACTGTTCCACAGATTCACAGTTCTCATGGTAAAGAAGACTTGTCGCCTCCGGAGATTGAACCTTTTTTTCTCTAGGCGGAGGCAATGCCCTCTTGTCCTTTGAGGGGGTTTTACCTGGAACATCTTTTCTCCATATCTCTTGTAGGGGCCATTTATATATTTAAATAATTTAATCATATCTCCCATTAAACGTCTCTTCTCCAGACTAAACAAATGTAATTCTTTTAATCTCTCCTCATAACTAAGATGCTCCATTCCCCTTATTAGTTTAGTTGCCCGTCTTTGTACCCTCTCCAGCTCTAGAACATCCTTTTTATGAATCGGGTTCCAATACTGGACAGCATACTCCAGATGGGGCCGCACCAAAGCTTTATAAAGCGGTAATATTATATCCCTGTCCCGTGAGTCCATGCCTGTTTTAATGCATGACAATATCCTGCTGGCCTTAGAAGCAGCTGACTGACATTGTGTGCTGTTCTGTAGTCTATTATCTACAAGTACACCCAGATCCTTCTCCATCAGCGACTCTCCCAGAGTAACTCCCCCCAGGACATATGATGCATGCGGGTTATTAGTACCCAGGTGCATAACTTTACATTTATCCACATTGAACCTCATTTGCCAAGTGGACGCCCAAACACTCAGTGTGTCTAAGTCATCCTGTAACATCTGCACATCCTCCATAGACTGTACTGTACTACAAAGCTTGGTGTCATCTGCAAAGATAGAAACATTGCTGTTAATTCCATTCTCAATATCATTAATAAACAAGTTAAACAGAAGAGGGCCCAGTACTGACCCTTGGGGTACACCACTTATTACCGGGGACCATTCGGAGTAGGAATCATTGACCACCACTCTCTGGGTACGATTATTAAGCCAGTTTTCAATCCAGTTACACATTAAATTTTCCAAACCGATAGACTTTAACTTACCCATCAGACGTCCATGAGGAACTGTGTCAAACGCTTTTGCAAAATCCAGGTACATTATATCCACAGCCGCGCCGCCATCCAGGCTTCTACTTACCTCTTCATAGAAACATATTAGGTTGGTTTGACAGCTTCTGTCCTTAGTAAAACCATGCTGGTTATCACTTATAATACTATTAGCCACTACATATTCCTGGATGTAGTCCCTTATAAGCCCCTCAAATAGTTTCCCCACAATGGACGTTAAGCTTACGGGTCTATAGTTACCTGGGGAAGTTCGAGAGCCCTTTTTGAAGATCGGTATTACATTTGCCTTACGCCAGTCCCTCGGCACAATACCAGTAAGCAAAGAATCACGGAATAGTTCATACAAGGGTAGAAAAATTACAGAACTGAGTTCCCTAAGAACTCTGGGGTGCAATCCATCAGGCCCTGGAGCTTTGGTTACATTGAGTTTGTTTAATTTATCTTGGACCATATCTATAGTAAACCAGTTCAGTACATTACATGTGTTAGCTGCACTGGCCCCACCCACCTCAGTACTGGCCCCACCCACCACAGCTCCATCCTCTTTTGTATATACAGAACTGAAGAACCCATTAAGTAACTCAGCTTTCTCCTGATCCCCAGTTATTAATTCCCCGTCACCATTATTTAGGGGTCCTACATGCTCTGACCTTGGTTTTTTTGCATTAATATATTTGAAGAGTTTTTTGGGGTTTCTTTTGCTTTCTATAGCTACCTGCCTTTCATTGTGAATTTTTGATGCTTTTATTACATTTTTACAGGTTTTGTTGACTTCTTTGTAATGTTTAAATGCTACAGCTGACCCCTCTGATTTATATTTTTTGAATGCCCCTTTTTTCTCATTTATAGCCCTTCTAACCTCGGTTGTAAGCCATGTGGGATTGGATTTTAACCGTTTATATTTGTTACCCATAGGAATATATTTGGCAGTACAGTTATTTAATGTGGATTTGAAGATTTCCCATTTATTAGCTGTATCAGTATGCGACAGCAGCCGCTCCCAGTCTATGCCCTGAAGTTCTGCCCTTAACCCAGGAAAATTGGCCCTTTTAAAATTAAGAGTTTTTGCCCTCCCAACATGTTTTTCTTTTCTACACTTTAAGCTAAAAGTCACTATATTGTGGTCACTATTACCCAGGTGTTCATGGACAGTGACATCCCCAACCAGCTCAGCGTTGTTAGAAATATCCAGATCCAACAAGGCATCACTTCTAGTTGGCTCCTCCACAAACTGGCCCAGAAAATTATCCTGCAGGAGGTTAAGAAATTCCCTCCCCTTTGTGGTTTTAGCTGAACCGTGACCCCAATCTATATCTGGGTATATCTGTGACAAAATATGAATGAATGTAATGCAGATTTTATACCCACACCAGTCCACAATAAATCTATTCCCGTTATTTTATTGAACGTTAAACCATATAGTCATAAACATCACACATCAAATATATTTGTACAATTGCCGATCATTTTATTCATTAAAAGTTACATTAACAATAAACATAGAGGGCAATAATTGGTTTCATGACATCTTTCACCTTCTGGCTATGCTCACGCAACAACTTTTTCTTTTTAGGGCTGTCATTTTGGCACCAAAATGTGGATGTTTATGCAAATGACGGCCATTAGTTGCATAAACCAATCACCAGTGGCGTAGCTATAGGGGTTGCAGCGGTCGCCATGGCGACCGGGCCCCTACATGAGCGAGCAGAATGCAGGAGCAGGACCTGTCAGCATCCTGCTCCTGCATTCCCTCCCATAGGCTGCCGGCACTTAATACCAGCAGCCTATGGGACGCTGGGACGTGACCTCTCCGGCAGGCATGATGATGTGACGTCATCACGCCTGCCGGAGGTCCCGTCCCTGCGGCTCGCAAGATGGAACCCGAAGAGGAGGAGAGCTGCTGCCTGCAGCCATACAGCGTGATTAGGTGAGTAGGATGTTTGTTTTTAGGAGCACCTCTGGGGGCATTATTAGTTCATGGGGGAACCTCTGGGGGCTTTATTAGTTCATGGGACACCTCTGGGGGAATTATTAGTTCATGGGGGCACCTCTGGGGGCATTATTAGCTCATGGGGGCACCTCTGGGGGCATTATTAGTTCATCACAGCAGGGGATCCTACAGACAGGGGGCATCCCACATTCCTACTCGCTTTACTGCACATAACACCAAACAGCGCAGTTACTTTGGGAGCCTACAGGAGGGAGAAAGGAAAGGAAGTTGCTAGAAATGTGCCTAAATTGTTTGTATCGCAGGTTCTGAAAAGATGAAACATATCTGGAAGAAATCATCCTGGAGGACTGGACTGGATAGAGAGGAAAAGGGAAAGTGATGCCTCAGATCAAAGAAGACATCCCCTGTGAGTCACTGTATGACCGTTTTCTTATTTTGTAGAACATTATTTAGTAGGGGTTCCCCAAGGTAATTTTTTTTTCTAAGGGGCGCCCCGAGGTGGAAAAGTTTAGGAAGCACTGCACTAATCTGTCCCGCTGTGCCCGCTGGCACATGCTGTCATCTGATTGGGCCTCTTACTTAATCAGATGACAGCAAGTACCAGCGCCCCCTCCTCCAGACACAGTCCGAGCTGTGTCCTATGGCCGTACCTTTACCACGTTGAGCTCCAGCTTGTGCTGCAATCCACCTCTCCTCAGCGTTAAGGCCCCTCCCCCAGGTCAAATGGCATCACTGTACAGCCGGAAAGTAACATCAGAGAGTACAGCAATGTTGTGAGCCAGGGGGGAGGGGCCTCAACCCTGCAGGAGCCACTTACACCACTGAGGAGAGGAGAAGTGGACTGCAGGTGACTACTACATTATCTGTACTCAGAGATATCACTGTGTTATATGTGCTGTTACATAGGACTGCAGGTGACTACTACATTATCTGTACTTAGAGATATCACTGTGTTATCTGTGGTGTTACATAGGACTGCAGGTCACACCTACTACATTATCTGTAATCTGAGATACCACTGTGTTATCTGTGGTGTTACATAGGACTGCAGGTGACTACTACATTATCTGTACTCAGAGATATCACTGTGTTATCTGTGGTGTTACATAGGACTGCAGGTGACAGCTACTACATTATCTGTACTCAGGGATATCACTGTGTTATATGTGCTGTTACATAGGACTGCAGGGGACATCTACATTATCTGTACTCAGGGATATCACTGTGTTATATGTGCTGTCAGGGCCGGCGTTAGGGGGGGGCAAGCAGGGCAAATGCCCAGGGCCCCCATCCCCCATGGGCCCCCTACCGCAGTTCCAGTGGAGAGGAGAGCACAGACAGGGTCCTCCAGCGTCTGGCAGTGATCCCTGGCTGCTGCTATCACGGGTCACGCAGAGGCTGCAGGACGCTGGGCTCCGTGTGTGTAGCTCCCCCTCCCCCTCCCTCCAGCTCCTCTCTGCGCGTGACTTCCTCCTCTGGTGTGGAGCTGTCGGGACGATGGAGGAGAGGGCTGCCGGGTGAGGATGACAGCCTGCTGCTGCTGCAAGGAGCATGAGGGGGATTCACCACTACACCCAGCATGCTAGAGGGAGTAAGTATTCTGTACATGTAGTGTAATGTGTATGAATGTAGGTGTATAATGCATGAATGCAGTGTGTGTTACATGTCCTGTGTATAGTGTGTGGACTGGATGGTTTGTATCTGTATAATGTGTTTTCATGGGTGTGTGAGTGTGTGTGTGTGTGTGTATATATATATATATATATATATATATATATAAAATGGTGTGTGTGTATAAGCACTGCTGACTCCAAGTGTTGAGGTGAATAGACTGTATATAGGAGCTGCAGCCATTCTCCGGCCTCATCAGTCCTATGTATACGCTGCAGCTCCTATGTATAGTGTATGATGACATCACTAAGGCAATACGGTGTATTTTATTGAGAAAAAAATAAGGTGGTATTTAGTCTTTAGGTGGTGGTCACTGTATGGTGGTAATATTGGTCTGTATATAGTGTCATTATGCAGTGGTCACTCTTTGGCATTAATATTGGTCTGTATATAGCGTATATATATACACTCATTACTGCCATAGATTGACTACCACATAATGACACTATATACAGACCAATATTACCGCCATACAGTGACCACCACATAATGACTCTATATACACACTATATACAGACCAATAGTACAACCATAGAGTGATCGCCACATAATATTGGTCTGTATATAGTGTGTATATAGAGTCATTATACAGGGGTCAGTCTATGGCAGTAATTTTGGTCTGTATATAGAGTCATTATGCAGTGGTCACTCTATGGCGGTAATATTGGTCTGTATATAGTGTCATTATGCAGTGGTCACTCTTTGGCATTAATATTGGTCTGTATATAGCGTATATATAGAGTCATTATTGCCATAGATTGACTACCACATAATGACACTATATACAGTACAGCCACAGTACAGTATATATAGTACAGCCATAGAGTGATCGCCACATAATATTGGTCTGCATACAGTGTATATAGAGTCATTATACAGGGGTCAGTCTATGGCAGTAATATTGGTCTGTATATAGAGTCATTATGCAGTGGTCACTCTATGGCGGTAATATTGGTCTGTATATAGAGTGTATATAAAGTCATTATACAGGGGTCAGCCTATGGCAATAATATTGGTCTGTATATAGCGTATATAGCGTAGAGTCATTACTGCCATAGATTGACTGCCACATAATGACTCTATATATACACTATATACACCAATAGTACAGCCATAGGGTGACAGCCACATAATATTGGTCTGTATACAGTGTATATACAGTCATTTATTATACAGTGGTCAGTCTATAGCGGTAATATTGGTCTGTATATAGTGTATATAGAGTCATTATGCGGTGGTCACTCTATGGCGGTAATATTGGTCTGTATATAGTGTATATAGAGTCATTATGGGGCGGTCACTTTTATGGTGGTAATATTGGCCTATATATAGTGTGTTTTCTTCAATAACGGTATGGAGGTAATATTTGGTCCTGATTATAGTGATTTTTTTTAATTTATTTTTTTAAAGCAATTCATATAAATAGTTCTTGTATTTACACCACTAGCGGCAGTCCTGACATTTAGCGGCAGTCCTGGCATGTAGGGGCAGTCCTGGCATTCCTGGCATTTAGCGGCAGTCCTGGCATGTAGTGGCAGTCCCAGAATGTAGCGGCGGTCCTGACATGTAGGGGCAGTCCCAGAATGTAGCGGCGGTCCTGACATGTAGCGGTAGTCCTGACATGTAGCGGCATGTAAACTTCTAAACTGAGTAAGGGCCCTAATACATGGAGCGAAAATTGTCCGAATCAGGACGCTATCGCTCTGTGAGGACACTGGGGAACATGATCAGGTAGTATATATCACAGACAAGGCCAGAGGACACCGGGGAACGTGATCAGGTAGTATATATATATCTTTATTGTTTACTATATACAGCAAGGATTGCACACACATCACTAATGATATACTGTATATATACACATAGGGGGAGATTTATCAAACATAGTGTAAAGTGAAACTGGCTCCGTTGCCCCTAGCAACTTATCAGATTCCACCTTTCATTACTCAGATTCTAAGTAGGTGGAATCTGATTGGTTGCTAGGGGCAACTGAGCCAATTCTTCTTTACACCAGTTTGATAAATCTCCTCCATAGTTTTTGCTGTAGTAGGCTCTCTAAGCGAGCTCCATTGTACCAGATTGGCGCTCACTTCTGCAGAATATCAGGCCGTGTAATACGGCCTTAAAACTGTCCGTATGCTTCCAATAACTGCTGGCTGAACAATCCTTCAGCTGACAATTATCTCTCCCATCTGGTCCCGTCCTCCCCATACATAGAAATTTGGCACATCTGAGTTTTCCTGTGTTTTCTATGAGAGGGTAAAGCCATAGCCATACAGATCTGATGGCGGCTTATCTCTCTTAGAACAAAGAGGTTGGGCATTGATTTTCCATCAAGCTTGATCCCCTATGTCCACTGGTATCATCTGTCAGAGGACTGTCCAGAGAGCCCCATACACCTTACACTGATGGCCGAACCCACCAGGAGCAACAGGTACCACCAACAAAAGAGTAAAATGTATGGGGACCTTAAATTGTTGCTAAAATATTTCAGCATTTGGGGCCCCACCTTTAACTTTGCCCAGGGCCACATCTAGTCTAAAACCGGCCCTGTGTGCTGTTACATAGGACTGCAGGGGACATCTACTACATTATCTGTACTCAGAGATATCACTGTGTTATCTTTGGTGTTACATAGGACTGCAGGGGACATCTACTACATTATCTGTACTCAGAGGGATATCGCTGTGTTATCTGTGGTGTTACATAGGACTGCAGGTGACATCTACATTATCTGTACTCAGAGATATCACTATGTTATCTGTGCTGTTACATAGGACTGCAGGTGACATCTACATTATCTGTACTCAGAGATATCACTGTGTTATCTGTGGTGTTACATAGGACTGCAGGTGACTACTACATTATCTGTACTCAGAGATATCACTGCATTATCTGTAGTGTTACATAGGACTGCAGGTGACAGCTACTACGTTATCTGTACTTAGAGATATCACTGTGTTATCTATGGTGTTTCATAGGACTGCAGGTTACATCTACTGCATTATGTGTACTCAGATACCACTGTGTTATCTGTGGTGTTACATAGGACTGCAGGTGATTACTACATTATCTGTACTCAGAGGGATATCACTGTGTTATCTGTGGTGTTACATAGGACTGCAGGTGACATCTGGTGACTTATCCAGGTTGCAGAAGTTCAAACTTCATCGTGTCCTGCTGACAGTTTGTTATGTGAGTTGTAGTTTTGCAGCATGTGGCTCTTCAGGTTGCAGCACTACAACCCCCATTGTTTCCAACTGGCAGTTCATGATGAGAGTTGTAGTTTTTCAGCTGGAGAGTCAAAGATTGGAATACAATGATTAGACAATGACACAGTACAGTCCATTAATTATAGGGGGCAGTAGTGCAGTACATGAGGTGGAGGCAGTGACAGTGCATTAGAACATGGTGGCACATTAGAGTAATTGGATACATATGACTTTGCCTGATCGGGTGAGATGGGGGGGCCCCTAGCTAGCATTTTGCACCAGGGCCCATCAGCCTTTAGCTACGCCCCTTCCCATCACATTTTGGTGCCAAATTGACAGCCCTAAAAAAAACGAGTGGAAATTGATGTGTAGTGCCGATTTTACATCCACATCAGTCCACAATAAATCTACACCTGTTATAGATTTTCTGGTGACAGAAACTGAGATTTTAAATACATTACCATTTTTTTTATCTTGAAGCATTCACACTCTGCAATGCCAGGTCTACAAAAACTAGTACCAAAATCTGCACAATTTGGTGCTTATTTCCTGTTGCAAATTGAAATGCCAAAATATTGCAGATTGGGGAAAGTACCCAGGGCCAGCATCAGAGTCATTTGCCAACATTTTACTCCATCCGCTTTCTCCCTTTTCTCCCTTTTTACTATTAAATTTAATGGACTTTTCAATTAAAGACACACCCAAAGGGCAATTTGTCCACCCAAACTAGAATAATGTACCAGCAGCTGTTATTGCACTGATGGGCGGCCAATCCTCAAAATAACTGACGTCATTTTAAAAATTATAAACGGTCAAGAAAAAACATTTGTGTGAGCATAGCCTAAAGGCCCTATTCCACTGAACGAATGTCGTTCGTATTCGGCCGATATCGGCCGCTACGAACGATAATCGTCCCGTGGAATAGAGTGCAACGATCAGCCGACATCGTTCATGTCGGCTGATCGTTGCAGTCGCTTGGTGGAATAGGGGTATAAGGGTGCCTTTACACAGAGAGATTTATCTGACAGATCATTGAAGCCAAAGCCAGGAACAGACTCAAAATAGAGAACAGGGCATGAAGGAAAAACTGAGATTTCTCCTCTTTTCAAATCCATTCCTGGCTTTGGCTTCAAAAATCTCCCAGATGGATCTCTCTGTGTAAACCCTTAGTAACTGTAGCAAAATGCACACATATAGCATTGGGGTCATTACAACCACTGCTAGGTGTGAAGCCTTTACAGGGAAATTTGGCCTTTATGTAAAAAATCTGTACACACTGTGGCCATCATCTTTCATTTTAACTTAATAGAAAAATCGATTATGATTTTAATGCCTATTTAAGCTTTTGAGTTTTCATTTTATAAATTTTCATTTGCAGTTAAAGAAAAGAAAGCTCGCAGCCCATCACTATGCATATTTGATCGAAAAAGGCAACGTAAAACAATATACATTTGATCGTACAAAATGAAGCCGCAGATTTCAAAGGGACAACAAACTTCAATAAACTTCAAAAGCTGCCTGGTCTTTTTGAAGCTTTTCAAACACAAGTGTTAACTATTTTTACTTATCATGTAAATCCACAAACTAATAGAAAGGAACAATGCTGCCACCTAGTGTCCAATGTATTTAGTGCAGGTAGAACTTAGAATTGAATCACCTAACAGGAAAGAATATGAATGGGTAACTTATTCATAGTTTACCTGTTCTGTATACAAGGCAATTATGGAGCAGAATGAGTAACAGACCTTCTTAGGTGGCATGCACACGTTTATAATAAACGGATCTTGAGCTGACTGTATACCATGGACTGCACGCTTGACCTCTTATGGAACTTTCAGCATCATAAATTATTATGATGCCTGGAGCTCTGAAACCGTTAAAGCTCCATGTTCCATGTTGACACAGCCATGTCAGTTCAGCAGTACAGAACTTTAGCTGTTTTGGAGCTCTCTGCATCATAATAAATTATGATGCCAAGAATTCCATAAGAGGTCAAGAGAAAAGTCACGGATATGTGCATGCCGCCTTATACTGATAGGATTAGTAAACATTTATCTTAATCATATCATACAGTAAAGCTAAGGCCCACACTTGCAATTTGTTTTTATCCAATAGATCCAATGCATGACTGATGCTACCAAATAATTTACAGTGTTTTGACAGGTAAAACACCAAAGTAGGAAGGAGTCTGCAGTTGATTTTCTGTACTGAGTCTTCAATGTAGATGTGAACAATGGATGACCCACTTATAGCATTTATCACCTAGCCACAGTGTAGAAATAAATGTATGACCACTAAGGGTCCAGCCACCGGAGAGCAAGAGAACAGTGGTCTACAAGTGCCCTTAGTGAATGGAGCAGCAGCACACTTGTGAGATCATTTTTCCACTTAGGTTCTACAGGGCTGACAGCAATAGTGGAGCACTGTACTATTTCCATCAGTCCTACTGACTGTGACTATAAGTGGGTACCTCATTCAAGACCTTTTTTTTATCTTCAGCAGACATAAAGAACATTTCTCATTGGTACAACCATGAATGGATAGCCCATTGATTTGAAAAGTAATATTTATTTTCACACTAGAGGTTGTTCAACAGATTACAACTGATCACCCAGAGACCCTTTAAACAAAACTGATTGTCCAAACTATCCAATACATTTAAAGAAATGTGTGTTATAAATTAATATTGTCCAGATAAAGTTGGCTGTAAAGGGCTAAATATATAGGTAGTAAGATCCAATTAAAGTAATGTGCATTGGGATACCTATTGTACCAATTGTCCAGCTAACAGACGGATTGACAAAAACATTGTGAGGGGAGATTGATCATTTCACTTGCAATCAGCACTACCAAGACACTATTGGAACTGTTCTCTACCAGATAACATTAGCCATGTATAATTTTTTAGGCACCACACTGTTAACAGGGCACAGTATAATTGTCTCAAAATTCTTAGGCCCCAGTGCAAAATTTTTAACAGGACCCCCTCCTACTGTGTACCTTTTGCTGTGTAGAGAGCCTTTGCCACAGAGGGGCCTTTGGTTGACTGCTACTGCACCACCTACAGCTACAAACCTGGATGCTTACAAACTTTAGCTAATGGATACTAGGGATGAATGCAACTGGAGCACGCTCGAGTCTGATCATTAAAAATGAGCGAATTCGCTGAAGTTTGGGTTCGTCCGATTCCCGCTGTCTGCAGTCTCCGTGAACAGGGTGGATACAGCCTGAGGACCGTCTGGAAAACTGGGATACAGACATTAGCATATTCTGTATCCTAGTTTTCCAGGCGGTCCTTAGGCTGTATTCACTCTGTTCACTGAGGCTGCAGACAGCGGGAATCAGAAGCCGATAGTTCGAGTTCATACGAACCCGAACTTCGGCAAATTCGCTCATCTCTACTGATCATTCATCAGTGGAATACTGGTGGCTGCAGAAGTTGGATACAGCCCTAGGAAGTCCAGGAAAACATGGATGCAGCCCATGGCCTTCAGTCTCAAATATTCAAATGCTGAATGACTCAACCATGCTCAAGTTGCACTTATTTCTAGTGGATATTCATTTTATTTTCTGTCACAACTAGATCTGTGTTACTCCAAAAGACCTAATTGTATTATGGAATAATAGCCCAATTTGAATAGGGCCCTAGGAATAAAGGGTGCCATGTTTATTACTCCTGTCTGTACACGTTTCCCCTTAACTTACATTAAAGCAGCAGGAATTTTAAGCAGCAAAGTGAAAAAAACAGCCTTCTTCCAATTACCAAACACATGTCACCCCCATTCTGATATTTAGAATCGCTACAAGAAAAGTATAATAATGGCATTTCGGCAATTTTAAATCAAATGTCTGTTTTTTATAGGACGATGGAGGTGCTGGTAATAGACACAAGTATATTTCAAAAGCCTTTCTACAAAACGTGGATGTACAAAATGATCTATGATGACCATAAACCTATAATATTTTATGGAGGTTATAAAATACTGATGGAATCCTGCGAGACGGTGAACAATCTGAGATGTGTTTAAATAATGACACCGTGTCATCTGTTCTGCTATAACTATTTTGGATGAAGCCTTAATTGGAGCCATCGCTTCTGATGATAGTGTAGCTTAGACATCTGCAATGAGATTTTTGCATCTTAAGGCACACATTCCCCGTCATTTTGTTTTTCCGCATTCATGCTATCCGCCTTTCACACTTGGCAACAAAGCAGAAAATGACTCATTACTAAATAGATGTTATTTCAGACCATCACTTCAGACCATTCAGGGACAGACAACGCTCCTGAGATTAAAAACCCATTAAATTTTAGTTTACAACATGACATATAGCAAATGGAGGATTCAAAAATGACGCATTTTTATAAGTTATTGTCTACATTTACCTACTTCTAAGAAAGGACTTCAGGGTCTCCTGTGAGTTTGTATCTATAGCCACCCCACTGGACATACCCCATAATTTCTACTCCAATCCCACATAATAGTGATCACTACATTGCACCCATTAAAAGTAGCCACAGCACCCTGATAGTACAGTCACAGGGCCCCTATAAGAACAACACAACTACCTTCATACCAGTCACAACTACAGCACCCCTATTATTGGGCATACATGGTGTCTTTACAGTGCCTTTGTAACAGGAACCTTCACATTGCCTTCAAAGACCCCTGCAATGCACAGATATATGCAGGGCTGTGCACTGCAACAAGATACTGCAATCTGCCACCTAAGGCATAATGCTCCTCTCACCTCACGGCAGATGCAGCCCTGCCTGGATAATAGACACAGCTACTCCATAACAGTAACCGGCATGAAGAAACTCATAGTTATGTGTTTTGCTGACTATTGTGACACCCACCTGCCCTATGAATGGTAAAGTGAATGTGTCACCTAGATTTTCTTTTAGTGATTAGAGTCAGATACTAAAACATGATATTTTTTGAAAAGATCATACCACAGAGAGCTGCTATTGTCTCATATACCTACTAGTGTCACATGTTGCTGCAATGCTGTACAGTTCACTTTACAGCAGCTTTCTCTTATCACCAGACAGAACAGGAAGTCTCAGTTTAGTTTTATTCCCAGTGAATCGAAAAATTCAAGATATTTTATAATTTAGATAGCAAAATAGAAAATTGGAAAAATCACCAAAGATTCTTTAACCCTTAAGAGGACCGGGCCAATTTAAATTTTTGGTTTTCGTTTTTCCCTCCTTGTGTTTAAAAGGCCATAACACTTGCATTTTTACACCTACAGACCCACATGAGCCCTTATTTTTTGAGCCACTAATTGTACTTTGCAATGACAGGCTGAATTTTTTCATAAAACACACTGTGAAACCAGAAAAAAATTCAATGTGTGGTGAAATTAAAAAAAAAAAACGCATTTCTTTTATTTGGGGTTTTTTCGTTTTTACGCTGTTCGCCCTGGGGTAAAATTTACTTGTTATATATGTTCCTCAAGTTGTTACGATTACAACAATATGTTACATGTATAACTTTTATTGTATCTAATGGCCTGTAAAAAATTCAAACCATTGTCAACAAATATATGTTCCTTAAAATCGCTCCATTCCCATGCTTATAGCGCTTTTATCCTTTGGTCTATGGGGCTGTCTGAGGTGTCATTTTTTGCACCATGATGTTTTATTTCTATTAGTAGCTTGATTGCGCATATGCAACTTTTTGATCGCATTTTATTACAATTTTTCTGGACTTCACCAAAAATGCGCAACTTTGCACTTTGGGATTTTTTTGCGCTTGCGCCACTTACCGCACGAGATCAGGAATGTGATTATTTAATAGTTTGGGCAATTACGCACGCGGCGATACCAAACATGTTTATTTATTTATTTTTATTTATAACATGGGAAAAGGGGGGTGATTCAGACTTTTATTAGGGGAGGGGGCTTTTTATTGATAATAACACTTTTTTATTTTTTTAAACTTATAAACTTATATAAGTACACTGATCTCTCATTGAGATCTATGCTGCATAGATATTCAGCATAGATCGATGAGATAGGCACATTGATTGCTTCCGGCTGCTGCAGCCGGAAGCAATCGAGTGCCGATCCGAGATCAGCGCCATTACGGCTGAGCCCCAGCAGAGAAGGATGTGTGGATCACCCCACCCCACTAGACACCAGGGAACGGCTGCATCAAGTAATCGGATGCAGCTGTCAACTTTGACAGCTGCATCCGATTTCTTTGTTAGCAGGCACGGCGATCGGACCGTGCCCGCTAATAGCCGCGGTCCCGGGCTACGAGCGGCACCCGGGACTGTGGAGGTTCAGAGTGCGACGGCTGCCGCACGGCCCCGCTCTGAACACATGGAGGCGGCCCTGGACGTATGTTTAATATAAGATCTCAATTTAAACAATAGGTAATTTTACTGATGACACATTCCCTTTAAAGGGGAACTCCAGGTAGAGGTTAAAAAAAATAAACTTCTGCAGAAGCATAACGCATAACTTACCTGTCTGTCCCAGTTTTGAAACTACCAAAAACCCATTTGTTTGGGGGGGGGGGGGTTGCTCTGTTTGTGTTTCTGTTATTCCTGGTTTGGCATTTCCCAGAATGCAATGCTTTCCCTCATGTGATCATCACAGCCCCAACCCATTACAATCAGTGAAATTAGTGCAGCACCTGCTTCTGTTCGGTCAGAGATGGTGAATCACTCAGGGGATTGGGTTATCCAGCCAAGCCTCCTCACACAATGTGAGACAGAGGCATGTAAGGTTTGTCTCCTAGGGTGGGATAGCAGCAGGAGACAATGTGAATTGGCACAGAGGCCATTTTTTTCACTTCCTGGATTTCTATCAGCAACCAGTGTGGCAGAACTGTACAGGTACGGTAATACATTATATAGACACATGTATATAACTTTTAATAGAAAACAAGTTTTTCTTATCCAGAGTTCCCCTTTAAGGAGTTTATTTATCCCATCCTGGCTTAAGTGGTCAGTAGATCAATTTACTTTGTACTAGATATATTTTGACCCAAGCAAAAAATTGGCTGAGCATCTCACATTCAATAACTTAGCCACACTGAGCATAGATTTTTCATTGTGAAACTTACAATGAAGTATAGGTGGAAGTATATAATATGATCCAGTCTCAAAAACCAAAATGTTAAAATAGGACATTACATTTATGCCAGTTCAGGCTGTTCACCCCTTGACTAGTGTAGATGTGTAGATCATGGCAGACCTCATTATAGCTAATCTTTGGACTATAGTTATAAAAGCCTGATAGAACTGGTTAGGTGCCAAATTTGGTCTGCAATAAGTCCCCCAATGACCAGTGGTTTGAAATCTCAGGAAATGCATGTATTGTTCATATGTATTAAAATGTAATCTTTTATTCCACTATTCAGGTAGCGGTACAGATCCATGTAGGACTAAAGTAGTTGTTGCTAGAGTTGAGCAAACCTAGCGGTGGCTGCTGATGATGGATAGTCCTAGGGGTGCACTCACACTAAATAATAAGTAAGGAATTGAAGAGGAAAGTTTTCTGCTTGAAATTCTTTGCCTATTCAGTTCTGGCAGAATTTGAGCAGAATTTTAGCCCCCCCATTGACTTCTATAGGATTCCTTTAGCAGAAACCGTCCAATAAATTGACATGACAATCCTTTGGGTGAAAAGCGGATCTGCGGCAGAAAAGTCTGCTCGGAAATTCTGCAGTGTGAACAACAGAGCAGAAATTCCATTGAACAAAATGGGACATTGCTCTGTTCATATTTTACACGGGCGACAGAATCTGCTTCGGATTATCTGCCCCTGTTCCGTAGTGTGAACCCACCCTAAGGCTTCCTTGAAAATATGCATATGGCCTACAGTTGTATCCATGTTTTCCAAGCAAACTTGGGGCTGCATCCAACTTCAGCAGTCACCGCTTATCAAATGCCGCATGCTCTAGTTCAAAGTTCGCGCAAGTCTACTTGTTACATATAAAGAATAAGGAAAGACACCAAGGGGGAGATTTATCAAACTGGTGTAAAGTAGATTTGTCTAAGTTGCCCCTATCAACCAATTAGATCCCACTTTTCATTTTTCAAAGAATCTGTGAGGAATGAAAGGTGGAATCTCATTGGTTGCTAGGGGCAACTAAGACAATTCTACTTTACACCAGTTTGATAAATCTCCCCCCAAGTGTTCCAACTGTCTTGACTTCATGTTCAGTTTGACGTTAGCTAAGAGTTTGGGGGGGAAAAAATAATTTTTGTATGGTTTTCAGCAAGCACATGGCACCTTTAACTTTGCCTGCCGTCTTTTTCCTCTATAGAGAATGCTATGTGCATTCCTGAAAGAAAGTCGATTATTTTAATTTACTGCTGAAATGCTGGTTCCTCCCTGCTAGATAGTTCATAAAAGAAGGAAATCAGATTTCACATCCTATATAATCAGGTTTTATCTCCTAAAGTCGCAGTGTCCTTTCTTTTCATCTTTTTGTTCCTGATAGATTTGAGAACCTGCTCCGGCTCTGCAGAAAGTTTTATCGTTTTATAATCTTGTTGCTTTTCTTCTCTTGCAAGGATTATAAATTCCCCAGAGACTTTACAGTGATTCCTTATTACCTGTTCTCTTAATCTAAGCGTTCACGTCTTCTCTAGGACCTCTGTAATAACTCAGGATTTCATCTATTTTCTACAAATTTACATGTCATGTCCATTATACTCAATGAAAGAGGTCTTTTTTTTTCCTTTGTCAGACTATTATATGAGTGCAAATAAACCTCTAGTGGAGAAAATAAAAAAAAATACAATTTCAATGGAAGCATAGTATATCAAAGCAAACTATACTAATACATATGTGCAGTTCGATTCCAAACATACAGGGGACATTAAAATGTTACATTTTATTTTCCAATTGCTTATCAGTGTGACAAAGCATTAAATACAAACTGGGGCTATGTTCCCACCCAGTATGTTTGCTCAGTATTTTACAACCAAAACCAGGAGTAGATTAAAAACACAGAAAGGGTATGTTCACACACTGTTGAAATATAGTGGATGGCTGTCATTTAATGGCAAATAACAGCAATTATTTGCTGTTAAATGGCGGCCACTCACTTAAAGGGGTAGTGCGGCACTAAGAAATTATTCACAGAATAACACACATTACAAAGTTATACAACTTTGTAATGTATGTTTTGTTTGTGAATTGCCCCCTTCCCGTGTCCCACCACCCCGTCCGTGTACCCGAAAGTGTTGGTGCATTATACATTACCTGATCCGTGTCGTGCATGTCCGCCATCTTCTGCCAAACGTCATCTTCAGCCGATCAGCTCCGACCGTCCCTAGTGCCAGCCGCCTTCTGCAGCGTCATCAGATGCTCAGTAGCGATTGGCTGAGCATAATTGTGTTCAGCCAATCACGGCTGAGCACAGTTATGACGCGACAGAGGGGGGCCAGCATCAGGGACAGCGGCAGCGATTCGGCCGGCCGAAGATGACGTTTGGCACAAGATGGCGGACATGCGCGACACGGATCAGGTAAAGTATAATGCACCAACACTTCCGGGTACACGTGCGGTGGTGGTGGGACACGGGAAGGGGGCGATTCACAGACATAACATACATTACAAAGTTATATAACTTTGTAATGTGTGTTATTCTGTGAATAATTTCTTAGCGCCGCACTACCCCTTTAATTTCAGTGTGAACATAGCCTTTCTTTGTTTTTAATCTACTCCTGGTTTTGGTTGTAAAATACTGAGCAAAAATACTGTGTGGGAACATTGCCTGAAGCTATTAGTATTGAAGCTAGTATTTCAGTCACTATTTAAAAAAAAAAAAGAGACAAAAAAAAAACAGGAGTGAGTTGACAACACAGAAATGGTGCAAATCTTTCCATTTCTCTCTGTTAGTTCCACTCCTGATTTCAGATACAAATACTGATGAAAATACTGACGGAAATATTGACGAAAATACACATAGCCTGAATCTGCAACCCTCTTAGTCCCAGATTGGTAACATTCCCTATAGCTAAAGGCTCATATGCCCAAGTGCAAATGCTTGGCTTGAATTTATCAAGGTATTTTTAGTGTGTGGTCTATTGCTGAAGTGTGAGTAGTAGTAGTAGTAGTACTAGGGCCCGTAATTTATGGGACGTGTGAATGCACCCTTATGCCGAGTTCACACAACGTAAGACTACAGTACCAGCTGGATGAACTTCATTTCTTTAGCACTGGGATGCTGGCGCATTCATTCCAATTACCCATAGCACACAATGAAAATGCAGCCAAAGCCGCACATTACATTGTCTGTACCGTCAGTTTTGTCCTACACCTATTCAATAAATAGCGGCCACACAAAACTGACATGATAGTTTTTCACACGGCCACAGGGAATCCCGGCCTGCATGTATACAGAGTGTATACACTCCGGCTGTGATTCCATAGACTTCAATGCAATTTATGTTTTCAACGAATCACATTGCAATTTGCAACAACGGCGGTAATTAATTGAAAATATACGTTGTGTGAACTTAGCCTACAGCTTGTTACTGCATGCAAAATTATCAAAAAAGCCTGAACAACTTAAAAAAAAAGTAATTAATCTTAATTACTAACCACACCTCTGTTTCACACTTGGAAATGCACTGCCCCTCCTGTGGAGTCAGTATGTGAGAAATGCAGAAAAGTCACATGTAGAATATGAGCTTTTACAAGATACCAATGGTTGTAAATGCTGCCTACAAGCAGTATGAGCAGCATACATTTTGAGGCTGGGTTCACACACAGTATATTTCAGTCAGTATTGTGGTCCCCCGTTTGTCAACCAAAACCAGGAGTGGATTGAAAACACAGAAAGGCTATGTTCACACAATGTTGAAATTGAGTGGATCGCCCCCATTTAATGGCAAATATTTGTTGTTATTTTAAAAAAAATGGCTGTTATATTGAAATAATGGCAGTTATTTACCATTATATGGCGGCCAACCACTCAATTTCAACATTGTGTGAACATAGCCTTTCTGTGTTTTCAATTCACTCCTGGTTGAGGTTGCAATATGAGGACTACAATACTGACTGAAATATACTGTGTGTGAACCCAGCCTTAGGGTGCGCTCACACGTACAGGATCTGCATGAGATTTGATGGCACAGATATGAAGTTGTAGATTCAAAGCAAAGCAAATCTGGGCCCTACATGAGGTGCTGACAGTGTACTGCAGTTGGTACCTTTTGCAGTTGGTGCCTTTTGATAATTTGCCCATGCAGTGGATTATGCACAATCCTGCTGTAATTAAATGCCAAAGTATTGTTTGTGCCACACTCTAGCACACCTTACCACTCCTCCCTCCTCCCTCTCCTTCAGGAATAATCAATGCTGCCCGGCCTCCTTCTCACTCAGCTGTCAGCCAGTGTTTCTGATTGCAGATCAGTCCTCTGTAGGCAGTTTATCTGTGAAAGAAACACTCACATATAGTTGCATCTCTGAGCCCAAATGTGTTGGAGCTGTGGTCTAGGGGTAACTTACCTGTGTAGAGACCTACCAGCAGTTCATTCTTTGGTTCAAATCCCCTAATGGAAATGAAATATAGGTCTTTACTTTTTTTCTTATTATTGTATCATTTTAAGGCTATGTTCACACAGCAGGGGCGTAGCTAGGATGTATGGGGCCCTATAGCAAAAACTGTTCAGGGCCCCATGGATCCTGTACACTCCCCTTAACCAGTATATATACTCATACAGCCCAACGTAGCCCTCAGAATTATCTAGTTCTTCCGGCTCCCCCATGCACAAGTGACCTCACTCATGCGCCAGGGCTCCAGAGAAACCAAAAACTAGT
Source organism: Dendropsophus ebraccatus (assembly GCF_027789765.1). Taxonomy (NCBI): domain Eukaryota; kingdom Metazoa; phylum Chordata; class Amphibia; order Anura; family Hylidae; genus Dendropsophus; species Dendropsophus ebraccatus. The sequence goes on from NC_091457.1 coordinate 84,463,002, forward strand.
GGCTGTCTGGGGGGTTGGGATTTGTGATGGCTGGCTGCTGTCTAGGGGAGGGTTGGCTGGGGGTGGTGGGCTATCAGGTATCCTAGGGTTTCGGGGGTCTGTTGCGGCTGACGGGTGTCCAGGAAGTGCGGGTCAGGAGTCTGTCGCAGCAGGCAGGTGTCCATGGGAAGCAGCGGGCCTGATGTGGTTCTGGGGCTGGTGCGGCCAGCGGGTGTCCAGTGGTTGTTGGTCCGGGGGCTGTCCAAGGTCTAGGGGTGCTGGTGTGAGCCCTACCATGCTGGTGTGAGATCTGTAGCAGCTGCATGATCTGCCTCCATTGTTGCTACTCCAGTGATGGGGGGGTTAGTTTTAGCCATTTTATGCCGGCTAATACTAGACCTTGTCTTAGTAATGAATGCCGTCTATCAGACAGCTTCCACTACTAAGCCTTTAATAAAAATAATAAACACACAATACAATTGAGAAAGGTATAAAAAATAACACCCCCACACCACTCGTTGATCTTATTAATAAAAAATAAAAAAAAAACAACGCTGCTCTTCGACATAGTGTAAAAGCTGCACGGCTGAAGTGTCTCAAAGGGTTATTGTGTTTGTGTGTACCAGAATCTGTGGACCAGTAGGATCTTCCCTTTTTTTCTGTCCTATCACCTCTTCTCTCTGCTTTTCTGTTGCACTCTTTTCACCCAACCACAGTGCTCCTTACACGCTGGATTGGAAGTTAGTCCCTTGGGTGAAGGAGGAGTCTTAGTTGGGATTCTGTGGAAGAAGGACGCAGACTAGATTGCTCTCCACAGTGGTCCTACCTGGTAAAGAAGAGTCATAGTCTTAGTCAGTGCCCGCCTGGGTAGGACACAGGACAGTGCTCTGCTACAAACTTCTCTCTCAGTGCCTGTGAGTGAGGAAGCAAGTGAGCCTCCCAAAAATTAGGCCAGACACTGCATGGTATTGAGCACACAGAGAACCATTAAAAGTGAAAAAAATTTGAGTGAGTCCAGGGGCTGGGATACTTAGTGGACATGAACCCAGGTGCTGACAGCTAACTTGCTAGGCCAGCTGTCAGTCACCATCAAGGGTACACCTGATGCCTCTCGACCGGGGGCGATGAGGCCCCGGCCACAGCTAGACAAAAAAAATAAAATAAAACAGCTGGCTGGTTGGCGGGGGCGCGATCGGCGGGCCCCCGGCAACCAGTCTCGCTCCTCCACAGACATAGTGTGACGTCAGAGCATGGCAGTGAGGACACAGAGAACCATTAGAAGTGAGTGAGGAAGCAATTGAGCCTCCCAATAATTAGGCCAGACCCTGCATGGCGGAAGAAGACTTGGCAGTTGGCTGAGAATTAGAGGAGGAGGAGAGATACCAAGAATCTTTATGTTGAGCTGCTTTCCCCGGATGGACAGTTGAATTCAGGTGAAATCCAGGATTTGTTCATTTTTATAAACATCAGCCTGTCAGCACTGTCAGTTGACAGGCGGGTGCGATTATCAGTGATGATGGCACCAGCTGCACTGAAGACCCGCTCTGACAACACGCTAGTGGCAGGGCAGGCCAGCACCTCCAAGGTGTAAAGCGCCAGTTCAGGCCACGTATCCAGCTTTGAAACCCAGTAGTTGTAGGAAGCAGAGTGATCGGTAAGGACGTTGGTATGGTCTGCTCCCTCACCATCTTCCTGAAGGCTTCCCCCCTACTCGGTCTAGACTGGGGACGATTGACATAGTCTTGCTGGGGTGCCATGAAACTGTCAAAGGCCTTGGAGAGTGTTCCCCTGCCCCTTGACAAGCTGCCTGCTCCACCGCTCCTCTCCCCCACTCTTTGGCCCACAGAACTACGTTCTCTGGCGCTAGTGGTGTCAGATGGGAAGTACATTTTCATCTTCTGCACCAGGGCCTGTTGATATTGATTTACTCTCATACTGCGTTCCTCGGCAGGAATGAGAGTGGAAAAGTTGTGTTTGTACCAAGGGTCCAGGAGGATGAACACCCAGTAATCTGTGTTGTCAAAAAAAAATTTAACACGAGGGTCACAGGAAAGACAGTCTAACATAAAGTCAGCCATGTGTGCCAGGGTACCAACACGCAAGAAGTCCCTCTCCTCACTAGCCACGATTTCCTCCTCCTCCTCCTCCTCCTCCACCACCAAATCCTCCTCTTCAGGCCATGCACGCTCAACAACAAAGGATTGAGCATGGGCACCCTCTTCAGTGGCGGCAGAAGCCTGCTCCTCTTCCTCCTCTTCTTCATCATCCTCATCCTCTACTTCGTGGTGAGAAACTGACTTCAGGGACAGGGCAGGGCTATCTAGCGGCGGCTGTTTTTCACCCGTCTCCTGAGACGAAGGCAAATGTCAGACTTCAGGCTGAGCAGGGAGGATTTAAGCAGACACAGCAGCGGGATGGCGAGGCTGATGATAGTGGTATCGCCGCTAACCATTGTGTTGACTCCTCAAAGGGGCCCAGTACCTGACAGATAGCAGACATCCACATCCACTCCTCATTGTAGATTTGAGGTAGCTGACTGACCTGACTACCGCCTTGCACAGAGGATGACATCTGGCATTCCACAATGGCTCTGCGTTGCTGGTAAACCCTGGCTACCATCTGGAAGGTGGAATTCCACCTCATGGGCACATCGCACAGCAGTCTGTGAGCCGGCAGTTGCAAGCGCCTTTGCACTGCCCTAAGGGTGGTAGCATCAGTGGTTGACTTGCGGAAATGCTCACAGATGCGCCGCACCTTGGTGAGCAAGTCAGCCAAATTGGGGTAGGTCTTAAGGAACCGCTGCACCACTAGGTTGAACACATGGGCCAGGCATGGTACATGTGTGAGGCTACCGAGTTGCAGAGCCGCCACCAGGTTTCGCCCATTGTCACACACAACCATGCCTGGTTCGAGGCTCCGTGGCACAAGCCAAAAATCTGACTGCGCCGTAATGCCTGCAACAGCTCCTGGGCCGTGTGCCTCTTGTTGCCTAAGCTCAGCAGTTTCAACACTGCCTGTTGGCGCTTACCCACCGCACTGCTGATGCTATGAAATGGAGGCGACGTGCTCGTGGAGGGAAATAGAGAGGAGGAGGAGGAAGAGGAGGAGAAAGAGGTGTACAACTCATGAGAGACCGCGACCGAGGTAGGACCCGCAATCCTCGGTGTGAGCAGCACATGAGCGGAACCAGGGTCAGACTCTGTCCCAGCCTCCACCAAGTTAACCCAATGTGCCGTCAGGGAGATATACTGTCCCTGCCCACCAGCACTTGTCCACGTTTCCGTGGTTAGGTGGACCTTGTCGCTGACCGCGTTGGTCAGGGCACGGATGATGTTATTCGACGCGTGCTGGTGTAGGGCTGAGACAGCACACCGTGAAAAGTAGTGGCGGTTGGGGAGAGAGTACCGAGGGACAGCCACCGCCACAAGGTTCCTAAAAGCCTCTGTCTCTACCAGCCGATAGGGCAGCATCTCCAAGCTCTGGCTCAGGGAAGGGTCCAGAAAACAGTTCCTGGGAGCATCGTGGTGGATCTGAATCCCTTCTTTCCCTGGAGGGGCCAGGCTGTGGGGAAGGAGGCTGAGCTAATGGAGCAAGGGTTCCACTCCCTTGGGTAGCGTGGCTGGACTGCGTGGAAGACTGGATGGTGGATAAGTTACTGGACACATTATCCGCTATCCACGTGATCACCTGTTCACACTGCTGCGGTTTCAATATCGGTCTACCATGAGACCCCGTAAGTTGGGCAAAGATGCTAGGGAGTGGATGTCTGCGGTGTGCCACTGCTACCTCCTCAACAGGTGCTGCTGTGTCACCCTGCCCTGAACCACGGCCTCCGGCAACGGCATCACTTAGGTCCCCACGCCCTCGTCCTCGAAACTTACCCCTGGGGTTCACCATTTTATGCACACTGCACAGTATGGAACTGAGATAGATAGATTGCGTATGAAATACAGAAATCAGGAAAAATACTTGCAGCACCCACTGGTTTTGTGGGGCTGTACGGTACAATCTGGTAGTGGATGGACCTAGACACACTCTCTGACACACCCTTTACTCTGTGAAAGCAGTTGTGATGTGATTGAAATTAGATAGCCCTTACGTATGAAATACAGAAATCAGGAAAAATACTTGTGCTGTACAGTACAATCTGGTAGTGGCTGAACCTAGACACACGCTGTGATACCCCCTTACAATGGGCAGTGAAGTTTTATGCAGGTGTACTACAAATCCCAGCAATACAGTGTAGTACCCACTAGTTTAGGGGGCGGCTGTACGGTACAATCTGGTAGTGGCTGTACCTAGATACACGCTGTGATACCCCCTTACAATGAGCAGTGAAGTTTTATTGAGGTGTACTACAAATCCCAGCAATACAGTGTAGTACCCACTAGTTATGGGGGGGCTGTACGGTACAATCTGGTAGTGGCTGAACCTAGACACACGCTGGGATACCCCTTTACAATGAGCAGTGAAGTTTTATGCAGGTGTACTACAAATCCCAGCAATACAGTGTAGTACCCACTAGTTATGGGGGGGCTGTACGGTACAATCTGGTAGTGGCTGGACCTAGACACACTCTCTGACACACCCGTCCAATGAGCAGTGAAGTTCTATGCAGATGTACTACAAATCCCAGCAATTCAATGTAGTACAGCAGCACCACCAGCCCCCAAATCAAAAAAGAGTACACTGAGCACTTCTTAGGGTTCTGTATGCAACACCTAATGTCCCCTTTCTGCCAGCAGCCGATCACCACAGTGTGCTGCTGAAATCATGGTAGCAGCACTGCAAGTCCCAGCCAGCAGTCTGTAGTAATACTATTAAAAAATGCTTTTAAGCCCTAAAAAGGGCTGTTTGTTTATATTGCTAGTATATACCCTGCCTACTGGAATGCTAAATCCTACACTGACACTCTCCCTGACCAGCAGCAGCTCTCTCCCTGATCTCTCACAGCATGCGTCTAAATCGAGCACTGCCGGCTGCACGTTTTATATGGCAGGGTCATCTGATCTGGCCAACCAATCTATGCAATCGATATGTATGGGTCCCATGTCATTGCAGGATGTACCAAAGAGTCTCCTGCATGTTTATTGGCTGAGAAATAGCGCCCAAACTTACAGGAAACGGATGATGAGATTTTCTCATGTATTGCGAGATGCTCGTCCGAGTAACGAGTACCATCGAGTACCCGAATACTCGATCAAGTACCAAGCTCGGAGCATGCTCGCTCATCACTAACCGCAACCTTGGGACATTTTTCCTTTTTGTGGGAGGTGGGTCCTACTAGGTTATCCCAAGGGACCCGGTAGCAATCCGACTTGTGTAAAATGATCTAACTTCTATCGCCTTATTTAAAGGGGTACTCAGTATCGCTGGGGAGGGGGTGGATGAAAACAATGATATCTAGCTGCTCCACTCCCTATTTTCCAACAGCCTCCTGGTCTGAAAAAGGGCTTAAGGGTCAATTTACACAGAAAGATTATCTGACAGATTATCTGACAAAGATTTGAAACCAAAGCCAGGAATGGATTTGAAAAGAGGAGAAATCTCAGGCTTCCCTTATGACCTGATCTCTGTGTATAGTCTGTTTCTGGCTTTGGCTTCAAATCTTTTGCAGATAATCTGTCAGATAACCTTTCTGTGTAAATGCACCCAAAGGGTGGGTTCAAACTGAGGAATTCTCGCGGAAAATGTCCACGGAATTCCGTCAACTGTCCGCCCGCACACCTGGGCGCCTTTCTGCCAGCCCCATAGACACCATTCTATGGGCTGGCGTATTCCGCTATACGCTGAAAGAAGTGTCATGTCACTTATTTCAGCGGATTGCGGAATACGCCGGCCCATAGAATGGTGTCTATGGAGCCGGCGGAAAAGCGTGTGCCTGTGCGGGCGGACAGCTGACGGAATTCCGCGGACATTTTCCGAGAGAATTCCTCAGTCTAAACCCACCCTAAGATGTGGACCCTGCTACCGCTGCTTCATGCCTCAATCCCCGTCTTAGACCAGCATGGCTGTATTCAAGACCTGATATAGCGCCATATATGAGAATTTATAGGTGCCCATCCCATTTATAACATAGCGCCACATATGAGCATTGAGCAGGGCTCCCCACCACACATTTATAATCTAGCATTTGAGGGTTTGAGTGGCCACTAATTAGGGGCAGCACCTGAATTTGTCACTTGCTGCCACATCTGCAGCCACAGAACATATGGCAGCTGCAGGCCGGTGCCGCTATGTGTAACATCTCCCTACTGTATGTTGTGTTTTTATCCCATTTTTGTTGTGTTTTAGATCCATTTTTTTGCTAAAATTTTCCTGCAATTTGCAATAACATTGTGCTATTTTCTGCCAATTTCACCAAAATCAAGGCAAAAAAATGCTGCTATTTTAAAAAAGTTTCGCAATTTGCAGCAAAATAACCAGAAAATAGCAAAAATGCAACAAAAACACCAAGTGTGAATGCAACTTTTTACTAAGAATGGGGGTGATTTGTTAAGCTTTCTAATGGTAAGATTCTCTTATGGTCCTTTTAGACGGAGTGATAATTCGCCCGATCGCACCATTAATGATTTTGAATGAACGATGTGTTTTTTATAACGATCAGCGTTTAGACAGAACGATAGATCGTACGTAAAAATCGTTTTTCAATCGCTTAAGCCTATTTATCGCTTAAGAATGTTTACACTGAACGATCTGCGAATTTTTTTCCGAACAATGTTGAAAGATCAAAATGAACGATTTCTCGCTTGTCGCTTGATCGTTCGCAGTGTTTACACGGAACGATTATCACTCAAATGTGATCGTTATCGTGAAAATTTGAATGATAATCGTTCCGTCTAAAAGGACCATTAGTTGAGCATACCATCCAATCACAGCTCAGCTTTCATGTTCCCAGAGCAATGTGAGAAATAAAAGCTGAGCTGTGATTGGTTGCTATGGGTCTCTTGCTATAAGACAGCCAGGGCCAATTTTAAACTAAGTGTGGCCCTGGGCAAAATTTTTAAGTATGGCCCCAAGTGCTCAACTATTGTACTACAACACAGTCATAGTTAAAGTAGTTGTTCAGGATAAAACAATTGATAACCAGTTCACAGGAGGAGGCTATTGATTGTTGATTGTAGGGGTGCTGACCCCAGACACCCTATTGATCAGCTGTTAAGTGCCCGCAGTACAGTTATTAAAAAACCATAACGATTATGCTCTGCTCTCTGTGTAGCGGTGACATTGGTTACTGCAGAAGCTGCTACAGGGAGCAGAACCAACTGGTTTTGGTTCTGTGTTCACTGTAGTGCAGGCGCCAAACAGCTGATCGATAGGGGCACCATACTGTTACTGAATAAAAACCACTAAGCAAAATACCTATATTATCCCCCATTATGCCATCACACAGTAGCAATGCCTCAGACAGGTAGCAGAATGCAAAACCATATTCTACAGGTGGACATATGCAAAAATCATGATAAACTGGTGTGGTAGAACATTGTGCCTCTCCACACCTTGCTGTGCCCCCCCCCCCCCTCTGGTCCACCAGGTGAGCAGGACGTACATTGGCAAAAAGCACGCATTTTTGAGTAAACCACTTTGTGCAAAATCTGTTCCTTTTTGCTGATGAACGCCGGGGTTCAGACTTCAGTTCAGGGAGGTTGGAAGACCGTGCTTCTGAGGGGGAGGAAAGTTCACTCGCAGGACCATTTGGAAGAGGAAGAGGGGTGTGCAGAGAGAGAAGCAGGGTCAGAGCGAGTAGATCAGCAACTGTTTTACGCAGTTAAACTCCCGTGGCCAGGGCTAGATGTTCCCAAGTCTGGAGATTTTTTAAAGAAAGTGCGCATGACCGACGGACTGTAGTGTGCAACGTGTGCCACGCCAGGATCAGCAGGGGAGCCACCACTACCAGCCTGCGCAGGCATATGAGTGCTAAACACCCCACTCTGTGGAACAAGGCCTTTCAGTGACTGCAAGTCGCACCCCTGCTCCTTCCCCTGTGTCAGGTGCTGGCTCTGTCAGTCCCCCCGCCCACGCCCCAGGCACGAGCGCCTCCCACCCTACACGCACCCCTTCACCTCCACTATGCTCCACACCCTCCAGCAAGGTGTCCGAGCGCAGCGTTCAACTGTCCCTGCAGCAGACCTTTGAATGGAAGCGCAAATACACTGCCACTTACCCGCATGCACAAGCCTTAAATGTGCACATAGGCAAACTGCTGAGCTTGGAGATGCTGCCCTATCTGCTGGTAGAGACAGAGGCTTTTAGTAACCTCATGGCGGTGGCTGTCCCTACTTTTCACGGTGTGCCGTCCCAGCCCTACACCAGCACGTGTCGGATAACATCATCCGTGCCCTGACCAATGCGGTCAGCAACAAGGTCCACCTAACCACGGACACGTGGACAAGTGCTGGTGGGCAGGGACACTATATCTCCCTGACAGCACATTGGGTCAACTTGGTGGAGGCTGGGACAGAGTCTGACCCTGGTTCCGCTCATGTGCTGCCCACACTGAGGATTGCGGGGCCTACCTCGGTCGCAGTCTCTCATGATTTTTATACCTCTTTCTCCTCCTCTTCATCCTCCTCCTGTCTATTACCCTCCACGAGCACGCCGCCTCCATTTCGTAGTGCTAGCTGCATCAGCAGTGTGGTGGGTAGGCGCCAACAGGCGGTGTTGAAACTGCTGAGCTTAGGCGACAAGAGGCACGCGGCCCAGGAGCTGTTGCAGGGCATCACGGCGCAGTCAGATCTTTGGCTTGTGCCGCAGAGCCTCAAACCAGCAATGGTTGTGTGTGACAATTGGGCGGAACCTTGTGGCAGCTCTGCAACTCGGCCAGGGCCGGTTTTAGACTAGATGTGGCCCTGGGCAAAGTTGAAGGTCGGGCCCCAAATGCTGAAATATTGTAGTAAGAATTTAAGGTCCCCATACATTTTACACTTTTGTTGGTGGTACCTGCTGCTCGTGGTGGGTTCAGCCATTAGTGTAAGGTGTATGGGGCTCTCTGGACAGTCCTCTGAGATGATGTCAGTGGACATATGGGGTCGGGCTTCATGGAAAATCAACATTCAACCTCTTTGTTCTCAGAGAGACAAGCCACCGTCAGATCTGTGTGGCTATGGCTTACCCCACCCACAGAGAACACAGGAACACTCAGCTGTGCAGAACATTCCTGGGTATGGGGAGGACGGGGCTGAATGGGAGAGATTATTGTTAGCTGAAGGATTGTGCAGCCAGAAGTTATTGGAAGTGTATGGCCACTTTAAGGGCCGTATTACACAGTCTGATATTCCAGAGAAGTGAGCGCCAATCTAGTAGAATGGAGCTCGCTTAGAGAGCCTACTACATGGCTCGATTATTGTGTAGCAAAGGCTGTATATATATATATATATATACACACACACACACACACATATATATATATATATATATATATATATATCATTAGTGATGTCTGTGCAGCCCTTGCTGTATGTAGTAAATAATAAAGATTTATACTACCTGACCACGTTCCCCGGTGTCCTCCAGCCTTGTCTGTGGGATCTCCCAGTCACTGCAGCTCTCACTTCTGGTCCCCTCTCTGAAGTGATCGACCGCTCAGCCAATCACTGGCCGTAACAAACAGACAAAGCCTGAGGACACCAGGGAACATGATCAGGTAAGTAACAGCTTTATTATTTTATATGTACAATCAGCCAATGATTTTTAAACTTGCCAAAAGACAATGATCAGTTGATGACTGTTGTCTTTATTACACAGAGCGATATCGGCCTGATTCGGACACTTTTCGTTCCTTGTATTAGAGCCCTTAGTCACATTGAGTCAATTCAGAAGGTTACAGGCCAGGACTGCTGCTAGTGGTGTAAACACAAGAACTATTTATATGCATTGTTAAAAAAAAAAATAATCACTAAATCAGGACCAAACATTACCCCATACCGTTATTGAAGAAAAAACATACCATATATAGGCCAATATTACCACCATAGAGTGACCACCACATAATGACTCTATATACACTATATACTATATACTATGACTCTATATACAGAACAATATTACCGCCATAGACTGACCACCACATAATGACTCTATATATACACTATATACAGACCATTATTACTGCCATAGACTGACCCCTGTATAATGACTCTATATACAATATATACAGACCAATATTATGTGGTGGTCAGTCTATGGCGGTGATATTGGTCTGTATATAGCAGGGCTGTAGAGTCGAAGTCGTGGAATCGGAGTCAGAGTTGGAGCTAGTTTTGGCTGGAGTCGGAGCTAGCTTTGGCTGGAGTTGGAGTCGGAGTTGGAGTCAGAAAAAATGTACAGACTCCGACTCCAGCTTTAAAAAAATCTAGAATTGAATAGAAAAATGTAGAATTGAATTTTGATATGAATTTTACAAGTTTTGCTCATGAATATATATTATGAGCAACAGTCTAATAGGACACTGTCCCTATTACATAAGGGTGGTCGGGGAATATATCAGTAATAGGACACTGGCCCTATTACATAAGGGTGGTCGGGGGAATATATCAGTAATAGGACACTGGCCCTATTACATAAGGGTGGTCGGGGAATATATCAGTAATACTATAAATAGTAAAACTATTTGGCAGTTTGTTTCTGAGCTGGAAGAGTCCATTGTGTGGGGGGAGATCTGTGCTGTTCTCTTCCTGGATGCTGGATGACTGTATATGAGCAGCAGTGTAATATGAAGATATCCTGTGTAATAGAGAGTAGGAGGAGAAGACATAAGTAGTGTAGCAGTAACCTCTGTCCTCAGTGTGGTGTTTTCTCTCTGGGAGAAGATTGTGTATTTTTCTTAAGTGTTCTATGGCTGCAGCTGTGTGTGTGCGCACAGTATGGCTGCAGCAGGCTGTGTGTATGTGTGCTATTGCCGTAGCAGGCTGTGTGTGTGTTATGGCTGCAGCATGGTGTGTGTGTGTGCTATGGCTGCAGCAGGCTGTGTGTGTGTGTGTGTGTGTGTGTGTGTATTCGATATGGCCGCAGCTGGCTGTGTGTGTAGTTGTGTGTGTGCTATGGCTGCAGCAGGCTGTGTGTGTGTTTGTGTGCGTGCTATAGCTGCAGCAGGCTGTGTGGGTGTGTGTATGCTATGGATGCAGCAGTGTGTGTGTGTGCATGCTATTGCATGCCCCCACAGTGACCTTCTATATCACTGTGTGACCTCTTTATCACTATGTGTGACCCCTCTCTATATCACTATGTCTGACCCCTCTCTATATCACTATGTCTGACCTCTATATTACAGTGATCTGGCATTGTTAGCAGTGTTTCTGTGTGTATGGTGAATATTTAGTTAGAAACATAGAAGACTGTCAGCAGGAAAAGACCACCTGCTCCATCTAGTCTAGTTGTGAGTAGTTCAGGACATGGAGGCTGGAGACTGGCTGCATTCACTGCACACACAGGAGAAGCTGCTTTATATCTTTCCTCATTCCCTCAGAAGTCGCCTAAGGGTCATGTAGGACATTAGGGAGAAGCTGCTGAGCCAGTGGGATAAATAACTCCCCTGGTATCTGACTGGTCATTTATGAAGGAGTCGGGAGTCGGAGTCGGTCCTGATAAAATTCAGGAGTCGGAGCTGCGGCTTAGCTTCTCCACAGCCCTGGTGGGCGGTTGGGTGTTTCCTTGTCCTTCTCATCTGCCTTCCACCCGCAGACGAATGGGCAAACAGAGAGGATAAACCAGTCTCTGGAAAAGTTTCTGAGATGTTTCGTAGCTGATGCCCAAGACAAATGGAGGGGCTTTATATCTCTAGCAGAGTTCGCCTTAAACGATCATGAGCAGAGCTCAATTAAGATGTCACTGTTCTTTTGTAATTATGGTTTCAACCCTAAGTATTCTTTTACTCACGTCGCCTAATCAGTTAACCCCTCAGCCGAAGCCATATTTTCAAAACTGTGCACATTTTTGGCCCAAGCTGATCAGAGCTTGGTCAAAGCCCAAGAACAAGCCCAAAAGCATGCTAATAAAAGACGCATACCAGGCCACCAACACGTAGTAGGGAAAAGGTTTTGCTCTCTATTAAGAACCTAATGTTAAGGGTACAGTCTGGCAAACTGGCACCTAAGTATATTGGTCCGTACAATATTGTGGAGATCATTAATCCTGTTACATTTAGATTAAAATTGCCTGCTTAATTCAGAATTCATAACATGTTCCATAAAGCACAGAAAAAAAGAAAAAATTGGTCAGCTCTCCTAGAACACCGTTCACACTAGGCAGGAGCACGTTGCTATGGCTGAAATTGCAAACACACAAAAACACAGAAAAATGCAACAGCTCACCGTCACAGCAAGATGCAGACCCAAAACAGACATGAAGATAGTTAAAAGCAGCCCCTCCCAACTGCCCAAAAAAAATTCCCACAAAAATAATGAGTCTCTTGGTTAGCAAACAGCGTAAACTGCCTCACCACGATAAGGTGGACTCATATCGAGGCAGACCCTACACTGTATTGGCCTCTCCATGGCGTGTAATACGCCTATGCTCTGGGCATGCAAGATCCGACTAATACCTGCAAAAATAATTTCACCACCTGGGTGAGACAGGTGGAGTGCACGACCAAATAGAGGCAGCCACTCCCCCAACTGGAGCACAGAAAAAAAGAAAAAATTGGTCAGCTCTTCTGAAAAAGTATGTTCCTCCAGTGTTGCTATCTTCTCCTCCTGCTCCACTAATCATCCATGGTGAATTGGAATATGAGATGGAGAAAATACCTTATTCTCGTTTGGTTCAGGGGTCTATACAGTATCTGGTCCACTGGAAGGGTTTTGGACCAAAGGAATGTACGTGGGTTTCTGGTAAGGATGTGCATGCCACACGGCTGGATTGACAATATCATGCACAAAATCCTTCTAAGCCTGGTCCATTCAAAAGGGTCCTGAGGCCCCTTATAAGAGGGGGGCGGGGTACTGTCAGGAATGTGCTGTAGCCTGGTTTTAACTGGGCCTGGTTTTTGCTTCTGTGTGACACACCCGGTTGCTTCTCAGATTCCGGCTGTTAGGATCCGGACAGCAGGACAAGACAAGACAGTGAGCCCTAAGCTCAGCCCCGCCCACTGTCCTCTACCTACTTGCCACAATCCGCCCTAAGATGGCGGCGAGCAACTTGGCGGCGGTCCCTGCACTGGCTAGGTGGGACACAAAGACAAGACAAACAGACAGACAGACAAACACAATGAAGAATAGTCAACAGTCCGGGTCACAACAATCGGGCAGCAAAAGTACAAAATCAATATCCAATAAACGTAGTCAAAGTCCAGGCAATATGGTCAAGGGCAGGCGGCAAGCAAGGGAAGTCAAGGAATAAGGCAAAGATCAGGAATAGCAAATACACAGAAGATACAAGCAGGCAGAGACTAAGTCAATAACCAGCAATGATATCCCAGACTGAGGAGGTTATATAGGAGGTCAGGGTTCTGATCCAGAACATCATTGGACCATCCCCCTGATCTCCAAGCACAGACACCTGAGAACAAAACAGATCCACTGGCAGGAAGACCTGTCAGTCACAGCAGAACCAAAACACAGATTAACCCTGACATGGCCAGACAGAACTCAGCAGGTGAAGTCGGGTGTGTCTCCCAAAGAGAGCAAATAAACCAGTGTTCAGACACAGCAAAACAAAACACAGAACAGAATAAGAGAATATCAGCGCCTTCTCGGCCGCATAGCACGAGCAGAGGGACACATAACGCTCCGCAAAGATACCATCCTGACACCGGCAATGCAAGAGTTACACTGAACTCTCCCAGCCTTGATTTCCACAGCTGAGCTAGTATGTTTGGTTGCATTTTTCTCTGCCTGTCTGGAATCTGGAAGATCAGAGCGCCGGTCCAATAGGGATCCGGACCAGGCTCTTGATCCTCATAAAAGAAAGCTGAGCCAGTCTCTCAGCGCTGGCTTTTGAGGTTTATTCCCTGATCCCAGCTCCCCCAGTCTATTACTGCGATCCCCGTACCTAATCCCTCTGCTCATTAGACCTATTATCTGACCCTCCGCCTAAACTCTGACTATGCGATTGTTACCTGACTTTGTACCACGTTGCCCATTTGATTTAGACTTTGGCTGGTCGACTTTCCCTTCATGTTTATTTGTCTATCTTAATCAGTGTTAACACCTATACTAGTGCAGGGACTGCCTTTGTGGTTGTCCACGGCTACCTAGAGCCGTTTGAGGCGAGTAGGTAGGGAGAGTGGGTGGGCCTCAGCATCAGGGCTCACTGTCGTGTTTTGCCCCTACCTCCCCTGCCTGACACCAACTACTAACTCTCATCTTCCTTCCACCAGGAATTAACTCCTCCTACCAAACTAAACCCTACTGTGAGTGGTGGAGCTGAGTGTTTGTAAGAAAGAGAGAAGAAAAGAGATAGGAAAGAAAAGAACAAGCACCTGGGATTGGTCAGCACATAACACATGGCACAAAATAATTAACCCTTTGACTCCTTCAGCTGTGCAATAGGTTAGACAGAACAATAGTGACACCTAGTGGGGAAAACACAATACTACATCTCCCACTCTTGTGAACCCGAGGGAGTGACTTAGGTGCCTTAGACAACACTAGTTGTGGGACACCACATGAGGACTGGATGTTTTTTTTTTATTCCCAGACATCCTCTAAGAAGGGGGTTTCCAAGGAAAATAAAGTGATGGCCTATTTAGGCATAGGACATCAATAGCTGATCATCGAGGTGCCAACACCCAGCACCCCATGAATCAGCTGTTTGGACAAGCCACGGTGCTGTAAGTAAACAATGTACATGAGCTGAAAGCCTCAGCTCCTAAATTGTAGTGGTGACAGTGTATTATTGCAGCACAGCGGCTACAGAAGTGAAAGGGGTGTTGTCTGTTGTCTGTCTTAGTGAAATGAAAACCATAAACTTATTTGATTGTTGGGTTGTGCCCATTGAAAGGTGTAAGGTGCTTGATCTTCCTCAAGGATCAAATCCTCAAGAACATCAAATTCAAGTCAATCAAGCAGTTGGATTGCCCATAACAATCCATTTTATGTTAATAACTATGGTCACCTTTACATTCTGTATAGTTTAATATGAAACTGGATTCTGCAGTAGAAGAAATATTGCAGAGTTTCTCAGGACTGCAGATGATATTTCATGCTCAAAATAGACTCAATTAAGGCAACAGTGGCATCCTGTCTTTTCAGAATAACAGATAATCAGCAGATATGATGGGGGATAGAACCAGACATGTGCTGTCATCTGGAAAGACAGTCCTTTTGGATGCCAAAGATCTTGGAAATAGAACAGAGAGCTGCCTCAGCTACAATAAATCTTCCCATCCTTGGTGCAGTAAACTTTGTAGAATTACATGTGAAAGACATTTTTAAGGTAATCTGTCAGCTGCAATGTACAGTACATTCCAAACCGCTGACACTGTTTTAGAGCTCTTAGGTCTTAGGTTTTCCAGCACAAAATGTCGGAGTCTTTCCCATGCTCCCATCTCCTGCAAGCTGGAAATCCTTCTTACACCCCTCTTCCATACCTGTGAGGAGTTATTACAGCCTGCTGCACATCAGGAGCTTGGGAAAGCCTCTTTGACATTTTCCACTGGAGAATAAAATAATTGTAAAAGGTATTGTGTGTCTCCTTAACCTATCAATGTTAGCAGCTTGGATCATAAATTGCCGCTGACAGATTCACCTTGAGTCAAAATGCTAAATTTACACCTGAGCTAAACTTTTACAACTGGTGAGGGAAGATGATTGCATGCCCATATATCTATCTTGGTGGAACTTAAAGCAGATAAGCAGAAATCTGTAGAGGCTGATCAATGGATGGGGGCACCACTTTTTAAATTATGCATGCAGGAACATGGCAAGTGACTTTCTGTGTCAGTGGGCAGGGTCTGTGACTTCCGTCCTGCAAACAGACATAAAAGAGCCAAGTATCATCTTGCTACAAGGACCTGAGAGCACATTACAGCTAAGTCACTTCTTTATTAATATGGCCTTCTCCTTTTGTTGAAGTGACGTACCTCACACGTAGGGTCCTCTATTGCCCCCTCCTTAAAGCAATAGCCTGTTTGAAAATATGCACTTATGGTGGGATGTTTGAACTCATTGAGAAAATCTGGGAAGAGAAGACCTGAGAAGTTAAACGGTACAAGCTTCATTGCATCCTGTGTCTAGTTGCTATGCAGCGACCATTCAGTGGCAAAGAACGCTAGCCTTCCTGCCGGCTAATACATTCATTCAACCTTCCTTAGCATTGCTCAGACCTCTGGAGGGACAGACTATGATCGGTACACACACACAATCACAATTAGCAGTGTTTGCAAAACAGATAGCGATGTATCTTTTGCGCCGGAGACCTGGTACTTCTATTTATATATTTTATACAGTCTATACGCTACAGTATATTATACAAAGCAATTATGGGATTTACCTTATGTAATTTTTAGAACATCAAAACAGGATATATTCTACTACTGGCTAACACTTATAAATAAAACTGTAGTCCTATGGAAAACACACAGAAAAAAATGTGATATTACTGTAAGTACCCTAAAAAAAAACTATACCTATTGTTTGCAGTAGAGATATGGTGGGTGGGCGAATGGCTGTGTTTTGTGTGTTTTGAGCTGAAGCCAGAAGTGGATCCAGCAGGAAACAGTATAAAGGCTCTATTACATGAAATGATTATCGGCCATTATGGTCGATAATTGTCTTGTGTAATAGAAGGCAACGATCAGCTGACATGAAAGACAAACGGCTAATATAGCAATGATCTGCTGCCGTCGTTTTGTAGAATAGGAGCGGCAGCATCAGACCGCTGCTATCTACTATGGGCTGCCCAGACAATCTAGCAATCACCCGGGCAGCCCCCCGCAGCTCCCCGCGACCCCCCCCCCCCCTGTACTCACCCGCTCGCTACTACATGTGGCGGCAGCAAGCGGGGAACGGGGAGCAAATAAGCGCTGATAGCTCATCCAGTCGCCCCGTGTAATAGGGGCTTAAGTCCTTTCTTATTTTCTTATTCCTTTTGAAGCTACTCTTAGGGTGGTATTAGACGGAACGATTATCGTTCGAAAATCGTTAAATCGTTCGGATTTGAACGATAATCATTTTGTGTAATAGCAGGCAACGATTAAACGACCAACGAGAAATCGTTAATCGTTTAATAGGATCCGGACCTATTTTTATCGTTTGATCGTTCGCTCATCGTTCGCACATCGTTTGGTGGAATAAAAATTCACAGCTGAAACGTACGCAATAGCGATGACTAAACGACTGCAAGAACGATCATAAATAACGATCATCGTTTCGTGTACTTGGGCGAAAGATTTCGGGTCGTTTGCCTTAGCGGTCGTTCAAGATCGTTTACCGTTAATCGTTAGTCGTCGGAAAATTGCTTGGTGTAATAGTACCCTTAGTTTTGGCTAAAAAAAACAAACAAACTGCTATGTTTGACAGCAGCCTTAAGGCCCTATTACATTAAGCAAGTCCTGGCCATATTTGGCCGATTATCAGCCATTACGGCCGATAAACGCTCAGTGTAATAAAAGGCAACAATCAAGTGGCATGCATGATGTCTGCTGATCGTTGTCTTTTAATGTCTTTTAACAAGTTGAAAGACAAACGACCACCATAGCAATAATCTGCTGCCGTCGTGTTACACAATAGGAGCAGCGGCAGCAGAATTCTGCTATATTCTATGGGCTGCCCAGACGATCTAACAATATTTTTAGCTATTGCTATCGAGCTTTTAGTCTTCTAGTTACCTGTGTCCCCAGAAGCTCTCCCTGTGAATTCTCTGGCTTCCTAGCTCATGTAAGGGACTTTCACTTCATGCTCTGCTTTATCAAGGTAGACTCTGACCAAAGTTATCTTTTGCCATCAAAGACTACCATGCTGAAACAAAAGAATAATTGTATTAGATCCAAGAGTGTAAAAATGTCTTCACATCAGGGAGGAGAGATGCAAAGGGAGAATAGTAGCCATTTATTCTCGATTTTTTTGTTTGTCTTTATCAATCAGCAAGGCTCGGGGATTATTAACTCTTCCCATTATATAGAGCTATGTTATGGACTTGAGAGGCTGATTAAAGTTATGAATCAGCATTTTTAAATTGGTAGAAATTGTAAAGGTAGAAAGGTGCCACAGCATTGTTACCTTTCCACTCTCATAGAGGAGTTATTGTAGCACAGATTGCCGAAAATGTTAATGTTCATGTTAAATATGATGCCAGAATGCAGAGTGCATCACAACTTGTATATCCTGTTCCAGAGCTGAACACTGATCTAACCATGTGTACCCCTCTCTGCTACTGCTAGTGCCAATAGCAGCATATCTGAAGAACAAATCAAAGGAAGGAGTTTGTGTCTGACGAGTCACCTTTCTTATGGAGGGCTGAGTAGGCAAAGTTGGGTGCTGGCATTTATAAGGATGTTAGTTTAAAGCATACTACCTACCTAAACCATTTTAATGGGAACTAATTGCCTTATTTTATATAGCTTAAATCCTTGCTAATAAAGCTCTATCAACTGCCTTCTTCCTGTACTGCGCATGCCCCAGATATCCTATAACTCTGGGTCCAGAGACCAAGTTTTAAATTATTTTTTTGCCAGTGTGGGCCCAAACAGGCCAAATATATGTAAGCAGGCAGTGGACAGAGCTTTGTTAGCAAGGATTTTTAGTTTTTTTGGCCAATTGAAGTCATTAGTTCCCTTTAAAGACCAAGTACACCCCTTCAGGGCAGTGGTATTCCCCAATGGCAGTAATGGTTTGAAGAACATGACAATGTTAACTCCAAATCCCGCCCAACATACAGAATTTAAATGTTCTACTAATAAAATTTTGGTGCCAAATATTCTAAGGCACCTTCAAAAGGCATAATGAGGGGACAGTATGCAAATTTGTAGTATTAGGTTATGTTTAGTGATGAGCGAGCATGCTCGTCCGAGCTTGGTACTCGTTTGAGTATTAGGGTACTCGATGGTACTTGTTACTTGGACGAGTATCTTGTGATACTCGAGACAGTGGTATCTTCCTCTTCCTGCATGTTTGGTGGCTTTTTCTCAGCCAATCATCATGCAGGAGAGTCTTTGGGACCTCGTAGCATCACGTGGGAACCCTACATGTCGATAGCAGCAATTGGCTGGCCAGATCAGATGACCCTGCCATATAAGTATCTGGACCGGTGGTGCTCGCGTCAGACGCAGGCTGGAAGAGATTAGGGAGAAAGCTGCTGTCTGTGTTAGAAAGGGAATTAGCGTTCCTATAGGCAGGGATACTAGAGAAAGAATCCAACAGCCCTTGTAAGGGCTTAAAATCTTTTTTTTTTTTCTTTTTTTTTTTTTTGATTACTCCAGACTGCTGGCTGGGACTTGCAGTGCAGCTACCACGATTGTAGCAGCACACTGGGGTGATCGGCTGTTGGCAGAAAGGGGACAGCTGGTGTTGCATACAGACGCCAAATAAGTCCTCAGTACTATTATATTTTTTGTGGCTGGTGCTGCTGCTGTTTTAATTGTATTGCTGTGATTTGTAGTACAGCTTAGAGCCTCACTGCTTATTGTCCTGTGTAACAGGTGGCATACACCATATACAAAGTGTACACAAATGCTACAGAGTATTACATCACGCAGACTTTACAAGAGTATACAGTAGTGATCAGATACCAGGTGTACACAGCTGCTGCAGAGTATTACACCCTGCAGACCATAGAAGCGAATACAGAAGTGATATCAGATACCAAGTGTACACAGATGCTGCAGAGTATTACACCCGCAGACTATAGTAAAGTATACAGCAGTGATTTCAGATACCAGGTGTGGCAGATGCTGCAGAGTATTACACCCTGCAGACTATAGAAGAGTATAGAGCAGTAATATCAGATACCAGCATTACACAGATGCTGCAGAGTATTACACCCTACAGACTATAGAAGAGTATACAGCAGTGATATCAGATAACAGGTATACACAGAGGCTGCAGAGTATTACACCCTGCAGACTATAGAAGAGAATACAGCAGTGATCAGATATCAGGTGTACTCAGCTGCTGCAGAGTATTACACCCTGAAGACTATAGAAGAGAATACAGCAGTGATCAGATATGAGGTGTACTCAGCTGCTGCAGAGTATTACACCCTGCAGACTATAAAAGAGTATACAGCAGTGATCAGATACTAGGTGTACTCAGATGCTGCAGAGTATTACACCCCACAGACTGGCCACACAGTCTGGGTGGTTCATATGCTACCTCTGTCTTAATGGTTCACTGTGTTCTCACTGCCATGCTGTTGCCCAGAATTTTGTATAATAGTGTGATTAGGAAGCCTCAGAGGTATCCATGCATGCTGCCCCTGCTGTTTCCTGTACATTTCTGTGGTGTTTCCATCATTTTCTGAGGTTGACAGGTTTTCCCACAACCTTACCTGGGCCGAACTGCAAAAATGCTCGAGTTTCCCATTGACTTCAATTGGTTTCGTTACTCGAAACGAGCACCCGAGTATCAGGAAATATTCGTCTTGAGTAACAACCAAGCATTTTAGTACTCGCTTATCACTAGTTATTTTCACACGAAGTAAAATAAAAGCGAAATGTAACTGTAAAATAGCTATAAAACCCTCTTTTGAATTTAATAACATGCTAAGATAAAGTGTGTCCAGACAGACATTTTTCCATAGACTTGGAATGTGTCACATTATTAGATTCAAAATTTTTATACCTTTTTTATTGTCGTATTTTGCTTTTACAGTGGTACCTTGGTTTAAGAGTAACTTGGTTTAAGAGCTCACATTTTTTCAAAATTGTGACTTGGTTTAAGAGCATTGCTTTGGTTTAAGAGCTCCCTGTACTGAGTGGGAGGCGGAGCGGGGGAGGGGCATGGTCTGCATAGCAGGGTCTACAGCCCTGTACTCTGACCCAGGAAGTCTCCCTCACCTTCCAAATCATAGCAGATCCACTTCAGGCTGAGGCTTATATCAGGGGACAGGACTGTGCAGGTAATCTCTCCATAGCTTTAATCCCTATCTCCATGGACAGAGAGTGCGGCTATACTGTGCCCACATCTGCCCTGCTCATTCCTTCATGCTCCCTGCAGTCTCTGTCCACCCTTGTGTTTCCCATCCTCTCCATAACTGTACAGTAACTTACAATATCACATATTCTGCTGTTTTTGAACGTTTGCTTCATCTGTTTTACATGGTATTCAGAATAATAAATCATTATTTTTGGGATGTGGAACCAATTGTCTGCATATCAGTGATTTCTTATGGGAAAATTTGCTTTGGTTTAAGAGTAGATTTGGATTACAAGCATGGCCCCAGAACGAATTATGCTCATAATCCAAGGCACCACTGTATTTTACTTTGTGTGAACATAGTTTTATTGTTATGGGTGAGTGATGTACAGTATTAAAAGGAACTTACTTGGAAAAACTTAAATAAACATGTATCTAAGAGCTAGCTGCCCCACTTCCGTAATGGAGTTATAAAGACAGTAAGAAGTCATAATCTAAACTGGGCCCCAGCGATTACTGTACACCTTATAACATATAACGTATCATCAGATATATTGATATAATGTTATGCTGCTTGCATCCAAACATCTAAACCACATTCAGGTACAGTTCATTAACATTTAGTGTTTTTGACTATAGAAAAAAAGTATCAATATTAAATTGTCAATATAAAAAGATCTATCTAAATATTTTCAGTCTAAAAAAACCCGTAAGTGTTGAAATCCCCGAATCCCTCCAAGTAATCAGTGCTTACATTCTTCTTTACTACACTGAACAATGCAATGTGTTCCACATCTAGAATACTGTATTCACATGATGCTGAAAAAAATGGATCTGACCAATATAATGAAGATTAACAGGGATTTCTAAAAGGAACCCTGTTGTGTAGTTAAATAGCTAAGTGCATAAAATATTTGCATTAACAGCTAAAAGATTATAATGAACTTTTTTTCCCCTTCACTGGAGAACAAGTGGATGGGGGTGGGCTATGGATGCAGACTCTGTGTCTTTAAGAGCAGAGAGTGTGCCCCCTCCTCCTGGACCTGATTGTGGAAAGCAACATGTAAAGTGTACTCTGTGTGTGACCGTCTCTGTGGTGTCACTGTAAGCTCTGCAGGTGCGGGTGTGAGAGAGAGTACCTGGTAGACACAAGGTCCTGTACAAGATCAGACCAGGAGGTTTGCCCTGTGCTGCACAAGGGTCTGGCTGGCAGCTGAGCTGGGCTGAAGGAATTCAGGACACACAGGAGACATGGCAGGGGAGAAAGAGATCAAAAACTCCAACTGCAGCAGCAATAGTCCAGGTCATGGGCCACCAGCATCCACACCGCACCTTCCTAATGCCACGCCAGGCCAGGACACCACCACAGAAAAAGTCACCCTTAAAAAAGAGATAGGCCTTGTAAGTGCTTGTGCCATCATTATAGGTAAGAACCATCTTTCTATTACTGTAACCATATATTCTATTACTGAGATCATATATTTACCATTTGTGAAGTATTCTCTATCATTAAGCCCTTTGTATATTGGGAAGAGATTAGCAACCTTTGGCTCTACAGCTGTTGGCATTGTTGGTACTTCTGCTACAGTCAGAGGACTAAAGTTGCCAATTCAACAAGTCATACTCATTTTTACTGATATAAAACAATTAATGGCTTTGTTGTAAACTGTTACAATGTACCAAGTACAGTGGGGCAGTTGCCTACAGCACCCAGATGCCAGCTTTCATTTTTTAGAAGCCTTTTTATAAATGAAGGAGGAAATCTGACTATTGGCAATTGCTCAACTCTTCCTTTGCAAAAGGTTTGATAAATCTACCAATATTCGGTCAAAATTGGTGTTAAACGTTTCCATCAGCTATACAACCAGCAGCACAGCCTATATAATTTTTATTTCTAGGGAATTTTGAATAATGTTTTGTGTATGTATGTATGTATGTATATGTATAATTTCTTATATAAATAGAAAATTGCTCTATATGTGATGTCATTAGTCACATCTGGCCCCACACACACTAGATAGATAGTTATTATCACACTATATTATTGAGTAGAGATGAACAAATCTCATCATGCAGTAATTGATTACTGAATTATGGTGGCTGAAGAAGCTGGATGCAGCCCTAAGGATGCCTGGAAATGTGGATACAGCCACCAGTGTTTAAATGCCCAAGAGTGCTTAAGGTTTGATCATCTCTAGTGTTCAAGTTTAAGTTAGACCAATTAGATATACCATAAAATTTTGATCTTTGGGACTGCTAATCTTACGAAAGGGGCTAATCCAGAACACCAATGGACAAGTGGCCTTGCATGTGCATTTATAAATTAAATAATACAACTTTTAGTGATGCTTTATCTCAGATGGTTCTTAGATATGCAATCCTATATTTTTATGGCAATGTCAAACAGTAGAACACCAAACAGCTATGGAAAATAACTAAAAATATTTTCCTATAGGCTTAGGCTTTAACACTGAATTATGAGTGCAGGAGGGCCCCCATATCTGCTATTTCAGTCACTGTGATTTTATATTCATAATTTAAATAGTGTGTGGTTCCATCTTGGGTCCCTTTGTCTATCTTCTCAGAATACACTATCCAGCCATTAGCCATTTGTATCCATCTCAGTATTTAGAGATAGTAGCTCAGTAGCTGTTAAACTTTTCTAGACTCCCTAGTTAGTTCTTGTGTTCAGGTAACCCTTTTTTTTGCTAATTGATGCCCCCAAAGATCTAGAATAGTAAAGCTGACAAATATGAAGTGCTGAGGAGGAGGTACAGCATATAGAACCTATATGCCATGTCTTACTATATTTCCATTCTGCTGGGATTTATACATAGATGCAGAATCTATATATTAGTAAAGAATATGGAGTGATTTAGACCTAAATTTACCTTTTATTGGTCGTGAAATTAGCTGTTAGACACCACACTTAGGCTGGCTTTCCACATATGTGTGCGATCAAAACACTGTGGAAACCATGCCCCCAGATTTCCACAGTGTGTGGATCGCACTATGAACACATAAGTGGAAACACTACCTCACAACTCTAATCTGGACTGGTCTTGTTCCCAGACTACAAAACTAATTGGTTTCTTATTGCCAATGTGACAAGCTTTGTCTTGCACTTTTAGTTTGAAGAAGGCTGATTTCTTCCCTATTAAGCATTAATATGAATACTCTATCCAGCTATCATATTGGCAGTTCTGTGTTGGCAAAGACTTCAGAGGAGAAGGATTTAGGGGCAGTGATTTCTGACAGCCTTAAAATGAGTCACCAGTGCAACCAGGCGCTAGGGAAAGCTAATTGTATGCTGGGGTGTATTGCTAGAGGTATAACCAATGGGAAGATGGAGATTGTGATCCCGCTGTATGGAGCTCTGGTGAGGCCACATCTGGAATATTGTGTCCAGTTTTGGAGACCTCACCTAAAAAAGGACATTGATAAAATAGAACAGGTCCAAGGACGGGCTACAGAAATGGTGGAGGGTGTGAGGCCTAAAACATATCAGGAAACAATTGGGGGTTTGAATCTGTATAGTCTGGAGGAAAGAGGGGAAAGGGAGGACATGATTGAAAGAGTAGTAGATGCTTGGAACAAACTTCCAGCAGATGTGGTTGGTACATCTACAATAACAGAATGCAAACATGCCTGGAATAAACATATATCTATCCTAAAAAAAGAATGGAATTACTAAAAGGGCAGGCTAGATGGACCCAGTGGTCTCTTTCTGCCAACAATCTTCTATGTTTCTATCTAAACAAATCGTTTTTTTATTTTCAAGCACCTTTTGGGGAGTAAATATATTGGATTGAGAGACTGCAGTCACATCTGGGCCCTGGTGTCTCAGGGGGCCAATAGTTTCAATCTTATGGAAGAGGACACCAGTACTAAAATGATACATTATGGTTGGATACAGTGGCCAATTTTGTATCATGATTAGGAGCCTCATGTTATGCTTCTTAAGGCAGTCATTTTGGTTATATCACATGACTGCCAATGTGAGCATGAATGCAACAAATATTTCCCCATAATGTTTCCCTTTAGGGTTGCTGCTGAGAATAATAAAATGATGCAGCTCTGGCACAGAATGTACATCGGCAAATGGAAGCTTTCCCTAATTTAAATATTCTTTATTATTTTGCATAAAAACATACAATACATATACAGTAATTCAAAGAACTACAAACCTTGATTCTTAACATTGTACCATAACATAAAAAATTCCATCCATTACAAAACTCCCCACCCCCCCTCCCCTCCCCCTTGGCTGGTCGCTGAAAAAAACTTTTAATTGTCGTAACCCAAGGCTCTGCACTTTAAATCTTAGTGCAGACAATATGGTTGTAAAGAACTGTCCAAATTATTATGGCATATATAAAGTTTAATAAAGAATTAAGCTAGTATTTTAATCATGCAAATCATTTTCATGTTACAAACTATTATAGCCATTCTAGCATTATGGGATAAAGAAAAACACACTTGTGATGGTCTTGTAAAGCTGAAGGTAATGCAATAAAAGATAGGAAGTTTGCTACAGCTTGACAGGGTTGAGGTTCAATTACATGTGGATGAATGGGCTACAATGAATACAGAAAGGCTTCTTGGTGTGGGACTCATTAATAAGTCATTGGTCTTTTAGCTGGTGGGGACCAGGTACCTGCCCCCTGTGTCCGCACCAGAATACAGATCTCCGGCAAATAATTGGCGGATGTGAACTTGGACATCACGTTCTAAGAGGTATTCTTCCTCCAGTATCACATAAATCTGCAGTTTAATGCTTGCCTGGCAAAGCCCCAAGTTCTTTGGGTTGCTATGTGGCTGCTTGTTTCAAGCTGTGTGGCTGTGACATTAATCCAATGCAATATATTGGGTGGGAAGATGGCAAATAATCCAGGCTGAATCTTGCTGCTACTGCTGTTATTATTATTATTATTAGTATTAGTATTATTATTATTTATATTGTTGTGATTTACATCACATGGTGCAAAAACTGCATGCTAGATTTAATGAGAAAGTTTATTTAAAAATTTACGGAAAATAAATAGGAATAACTAGAACCGTACAAAATGTTTCGTGTCATGTGTGACGTAAACCTCGTTACAACAGTGGTCTAAAACTTAAAATCCCAGCATGCCCTGACAGTCTGGAGTAATGTTGGATTTGTATGCAAATACATTAAGAAACATGTAGGGTTAAATAGAAATAAATCTGCTCGCTACAAGTTAGCCACCACCATCAGCAGAGTGTGATCACCTTTTACTGTACAGTGTTTGTAATTCTTATGGGATTACTGTAATATCTACTCTATCCATTTTCCATTTATTATGTGAAATAAAAATGTATGTGACTTATTGGCTAGTTGGGATGTTGTTTCGACCGCTACGTCATTTAAAGAGGTCCTGTGGTCAGTCCAAAATTTGGCTGATTTCAACTATGTTTTTACTTTACTTTCCATTCCTGAGATATATGGGTTTTACTATTTGGTTGACTATCTGCACTTTTTGCTGAATAATCAGATGGGCAGAAACTTAATTGTAAAATGGGGTGTAAATGCTAGGCTCAGGATCTGTGAATACAAGGTTTAGGGGTGTTAATCATTTTCAGGGGGGTCTGATTTGAAAACTGAAGAGATGTTAATTATGTTTGGGGGGGGGGGGAGAATTATGTTCTCGCCCACCTGACTATTTAGCAAAAGGTGCACATAGTCAACAAATAGTAAAACATGGCAGGAATGGGAAGGTCATAGCAAGAAAGTAAAAGCACTAGTGCAATCAGGGCATCTGAGACTATGAAATTTTATAAATGAATCTTTTTATGGGACTGACCACATGTTCTTACAGGTGTTCTTACATAATCAAAATTTTGACCAGGTTTAGGTTTTGTGATGCAGATTTTTAAAAAGAGAAGTAGTATCTGTCTTTGATGCAGTATTTGAAGCCAAAGTAGACAGCACAGCACTGTTCCTTAGTCCCTTTCTACAGACTTTGTACACCTCTACTCCCTCGTAAGGAAGTTATCACTTTAAAACATTCTGTCTTGCTCACCAGTCAGTAGAGCCCTTATTTAACACATAGCCTGACCTGCACTCTTGGGTTAGATTCCACATGCAACCACTGTACACTGAAAACTACAGCACATGCAAACCGTGCCGACAACTGGCTCACCCAGACAGCCCTACTCACTAGTCACTAGAGCCCTTATTCCACATGCAACCACTGTACACTGAAACTACAGCACATGCAAACCGTGCCGAAAAATGGCTCCCCCAAACAGCCCTACTCACTAGTCACCCCACAATGGGGAGCTAGGACCCCAAGCTACGCATGCTAGAGACAGTGTGTCACACATGGCATATAAACACAACTCAAGCACTTAAACAACATGAAAATCTATGACAAAGTCAAAGTCATAGCCACATGACCACTCACCAGTGCTGCAGGATAGTAGTCTACATAGCTCGAGGTATAACCAAAAGTAAGAAGAAGTTTGTGAACACACTGTATAGTGTTCTAGTGAAACCTCATTGGTTTTATTAACAAAATAGAACAGGCCTAAAGATGGGTTAAAAAATGATAAAAGGTCTCAGGAAAGACTTAAAAAACTAAATATGTATAGTAAGGAAGATAGAAGAGAAAAGGGATCATGATCGAAACCTTCATGTTAAATGTTAGAAAGTTAGATTCAGGAGGAAAATGTTTTATTGTTTTTGTTTTCCCAAATACCATTCTATTGAATTTTTTCAAGTATAAGGGAATAGCAGTCTTTAGATACAGAAATACAACACGGCAGTACAAAGTGTTGAGAGGAAACATGTGGAAAGATCAAGAAAGGTATTATAATATAAATATACAATGTAGGATTAAGTAACTCAGCATACAAACAGATAATAAAGGAAGATCCAAGCCTACTCAGCCAGCTTTTCATAAGTAAAGGGATATTACAAGAAAAACCTCTAAGAAATACTGCATGTAACCTAAGAAAAAAGTAACACAGATTAGCAAGTGTGTCAGCATATGTACTACAGGGGGAGGGGGGGGGGCTTAGTGGTCAGGAATTATGAAAATTAAATAGATATAAGACTACGTTTTCAATAAAAAGCTAAGCAGAAGAACAAGGGGTAACTATCTGAAGTTACTTGGGGGAGATCAGAATATTTTACTGAAAAAGTAGTAGATGCTTGGAACAAACTTTCAAGTAAGCAACAGAGCAGTCTGGCTGCAGCCTACCACTCCGATCCCTATAGAGGAAACATGAACATTTGGCTTTTGTATGGGGAAGCCAGGAGAGATAACTATCAGCTGAAAGATTGTTCAGCCAATAGTTATTAAATATATATTAGCACCTTTAAGCTCACACAAAGTCACAGTTCTCTGGCACCCCATAAGTGATACTTCTCACTGGTCATTAAGGGTTACAATCCTTATTCTACGACCCCTGAACGGACACATTGACGACCATAAACGTATGCCAGGTAACTGAAGATTGAACATTAGAACTGCTATGGAGGTTCTGGCAAATCACCAAATTCCATTGCACATTACTGAGAGCTGGTACACAAATATGTCTAATAGAGTCCATCTGTATAAAGCAACTCCTGGTCAGCTGCTAGGCATTTGGTGCTATGACCTTCTCAGCTCTTTTTGACTATAACAGTAGTCTTGGATGGGGCCCTGGGTTACCCTAGAGTTCCTGGCTGTAGTAGTATTCACAGATTGGAGGAAATAACAATCCATCTTTAAAGGGGTTGTCCAGCAAAAATCATTTTCTTTCGAATCAACTGGTGTCAGAAAGTTATAGAGATTTGTAATTTACTTCTATTAAAACATTTCAGGTATTCCCATACTTATCAGCTGCTGTATGTCATGCAGGAAATGGTATTTTACTTTTAGTCTAACACAGTGCTCTCTGCTGACATCTCTGGCCGAGACAGGAACTGTCCAGAGCAGAAGAGGTTTTCTATGGGGATTCATAGAAAACCAAGACAGAGTTCCTGTCTCGGACAGAGATGTCAGCAGAGAGCACTGTGTCTGACTGAAGATAAAACAAAATTTCCTGCAGGACATATAGTAGACTTGAGATTTTTTAATAGAAATAAATTACAAATTTATATAACTTTCTGACATCAGTTGATTTGAAAGAAAAAGATTTTCGCTGGATAACCCCTTTAAGTAAAACACTGCTCCTTTCTTGACTGCTGTCATACTCCCAAATGGAGCCCTAACTTGACACAAAATGTATCCCTAATAAGCATGTCTCCTCCACTCCTCACAAGCACCCTAAGCAGGCTGTCTCGTCAACTGATCGCCATGAGTTCAGCAGTTGAAACCCCCAGCAAACAGCTTATTTCACTAGAAGAAGCAGCAGACATTTCAGTGAAATACACTGTACATGTACCAGTGCCAGTTATGAAAACTGCTCTAATAGAATATGAATAATGGAGATAGCTTCCTTTCCTTTACAAGTTTACATCATAATGTCTGATGTCATTATATAATAATAAGCACATAATTTCCCTATCCCTTGATTAGTCCATCCTTTTTTAATCAATCATAGTATAGTTTGGCTGAAAGCAGCAGAAACTAATGACAGAGACACTGATTACAGTCATGTATTACTTATTGTGTAATGCAACCAATATTTTAAAATCACTGGTTCTTCCTGCCCAGTGAGCAGAGTGCACTCCTACTTTCCGCACTTATCTGCCACTAATTGACAGCTGTCAGCTTATACACAGTGAAGCCAAAAAGCTGTTAAACAACAGGCTGGTGGGCAGGTGGATCAGCTGCTCGTGAATATCCAGGACGACTAAGCACGGGCACATCATAGGTACAACTAGTACATTATGTTCTGGGTCCCTAGGAAAATGTGGTTATTATAAGATCTGCGTGCTATTTGCAATAACAAAAATGTGTGCAATCTATCGTTATAATCAGCTTCTCTATCAGTAGTGCAATAAATGATAAGAAACAAGCAGACTTCTAAAGAAGTTAGTGTGGAAGTATTGAGCAACTTTAGACAAAAAAAATAAAATGTGTAAAAAAAAAAGCAAAAATTGCAACAAAGAAGGATTGCCACAGAAAAACGAGAACAACGAATCCCAAAATGTTCTTTATCTATATCTATATAAATAACAAAAGACTTAAAACTGAAAATGTTGGTCCCCTCAAAAAAAATGTGAGTGTAATGGTAGAGGGGGAAGAGGAAAAGGCCAATCTACTAAATACATTCTTCTCTACTGTATTCATAGAGGAGAATCCCATAACAGAGGACATGACTAGGAATAATGTAAATCCTCCCATAAATCTCACCTGCCTAACACAACAATAAGTTGGGCAACGCCTTAAGAAAATTAAAATCCATAATTCACCGGGCCCAGAAGGTATCCATTCTAGAGTTTTGCAAGAAATAAATACTGTGTTAGACAGACCGTTATTCCTAATATTTAAAGATTCTATAATGACAGGGATTGTTCCACAGGACTGACGCATAGCTAATGTGATACCAATATTCAAAAAGGGGTCAAAGAGTGATCCTGGAAACTACAGGCCCGTAAGTCTAACATCTATAGTAGGTAAAGTATTTGAGGAGTTTGTAAGAGATGTTATACTGGAGTATATTAATGAAAATAATCTTATAACGCAACATCAGCATGGATTTATGAGGGATCAGTCCTGTCAGACTAATATGATCGGTGTAATCTGACCAAAACCCAGTGATTTTGGCACTGGCCATCCACCATTCAGGATTAGTTTGATAGGCAACAATACCAAAAATGTATATTTGAAAAATGGGAAAGGGGGAAAGTTTTTATTAGATTTTTTTAAACTTTTTTAATGTATTTTGTTGTCCCACTAGAGGACAATTGCAGTGGTACCAAGATCACCCTGTTATTCCCCATACAATGCATACCAGGAACCTACAAGGACAGAAGATATATTTGTGCCACTGTTTCTACTGTTCAAAGAAGGTTCCACACAGACTTGGTCCAGGAGGAAAGGGCACCCTGATGGGGATTTCACTGCACTGCACGGATGACTACTCTGTTTTGGAGCTGCTGTGGGGCTGTTGCTGGCTGGGCAAAGGGGGCAGCACCTTTTATTTTCCACTGCTATACTGCAGTTGCTCTTGCTCCTCTTCTTTTCCTGCCCTTGTCACAGCGGGCATTGTACAATACTGTCTTTACTCTGTACTGGAAAGCACACAAGCTGTGGTGTCCACCCAACCTGGGCCCCCCCCAGGTCAATCCTCCCAAACCGCCCACATTATAATCCGCTACTGCCCCTCCCCTCCTACTGCTGGCCACAATAAACATAATGTTTTGTCCCTTGCTGCTACCCCCAGTAAGCATTGTCCACCTCACCTCCACTGCCCCCAATAAACATATTGCCACTTGTTCACCCGCTGTTTCCCCCAATAAACATTGCCACCTGGTTTCCTGCTGTTGCCCCCCCCCCAAGGTCACAGCTGCACAGAGGTTGTCAGGAGAGGAGGGGGCTGATCTTATAGGGGGGTCACAGGGTCACAGCAGCACAGAGGATGTCAGGAGAGGAGGGTGCTGTTCTTATAGGGGAGGTCGCAGCAGCGCAGAGGATGTCAGGAGAGGAGGGTGCTAATCCTATAGGAGAGGTCCCAGCAGCACAGAGGATGTCAGGAGAGGAGGGGGCTGATCTATAGGGGAGGTCACAGCAGCACAGAGGATGTCAGGAGAGGAGGGTGCTGATCTATAGGAGAGGTCCCAGCAGCACAGAGGATGTCAGGAGAGGAGGGTGCTGATCTATAGGAGAGGTCCCAGCAGCACAGAGGATGTCAGGAGAGGAGGGTGCTGATCTATAGGAGATGTCCCAGCAGCACAGAGGATGTCAGGAGAGGAGGGTGCTGATCTTATAGCTGAGGTTGCAGGGTCCCAGCAGCACAGAGGATGTCAGGAGAGGAGATGGTCCCCCTTATAGATGGTCCCCCTCTGCCCCCCCTTATACATGGTCCCCCTCTTCCCTCTGCCCCCCTTATAGATGGTCCCCCTCTTCCCTATTCCCCCCTTATAGATGGTCCCCCTCTTCCCTCTGCCCCCTTATAGATGGTCCCCCTCATAGATGGTCCCCCTCTGCCCCCCCTTATAGATGGTCCCCCTCTTCCCTCTGCCCCCCCCTTATAGATGGTCCCCCTCATAGATGGGCTCCCTCTGCCCCCCCCCTTATAGATGGCCCCCCTCTTCCCTCTGCCCCCCTTATAGATGGTCCCCATGTTCCCTCTGCCCCCCCATAGATGGTCCCCCTCTTCCCTCTGCCCCCACTTATAGATGGTCCCCCTCTTTCCTCTGCCATCCCTTATAGATGGTCCCCCTCTTCCCTCTGCCCCCCATAGATGGTCCCCCTCTGCCCCCCTTATAGATGGCCCCCCTCTTCCCTCTGCCCCCCCTATCGATGGTCCCCCTCTTCCCTCTGCCCCCCCTATAGATGGTCCCCCCCTTATAGAGGGTCCCCCTCTTCCCTCTGCCCCCCTATAGATGGTCCCCCTCTTCCCTCTGCCTTCCCTATAGTTGGTCCCCCTCTTCCCTCCCTACAGATGGTCCCCCTCTTCCCTCTGCCCCCCTACCCTATCAATGGTCCCCCTCTTCCCTCTGCCCCCCCATAGATGGTCCCCCTCTTCCCTCTGCACCCCCTTATAGATGGTCCCCCCCCCTTATAGAGGGTCCCCCTCTTCCCTCTGCCCCCCTATAGATGGTCCCCCTCTTCCCTCTGCCTCCCCTATAGTTGGTCCCCCTCTTCCCTCTGCCCTCCCTATAGATGGTCCCCCTCTTCCCTCTGCCCCCCCATAGATGGTCCCCCTCTTCCCTCTGCCCCCCCTTATAGATGGTCCCCCTCTTCCCTCTGCCCCCCTTATAGATGGTCCCCCTCTTCCCTCTGCCCCCCCATAGATGGTCCCCCTCTGCCCCCCCTTATAGATGGTCCCCCTCTTCCATCTGCCCCCCTATAGATGATCCCCCTCTTCCCTCTGCCCCCTATAGATGGTCCCCCCTTATAGAGGGTCCCCCTCTTCCCTCTGCCCCCCTATAGATGGTCCCCCTCTTTCCTCTTCCCCCCCCTTATAGATGGTCCCCCTCTTCCCTCTGCCCCCCCTATAGATGGTCCCCCTCTGCTCCCCCTTATGGATGGTCCCCCTCTTCCCTCCCTGTGCAGATAACACACTAAAAAACAAAAAAACACAAAACAACTCACCTGCCATCCCTTCCCCTGTCGAGCCTCACGCCTCCTGGTCCCCTAGCTGTCCCCGGCTGATGCGCAGCTGCCGGGGGTGTCCCGTCCTATCCCCAGCAGCGCGCGCATCAGAGAGCTTACCGTGCACCGGAAGTCACAGCCACAGGCGCACGGGAAGCTCTCTGATGCGCGCGCTGCCGGGGATAGGACGGGACACCCTGCGGCAGCCGTGGCTCTGCAGTGGCGCATTATAATGTGGGCGGCGTGGCATAAGCCCCAGACGGCCGCCAAAACCGCCCATATTATAATCCGCCACTGGACCCACCTTTCTCCTTAGGGTATGTTCATATCTATTGTGTATGCTACAGAGCTAATGTGACACAACCGTAGGTAGGAGAGCCTGAGAAGGGGCAGGAAAGGGTATAGACAGTGAGCTCTAATCTGGTACTCTACTTGCCTCAACAGTCCTAGTCGACTACACACAACCATGCAAATGGTCCT
Organism: Dendropsophus ebraccatus; assembly: GCF_027789765.1. Lineage (NCBI taxonomy): Eukaryota > Metazoa > Chordata > Amphibia > Anura > Hylidae > Dendropsophus > Dendropsophus ebraccatus. The sequence continues at coordinate 84,496,681 of NC_091457.1, forward strand.
TTTGCAATAAGGTGATAACACAAAACTAGGACAAGACAAACTTACATACAAGGGGTAGTCAACAGGCCAAGGTCAAACTAAGCAGGCTGAAAGGTACAAAAACAGGATCCAAGAGAAGAGTGAGGTAACAGAGCCGAAGTCAGGGAGAGCCAGGTAATAATACAGGGAAAGACATAGAGATGCTTACATGCTAGAAAAACTAGTCTGATAGCCAGTGTGGATATCAGGGCACTCATACACTGTACTGTATAGGAGATCAGGGACCCAGTCCAGGACGTGAGTGGACCAGACAAACACAAACAGACAAAGCACAGGGTGAGTGGAAGAACCACATATCAATAACCTAAGCAAAACAGAGATTAAAGCCCCTATTACACAGGGCGACTGTGAGGAGCAAACAAGCTCATTCCCAGCTCGCTGCCACAGCTATCACACGCAAGTGGGTGAGAGCCGGGGGCTGCTGCCACCGCACTTATTCCACGGAGCGATGACAGCAGATCGCTGCCATATGAGTCGTTTGTCTTTCAACATGCTGAAAGACAAATGACTACAACGATCAAATGACTACAACATCGTTCATGTCGGCTGATCGTTGTGTTCTATTACACAGGACGATTATCGTCCGTAATGGGCGATAATCGTTCCGTGTAATAGGGCCTTAAAGGGATTATCCAGCGATACAAAAAACATGGCCACTTTCTTCCAGAGACAGCCCCACTCTTGTTTCCAGCTTGGACGGTGTTTTGCTACTCAGTTTCATTGAAGTGAATGGAGCTTAATTGCAAACCACACTTGAACTGGAGACAAGAGTCGTATTGTCTCTGAGAGAAAGTGGCCATGTTTTTGTACCACTAAATAACCCCTTTAACTGTTAAGCGGCCAGAGGGAAGAGATGGGTGTGGAAGATAAATCGATCAGCAGAGCAGGAGTTGAGCTGTGTTCAGATGGTGTTCAGAGAAGTACAAATAAAACACAGAATGCAAATATAAAATCATGACTTAAAGGGAACCAATCAGCCCAATCAGGCTGATATGGTTCCCTGAACTGCTGTATACAGCTCCTGCAGCAGCCGCGGCACGTACCAGAAAGGCCGGTAATTGGCCAAGTACGGACGGTACGCGTTTCATGTAATAGGGCCTCAAGAGTGCAGTCTTGGCCATATACCATTAGCTGATGAACGCGCCGTGGTCAGAACAGGCATGGGCATAAAATGTGTGTAAATTATAATAAATAAATAGCTGAACCCTGATTAAAATCAGCAGTATAATAGTCAAATCTGCAGCATAAACAGTACATGTGAACATACACTTAAGCGTAAACTGCGGTGCACGGAAGTGACACAGGCTCTTATCACCAGCTTATAGAAGATAGGCTAGATGAGAAGATGCACTGCTCACTGCCTGTCTCACATGCTGTTATTAGCCCCTTCACGACCAAGGACGTAACTGTATGTCCTCGGTCGGGTCTAAACCGCTGCGATCCCGGGTGTTATTATTGCCCGGGACCGCGGCTATTAGCGGGCACGGTCCGATCGCCATGCCCACTAATGAGCCATTTAGATGCATCTGTAATGGCTGACAGCTGCATCTAAACTGCTCTTTATGCCCCATCCCTGGTGTCTAGTGGGCAGGTAACTCCCCCCCCCCTCCCCATGATGCAATCGTGGAGGGGCGATCCCGGCTCGGTATTCTGCTGAACTGGTCTGCAGCAGACCAGACCAACAGAGCACCGATCTAATGGATCGGCGCTCTGTAATATGATTGATTGATCTCAATGGGAGATCAGTGCTGTGTATTTAGAAGTCCCCCAGGGGACTTCTAATTAGTGTGTAAACAAAAAATAAAGTTTTTTCATTAATAAAAAAAATCCCTCCCCTAATAAAAATTTAAATCTATATCCATAAAGATGACCTTCGAACGATGATATCCATAAAGATGACCTTTGAACAACCAGAAAAAGGCATTCTGAGTTCAAGATGACTTCAGTCATTTTGCATTTTAGACGCTTGTCATTACAATGACAGCTGTTAGTACATATCTTTAATTCAGCTGAACTGATTGCCCTTTGGGTGTGCCTTTACTTAAAAAGTCCATTAAATTTAAAGTGATACTGTCACCCCCTTTCCATATCAGGAGTTCTTAGCAACCATTCCTAAGCTTATAATATGGACATTTCATATCTTACCATATAAAGGATTTCTTTGTGGTCCCTCCCCTGGACGGTGAAAAAAGAAAAACTGTGTGAACAACTAAAAAATAACGTCTGTTGTTTGCAAAAGAGGTCCGCAAATAATTGTTATGATCATCATTTTGACGTTCGCGCAACCAACTTCCGTTATTTAATACACTTTTTGCCATTATTCCATTGACTTCAATTCATTGAGGTCAAATAAAATGAGGTAATTGGATGTCATTACTTTAGTGTGAACATAGCCAGAACATAATACTTGGTCCAGATATAGCGATATTTTTTTAAAAACAATGCATATCAATAGTTTTTGTGTGTCAATTTTTATGACCCTAGCAACTATCCTGACACGCCACCTTCTGAACTGACTGAATGTGACTAAAGGTGGCCATATACTTTCAATAACTGCTGACAGAACAATTCTTCAGCTGACAATTATCTCTCCCATCCGGCCCTGTCCTCCCCATACAGAGGAAGGTTAGACATGGCCAAGGTTTCCTGTGCTCTCTATGGGGAGGGGAAAGCCACAGCTAGACAGTTCTTGGTTGGTCAGTGATTTTCCATCACGCCTGACTCCCCTATGTCCATTGACAACATATAATTTATTGAAGTGTCCCTGTCATTTAAAAAAACAGACATAAGTCAAAAATTGTGCTAAGTTAAGGTTTGGGAGAAAGGACATGGTACAGAGTGTCCAGCAGGGGGTGCACTATATATAGAAGTCAATGAGTACCATTGACTTTTATATACTGTATAGTGCGCCCCTGCTGGACACTCCATTAGAATTACACCCTGATTCGTTTATGGAACAGGTGAGTCTGCACACTGTACTACTCCCCCATCATCTATCTGCTATTAGTATGAGCAGATAGATGATGGGGGAGTAGTACCAGGGCCATCCCCAATCCACCCCCCCACCCCCCGCTGCCACCACATATGCCCTGGTACTACTTCCCCATCATGCACTCACATGATGGGGAAGTGGTACCAGGGCTATCCCCATCACCGCCACCGCCCCTGCTCGTCCGGCGGGTCCGCTGCTGTAATTGCCCCCCTGAGACCGGGGCCTCAATTACAGCAGCCGACCCGCCGGACGAGCAGGGGTGGCGACGGCGGTGATGGGGATAGCCCTAGTACTATTTCCCCATCATGTGCTCATAGTATGAGCACACGATGGGGAAGTAGTACCAGGGCATATGTGGTGGCAGCGGGGGGGGGGGGGGGGAGAGGGGTTGGGGATGGCCCTGGTACTACTCCGCCATCATCTATCTGCTCATACTATGAACAGATAGATGATGGGGGAGTAGTTCAGTGTGCAGACTCACCTGTTCCATAAACAAATCAGGGTGTAATTCCAATGAAGTGTCCAGCAGGGGCACACTATATATAGAAGTCAATGGTACTCATTGGGGGAGATTTATCAAAGGGTGTAACATTTAGACTGGTGCAAACTACTCACAGCAACCAATCACAGCTCAGCTTTAGGCAGTGCTGAAAGGAAAGCTGAGCTGTGATTGGTTGCTGTGGGCAGTTTGCACCAGTCTAAATTTTACACCCTTTGATAAATCTCCCCCATTGACTTCTATATATAGTGTGCCCCCTGCTGGACACTCCATTGGAATTACACCCCCGGTTCGTGACGTCACAGTATTTCTGAGATTGTGAAGTCTCCGTGATCTACTAAATAAAGGGAAATAGCAGTAAATGTGTATTTCCCATGATTAATGTATATTAGGAATTTGTCTAACTTTCCCTAACTAATAACATATTAAAAAATGGAGTTGTCCTTTAATCCTATTACCCAAATTCAAAAACATACTAAAAATGGTAACAATAGCCATTGTTTGTCATACTAAGGCTATGTTCGTAGTTCGTGCGCAGCCGTACATGTGCGGCTGAAAGTACGGCCGTGGGAAAAATATGCTTCCCTAGCTTGTTTCGAAGCGATCTGAAACAGGTCATTTACTTGAAAATCTTCGCCCAGCCCAATAAAACATACAGAACCTTTTGGATCCAAAAATCACGTTCAATTTGGCTGAAATATGTACTCCGTACGGAACCGCATGGAAATCCACGGCCATGAGTTTCAACATTTCTGTCCTCAAACAATGGTCTTGTTCATTTTTCACGGCGCCGTATACGATCCGGCCGTAAGCTCATACGTAGTGTGCATTGTGCGGCCGTATATCGTATACTTTCAAGCGAACGCATCAACCTCAAAACTACGTGCGTATATTCGCGGTTCGCACTACGGCCGGAAAGATACGTAGTGTGAACATAACCTAAATCTTACAAGTAAGTAACTCACAGCATAATGCCAGACCAAGGAGAAAGACTGTCTTAGCAGAGCATGGTTCCATTTATTTAAATAATATATTTAATACCCTCTATAAAGTCAGTGCATTATCCCTAGCAGGGCTCAGAATAGTAATTGGATGTGCTCAGCAGTCTTTTAGCATTGTTATAGATCAGCTTTCACTTGAGTAAAAGGATAACATACAATTACGGGATACAGCAGGGACACTTTAAATTTAAATTTAATAGGCACAAGCATATACTGTGATCATAATATAAGGCATAATAAGTGGAGAAATTAAAATAGGACCTGTCAGGAGTGTGATAATTATGCTTTGTTTTCTACACACAGCTTTATGTACTTTATACTATAAAAAATGTATTTGCTTTGAGTAGTGCTCCTTCCTTTGAAGCTGTTCCTTTGACTGACACCAGTGAGATTTATAGAGAATGCCCAACAGTAGATACAATTATTGATAGTGTTTAAAATGTGAAATTACTGCAATTATTAATATAGTTTATTTTTTTTTAAACTGTGTGGATCGTTCTATTTTAGTTCTGAGCTTCTGCCATTCCAACACTAAGCAGAAAGCTTAGTAAATGACTAGTGACGAGTATGAAAAGGGTTGGCTCAGTTCTATAGTTAAAGGGGAACTCCAGGTAGAGGTAAAAAAAAATGAACCTGCCACAGAAGCAAATAGCATTATGTGGTGATGCCCCGCTGGGAGGCGCAACCAGTCACTTGCAAGATGGTGAATTGTGACTCCACTACAGTAGCGGCTGGGGTCCCTTGGGTGCTTATCACGGTGGTCCGGAGTGGAGTCGTGACCCACTCAGACTATCGGTACCGCCACCCACAGAAAGGGGAGATGACCCAAGGAAGATGCAATGACTGTGTAGGTACTTGGACAAGAATCACAGAGTCCTGTTACAATAAATAAACTCTTCTTTACTGCAGGAATACTTGATACAGTGATACACAATAGGCTTTTGGCTTGATAAGATACCTTGGACTTTAGTAACCAGATCTGTGCTGAGAGCTGAAAAGGAGTGACACAGTCGTGCTGACTGAGTTGCGTGCTCAGAGTTAGAAGAAGTTCAGAGAAGTAGAGAGGAGGATGTCGAGAGAGTCCCAACCCAAATTAGTACTGTGCTCTGCCTGAACTTGAGAAGTAAAATAGATAGAAATACTTGACAGTAGAAAGAATACTTGTGCCTGTGTTTTGACTCTTTTGGTCTTTGCACCACCTATTGCCCACCAGTGACAAAGGACCCTTCCTAGAGGGTGACACAAGCCCCAGACCTTGTTACCTGGGATAAGCAGAGTGGCCAAGGTTTCCTGGTGACACCCGCGCTGAGAGATAGAGTATGTAGGCTTCTAGCAACTTTGCTCTATCCGGATCAGTTCCTATTTCTTCAGGATACTGTCCTGCACTTTTAGACTGGTTCTCGGCGTGGGTTGGGATGATCCCTGACTTGTCCTCTCTATGTGTGCGTTCAGCACTGCATAGTGTGTAGAAGTGCTGCTTTCAAGAAGAGAGTGCTCTTGCTTCCCATGTGCGTCTGTTCACTATTACACCTCAGACTATACTGGACACTGACTAGTTGTGAGTCCTCTAACAGGGGACCTGGCATAAGCCAGGGCCTAGCTTCACCGCTGTAGGGACCGTTCTGGCTTGCGTCCTTCCTCTACAGGATCCAGAGTAAGACTCCCAAAGGTGTGGCTACACTTCCTCTCCCCATGTGACAACTTCCTACAGCATATGTAACATGTGCTATGAGTGGGTGAGAAGAGAGTGCAAGAAAAAGAGAAGACTAGAGATAGGTAGAAAAGAGAAAGAGCTCTCATTGCTGCACAGATCATATACTAGCAACATCTAGTGGTAAAACATAGGTAATACTTCACTACCACTAATACTTTGAAGCACAGGCTTTTGCGAGGGGTGTAAAGACAAGGAACACCCATGGTGGGACACCACAATTACTTACCTATCTATCACAGTTTTTAAAATACCAAAAATCCATTTGTTTGGGGGTCTTCATTCTGTATTTTATGCCTATACTTCCTGGTTGAGCAGTTGTACTCAGTACTACAGGTTCCAGAATGCAATGCTTTCCCTCAGCTGTTTATCACAGTCCTCCACCCTGCCCATTCCCCGCCCTAAACTGTTGCAGAACATCAAAGCTGTGTTCACACATTGCAGTTTCATTGTGTTACTGAATTATTTGCAGTACTTTATCATTTCATTGTGGTCCCACCCACACAGCATACTGCATTCTCTACCTGTAACACAAATATTGGAATAAAGTAAAGAACTTTTTAAATTTTAATTTATTTTTTCTTTTCATCTCCACGCACATATTATGATCAAGCATATTTTATCTTTGAAGTTGAGCCCCACAATAAGGAGTTTATCCGATATTATGTTACATGGGTTATACTGTTTATGCCTTGTTTTTTGTCCAGGTGGAATTGACAGTCTGCCAACTCTGATCCTCTCTGCCGTTTAGCATCATTTAATTGTTTTACTGCATTATTTTTGTCAATTCGCTACAGTACTGCAATGAAACTCCAGCATGTGTGAACATAGCTCTAATTTCACAGCAGACTTTTCCACAATATGTGAAGTTGCAGCAGCTGCTTCTGTCACTCCTCCTGCTCAGGTGTAGTGAGGGGCTGGTCAGAGATGGTCAGTCACTCAGGGGATTGGGGGATCCAGCCAAGCCTCCTGTGACATCACACCCTGCCCCCTGTCTGCATCATCAGCCTGCACTCAGCAAACACACACAATGTGAGACAGAGGCATCGCATCTCTGTCTCCTGAGGGGGGAGCAGAGGAAGCAGGAGACAAAGTGGATTGGCATAGAGGCCAGTTTTCTGCACTCCCTGCATGTAAATCAGTAACAAGTGTGGCAAAACCGTACAGATATGGTAATACATTATATAGACACATCTATATAACTTTTAATGTACTTTTAATAGCCATAAATGGGGTCCAGCTTATCTATTCAACTGAGCCACACAGCTGTCTCTCTTCATAAACGTCACAATAAGTCTGGGGGGGGCATGAGACAGGTAAAGAAAAAAAACAATCCAAGTAAAAAGCCCATATTGTCAGTCTTATCTCGTTAAACAGAACCTGTCATCAAAAATCTTTGAGGCTACATTGCAAACTCTGCTGCGGGTATGTAACCCTATTGAAGTTCACTGTACCAGAATTCGCAGCAGATTTCGCTGCAAACTTACAGCGTCAAATCCACTGCGAATCTGATACATGTGAAGCTAACCTTACTTTATTTTTAGATGCATTGCATTACTTATACTGACCCAAGTTACAGTCTGTTAGCATCTTTTGGACACACTAGACAGTTTTCAACAGGCAGGAATCCTCACTGGCGATAATCAACTTGTGTAAAAGGGACAGTGATCGGCCGATGATAAAGAAATCTCCTGTTCTCCTGCTGATCAGGACTAGGTTTTTTTGTTGCTGGAAATGTGCTACTGTTCCTGACACGGACAGGAGGAGGCAGCAGAGAGCACTGTATGAGACTGGAAAGAAAATACCATTTCCTGCTGGCTGATAAGTGCTAGGAGGTTTGAAGTTTTTTTTATTGTAGTCGAAATAATTTACAAATCTGTTTCTGAGAACAGTCGATTTGAAAACAATTTTTTTTTCTCTGGTGTATTAAGAACAGTATCGCATAAACATAAACAGGAATGTACGCGTGAGTAAGTTAATAGGCCACACACACTAGCAGCCGCACGATTGATTGAGCCATGTGAAGGCTCTACAAATCTTGTCAATTGGCACTCACCTGTGGCTATTCACAATTACAGTCACAATTCTACTGGTTCTACTAAGAAACAAGTTTGTTGTCAGACACAATGTTGGTCTGGGTATGTTTATTTGTGGACATATGCTATAAATGGTGCCCACAATATCTTATACTAAGAAAAAATGGCTTTAGCCAGCCTAAAAGCAGTGGAAGAACACGAGTGGAATTCTCCATAACATTTTATGTAAAATTATCCAACCCCATTTATGCTGTTATATTCCTGTCTATAAAAGATTACAGAGGATCAAGTGTAAATGAAACCAGTGATTGAAGAAAGTTGTGGACCAGGGCTCTTTTCTATCCCTATTTACTACAGCAAGAATGTTAATTATGTTGGCGTGAAGAATTCACTACTTGAACTAGAACAATGCCCCTTACAGTACACTGCCATGCTCTAATCTCATTTAGGCCAAAGGTCTTAAAGGGGTTGTCTAGGGTTAGCAACTAATTTCTTTCACAAAAACCTCCATGCACTAGAAGCCAATTATTAGTCTATGTTTACACATCCAAAAAACATAGCATAGGGGACGAAATTTCTTTCTGACTCCATATCTGGCAGAATACATTAACTACTTTTCTTTAGAAACTGGTACCTATAACTTACAATATTGTATATTCTAGAAATGTATTCAGCCCCTTTTAAACTCTTTTAGTGAGTTCTAATGACAACTTCCTCTGGAAGAGTTCCATAGTGTAAAGGCCCTATAACATGAAGCGATTATCGGCCGTTGCAGACGATAATCATTTTGTGTAATAGAAGATGACGATCAGCCGACATGCACGATGTCAGGCCCCCCCCCCCCCCCCCCCCCCAGCCCCCTGTGGCCCCCTGGCTCTTATCCGCTTCTCCTTGATCCCTGTCAGTGCCAAGAGCGAGCAGGGAATGAGGAGCAAGCCAAATGCTGACCTGACCTTGCTCTCCACATTGCCTTGTGTACAAGGGACAGGGGCTTTACTGCTTTTATGATAATGAATCATAGGAGCATGTTCACTTGTTACTGATAAAGTCCTGGGTATAAATAGATTTTGGGAGTGATCTCTGTATTGACCTTAGATATATTTATTTGGTTATAAGGTGTAAACTAAACAATCCCTAATTTTGATCATCTTTCTGGGTCCTGTAGTCCTCTTGTTTCATTTATTACTCTGGTTGCCTGTTTTTAACCCCTTCCCGGATATGGACATTCCACATCATATACAGTGGTTTTCAATAAATTAAAATACCAACACATTTTTTTTCCCCAGTATTTCAATTCAAAAAGGGACCTCATATATTCTATAGAGTCATTACCTACAGAGTGAACTTTTTCAAGCGTTTATTTCTGTTAAAGTTGATGATTATGGATTACAGCCAAGAAAAACCCAAAAGTCAGTATTTTAGAAAATTTTAATAATTAACCCAAAACACCTGCAGTGGCTTCCTCAGTGTTATAAAAAAGGTCCCTTAGTCTGGTTCAGTATAGTAATACAATCATGGGGAAAGACTGCTGACTTCACAGATGTCTAGAAGGCAGTCATTCACACACTCCACAAGTAGGGTAAGCCACAAAAGTTCATTGCTAAAGAAGCTGGCTGTTCTCAGAGTGCTGTATCAATGCATATTAATAGAAAGTTGAGTGGAAGGAAAAAGTGTGGTAGAAAAAGGTGCACAAGCAACCGGGAGAACCGCAGTCTTAATAGGATTTTAACGAAAATGCCATTAAAAAATTTGGGAGAGATTCACAAATAGTGGACTGCTGCGGGAGTCAGTGCTTCAAAAGCCACCACATACAAACGTCTGCAGGACATGGGCTACAAGTGTTGCATTCCATGAGTCAAACCACTCCTGACTAATAAACAACACCAGAAGCGTCTTATCTGGGCCAAGGAAAAGAAGAACTGGACTGTTGATCAGTGGTCCAAGGTGCTGATCTCAGATGAAAGTAAATTTTGCATTTTATTTGGAAATCAAGGTCCCAGAGTCTGGAGGAAGAGTGGAGAGGCTGTACACAATCCAAGCTGCTTGAGGTCTAGTGTGAAGTTTCCACAATCAGTGATGGTTTGGGGAGCCAAGTCATCTGCTGTTGTAGGTTCACTGTGTTTCATCAACACCAAAGTCAATGCTGCCGTCGACCAGGACATTTTAGAGCACTTCATGCTTCCCTGTGCTGAAAAGATTTTTGGAAATGGAATTTTCATCTACCAGCAGGATTTGGCACCTGTCCACACTGCCAAAAGTACCAAAACCTGGTTTACTAACCACAGCATCACTGTGCTTGATTGGCCATCAAACTCGCCAGACCCTAACCCCATAGAGAATTTATGGGGTATTGTCAAGAGGAAGATGAAAGACACCAGACCCGACAATGCAGACGAGCTGAAGGCCTCTATCAAAGCAACCTGGGCTTCAATAACACCTCTGCATTGCCATCAGCTGAACGCCTCTATGCCATGCCTCATTGATGCCATCATTCATGCAAAAGGTGTCCTGACCAAGTATTGAGGGGATTTACTGTACAGACTTTTTATTTGGTCGGCATTTCTGTGTTAAAAACATTTTTTTTTCAGTTGGTTTTATATAATAATCTAATTTTCTGAAATACTGACTTTTTGGGTTTTCTTGGCTGTAATACATAATCATTAACTTTAACAGAAATAAACGCTTGAAAAAGTTCACTCTATACGTAATGACTCTATAGAATATATGAGGTCACATTTTGAATTGAATTACTGAAAAAGAATTTTGTTGATATTCTAATTTATTGCAAACCACTGTACTTCCATTAGATGACATGGTCACAGAAGCAGTGGCTGTGCTATCCATGTTGGGTCCTGGCTGTCAATCATAGCCAGGCACGCACTGCAACTTTCCAATCCTCAAGGACAAAAAGGGATGTAATAGTAAGTAGGCTCTCAAGAGGTGGGTTCAATAGGTGGAAGTAAAAAAAAAAAAAAATAGAGAGATAAAAATTGGGAAGTGGAAGTGTATGGATATATATGGACAAGTATGTTATGTCCCCCATATAAAATTGCATATACTACTTAGTACATAGCATGTGATATCTAGTACACAATTTAATATACAATAGAATAATTCTGGCACGGACACCTAACTGAAACTTGAATGAGCGCGCACTCCTTAGCACGCTGACACTAGAACAGCTCCAGTGAGATTACACAGAAAACAATGCATACAGACGGAACGGAATGTTCAGTGATACAGCGGGAAGACAATTCTACAGCCGCATCAATTAGCCTATCACCCGGCCACTTACCCTCCTTCAAGCCAATAAAGCTACAAGATACCTGGCGAGAGGTGGATTATCCACCAATATAATTCATATGCATTATTAGCGTGTTCTTCACTGTATACATATAGAGCCTGAACTGTTACCAGAGAGCAAGCGCAATAAGAATACTAACCACACAGATTCATCCCCATATCGATACTAAGCGCTACAAATTCATGCTATGTATAACAACTGCGCTGGATTGAATCATTCACGTTATTCATATGGAATTGAACTTTTGTGCAAATTACCAAAATAACTAACAGATACCAATCACCATATAAGTAACAATCCATTATACTAGCTACAAACCCTGAAGAGTATAGGCTACATGTACCAGAATAATTGTATGAAACATAAATAAGACTTTTACATACACGTACAATCCCGATAGCTGCCAGTGCAAAGGACCTGCACGGCTAGCAAATATTGGCTTTACATGAACTCATGTTTTTATGTTTATATATGAACCCGGTCGGTTCTATGTACATAATATTATTTACTATAGGCATAGAATGCTGTTCTTTTTATGAATTATTTTATTGTATATTAAATTGTGTACTAAATATCACATGCTGTGTCCATACTTGTCCATATATATCCATACACTTCCACTTCCCAATTTTTATCTATAGATTTTTTTTTTTTTTACTTTCACTTTTTGTACCCACCTCTTAAGAGCCTACTCACTATTACAACCCTTTTTGTTCTTGAGCGCTGAGACAGTAGTGCACTCGAATTGGGGTACAGTCACATCTCTGAGTAGGGTGCAGCAGACTTATACAAACTTTCCAATCCTGACAGTTAAGCCTATAGATGCTGCATCTAGCAAGAATAATAGAAGAGAAATTTCCCTCTGTTCACCATCGTTGTTCTTCAAAGCGGTAACAGAGTACCGATGGTAGCCATGGATACTGGAGGCCTCATTTAGGCCTCCAATGTCCTGACTACAAAAGCCAAACAGGCTCTGCCCTAAGGCAGAGTGTGATCAACTATGCCTGTAAGTGTGACACTGACAGGCGTAATACCTTGCAGTGCAGAACAGCATTGCATTGTAATATGTGTATGATCAGGTAATCACACAGTCTGGTCCCCTAGGAAAATAAAATGACATTCAACAGTAAAGAAAATATAATTTATTTATTAATTTTTTTTAAGTTGAAAAAAAGTACACAGGTACACATATTTGGTATCGCCACATGTGTAACAATACTGACAATAAAATGATCACATGATTTGATCTGCACGATGACCACATAATAAGTTAGAAAACTGCTAAGTTTGCCATTTTATTTTAAAATTTGGGAGTTTTCTAAAGAAAATCAGGGGATCCAAGGATAAATGCCAAAAATTATTACTAACCTAAAGTAGAATGTGTCACAATAAGTGAATACGTTCACGTCCTGCCCCCCACAGCCGCAGCGATGATCCTATTTTTGGTCTCCACTTACCTTGAATGCCAGGAAAAGGTACATCCTAAACATGCAAAGCCTGTTCTTGGGGCTCCCTTTTCCTGACAGAAGCCAAAAGAGTTTATTTTTGACCTGTATACAGTATGTTGGGCACAGAGCGGAGAAGAAAGAAGACCTGGTCTCAGCGCTGGAACTGGGGGGAGGTGTTTATTTTTTTCCTATTTTGGTGGAAAGATGTCTAATGGGGGCAGCGGGGGGATATCTATACATAAGGGTCTTCTACCTGATGGGTAAATTAACTAACTACTGGGGCATCTACCTAATTGAAGAGGGGGATGGCATCTATCTAATGGGAGGAATTTTCTACCTCCTGGGTAAATTTACCTGGGGGGGGGGGGGGGTTTCTACCTACTGGGGGCATCTCCCTAAGGGCTGGCCGGGCCACACAAAGAATCGCTCTACAGTTCAGTGGTCATTAGCATTCATTGTTATCAGCTCCTGTTTTCACGGACAGGTGTGTCACCAATAACGAAAGACTGTACTGCCAGTCAAAAGATCCAATCAGCCGATGAACCAGCGTGTTACCGCTTGTCAGCTGATTGCTCACACTTTTACACAGCTCAATAATTTGCCAGATGAGCATTCTGGGTTATCTACTTACTAGGGGCTTCTACCTAATGGGAGGGTTACATACCAAGAAATTTACCTACTGGGGCATCTACCTAATTAAGAGGGCATTACTTACTTTCTGCCTCATGGGGAAATAGCTAACTACTGGGGGTATCTACCTAATGGGATTATTACCTACTTATTAGGAAAGTTTACCTAATGGCGAAACATAGCTACCTTCTGGGGGCATCTACCTATTGGGGGTTTCTACCTACCTTAGGGCCATCCGGGCTGCACGAACAATCACTCTACAGTTCATGTGGTCATTAACATTCATTGGTATCGGCCGCATATCTACCATTTACACAGACAGATGTGCGGCCGATAACAATAAACTGTACTGCCAATCAAAAGATCCAAACAGCCGATGAATAGGTGTTTTCCTTCTTGTCAGCTGATCACTCTACCTTTTACACAGCTTGATTATTGGCCAAATGAGCACTCTTAGGAACGCTTGTTGCCAATAATCGGCCCTTGTAAAAGGGCCTTAATTAAGGGGTGTATTATCTACCTACTGGGAGCTTTTACCTAATGAAGGAGATTATCTACCTACTGGGGGCATCTACCTAATTGAGGGGGAATTACTTTACTTTTTTTTTTGGGGGGGGGGGTAATTTACTAGAGGCTTCTGCCTAATGGGGGGAGAGAGTATCAACCGAGTGAGATGATTACCTACTTAATGGGAGAATTTACCTAATGGGGAGACATTATCTGCCTACTGGGGGCATCTTCCTAATAAAGGGAAATTCCCAACCTACTGGAGACCTCCCTATCCATCCCCACCCAGTCCCCCTACCCCAACCCACTTACCTACCTACTTATGCAATGCAGGGCATCAAGGGAGACATTATTTCGAGCAATGAGGGTAGAAAAAAGGTTGAGAATGTGCTAGAAAAGTGCAGACCCTGAGATGTTTGTCTGGCAGGTTCTGCAGGGACATAGTTGGAAGTCTTCATGGCAGTCTGAGTACAGTAGTCTTTATTCAGTATCAATATGGTAGTATTATCCAGACACTACATAGTGTAATGGCAGTGGTCATGGCAGAATTATTTGCCCTTTGTATAGTGGTGTTATTGGTGATTTTGGTCTGTGTTTAATGGTTTTTATTTAGTATCAATATGATGGAATTTTTTAATCTCTGCAGTAATATGTCTTTCTGGTATGGAGAGATTTAATTTTTTTGAACCCCAACTCTTGGGAAAAGAAAATCTTGTATGTGCCTCTGGTAAGAGGTGATTAGACACAAGCAAAGCGCTCGGAAGTTCGCTTCGCAAAATCCGCAAATTTCACAGCAAATTTGCAAATATTCACAAATCCAACCTAAATAAATCCCTACAGTTAAACAATTGTTTAGCTGTGGAGATGAAACAGGATTCTCTGCAAATTTGCAAAAAATCATCAATATAAAGCATATTTCCATTTCAATTCAGCTTTTTTTTTTTTGACGAAAAATAGCAAAATTAGAACGAAATTAGCTGTATTAAGAAAATATAAACTTAAAGGTCTTTCAATATTTAATGTAAGGGGATCCTGTCCTTCTAATTTATATTTACTTAATGCAGAATATTTTCATTCTAATTTTGCTATTTTCTTGTTTACAATAGAAAAACTAAAGCAAAAATATACTATAAATATAAAAATATAGGATTGCATTAATAAATTTACCTGAAATTATAAGTTACTACAAAGGGGAAAAGCTGCTGAATATATGAATGAAAAAGCAGGATAGTTTTAATTTCTCTGAGAAAAAGGAGTTATGGAGGACTCAAGGATAATAAAAATAATGAGGATAAAAGATGTCCATGCAGCCCTTGCTGCCCGATTATTGGGTTGTCTAATAGGTCCAGTAAATGAGTGCCGATTTAGTGGATCGGCGCTCGTTTACTAAAATGATTTAGCAGTATTCGGCCTGTGTAATAGGACCATTAGGCCATTGCAATGCAGGAATCTTAAAGAAGCAGTGTCACGAAAAAAAACTTTTCACATGTCAGGGAGAGTGAACAAATTTCGCTCAGCGCATTCTTCTTTCAGCTCTGTGTAATTTGAGGAGGCGGCCTTATAACGGAAGTCTGTTGGGCACGTCTCCTCACACAGATACGGAGCAGGGAGCGGACCACACAGCAGCATGGTCCTTTGAGGCCAAGTACGTGGCCTCACAATAAACTTATGAAAATTTCACTAACTTGGATACAGTTGGACTTCATGGAACCTGTTACTTTACTCCACACTAGTGGAATTGTCGACATCCTGCATGCATGCCCAAACTACTTGCAAGTTGGATCTATTGGTGCTGTTGGACTATGTCTCTCTGACATGTCAAAAGTTTATTTCCATGACAGTTACACTTTAAACTGGTTTTCCCATCTTAACTATTATCCTCTATCCATAGTATAAGGTAAAAGAAGGTGATCACTGGCACCTCCACTGGGAACAGGGACCAAACCTTTCCTGGAATGAAGAGTGAACCCCAGATATGGACTAGCAGTCTCAAATCATTTTCTATGGTGCTACCAAACATTTCTGAGCACTTAATTGAGTTAGTAAAGCATTGGCCGTGTCTTCTGTAGTTTGTCCCTGTAAAACTGTATTAACTATCAGAATTACTGATCATGATTTAACATCTTCTCTCACACAGAATGATCAAGAAGACATTTCAGTCTGCTAGACTGTATGCTTATGGTCTCTTGTTTTTTTTTTTTGTTTTTTTTTGTTAGAATACAGACATGACAATAATTATACTATCCTCCCTGCAGGCAAGGATGATGCTGGTTTTAGCTGTGATGCTGTGCTATGTTACAATAGGATTGATAGCATAGTACAGAGGAAGCGAAAGTAGGGAAAAAAACATACAGTAATACCTCAGTGTTCGAGCGCTTTGGAACTCGAACCTGGAAATGTAACCGGAAGTAGCGTTCGGAATACGAACTTTGCTCGATATTCAAACGTTTTTGTAAGCATGGATGGTGAGTTATTCTTGGTGATTTTAGCACTGGAGAGGTTCCACATACAGAACAGCACTGTATAAGATTCCTGGAGTGTATATACAGTCCATTAGTAGTATAGTCAGTGCACTACCTTTTCTTATCCTGTACTGTATAAGACTGCTGGAGTGCATCTACAGTACAGTAGTAGTACAGTCAGTGCACCACCATCTCCCATCCTGTACTGTATAAGAATGCTGGAGTGCATATACAGTACAGTAGTAGTACAGTCAGTGCACCACCATCTCCCATCCTGTACTGTATAAGACTGCTGGAGTGCATATAATGTACAGTAGTAGTACAGTCAGTGCACCATCATCTTCCATCCTGTACTGTATAAGACTGCTGGAGTGCATGTACAGTAGTAGTACAGTCAGTGCACCCAGGGCCGGGACAAGGAGTTTTGGTGCCCTAGGCAGAGAAGGCAAATGGCGCCCCCCCCCCCCCCCCCCCCCCCCCACATTAGAATTGGTGCTCCCCGCACAGTATAATGCCCTGAATGTACCCCCACACTGTATTAAGAGCCCCAATACATACAGTAGTTACCTTATAACACTATTTCCACCATACAGTGATTACATATTACATGAAAACTGCACTGAACAGAACAGAAACATATCCCCAATGATACCATTCCATAATACCGTCACACCATGACCCCTATCACTACAACCCTATAACTGTGCAGTTACATCCAGTGACTCACATGGGCCGTCTTCTCCGATCTGTCACATTTTCTTTTTCCCTCCATCCAGCCTGGGCCACCTAGAAGTCGTCTTCTGGCTGTGAATCTTCTCTCCAGAATCTGTCAGAGAAACATTTTAGGCTCCAACACATACAGTAGTTAGCCCCCTCTGTACCTCTATATAGTAGTTACACTCCTCTGTGCCCCCATAGTTTTAAGGTGTCCCTGTGCCCCAGTATTGTAGTAAAGCCCCTCTGTGCAGCCCCAATATAGTATAGACTGCCGTGTGCTGCCCCCAGAAATATATAGACCCCCTGAGTGCTCCCCCATAAATATACAGATCTCCTGTGTGCTCCCCCAGAAGTATATAGACCCCCTGTGTGCTCCCCAGAAGTATATAGAACCCCTGTGTGCTCTCCCAGAAGTATATAGACCCCGTGTGCTCCCCCAGTTATATATATAAATCCCCTGTGTGCTGCCCCAAGTTATACATAGACCCCCTGTGTGCTGCCCCCAGTTATACATAGACCCCCTGTGTGCTGCCCCCAGTTATACATAGACCCCCTGTGTGCTCCTCCAGTTATATATAGACCCCTGTGTGCTCCTCCAGTTATATATAGACCCCTGTGTGCTCCTCCAGTTATATATAGACCCCTGTGTGCTCTTCCAGTTATATATAGACCCCTGTGTGCTCCCTAACCCTTCCCATATAACAGTAATTCTCCAAAACAGACAAAAAACCCACTTATACTCACCTGGGCCATGCGTCTTCTCTTCACTGCACTCTTGTGGCAGAGTTACCTGCGGTCACAAGAGGCCGCTCTCCCCATCGCATAACAGTGCACCAACACACCCCTGACCCTGCAGAGCATCACATAACAGTCCACCCACACACCCCTGACCCTGCAGAACATCTCATATCTATGCACCCACACACCCCTGACCTGCAGAACATCTCATATCTATGCACCCACACACCCCTGACCTGCAGAACATCTCATATCTATGCACCCACACACCCCTGACCTGCAGAACATCTCACATCTATGCACCCACACACCCCTGACCTGCAGAACATCTCATATCTATGCACCCACACACCCCTGACCTGCAGAACATCTCATATCTATGCACCCACACACCCCTGCAGAACATCTCATATTTATGCACCCACACACCCCTGCAGAACATCTCATATCTATGCACACCCCCCCCCCTGCAGAACATCTCATATCTATGCACCCACACACCCCTGACCTGCAGAACATCTCACATCTATGCACCCACACACCCCTGACCTGCAGAACATCTCATATCTATGCAACCACACACCCCTGACCTGCAGAACATCTCATATCTCGCACCCACACACCCCTGCAGAACATCTCATATCTATGCACCCACACACCCCTACAGAACATCTCATATTTATGCACCCACACACCCCTGCAGAACATCTCATATTTATGCACCCACACACCCCTGCAGAACATCTCATATCTATGCACACCCCCCCCCCTCCCCCTCCCCCTGCTGACCAGTGCCCTCAGTGTGGCTTACCTCCTGCTGATCTTATACACTGCCCTCACTGCCTCATAAGCAGCCTAGGAAACTAGCTGCCTCATAGAGCCTAGCAAAGGAAGATAGCTCCTCCCACACTGGTCACATGGGCATGATGTCATCAAAGGTCCTTTACACCTCCTGGACACTCTATTCCTGCTGCTGTATGTAACAGTTACAGTGCAGGGCGGGCCGGCAGACAGGCAGGGGGCGAGCGGGGGGGGGTAGGATGGATGGGTAAATAAATTACTTACCCATCCAGATGGCGCCCCCTGACGTTTGGCGCCCTAGGCCATCGCCTACCCCTGCCTACTCTTTGTCCCGGCCCTGAGTGCACCACCATCTCCCATCCTGTACTGTATAAGACTGCTGGAGTGCATGCACAGTACAGCATTAGTACAGTCCGCGCACCACCATCTTCCATCCTGTACTGTATAAGACTGCTGGAGTGCATATACAGTACAGTAGTAGTACAGTCAGTGTACCACCATCTCCCATCCTGTACAGTATAAGACTGCTGGAGTGCATATACAGCATTAGTACAGTCAGTGCACCACCATCTCCCATCATGTACTGTATAAGAATGCTGGAGAGCAGATACAGTACAGTAGTAGTACAGTCAGTGCACCACCATCTTCCATCCTGTACTGTATAAGACTGCTGGAGAGCAGATACAGTACAGTAGTAGTACAGTCAGTGCACCACCATCTTCCATCCTGTACTGTATAAGACTGCTGGAGTGTATATACAGCATTAGTACAGTCAGTGCACCACCATCTCCCATCCTGTACTGTATAAGACTGCTGGAGTACATGTACAGTACGGTAGTAGTACAGTCAGTGCACCACCATCTCCCATCCTGTACTGTATAAGACTGCTGGAGTGCATATACAGTACAGTAGTAGTACAGTCAGTGCACCACCATCTCCCATCCTGTACTGTATAAGACTGCTGGAGTGCATATACAGTACAGTAGTAGTACAGTCAGTGCACCACCATCTCCCATCCTGTACTGTATAAAACTGCTGGAGTGCATATACAGTACAGTAGTAGTATAGTCAGTGCACCACCATCTTCCATCCTGTACTGTATAAGACTGCTGGGGAGCATATACAGTACAGTAGTAGTACAGTCAGTGCACCACCATCTCCCATCCTGTACTGTATAAGACTGCTGGAGAGCAGATACAGTACAGTAGTAGTACAGTCAGTGCACCACCATCTCCCATCCTGTACTGTATAAGACTGCTGGAGTGCATGTACAGTACAGTAGTAGTACAGTCAGTGCACCACCATTTCCCATCCTGTACTGTATAAGACTGCTGGAGTGCATGTACAGTACAGTAGTAGTACAGTCAGTGCACCACCATCTCCCATCCTGTACTGTATAAGACTGCTGGAGTGCATATACAGTACAGCATTAGTACAGTCCGCGCACCACCATCTCCCATCCTGTACTGTATAAGAATGCTGGAGTGCATATACACAGGGCCGTTTTAATACATCGGTGGGCCCGGTGCACAGCCCCCAGCCCCCCCTTTCCCTTTTTGGCAGCCCCCCCCCCCCCCCCCCCCCCCCCCCCCCCCAACCCAGCGTTATCAGAATCGGAGCTCCACCCACAGTATAATGCCCTGAAAGTGCCCCCACACTGAATTAAGAGCCCCAATACATACAGTAGTTACCTTATAACCTTATAAAGATATCACCAATGATACCATTACATAATATCGCCACACCATGACCACTATCACTACAGACCCTATAACAGAGTGCAGTTACATCCATTTACTCACAGGGGGCGTCTTCTCTGATCAGAGTCTTTCACCTTTTCTTTCACTCCATCCAGTGTGGACCATCTTGAAGTCTTCCCCCAGCTGTGAATCCTCTCTCCAAGAATCTGCCAGAGAAACATTTTAGGCTCCAACACATACATTAGTTACCCCCCTCTGTGCCCCTATATAGTAGTTACCCCCCTCTCTTCCCCTTTATAGTAGTTACACTCCTCTGTGCCCCCACTTAATAATTAGGTATGCTCTGTGCCCCAATATAGTAGTAAGGTCCCTAAATAATATAGGTCCCTCTTTGCTGCACCAATGTAGTATATAGACCCCCTATGTGCTGCCCCCAGTAGTATAGATCTTCTGTATGCTCCCCCAGTAGTATAGACAGCTGTGTGCTGTCCCCAGTACCATAGAGAAAGATCAGAGCCGCACTCCGTGTATGCCGGTGGTGCACGTGGAAAGGAGCACAGTCTCAATACAGCAACTCAAACGAAAATCCAGGCACTCACCATTATCATCATAATGTAATTTTATTTGGTTCTATAAACCATAACAGTGTGAACAGCAGAAAGCGTTTTGGCCTTATGCCTTTGTCAACTGCCTAATACATTGTGAGAACTAACTAGTTTAAATAACAAAAAAGTCCATGTATGCTTGCGGCGGAGGTGTGTCCTGGTGACGTCATGATGGGTGAAGAGTTGGTGCACTACTGTACTATAATATAATATAATATACTGTACTATAATTGCTGGTTTTGTTGAATGTTTTTTGTGTATGTCCTGTACAGTATATAGTGCTGCTCTGTACTGTACTGCAGTAATTACACTGGGCACTTAATGTAATATATGGGTACTGTAGGTAATTATTGGTTGGTGCTGGAACCAATTAAACACATTTACATTATTTCCTATGGGAAGACATTGCTCAGTTCTCAAACTGCCTTCTGGAACCAGATAAGTTCGAGAACCGCGCTACCACTGTACTTGTAAACAGTCCTCATGCTGTCTGCTTTTAAATGACTGTTTCTTTCTGAACTCTACAAATGTTATGTTACAAAGCTCTAATGCAGTGCCCGTGAGTGCAAAGGTGTTCATATATCCCTAAGGGCATGTCTACATAGAGTATTTTTAATTTATGCAAAAAACAGTCAATTGAACATACCTTTAGACTACAAACTAAATAATATACATTTGTGTGATATAGAAATCTGTGTGATATTTAAGGCTTGAGCCTACTACACACCAGCTTTATGTTTCTTAATCATCCCCCTTCCACGTGCACGATTTATGCCATTGTGGTGTCTGTACTACACAACCATGAAGAATGAGTGACGATGAGATTCATTTAGCAACCTGTACAGTTGTACATGGCATAATCCGCTTATCGGTCCTAAGCTTAGGAAAAAGCCTTTCAGGAATGTCAGACTTACTGCACACAATGATGGTTCATGTTGTTACTTGCACAAGTCAGAGTCTGGGAGAGAAGCTGCCACAATACTCTAGGTCATTTGAGAATCAAGACAGAGCTTATATCACCAATACTGAATTAATATCCAGAAAACTGCTGATGCACTTCACAGGGGGGTATTGGAAAATACTATAAGGATTATATAATTATTGTAAGCACAGAGCTTCAAACCTTTATAATTAGGGCTCCTTTCATACTGTGTTTGCAGTGTATATTTGCTGTATAAGTTGAAAAAGCATCCATGGGTCACCCAGTGGCATTTTGGCCTCTGCTGTGCCTACGTACAGTAATATAGGCTGCTCTATTCCATACTGTGGCAAATACTACACCATATAACACTTGCATCTTCCAGTGCATCAGCTGTGTCTAAGCTTAGATGGTAAATCACAAATAATGAGCCTTCTATTAAAATAGCATGTCTAGTATAATCTTGGTATTGTCTAGTATATAATTGTGTATGTACAGTTGGTATATATTATACATCTTCTTGTATATACTGTAGGTAAAATCTGAGCATTTACTGGTATATGTTATACATATTCTTGGATATGTTCACATAAACCATGCTGGAAATTCCTTGACTAGTAAAATCCAATGTGAGTTATTTATAAAGCTTCACCGATATGCCAGATTTTTCTAATAGCATCTTACAGTGTAGTATATTGTGTTTCACCATTATACCCATCTATATCTCTTTTAACTTTTTTTGTCCAGCTGAGGGGCGAACGTATATACAGGTCTATGATGACAGCGCTCGGACGTCACATGACGATCCGGGCGGGCCATCATATTATGTTTACATATTTATTCCTTGTGGGCCCACTTATCTTATTTATACTTGGTTTGGCAATTTTTTTAGTAGTGTGTGATCGCTTTTAGGCTTGCTGTATTCATGTATTTGTTTCAATGTGGCATTAGAGTTTTGCATATTTTATTTTGTGAATGGTAGCACAGACCCCTGATGAAGTCAGCACTCTGCTGACGGAATGCGTGTGGGTAGGGTTAGTACCGGGGTCACTCTCATCTCCTCACAGCCTTTTACTTTGGGTGAGACATTATTGTATGCATGATATACTTATTTTGTATATACCATTTCATGTATTGTGTAATTTCATTGTCATTATTGCATGCTGGCATGGCATATTTATTCATATAGAGGATGCCGGTTGGTGGGGAGATTTATTGTATTCTCCCCCCTTAGAGTTTGTTTTTATTGCTGTATACAGCTTCTCTTTTTTTCTGTGAGTTTCTCAATTTTTTGTATGATAAAATCTTTCCTTACATGTTATTTTTGGATGTGCAAAGCTTTTCTTTTCATAGATTCTTTTTTCTTCTTCTTTTGTTCAGTATAATTTGCTGAGGTAGCTTGCACTCCTTACTATTGTCCATTATTTAGTGTGCGCTCACACTTTGCATATTGTGGTATTAGATTTTTCTAATACACACCACCATTTCTGAGCGGCTGTCAATGAGTTAAGTGCCCAGTGATATCTCTCCTGGTTCTGGCTGACTTTCCACAAGCACAAACGTGAATGCTGGCTATAATTCTGCATGCCAAGCAGGGAGTCCTTAGGAGAAAAGGGACATAGCTTCTCAAGGTGGTTGCTGGGGGAAGAAGAGAAGGAACAGAACGTGGCAGGGGTATTAGCTTGACCCTGTGCCACAGAGCTAAAAGACTTTTGATGGATAATAAAGAGGTTCTGCAAAGTATGAATGAGATTTCCTATCCAACAGGAACATTAGAACAGTTTATACAATTCCCTAGCAGTGGACGATAGCCTGCCTTTATTCTCGGAGACTACATCTGGCCTTTCCATGTAAGCCATTTGCATGGCTAATGTTCCAGCAATGGAATGTGTCTGTTCTGGGGTTCCCCCTCTGGCTGAGTTAGCAGGCCCCTTGTCTTCAGTGTATCTAACTTGGGTTAACAACATTGCTGATACTTCAGTAAAGTAAATTGTGAAGTTTAAAGTGGGATCTCTCTGCATGCAAAGCAGTCAGTATACAGAACAATGCCAGCTACAATTGAAGTGTGCAGTGGGCCTCCCTGATACTGGCACAATGAAGGGCTTTAAGCAAGCCCAAAAAAGTCTCTTCTTTATATATAAAAAACAATAAGGCTATGTTCACATTACGTTCAAAAAAGAGAAAAGGCGCCACCCTTTTTAATTTAAAAAGACGTCAGTTTTTGCCACTTTTTAATTGACTTCAATGAAATGCATTTAAGTCAATGTGATGACGGACATGCAATGCACACAGTGTATAAAATGACGGACATCTTTTGCAAACAGCAGACGGGTTCCCAAACAGCAAAATGATGGAAGTAATTTTAACCCTTTGAGGACCAGGCCCAAAATGACCCAGTGGACCGCGCAAATTTTAATCTTAGTGTTTCCGTTTTTTCCCTCCTCCCCTTCTAAGAGCTCTAGCACTCTCAGTTTTTTATCTACAAGGCCATGTAAGGGCTTATTTGTTACAGGAATAGTTGTACTGTGTAATGGCGTCATTCATTTTACCATAACATGTATGATGGAATTCCAAATATATTATTTATGAAGATATAAATTGGTGAAATCGCAAAAAAAGAATGCAATATGGTAACGTTTGGGGGGTTCCTGTGTCTACGTAATGCACTATATGGTAAAAGCGACATGATACAATTATTCTATAGGTCAGCCCGAACACAACCATATGCAGGTTTACACAGATTCTCTAATGTTATATTTTTTTTTTAAATGAAATTCTTTTTTTTTGGCAATTAATTATAAATAAAATGGGACTATTGTGTCGCTTATAACAGTTTTATTTTTTCACCTATGAGGCTGTATGTGGTGTCATTTTTTCCGCCATGATCTCTACTTTTTATTAATACCATAATTGTGAAGATCGGACGTTTTGATCACTTTTTATAAATTTTTTTTATATATAATGTAACATAAAATCGGTAATGCGCACTTTTTTCCCTTTTTCCGTGTACGCCGTTTACCGTTCGCAATGACGCTTGTTATATTTTAATAGATCGGACAATTACGCACGCTACGGTATATTATATGTTTATTTGTTTATTTATTTTTATATGTTTTATTTATATAATGGGAAAGGGGGGTGATTTCAACTTTTATTGGGGGAGGGGTTTTGGGGTAGTGTGTTAGTGTTTTTAACTTTTTTTTTTTACACATTTGAAGTCCCTTTGGGGGACTTTTACATCCAGTACTTGGATTTTTACACTGATCATTGCTATGCCATAGGCATAGCATTGATCAGTGTTATCGGCGCTCTGCTCATTGAGCCTGCCTGTGCAGGCTCAGTGTAGCAGATCGCCGATTGGACCGCACAGAGGCAGGTGAGAGACCTCCGGCGGTCCGTTTTACCGATCGGAACCCCCGCAGTCACACTGCGGGGGTCCCGATCGGTAAGTGACAGGAGACTCCCCCTGTCACTTACACTTAAACGCCGCGATCGCTGCGTTTAAGGAGTTAATGACACGCGGCAGCGCGATCGCTGCAGCGTGTCATTACCGGGGAGGTCCCGGCTGCTCACTGCAGCCGGCCCCCACCTCCTATGAAGCGCGCTCCGCTCCGGAGCACGCTTCATAGCGGGAGAAACACCCAGGGCGTACAGTTACGCTCTAGGTCGTCTGGGGACAGACTTCCATGGCGTAACTATACGCCCTGGGTCGTCTAGGGGTTAAACTCAAAATGGCGAACCTCTTTTTTTTTTTTTTTTTTTTTTCAAAAACAGAGATGGAAAAAAAATAGGGGGAGATTTATCAAACTGGTGTAAAATAGAATTGTCTTAGTTGCCCCTAGCAACCAATCAGATTCCACTTTTCTTTTTAAAGAATATGCAAGGAATGAAAAGTGGAATCTGATTGGTTGCTATGGGTGACTGAGACAATTCTACTTGACACCATGTTTGATAAATCTCCCTTAGGGCTCGTTCACACAGAGCAAAAGCAGCTGAATTTCTGCGCTGAATCAGCGCTGAAATTTCAGCCGTTAAAATAGGTGCAGAGCTAATTTCCATTGTGTTGAATGGAAATTCTGCTCTGCAGTTCACACAGTGGAATTTCCGCACTGAACTAATCCGCTTTCCGCCAGAAGAATGAACATGTTCATTCTTCCGCTAGCGGAAGCCTATACAAACCAATGGGGCTCTGATTTTCTGTTTCAGCGCGGAATACGCGCGTATTCAGCGCGGAATACAAGCGTAATACAAGCGGAAATTACGCGCTGAATCAGCGCGGAAATGGGGAGAAAAGGGGGGGAGGAGGACTCTGGTATATATTCTGGTATAGTCTAGTTTACTCGCCAAATACTCGCTGAATTTAAGCGCTGAATGCATGCGGATTCAGCGCGGATTCCTCGAGTATTCCGCGCTGAATTTGTCAAGAGCTGATTACGAGCTGAACACTTTCCTAGCTGATATGCAGGGATTCTGCTTGCATTCTGCTTATATTCTGCTCGGAATTCAGCGTCAGTTGATTTCAGGCGGAAATATTTCCTCGCGTAATCCGCCCCTTTTGCTCTGTGTGAACGTAGCCTAACAGTTAACCTGCCTTGCCTCAGTGATTGACAGCTGGCCCCTCCTATCATCTTGTGGACTTGGTTCCTGGTGTCCTATTTGTTTTGCCTGTGCCTTGCCGGTTATTGACTTAGGCTATGTGCACACTGAGGAAAAGGCGAGGAATTCAGCTTGAAATTCAGCTTGAAATTCAGCTTGAAATTCAGCTTGAAATTTCTCCTGTAAAATATGTACAGAGCAAAGTCCCATTGTGTTCAATGGGTTTTCTGCTCTGTTGTTCACACTGCAGAATTTCCGAGCAGAATTTTCTGCTGCTAGAGGAATCCTATAGAAGTCAATGGGGGGCTTAAATTCTGCTTGAATTCTGCCTGAAAACTTTCAGCTACAATTCCTCCAGAATTGCTCAGTGTGCACATAGCCTAAGGGCCCTTGCACACTGAGCAATTCTCGAGGAATTGTAGCTGAAAGTTTTCAGGCAGAATTCAAGCAGAATTTAAGCCCCCCATTGACTTCTATAGGATTCCTCTAGCAGATCTGCGGCAGAAAATTCTGCTCTGAAATTCTGCAGTGTGAACAACAGAGCAGAAAACCCATTGAACACAATGGGAATTTGCTCTGTACATTTTTTACGGGAGGAATTTCAAGCTGAATTTCAAGCTGAATTTCAAGCTGAATTCCTCCCCTTTTCCACAGTGTGCACATAGCCTTAGGGTACAAACCCACACACCGTATACGCAGCAGATACGCAACAAATACGCAGCAGATTTGATGGTTTAGATTTGATGCTGTGTTCAGTTATTTAGATCTAATCTTCTGCGTATTTGATGCGTATTTGCTGCGTATCGCAGTAAATATCCCCTTATGGTGAACATAGCCTAGGACACACAAACACTTTTTTAGGGTACAAACACACACACCGTATACGCAGCAGATACTCTGCAGATACACAGCAGATCTGCAGCAGATTTGATGCTGTGTTCAGTTATTTAGATCTAATCTGCTGCGTATCTGCTGCGTATGGCAGCAGTAAATACGCTGCGTATACGGTGTGTGTGTTTGTACCCGTATACGGCTGCGTTCACACTACGTATATTTCAGTCAGTATTGCAACCAAAACCAGGAGTGGATTAAAAACACAGAAAGGATCTGTTCACACAATGGTGAAATTGAGTGGATTGCCGCCATATAACAGTAAATAACGGCCATTATTTCAATATAACAGCCGTTGTTCTAAAATAACAGCAAATATTTGCCATTAAATGGCGGCCATCCAGTCAATTTCAACATTGTGTGAACAGATCCTTTCTGTGTTTTTAATCCACTCCTGGTTTTGGTTGCAATACTGACTGAAATATACTGACTGAAATATACATATACTGACTGAAATATACGTAGTGTGAAAGCAGCCTCAGGGTGCATTCACACCTACAGGATCTGCAGCAGATCTGCAGCAGATTTGATGCTGTGTTCAGTTATTTAAATGAAATCTGCTGCAGAAAATCAGCTGCAGATCCTGTAGGTGTGAACGCACCATTAATGTTTTAGGGGGGATATTTGTAAATGGTATGATCTTTGCAGTGAACACCACTTGGTGGTACACATTTCAGGTGTAAACAGAGTGTATTCATGTGATACAGTGATTGATTGTTTTCTACACTCGCACCTCATTTGGTAAAATTTCCAGTAACAAAAACAAAAGCTCAAAGTCACATAGAAGCCTTATACAGATGCAGCAAAAATCAGTACAGGGGTTCAAAATGTAAGGCCCCACATTATGTTAGACTGTCTGCCATGGGTATACATCGGACAAATGAAAGCTTTTAATATTACTTATACTGCTGTTTATTATAGGATAGTCTATTATAGGAAAGTAGCCAATAGCCAATTCCTAATTATGGGGAAATGATTTTGGAGGCATGGCATATATGCCACAATATATGTTTATTGACCAATCAACAACCATAAATAACCAAAAGTACATTTTATTGAATGTAAGAAAAATCCCATAAAAACATACTCAAAGGACACTAAAAACTGGGCGAAGGAGCAGGATTAAGATGTTTCTTACAAGGTAAAGGAGTAGTAAATTCAAGGAGTAGTAAATCCACAAATAGAATCCATAGACTCAAGTAATGATGTGTCTGTCACATTAAAGTGCAAGTGCAAAATACAAGTCAAGGTCAGTGCAGATCCATTAGGCCAAGTAATTGACAAAATTGCCACTGCAAGCACTACAACAAGCATGTCAAAGACAATAGCAACCTAACAACCCCCACAACAACAAATGCCCCTTCACCTCACCCTCCAACACATTTTGTTGACCTTTCTCAATGGGTGGACCACGATGGACCCTATCCTTTGTGTATATGTTTTATATGGGATTATTTGGGATTTTTTGGACATTCAATAAAATTTACTTTGGTTATTCCTGGTTTGGTCAATAAAGGGTTATTTTGTGGATTTTCAGTTCTGATTTGACAATTGTGAGTTGAGGAAGAGTTCCTAATTATAGGTTTTTGCTTTCATATATGCTACAATCCTGCAAAATTCTTAATTCTAAATGTGAGTACCCCAACAAAAATATACTTATAGTTGAGTGTGTCATAGATAAGAGGAAAGGCCACACTTAGTAACAGCAAATCGTTGTCAAAGCCATTAGCTTGACTGAAACTAAACACTATACTGCATCTGTGCCTAAAGGCCCTGTTACACAAAGCGATTATCGCCCGTATTCGGCCAATTATCGTCCATTATGGCCAAAAATCGCTTTGTGTAATAAAAGGCAATGATCAGCCGGCATGCACGATGTCGGCTGATCGTTGCCTTTTAACATCTTTCAACATGTTTAAAGACGAAAGACAACGATAGCAATGATCTGCTGCCGTCAATCTGCGCGATAGGAGCGGCGGCAGCAGACCAACGCTATCTCACTGTCCGTAATAGCACCGGCAGCAAGACGGTAACAAGGAGCAATGACCTGACAAGTCGGCGCTCGCTTGCTCCCTCTGATCACCCCATGTAATAGGGGCTTAAGACTATAGTTCTCTTTTATTTGTAAAACCCTCAACCCAAGAACAATGTGGAGTGCTAGAAAGGTTTGCCATGAGTTAATGTATATTTTGTTGCACAGTATATTAATATATCGACAGTATTACCAGTATTACTGAGGTCTGTTGTATCATAATGTCTGTCCTTCTCTTTAAGGTAACATCATAGGTTCCGGTATCTTTATTTCTCCGAAGGGCGTTCTAGAACACAGCGGGTCTGTGGGATTGGCATTAATTATCTGGGTTCTCGGTGGTGGCGTGTCTGCCCTCGGGTCCATGTGTTACGCAGAACTTGGAGTCACAATCCCAAAATCAGGAGGTGATTATTCATATGTCACTGAGATTTTTGGTGGGTTAACAGGGTAAGTACTAGAAAAACAACAGTATAAACTTATGTTTTACAATTTTACACTACTCTTACATTGGGTTGCACCATTTTAAAGAATATACATGAGGGGTTATCAATCTATCTCAAAGTAAGATTATCTTTGATGTCCTCAGAAACCAATCAGACCTTAGGTTTTATTTCACCAGAGCTTGTTAATGTATATAAACTCAGCTCTGATTGGTATTACTATACTATATTGCTATAAGACAGTTTGTTAAATCTCCCCAATTTTGTTTATAGGACACGAACGAAACCTGTAGATAGATCAAATAAGCTAAACACTGACTTTTAGTAATTTTAGGTTTGCAGTCACTTCATCATATTTAAGGAACTGTACAATTAAAGGGAAACTGAGAGAACTGATATGTATATCACACAAAAATGGCATACATACCTTTACACTGTCGCTATCCAGCCCGATTTTTGGCCACCACTGCATCTTCAGGTCGTTGCCCCATCTCCGCCAGAATGATTGACAGCCAGCTCATCTCCGGCTGCATGGGATTTCAATGTGACCCAGCTGTCAATAATTCCAGTGGAGCTGAGGGCGGCAGCCTAAAGATACAGCAGCAGCCGGAGAGTGGAGTGGGAGCGGACAGTGTCACAGACCTGCCCCTGTGACACTGTCAGACAGAAGTAAAGAAGGTTTTTCCTGAAGTTGCTGGATCACACAGCATAGCTAGAGGTATGTATGTGATCCTTGTGTGATAGACATCTGGAAACTGTAGGAAGGCATCTTACCTGGTAGTTACCCTGCCATCCCTTCATGTACACATCTCCCCTGTACTTGAGACTGCCCCCCATGCAGGTGTAGTATCGCCTGCAACTGGTCACTTGCTAGATGGTTATGTGTGATGCCTTTTCTATGGTGGATGGTCGGTGGAATATAGCTCAGCTGGTTAGGAGGTTGTCATGACGCCAGTGCTAACTCAGCACACAGGTGTGATGGTATACCTGCTTTTAGTGTGTGACTCGCTATATTGCTCCCCAATGGTCGGTGACCTGCCGGGTTGTGATGGGTCCCTTAGGCGCTTATGACGGTGGTACGGAGTAGAGATATGACCCACCTGAACTGTTGGTACCGCCACCCACAGAAAGGGGAAATAACCCAAGGACGGTTTAGCTTGTGTGTAGGTGCTGGTGCAATGATCACTGAGTCCCAGTTAAATAAATAAAACTTTTCTTTACTGGCAAGTCTCTGGTAATACAGGTGAATAATACGTGACTGATACAGACTTGCTCTCACTAGATCTGTACTGAGAGATACTGAGGTGGAGAGTAAGATAGCGATGCTGACTTGGTTGGGTGCTGATAAGATTAGAGAGTTCAGAGAAGTGGAGAGGAGTTTGTCTTGAGAGTCCCAACCCAATGTAATACTGTTCTCTTGAGAAGTGAATACTTGAGAGATGAATACTTGTGCCCGTGTTTTGACCTTTGTTGCTATACCACCTTTTGCCCTGTAGTGTTGAGTTACCCATCCTTCCAGGGTGGCACAAGCCCCAGTCCTAGTTACCTTTCTTTTTGAAGAACCAGGCTTTTGCGAGGGGTGTTCAAAACAGAAACACAGGCATCTCCGCTCTGCCAGTGTTTGTGCCACATTTAACTTTGAGTGCTTGTCAGGAGCACTCACAGTTAAGGGCTGCTTGCAGCACCCAGCACTGGGGCAGGGGGAACAGCACAAATTGGGCCAGCCCCAGGATGTTGGGACATCACCCCAATATCAGAAATGTCCGACCGGATCCAGGACAGTTGGAAGGTATCTGAATGGCTGCTTTCATGAGCAGTGAAAATCTAATAATATCTATGTAGGACTACAGAGAATTACATATCCTCTTACTACTGTCCCAGTATCCAACTGGTATATGGTTGGCAGAAAGAGGAAAGAACACACAGTGCAGCTTCTTATGTATGGTGCTGTAAAATCATAGACATCTATGAGTACCCAATAGGAAGAAGACAAGCAAACAGTATGATGCCCTGGACAATGCTTTGCTGGGAAAACTTGGGTCCTGGAGTTCATGTGGCTGTTAGAGTAAATTCACACTTGTTACTGGCCATACAGTCAATGAAAACATGGGTTTACCAGTAGAACAGTGTGATGACGTATACTACTAGGCAGGGAAGCTTTTACTTAATTTGGTTAAAAGGGTGAATCTCATCCTCCCATACAAACCATTCATCTAATGCTGACAACATTAATAATAATAATGTTACATAACTAGATCAATTACTTATGCACTAATAATCAAATTACCAATACATTTCCCCTGAAATTCATAACACACTGTGCCCCCTGCAATTCCTTAACATACACACTGTGCCCCAGAACCCATAATATATATTTCTCCCCTGAAATTTATTTTAATATGCACCACACTACCTGAAAATCATTATAATGCACATAGTATCACCTAAAATTCACTAAATTATACACTGCCCCCCAAAGTTCTTTATATTACACTCTGTTTTCCTTTAAATTCAATTATAAGATACACTGTGGCCCTGGAAATTAATTTTGTTAAACACAATACCCCTTGAAATCCTTAATCATATACAATGTGCCCCCCCTAAAATTCATTATAATACACACTGCTGCCCCTGAAATCCATTATAATATATACCATATCCCTCCAATTTATTATAATGCATACTGTGCCCCCCATGCAATTCATTATAATATACACTGTGCCTCCTGAAGTGTATTATAAAACACTGTACCCTCCAAATTTATTACATTATGCACTATACCCCTGAAATTCATTATATTATACACTATGCCCCTGAAATACACTATATTACACACTGTACATCCTGAACTTCATTATGAATTACACTTTGTCCCCTGAAATTCATTATTTTATACACAGCATGCCTGAAGAGAGTATAGTGCAGTTACAACCAGTACTCACAGGTGATGTCTTCTCTAATTAAAATAATAGAAGAAAATTACTCACTATTAGGTGAGTGAGTGTCTAACTTTCACCATCTCATAATACCTTCTTTTTTCTGCACATGAGCGTTCCCTTTCCTTTGTTCTAATTTCTTAATTTCAGTTCTATGTAAATTCTGCAAAAAAAAAAACATGTCAGGCTCTGCATTCTTCCAGCAACTTCCATACTTTTCCCCACTTATGGTGGCCCAGATGGTATTGATGTCCTCTTAGTATCTTGCACAGTAAAGTGGGTAGGTAAGTGGTTTGGAGGGAGAGCTAAATCCCCTTATTAGATGGGTAGGTCACTCCGGTAGAAAGACAGGTGTCCCCTCCATAAGTAAATCCAACCTAGCAGCTTGTGTCCCCCATAAGGTAGGTAGTTTTCCTATGAGGATGTAGGCTCCCCTATACTGTATGTAATTACACCCCATAAGCCAAGTCCCCCCTGTAAGTAGCCCACCCCTATATAAAATTTCTCCCACTTGCAAGGTCTCCCATGTCTGTAATTTCCACTATAGCCAAGTTTCCCCAATTACCTATATCCCCCTTTAGCAAGATCACAAACTTCAACTGGAAGTGCATTCTATAGATGCGATGCCCAAGCCCCTAGGGGCCTCTTCGCTGATAAGTGTAGTTACTGGCAGGAGCCGGAGCAGCTGCTGAGCAGAGGATTGTCACGGTCTTGGCACGAGGGTAACACAGCTGAGAACTGGGCTCCTGACCATGCAGAGGCTGGGCATGGGATTCTTTGTTGTCCTTAGTCAGGGCACCAATAATTACACCAATGCCAAGGTTCAGAAACAACGGTAGTTGTATATTTATTGTAACGGTGGTAACTAGTAGCAACAGTCTCTACGGATGCAACCGGGTATAAGGCAAACTTGAATAAGGCAGAGTAATGGGTGATGCTGCAATAGGCTATGATGATAGCGTGCTGAATGATGGGAGTAGTAGTGATACTGAGGATACGATGCTGGGCGGAATGGAACTGAGATGAATACTTGCTGTTGATGATTAGAGAAGATGATTAGAGGAATGACTGAAGAACGGCACCCAGATCTTGAGAATAGATGAGAATCATGAGGACTTGAGAATAGAACACAGCCAGGAACACTTCTGGTGGAACTGGAGCAGCAGAGCACACGTATCTCTCTCCTGACAGGGGAGAGAGAACACACACCTTATCCCCTCTGTGGTAGGGAATAGAATGAGGTAGAACAGGAAGTCACATGGTATTCCCCAGCCAAAGCTCGATGGCCATTGGAGTTACCATGGAAGCAGGGGCAGTCACGTGACATCCAGCCATTGCATCATCACACCACTAGGCATATACAGTGAAATATATATGAGAAGTACCATACTTGAACACTGGGGGGGCGACATAATACCATTAGGCACTGATAACTGAATATGCATACAAGAAATGAATGGAATAGCAGACCTGAACACTGAGAGGGGTGACAATACACACAGTTTGCAGTGAACCATAACTTTCCAGAACAGGACTGGTCATAATAAAAGTGTGAGGATAAGAGGGTCTGTTCTGGGACACTGCATAGACATTCCTAGGGTTTGTTCTCACTGAGTAAAACACACGGAATTCCGCGTGGAGCCCCACCACGGACTTCACTTGGACTCCGCTCAGTGTGTCAATGCAATGACTCATGCGCCTCGGCTCTCTGCTCAAAGAATTGACGACAGTGCTCACTCGCTCCTCAATCCCTGCTCACTGCCAGCGCTATTACATGCCCTGACAGTAAGCCGGTAAGAGCGGGGGCCGCAGTGGAGCCCATTGGAGATCTAAAGATCGTCTGGGGAGCCCATAGCAGATAGTGGCCATTGTTATCCTTGTAATGTTTTTCATGTTGAAAGGCAACGATCAGCTGACATTGTGCATGATGACAGCGTCCTGAGTTATCCTACCTTTCCTCTCCCTATTGCTAGAAAAAAGCCTGCTGTAATGTACCCGAGCAATGCACATTCATTTTCATGGACCAAACTTAGGGCCGATGGGGGCCTGATAATAACTGTAAACGAGCGCTGATCTGCCAGATCGGCGCTCGTTTACTGGGCCTATTCTATGGCCCAATTATCGTTTAACAAGGGCTGCATGGACAACATTACCGGCCATGCATCGCTATTACAGCGCCCAACAATTATAGGTTCAAAACTATATCAACGATCAGCCAATGATAGTTGTCATTGTTGCTGCAAAATCGATATAAGAGAAAGGGAAAAGGGATTTTGGATACAGTCAAATAATCTGGAGTTGGCCCCTTATTGCCGTTATAACAGCTTCCACTCTTCTGGAAAGACTTTCTATAAGATTTTGGATTGTGTCTTATAGGCTCCATTATAACTCTATGGAGCCTCTCTCTACCAAAGCTTATAGTTAGAACAATGCAGTCAGGCAGGTAACATTCTCCTGACATCCTTGGTTATGTAAGGCTTTTATGCAGCTGTTTGGCTAGTTTCCGTGCTGATTTTAATGCCAGGTCTCTGCAGTTATTGAGTCAACAGAGAGCAGGTGACTTTTATACACTATGGGCCTCAGCACTTGGTAACTTACTCTGTACCGAGCGACTCTGTACCCACCATCCCCCCCCTCCAAAACCACTTGTACCTTCGGATAGCTGATTTTAATCCAAGATCTGTCCTGCGGCCTGTTCAGCAGGTGATGCAGTCATTGTCCTAAAAAAAATACTTTTAAACTTGAAGACTGTGCCAAACGGGAGTATCTGTCCCCTCTCTGTGCACCACCCCTCCGTCCCTCCTCCCCACCCTCTTCATCATTAGGAATGCTCCAGGCAGATTGCCTCCTATTCCCCACCTGTGTCAGCCCGGCACATGGGCTGGATCGTTAAGCACCTGTACAGTGTTCAGCATGGAGAAAATGTTTCAGTGGCATTCCTAATGATGAAGAGGGTGGGGAGGAGGGACGGAGGGGTGGTGCAAAGTTAGGGCACAGATACTCCTGTTTGGCACGGGCTTTAAGTTTAAAAGTATTTTTTAGGACAATAACTGCATCACCTGCCGAACGGACCCCAGGACAGAACTTGGATTAAAAGCAGCTATCCGAAGGTACAAGTGGTTTGGGGGGGTCAGATTGTGGGTACAGAGTCGCTTTAACTATATAACTTTTATGTGATCTCCAATGAGTTGCTGTGGTTCCTAAGCACTTCCCCTTTTCAATTATACCAATCGCTGTTGATTTTGCAAGATCTACAAGGGAAGAAATGTCATGAACTGACCTGTTCCAGCAGTGGCAACTTACTACAGTACCACATTGGAATTTAAGTGAGCTCTTAAAGGGGTAACATAACTTTTAATATGTTGCTGCCCATGGTGAAACTAATAATTTATCCCATACTTGTTATTATCTACAGCATTCAGCCTCTTTCCCCCAGTTCTGAGCTGGTTCTTTTTGCTGAAGACTAGAGATGAGTGAACCTGGAGCATGCTCGATTCGATCCAAACCTGAACTTTTGGCTTTTGATTAGCGGTGGCTGCTGAACTTGGATAAAGCCCTAAGGCTATGTGGAAAACATGGATATAGACATTGGCTGTATCCATGTTTTCCGGACAACCTTAGAGCTTTATCCAAGTTCAGCAGCCCCCGCTGATCAAATGCCGAAAGTTCGGGTTCAGATCGACTCGAATCCGAACCCGGTTCGCTCATCTCTGCTGAAGACTCAAAATCTGTGTGAGCTTTTCTCTCTGTCCCCCCCCCCCCTTCTGAGACAGCTGATGTAAACAAGTCCCTGAAAGGTTGTATCTGCAACTTTTTAGCTTATTTGTAATGCTGGGAAGGTTATTCTGAGATCAAGTTGTTAATGAACTTACTGTAATTAACCCTTTCCAGTATTACAAAGTTGCTAAAAAGTTGCAGATAGAGACTTGTTTACATCAGCTGTCTCGGAAGGGAGGGGGAAGGAAGGATGAATACATAATAAGTATGGAATGAATTGTTAGTCTCAACATGGAAAGCAACTTTTGAAAAATTATGTTTGAGCAGAATAACCCATGGCCCATTCACAAATGTTTGTAAAGGTAGAGTGCAATGGTAAGTACTGGATTTCCTACACCAATGACAATAGGACTAAAAAGGTGACCTAATACTTTCGATTATATAGTATATGGCAAGGAATAGATAGATAATGGCCCGAAATGTAATGTGAAGTATATGAGTTACAGCTTCTGTCATCAGCTCATGAGGGGCACATGGACCTTCTCATCACACTTATCCAGTTCCATTTTTATTGCTCTTAACAATCATTTTCTTCAAGTGACAACCTCAGTGACAGTGCCACATAGGGACATAGACATATCTCATAGGCCCTGATGCAAGAGGACAAATTGGGCTTCCCATCATTCCCAAACACACAACGTAACTACAGCATTGCTCTTCCACCTATTCTGAAGAATACAGCATGGCGAGACAACCGTATAACATCCAGAAAGTTCTATGCACTGGGCCTTTTGTAATTAATAGGACTCATTCACAGAAGTTGATGAGTGTCGTACGGTTGCCTCAGCAAATCTCTATTGACATCATGAATCCCCCATCCATTTCATGTATCCCCCATCAGCATGGCTACATCCACACCACGCACATTCTCTTTAGAATAGACCCCATCCACACAATATACCCCCCACATCAGCATATCGCATGCACACTAAGTAACCCCCTCATGCACATGTTGCCCATTCACACTATCTACCCCTTTAAATCAGCATGTCCCTATCCACACTATGTTACCTCCTCAGGCATATGTTCCCCATCCATATTATGTATCCCCATCAGCATGGCCCCCATCCACACTTTATACCCCCGTATCTGCATGTCCTCATCCACACTATGTAACCCCCTCATGCACATATTCCCCATCTACACAATGTACCCCCCCATCCATACTATATATTCCCTACATCAGCATGGCCCCCTCCACATGTATCTCCCATCAGCATGTCCCAATCCATGTAAAACCCTCATGCA
The DNA here is from genome assembly GCF_027789765.1 of Dendropsophus ebraccatus. NCBI lineage: Eukaryota > Metazoa > Chordata > Amphibia > Anura > Hylidae > Dendropsophus > Dendropsophus ebraccatus. Next base: position 84,534,710 of record NC_091457.1, read on the forward strand.
CATGTCTCCCATCCATACTATATACCCCCTACATCAACATGGCCCCTCCACATGTATTCTCCATCAGCATGTCCCCATCCATGTAAAACCCTCATGCACATGTCTCCCACCCACACTACATATCCCCTATCAGCATGGTCCCTATCCGTACTATATAGCTCCTCATCAGTATGTACTTCATACACCCCTGATGGCGAACCTATGACACCCGTGTCAGCACTGACACCTGTAGCCATAGTGACTGACATGCGGCCGTATGCAAGCTCCAAGGCAGTCCAGCGTCCTTACAGTGGGGCCCGACCCCATGTATTCCCCGCCCCACGTACCTCCCCGGACGGAGCTACTGTGACGTCACCCGGCACAATAGCTGCGTATGTCCGGCCACGCTCCAGCCCCGATTGCTCCTGCTTCCAGCCCCGCCTTGCGCCTGCCTCCAGCATCGTCTCCTGGTGCCACAGCCAGCATCCTGGACCACAGCAGTATTGCAAGTGTGTGTGGGGAGGGATGGAGGTCTGGTAGGGTAGTGTATGGGGAGGGATGGAGGTCAGGTGGGGTAGTGTGTGTGTGTGGAAGGGTCAGGTAGGGTAGTGTATGTGAAGGGATGGGGGTCAGGTGGGGTAGTATATGGGGAGGGATGGGGGTCAGGTGGGGTAGTGTATGGGGAGGGATGGGGATCAGGTGGGGTAGTGTATGGGGAGGGATGGGGGTCAGGTGGGGTAGTGTATGGGGAGGGATGGGGGTCAGGTGGGGTAGTGTGTGTGGTTTTTAGTTTACTTCACACAATAATAATTTTTTTGTTTATCAAGTACAGTTATAGATTACAATTAAGTATTTTTGTTATTTAAACTACGAATAACGCAAAATTATGATGTTTTTTTCGAGAAGTGACACATCATTCGAGTTATACTCGTTTTTTCGCCGAATGCTAACACACCAAGCTCAAAAGGTTGCCCATCACTGTCATACACACTCTCAAACTTTTTTTTACAAGTGCCTCACCAGACTTACTCATTTGTGGTGGAAGTTCATGCAAAAATAAAAACTATTGCTTAGTCTACCCTTCGTTTGTCTCCTAAACACTGTATAATATAAAAAGAGGTACAAAATGAGTCAATAATGTTCCTAAACCCGAGACTGTTTCAACCAGGGAAAGGACTGTACAGTTTATAATCCATTTTGTAACTACTGCCTTCCCAGCTGCGCCTCACCAATAACTACCGTAGGGGGCCTCTCACTGGTAAGGCCTGCCTCACAGTTTGAGAGGCACTGCTCTATACCACCCATTGGCATGTCTCTTATCCACACTATGTACCCCCTCATCAGCCTGTCCCCTATCCACACTCTGTACCCCCAACCACATGTCTCCCATACACACTAAGTACCCCCTCATCAGCCTGTTTCCTATCCACATTTTGTACCCCCAACCACATGTCTCCCATACACACTATGTACCCCCTCATCAGCATGAGAGGTTAAAAGGTCATAGGACATATAACACTGTAGGGTAAAGACGGCATTTCAATAGTCTTATTACATAAGAGTGGATTATGAAGGTGGTGTACATATTCATAACTGTAAATCAAAATTGTGTAGTTCTCCAGACCCCTGACCTTTCTTTCCTGTTTCTCCAGCTTTCTGCTATTATGGAGTGCGGTTCTCATTATGTACCCTACAAGCCTCGCAGTCATTGCACTGACATTCTCAAACTATGTTCTGCAGCCTGTGTTTCCAGACTGTATTCCACCATATGATGCCACCAGGACGCTTTCTCTGGTCTGTTTGTGTGAGTATGACCCAGTGATCATCATGACTAAGCTCCGATTCTTAAAGGAGCAACGTAAGGCAGGGTAAGGGACACAACACTGTTTATTTGTCTTTTTATACTTTTTGTGTATTTTAAATGAGAATAGCCTTAACTAACTAACCTGAGTTATTCAGAAATGTATAAATGCACACATACGCTGAACTTGGGTTTAACGTAACTTGTTATGCAAAGGAGCTTCTGGACATCCAAAGCCAAAGTGTCCCATTATAACATGAAAATATGTTTCACCACAATGCAATAACCTTTTGCAGGGCTATTCTTCAGGAGCTGCATTATTTGTTAAGGCTATGTTCACACTGCGTATATGTCGGGCCGCATATTTTCGCAGCCGGACATATACGCGGTAAACTCAGGCCAGGGATTTACGCTACTTGCGGCCGGCTACGTACGGAGCGCGAACTTACGGCCAAAGTATACTTACACTTCCTGAGCGCCCTACGTAGCGATCTGACAGCGGTCTTTTACTTGGAAATCTTCGCCTAGCCCCGGACACCCCACAGAACCTTTTGGATCGGCACAAAAAGCTGCAAAAATGAAGAAATCACCACTACGTACGGGACCGCATGTAACGCTACGGGCGTAAGTTACGGCATTTTCGTCCGCAAACAATGGTCTGGTTAATTTTTTACGCCAGCGCGTATGGTCCAGGCGTAAGTTCGTACGTAGTGTGAACTGTGCAGCTGTACTTCGTATACTTTCCATTATACGCAAACTACGTAAGTCTCCGGCCGCTTATTCACGGAACGCGCTACGGCCGGAAACTTACGTAGTGTGAAAATAGCCTTAATCTGTATTAGAGTTGTCCAGAAGAGAAGTAAAAAAAAATAACTCTGTGCTTAGATGACCTGGTGATGGACCCTCCATCTAACCGCCAATGTTTTGACATGTTACTATACCTAATGTTAACATGCTATATTATATTATTCTGTCCTGCACTGTTCCACTGCTTTTTATAATTCTGCTTTCCTATGTGGTTGGATGGACTATGAGCCTCCAAACAATTGGTGCTCACTTGCATTTGTCACACTGCTTCACCTAAAGCAACTAGATCCACAAACCTTATACTTTTCTTTTTTTAGTTACACTAAACCTAAGAAGATTGTTAAGACAACACAAGTACTGTATGTAGTAACAGCTCTCCTGCTCCTTTCCTTCCTCCTTATAGACCAGACCCTTCCTATTTTATACTGGATTAAAATGGATGTTAGGTCATTTTTCTGTTTTTGACTCTGCATAACAAAGTGATGAGATTTTATTTTTCCCAAAGCTACTAGAACTACGCACGCAATATATATCCTATTAAAAAAATTTTATCTGGATATGTTCAGCAGATGACTGCTCCTACTAAGGCCTCAGATGGTGTACTGCAGTATGGCTGATCTTTATCATCTTTATAGCAGATTCTGTATCACAGAATTCTATGGGTGCTGCATGATGACTAGAATGGTATTGTAGCCCACCCTGATCTACTTGGCAAATGTTTCCTTCCTGTGTGCTACACTCATTTACCTCTAGATGGCAGCCAGATAAAAGGAATCATTCTACCAAAGAAAAACATGTGCTGTAAACCAGTCTACAGCAAAAATTAAAGGGGAGTTATCCATTCATAAAACTACGGTATTTCTATTAAGTTTAGGGTGCTATAAAAAGCACTGTAAGGCACCTCATTGCCACATTCAGTAGTTTTTCAGGACCGTATATTATGTCCGCAATCATTGTACATAACCTGCAAAAAAATTGTCTGTAGTGTATCTATAATCCACATTTTTTTTTTTGCAAAAAAAAAAAAAATAGGAATGTGATAGTTAAATTAAGGTGATTTGTATTTTTTCAGACGTTACAGACTTCCCCAAAAAATTACAGATCTGCAAAAATTACAGATGCTCCCATAGACTTCTAGGGGCGTATCCGTGTCATAATCGCCTGTACTAGGACATGTCCTATTTTTTTGCTGCATGCATTCCAGATCCATAAAACTAAAGACAGTAGTCCAATGGAAATCAATGTGCCCTAAATTTATCAGTTACTGAGAATCCACACTTATGATTACACTTATGAAATGTGTGAATAAGGCCTAATGTCATCTCATCCACCACTCATCTTCTTCCTACCTCTAGCCACCAATGCTGAAGTAAGGCCTTCAGTCGGAAGAAGGATGATCAGTGGAGGATGAATGATGTCACAGGTGGAACTGCTTTGTTTTTGGGAGCAGACAACATTTCCTATTGTATGCCTATAGAATGGGATATGTTGTAGTGTTTTGTCTTAGGTACACACCGGGAGCTAAAGAGCATGTGAACATAACCTTAGCTATATTAGAGGCAGAAATTACAGTTGCACTTGTCCCAAAGGTCCCATATAATAAGTAGTACAGGTGTGATGCTAGACATGATGCACAATAGCATAACACTGTGAACATTCTTAGTAAACTATTTTGCTTTGTATGATTGTTTTTTGCACCACACATTTCACATGCATTATCTGTACTGAGGATTAAATTAGATTAAAGGGGACCAATCTAGACAAATCTAACCTGCTGATAGCTCGCTATTGTGCAGGAGACGCAGAGGATGAAGTTATGTCTCTTACCTTCATCCTCGGCACCGTTCCCATGCAGTTATTCATTTACTCTGGTAAGACCGTTAGGACCACTGTGCTGCCCCCATAGTACCGATCTGGCCCGCTCCTTTCATAATCATTAGAAAGGTTGGCCCGGCCAGGGGCGGAATGGCGCTATGGGGACAGGCAGTGCTCCAAATGGTGCCCCAGTGGTCCAAACAGTCTTACCCAACCTAGGAGCAAAGAGACTTACCTTCAACTTCAGCACCTCCTGCGCAATGGGTTGCTGTCAGCAGGTTAGATTTGTCTAACCTGCTGATAGTTCCTCTTTAATCTAATTTAATGGCTGTAGGATCGTCAGTACAGATATAACGCATGTAAAATGTCTGATGTGAAAAACAATCATACAAAGGAAGAGCACATAAACCCAGATAACACTAAAGAAGAAAAATATAAAATTTTTATAAATGTTAATTGCATCTGGCCTGAATAGTTTTCTTTATTTGCAGTACTTCTCACATGGGTGAACAGCTCAAGCGTTCGGTGGGCAACACGGATCCAGGACATATTCACTGCCGGGAAGCTTTTAGCATTGTGCCTTATTATAGTTGTTGGGTTTATGCAGATATTTAAAGGTACTGTTATATTGCTGTTATTCGAAATTAGGCCTTATTGAGGCTTGCCTTAAGTTGGCTGTTGTTTTGTACAATCATTTCTATTGATTACCCCTTATGTAGTACCATATAGTGACTAAACAATACAGTAATAATAATTCTATGAGTGTATGTTCTACCTCCTATTGCCTCCAAGGAAAACAGAGGTTTTTCTGTATAGTACTGTATAGTAGCAATCTGTGAGAGAATCAAGGCATGCCCCATCACCCATTATACCCTAGACATATTTCTTCTCTAGGAGAATATGATGTCTCACATTGTCACAATGAGTACTTAGGGGGTTCCGGATATAAACCCATAGGGACTCTGTGGGAAGTGCATTAGGTTTATTCACACTATACTGCAGATGGGCCGCTGTTTGCACGGACCTACATACACATACTGCCACATACAAGGGCAAATAGTGTAAAAACTATAAAAGTGGCAACTAAAAGAAATAAGTTTTATTTTCCTCTGGACAGTGCAGGGGGAAGAAAACAAATCATTCTCTTTTTGCTGTTAAAGTTTACCTGTCGTTATAAAAAAAACTTTTGACTTGTCAAAGAGACATGTCAAAGGTTTTGATTGGTTCAGGTGCTTAGACCCATACCGATAAGGAGATACAGGGCGTCCTCTCACCGAGTTAAAAAAAAAAATCTGGCTTCATAGGATCCCAAGTCTGAATCTTTTTTAAAATTCAGAGCAGAGAGTGGACACACTGCATAGCGTCTTCTCCCCGCTCTCCCAATCGGTATGGGTCTGAACACTCAGACCCAGACCGATCAAAACTTTTGACATGTCAAAAGTTTTTTCTTTTTTTATAATGACAGGTATTATGACGGCCGTGATTACTACGGTACTTACGTAGTGCTGAACCTGAGGGAATTCCAGCCGGAGTGTATACACATAGTATACACTCCTTCCGGGATCCCTAGCGGCGCCGCAAGAAACTGACATGTCAGTTTTCTGTGGCCGCTATTCATTGAATAGTGGCCGCAGAAAACCCTGTCAGTTCACACAATTGTGAGCAGCTGGGAATTCTGATGCAGACGCACACAGATGCGCCCGCATCCAAATTCAGGGGTGGTAAAGATCATCTGGCCGGTACTGCAGTACCAGCTGGGATGATCTTTTCTGACACCGGCCGTTCCGTTACGGAACGGCCTGTCTCCTACAGAGTGGGAACATGGCCTAAGGCCCTATTACACAGACAGATTTATCTGACAGGTTATTGAAGCCAAAGCCAGGAATGGATTTGAAAGAGGAGAAATTTCAGTCTTTCCTTTACGACCTGTTCTCTGTTTATAGTCTGTTCCTGGATTTGGCTTCAATAATCTGTCAGATAAATCTGTGTGTAATAGAGCCCTTACAGGTGATTCTGTGGGGGATGGGGCCACAGGAATATTACACTGGACTTGCATGGTCAGTGTTGGAGGAGAAAGTATGTGCACCCCAGTGGAGGGGCTACCTGCAGGATGTGGCTAAGGGTCAGGGGGCACAGTGAATCAGGGCTAGCTGCCAATGTTCTTATCCTGACTGGCAGTGCACTCAGACTGGCATTGTGCTTAGGCTTTCCTCAATGCCAGTCAGTAAACTGAGCCTTGCTGGGTGACTGCTATAATAAGAGGCACTGTTGTCAGCTCTTATACTCTTGTCCTTACCCCTGTAGCTGAGTGTACTTACATATACATTCTCCGTGTCTCCATCAGCAGTGCAATGCAGTGGAAGGGACTTGGTGAAGGAAACCTCACAGCTTCTAACTTCTTCCTTCCTCAGCAGTGCTGCTAGTGAGCTCAGGCTGTCTGTGGGCTGTGTGTTTTTGTAATTTCATACAGTATGTGCTACCTTCATTTAAAAAAAAAAAAAACCTTCAAATGTTGCTTTTATTTAAAGGGTTAAAGGGAATTTGTAAGCAGATTGCTGTAGCGGGTTAAGGTGGATGGGGCTTTACACACTTGCAAGGGAATGAAAAATCTGCTGCGATTACAGTATGTAACCCAATACTAAATGACAGTACCAGGAATCACAGATTTTGCTGCGGAACTTGCAGCGTGAAATCCGTTGCAATCCGGTATGTTTAAAGGCACCATAATACATTTCTTTTTTCATTACTTTATCTCCAGGAAACTATGAGGAATTAAAACCCAGTAATGCATTTAATTTTTGGATGACCCCTACGGTTGGACAGCTGGCACTGGCATTCTTACAGGGGTCCTTTGCATTCAGTGGTTGGAACTTTCTGAATTATGTCACAGAAGAACTGGTTGATCCCAGAAGGTTAGTTTACCTTTACATTTCATTCTGTATTCATTGCTGTTTATTATCAGTGCAAGTTACTTAAGAACTGTTTCAGACTGTGGTCCCCATTAGTCACTCTAAAACAATACAGAAAATGCACATTTCCAATTTCTTTTCTTTTTTTAATTTTAAACGTTTTTATTAAGTTTCTGCATATGGAAACAGACACAACAATCCCGTAAACACAGGCTACAATAAAGTAATACATAGTATCAGCATAACAACGTAACAAGGGTTTCATTAACACAAGCATAAAACCGAGGTGGAGGACCAAGTAAATAACCATTACTTGCTGTCAAAGTATTTGGACACTATCCAGGGGGACCATTGTCTATGCAAACGTGGAACAATTAAAGCATTAGGAGAGACACTAGTAGAATATGGTGAACCACTGTTCTATGAGAGTGAGCTTTGGACAAGACCACCCCACATGTAACTAGGTAGCTTTTTGGGTGCAACCTCGCCAACACAGATTGGAGTAAATTAGAGTCGTATGTGCTAGTCCACTTGGGGTGGGGTACTGAATTTTTCTCATTAACTAAGTAGTTAATGCACCTAGAGTGTTTTTGAGTCCAAGTAAAGGCTTGGCGCCATTTTTCTTTCTTAAAGGTTACTCCCAACTCTTACTCCCACTTACATATAAAGGACAGTTTAGTATCAGGATATGCATTTGTCAACAAGATGTAGGCTGACGTTAAATCTTTAGTGTGACTTTTCCTAAAAAAGCACTTGTGAAAATCTGTAAGCCTAGGATCAAGAGGGGGGTCAGTTTAAGGAATCTAAGAAATGTCCAGCTTAGAGTTATTGGAAGAAATAAGTGTGTCGGAGAGACAACCAGACATTAAATCAGAGAACTGCTTAACGGATTCTGATTCATATAGATCCTGCAAAGTCTGGCAGTTCAAGGAGATCCATTGAGGAAAGTATAGATTTAAGTAAAGAAAGAGGAATGTCTCTTTTAGTGAGTGGGATACAGATGGATACCCAGATAGGAAATACCAGTTTGGGCCCACAAAAAAATTAAATTGAGAAAAGGTGTTGGTAATTAACAATGGGATATAAAGTGACACCAGGGAGGATTTTGTAACATTCAATTTATAGTAAGACATTTTAGAACAGTGCTTCTCAATTCCAGTCCTCAGGCCTCACCAACAGGTCATGTTTTGAGGATTTCCCATACAAAGGACACCTGTGATAATACCTGATGCACTGACTATAATTATATCACCTGTGAAATGCTAAGGAAATCCTCAAAACATGACCTGTTGGTGAGGAGAGGGGACACCCTTGTCTCATACCTCATGTTATTTGAAAGAGTTTGTAGAGGTATCCTGAAGTGTAGACAAGGGACAAAGGGTTAAAATCAAATGCTAATATGGCATTTTTTATACCATCAGTAAAGCCAAATTTATCTATAGTTGCCTCTAAGTTCCCCCTATCAAAAACTTTCTCAGCGCCAAGGGATGCACATTTCCAATTTCAGTTGAAGTGTAAACTCTATTGCTTTCCCAAAAAGCATAAACCTTAGCAGCGAAGCCTTGCTGTTCCCTAGTCTAACCCTTTTGGAGACCTCTCATATAGCTCTATCAGCTTTGTGCAGCTTTTAAGCTCTGTTTATTTTCTCATTTGTTCTTGCTTCTTTCATTTCTTGGGAATAAATACCAAGTTTACCAGTAAATGAAGCCCCAAGAGAAAGCATTGAAAGCCCCTAACCTTCCTACTTGGAACAGCTTGTGGTCAATGACTAAAAGCTAAATGTTATGCTCTGCAGTTCGCTATGCTTGTTAACGGTGTAGGAGCAGAAACCTGTAACCACTTGTTCCGTCCATTAGAAATTACGGATGATGGCTCAAATGCTTGTTGGTTACAACTAAGAGGAGGCATCATTAGATTAAAGGGGTAGTGCGGTGTTAAGCATTTATTCACTAAATAACACACATTATAAAGTTACACAACATTGTAATGTGTGTTAGTTAAGTGAATGCCGCCCTTCCCCATGTTTCCTCGCACCCACGCTAGACCTGGAAGTGTGGTGCATTATACTTACGTATTCGCTGTCGACCCCGGCCGCCATCTTGGGACAATGACGTCATTTTTAGGAGGCCGGCCGGTCCAGCCCTCCCTCATGCTGGCCCCCCTCCAGCGTGTCATCAGCTGGCTGAGCAGCTGATGACGCGCTGGAGGGGGGCCGGCATGAGGGAGGGCTGGAGTGGTCCGGCCGGCCTCCTGAAGATGACGTCATTGTCCCAAGATGGCGGTTGGGGTCGACAGCGAATACGTAGGTATAATGCACCACACGTCTAGCGTTGGTGGGGGGAAACATGGGGAAGGGGGGCATTAACTTAAATAACACACATTACATTGTTGTATAACTTTGTAATGTGTGTTATTTAGTGAACAAATACTTAACAACGCACTACCATCGATCACATGACTAGCTTCTGTGAGCACTCAGATGGCCTGGGATACACCGGACTTCCTGTTTTCTGACTGTTTCCTGTTTTGAGAAAAAAAAGAGTCAGAAAACAAGAAGTGCTGTGTTTTCCATGATAACAAAAAAAATAATGAATGTAAATTTGAAACTTGCTTTATCTCACATCTACTGTTTTACATTTTGAAAGTTATAACGACAGTGACTCTTTAAAACAAAGTTGTATTCACCTGACGCAATTACCTAACTGCTGACGTTTTGATGGTTCCCGTTCCCTGCTGCCCACCATTACCTGCTGGGGCTGCAATGACAGAGGCAAGCAGTGTAGAGTGTGGGGTGTGAAAGTTATTCTGCCTGCGTTTCTTTTTCAGGCCCCCTTCACACATCCAAAAAATCTCTCCAAATTTCCAGACCCATAGGGGTACATTAGTGACAGACACCCTTTGGGATTTTTCCTAAAGGGTGTCTGTTCTGGAAAATAGGTCAGGATTTTATAGATCCTGTCCCATTTTCATCCGGAATTCTGGCACGGACACCTCCATAGAAGTCAATGGGGGTACCGGAATTCTGGACACTTTCCTGATGCGCATCAAGAAAGTGTTCGGAATTGTGGATAGGTTGAGAGCCCCCCTTCCGTCGCCGCTTCCTCAGAGGAAGCGCGCATTCGCACGGGAAATGGCTGATACACTGTCAGCTTCTGTTTGGCGTCCCCCGCCGACTGCTACACACTCTGCATGATGTTTTAAGGAATTCCCAATAAAGAAGATTTTTAACGGTGAGTGCTTTCTCTTGTCTCTCTACTGTTGGAATTATAATTTTTGCTGTCACTGCATTTCCATGAGAGAGCACCCCGCTATTTAGGCAATCAGCCGAAGCTATAGCCCAATACCTCCACTGGTGCAACTGATAAGTGCCAGTCAACTGTTTCTTACATGCTAGACATGTGCAATGTATGTTGACATACTAGACCATATTGAAAACACTTATTTATTTATTTTTCCCTGACCAAGAAATCCTGGTTCCCTGAAGGTAAAAACTGTCAGGAAATCCTGATGCTTTCCTGAAGCCTTTTAAGGCCTCCTGATCAGGATTTCCTGACCGTAAAAATTGACACTGACGCGTGAAGCCTCAGGGTTGTCAAGAAGCTTATACCAGTCCAGCCTCAATGGGGCTGTTTCAGGTTAGCTAATCCTACCAGCGGTTCCTTTTCGATCATGCATGCGGTCACTGATGCAGTAACAGTTCCACTTTGTCCAGCGTATCTCTCTGCACTAGGCCTTACTTTCTCTTTCCTACTCCTGATCAGATTCATACTTGTCTGTTCTCTGCTGCCACCATCTGTTCAGACACAGCTATGACATACACAAGAGAAAGGGGAACACAACACGAAGGGTGACAGCAAAGAATGGAGGAAGAAAATTATTATCTCCCTTTGGTTGAATCCACATGAATTAGAACTAAAGGAAAATTTACTTGCAGATTTGCAGCCACAGAAACTCATTATGTTGTGAATTTATGACTGATTTCACTACTTTCTATGCATAGGGTTGAGATCCAAAATTCTGACATTTATGGAATCATCCTTTTGTGGTGACACTGCTCTGTGCATGGTATTAAAGGGAAACAATCAGCAGGTTAGAAGCATCTAACCTATTGATATCTCCCTATAGCACATAGGGCACTGAGGATGAAGGTAGGTTTCTTACCTTCATCCTCGGTGCTATTTCCGCATTATTAGCAGTTTATTTTCTATCCTAATTAGGCGTTTTGGTGCACTAGGACTGGCCTACCCCTCTAAATGAATACCAGCCAAGCAGGTCAGCCAGGCGCAGATTGGTGCACTGGAGCAGACAGTAGTCCCGCCTCCAGTGCACCAAAATGCCTAATTGGATTAACTTTTGGTAAAACAGCACCGAGCATGAAAGAAACTTTCCTTCATCTTTTGCTCCCCATGCACTATAGGGAGATAGCAGCAGGTAAGATACTTCTAACCTGCTGATAATTCCCCTTTAACTATATAATTGCCAGGGTACAATTTTGATTGTTTTTATGATTTTATGTTTGTCTTTCTGCTGGTTTTTATTTGACAATATGAATATATTGAAACTTGCTTGGTATATACACCAGGTGTGAATTATGAGATATGTAAACAGGAGGAAAATATATGCTATTTATCTTTTAGGAATCTACCTCGAGCCATATTCATCTCCATCCCGCTGGTTACATTTGTCTACACATTCACCAACATAGCTTATTTCACAGCCATGACGCCAGAAGAATTGATGTCGTCCAATGCGGTTGCAGTTGTAAGTAGTCTCTTTATCACCTACATTTGGCCAGTATGAGCTGTGTTCCTCTTCATGTATTTTCAGCCTCTTCCCCCTTCTGTTGCTTTAGACTTTTGGTGAAAAATTGCTGGGATATTTTTCCTGGATCATGCCTGTTTCAGTAGCGCTGTCCACATTCGGAGGGATTAATGGATACCTCTTTACCTCATCAAGGTTGGATGCTGTATGGCTGACCCTTGTAGAGTTAGCATCTAACATCTTCTTCTACAATCAGTAGTCAATTTCCAATAAACCTAATTTCTGTTTCTAGTGATTTCACAAGGCAGTTTATATACAAAATGCTTTTGTCATAGAAAAAAAAATAATATATAATTTTTTGTAGCTGAGTGACAGCCAATATGGCCACCACTGCACTTAGCTGGCAGGTACATCAGCATATTGGTGTAGTGTAAAGGTAGATGTATAAGACTTTTTGACGGAGTGTCTTTTGCTAGGGCCTTATGGCGAGATGACTGGGTGAGAGCATCTCTAAAAAGGCAAGTTTTGTGCGGTGTTTGAAATGGTCAGCAACTACCAGGTCACGAACAGGGGCGTAGCTAGGATTCACAGGGCCCCATAGCAAAAAATTTTAAGGGGTCCCCTCCCCTACGCTCAACACAAAGCACTGCGTGTGTGTGTGTGTATATATATATATATATATATATATATATATATATATATATATATTAATTTGTTCCGGGACCATGCTTGTAATCCAAATCCACTCTTAAACCTAAGCAGAAATCATAGAAATACAGACAATTGGTTCCCGACCCCAAAAATAATTATTTATTATTCTGAATAACATTCTGAATGAAATGAAACAAACATTCAGAAACAGCAGAATATGTGATATTATAAATTACTGTACAGTAATGGAGAGGATGGGAAACACAAGGGCGGACAAAGACTGCAAGGAGCATAAAGGAATGAGCAGGACAGATGTGGGCACTTACATGCAGCACTCTCTGTCTGGGGGAAGAGGGGGTTACAGCTATGAAGAGATTACCTCCACCATCCTGTCCCCTGATGTAAGCCCCAGTCTGAAGTGGAACTGCTATCATTTGGAAGGTGAGGGAGACTTCCTGGGTCAGAGTACAGCAATGTAGACCACGCTATGCAGACCATGCCCCTCACCTACTTCCTCTCCCACCCAGTAAAGGGAGCTCTTAAACCAAAGCAATGCTCTTAAACCAAGTCACAATTTTGAAAAACTGTGAGCTCTTAAACCAAAACGCTCTTAAACCAAGTTACTCTTAAACCAAGGTACTACTGCGTCTGCGTTACTGCTGGTGCACTAATAACCCCTGACCTCTGCACGGAGCTCTTCTCATTTTCCTACTTTATTGCACATCTGAAGAACAGAGGTCAGAGTTTATCAATGCAGTGAAGCAGAGATCTCTGTCTTCTGCTGGTTAACCCTTTTTTGTGTTGCAGCATATAAGTAAACATTGGGTCACTTACATACTGCAGTACACAAGGGGGGAGATTTATCAAAGGGTGTAAAATTTAGACTGGTGCAAACTACCCACAGCAACCAATCACAGCTCAGCTTTAGGCAGTGCTGAAAGGAAAGCTGAGCTGTGATTGGTTGCTGTGGACAGTTTGCACCAGTCTAAATTTTACACCCTTTGATAAATCTCCCCCAAGGGGTTAAACAGAAGAACACGCGCTCTTACCTTCTCCCCCGGGCCCCCCTCCTGCACGGGCCATCAAATGGCTTGTCCCCTAAGGGGTCATGCACCCCACAGGAACAAGTACTGGCCCAATAAAACTAAACTAAATCATGATGCAATTACCATGATCAGACAGAATTTTGAATGGTGATCTCAATCTAACAAGAGTAGAGTGTAATTCCTCCCCTCTAAATGAGGAATAACTCACAATGTAGTGTACCCTATGAATGTGGTGAGTCTCAAGTGGCTGTCACTCACAAATCTGTGATGAAGGAGCTGTGGGGGTTGCAGAATAGTGCTATGTTTGCTGCAACTTGTCTGTCGCAGCAATATTTGCACGTCAAAGAATGCAGATGAACATACATCGTGTGTCATTACTATTCATAAACCCTATAAAAAGTAACGTTCACCACACATCTGCATGTAGCATAAATGCCTTGTAACAATTAGCTGATCATTGCTAAGTTACAGCCCTATGAATCTCATGTGATCTGTGTCATGATTCCTGCAATATTTTCACTAATCTTCCTGATTTATTATAGTATTACAGATTACAATCTTCTCATCTAATCATTTAACTGTCAAATCATATCTTCTATGCTACCATCTTAAGGCTGGGTTCACACTACGTATATTTCAGTCAGTACTGTGGTCCTCATATTGCAACCAAAACCAGGAGTGGATTAAAAACACAGAAAGGATCTGTTCACACAATGTTGAAATTGAGTGTATGGCCGACATTTAATGGCAAATATTTGCTGCTATTTTAAAACAACGGCTGTTATATTGAAATAATGGCAGTTATTTACTGTTATATGGCGGCCATCCGCTCAATTACAACATTGTGTGAAGAGATCCTTTCTGTGTTTTAATCCACTCCTGGTTTTAGTTGCAATATGAGGACCACAATACTGACTGAAATATATGTAGTGTGAACCCAGCCTAAAGGGGTTATCCAGCGCTACAAAAACATGGCCACTTTCCCCCTACTGTTGTCTCCAGTTTGGGTGGGGTTTTAAAACTCAGTTCTATTGAAGTAAATGGAGCTTAATTGCAAACTGCACCTGAACTGGAGAGAACAGTAGGGGGAAAAGTGGCCATGTTTTTGTAGCGCTGGATAACCCCTTTAACACAAGATAATCATGGTCTTACCACTAAATTTACTCAAATATAATGTTGACCATTGAACGCCATTTTAAAAAAAATCTACATAGGGACAAAATTCTGTGCTGAACAACGTCTTACTATATTGTTGTAGCGGGTTGAGTTTTATATTTAGAAACGGTCTGGCTATCTGCAGCTGTTGCTACGAGGCCGTTATTACAAATTGTTTATTAATATTGTGTCCTGTGCATCAACAATATGTAAAAAGGCCAATTTCCCACATACTGCATTGCAGCTTATTTCACGTTGTGAGTTGCGCAGCGAAACCTGCTGCAATGCTCTGTAGTGTCATTGCCTATGGCTCTACATTCTCACAGCAGATTTTTTTTGTAATGCCAGAATGTGGCCACTGCCCACTTAACCCATCAGCTGCCAGGTAATACATTACCTGCCCACGCTCCTACCTGCTTCTCTGGCTCCCAGCTCCCTGACGTTTCGCTCAGCTAATCAGTGTGCTTTCCCACCGCAACCACTGATTGGACTGGGACGCCAGGAAGACGGAAAAACAAGTGGGAACGCATGCAGGTAATGTATTAGCTCGGCAGCAGTGGTTAAGGTGGGAAGGGGCTTTACATTCTTGCAAAGGAAGGAAAATCCGCTGAGAGAATGTAGAGCCATAAGGAGTGACACTACAGTGAATTACAGCAGGTTTCTCTGCGGAACTTGCAGTGCGAAATCTGCTGCAATGCGGTACGTGTGAACCTGTTAGCCCGTGTAAACTTTCCTCTCTGAGGACCCCATAATGTAGTGACAGAAATGATAATTCCAAAATCAGGGCCTTTGCAGCCGGTAAATGATGATTTTTTTTTTTTAGGACTGCTTAAAAGATGTGATCAGCTGATGAGAGGCCGTTGTATCGCTCCTCAGCTGATGGCTGAAACTTTTACACTTTTTCTTTAGTGCTTTGTTTGTTCAGGAGATACAGAGCTCTGTAAGTGAAACATAGATCTTCAATCCCTATAAAAAAATTGAACAGCACAGAATTTCGTACCTTAAATTTATATGGGTGTTGCTTTAAAAAGATTGTACAGAAGCATACAGTTTTCTTTTTTGTGAACTTAGGGTGAAAATAAATTAGGTATAATAACCTGCCCATCACTCGCAGCTGTCACTCCATTGATCCTTTGTCCCCACTGATCATTATTTCCTACTCTCATATCAACATGCATGAGAAGTATGTCCAGCCAATCACTAAGACAGGTCACCACTATGGCAAGTGATTGGCTGAACAGACATGGAGTGGTGATCAGAGGGCACTAGGCAACATCATGACAGCAGCTGTAGGAGATCAGGGAAGTGAGTAAAAATGGAAGTATAAATTAGTTTTTATTTGTAAACCACCATAAGACCAAATAAGAATTTGAATTTAGTAGAGGCTAAATCTGCATAAAAAATATAAGATAAACATATTGATTTCCAATGTAAAAAGGGCTTTCAAACCATGATGGATTTTCTAGGTTATGAAGAACTCGTGTGAACATAGCCCTAGATTCAAATACACCCATAGGGAAAAGTAACTTAACTGGCGCTCTTTCCATAGGCTTTGCTTTTCCGGAGCCCGAGAAGGCCACTTGCCCAGCTTATTGGCCATGATCCATTTTAAATACTGTACCCCGGTACCTGCTCTGCTTGTTTGTGTAAGTATGTTATTCACAGTACTACATCTTTCTCTTAAAAACTGCAGTGCTCTAATGATTTCTGTTGTTCATACCAATTTCTTTTAAACATTGACACCATCTCGTTTGACACTATCATTTCTACAGCCTCTGTTGCAGAGATGTTTTCTGACTGTCTCACATATACACAGTATATATATATATATATATATATATATATATATATACATATAATATATATATATTGTATGTATACATAAATATATATCTATATCTATCTATCTATCTATATATATATATATATTTATATATATATATATATATATATATATATATATATATATATATATATATTGTGGACATGTCACAGGAGAAGTGTTTGAGGGGGTGTACATCTCACCTAGGTTACTGCTTAGTGTGAGATGGTAAGTCCAGGAGGGATCTGTTGCTCAGCAGTGTTAATACTGCTGAGCTATTATTTACTGTTGCTGGGCCTGGATTTACATGGAATGGCAGGTAGGTTTTAGTAGTGGGACTTGCCATTCCCTCCCCTCGAACCAGTTCAGGTGTTGGGATCAGGTGAGCTCTGACCCTAATCAGCCTGAGAAGGTAAAAGCTCACACAGGGTGCAGATGGTTGCTCTCAGCCAGGAGTGATCAGCCTATGTGTTTGGTGGAAGCTGCGAATGCAGCCACGGCTGGAGCTTATACATACCCTGCGGTATCCAGGTGAAAGACGCTGTGTTAGGGTGCGTTCACACCTACAGGATCTGTAGCAGATCTGCAGCAGATTTGATGCTGTGTTCAGTTATCTAAATGAAATCTGCTGCAGAAAATCAGCTGCAGATCCTGTAGGTGTGAACGCACCATTATAGTGACAGATAGGTGAAGAAACCTGTTAGTAAGCGCCCAGATGGGCAAGACCTTTTTGTTTGTTTTGTTCTTAAAAGCACAGTGTTGCTGTATTTCTGTTTGCTGGACTGTTTATGCTGCAAATAAATGCCAAGTTGATCTTTTATAAGTCCAAGCCTGATGTGAACTGTGTCCAAACACACCATCCCCTGGGAAGATCCCTACAATTGGTGCTGCGGAGCGGGCAAAATGGTTGCTAGGGGCAACGGTGTGCATCAACTTGGCTACAGTTGAAGCAGTTAATGCAAGTGAGTCTGCAACAGCAACAGGCTCTGACAGCCGCTAACCTGCGCCATGAGCAGGCTAATATGCAGCAACAACAGGCTCTGACAGCCGCTAACCTGCGCCATGAGCAGGCTAATATGCAGCAACAACAGGCTCTGACAGACGCTAACCTGCGCCATGAACAGGCGATGGCTGAACAACAGAGACTTATTGAGCACCTGATAGCAAAGCAAGAGGCGCCTGCAGGTGCTAATCCACAGCCAGTGGCAGCAGCAGCTCCAGAGACTTTGTCTGTGAGAAGAGCTGTGCAGCGAGCGCTGCAAAAGATGACTGCTGATGACGATATTGAGGCCTACTTAACTGTCTGGCGTGTGGCTGAGCGAGAGAAGTTACCATCCACTGAGTGGGCAGAAGTGATTTCTCCCTATTTAACAGGCGAACCTCAAAAGGCCTATTATGACCTCAGTGAGCAAGAGGTCAAAGACTATCCTCGGCTAAGAGCCGAGATACTTGCCCGACTAGGAGTTACTGCCGCTGTCCGTGCCCGGAGGGTCCGCAACTGGAGCTACAGTCTGGACAAATCAGCGAGGTCCCAGATGTATGACCTGATCCATTTGGCAAGAAAGTGGTTGGAGCCAGACACCTCTACTCCTGCACAGATCCTAGAGAGGGTCGTGATGGATCACTACCTCCGAGCACTTCCTGCTGATCTACAACGTTTGGTGGGACAAGGTGACCCTAAGAATGCTGACGAACTTGTCAACCTTGTGGAGAGGTTCCAGGCGACTGAGGACTACCTCAGTGATATTCCTGCAGCATCTTCCCCTCCCCGAAGTGCCAGATCTGTGCCGTCAGCTGGTAAGAGACTTCCATCTATTGGGGGAGTGTGGAGGGGGACTGATAGAGGGAAGAGCGCTCAGGCGGTGTCTCAAGGGCAAAAGACTGGTGATGGTCCCAGGTGGCTAAGTGGCCCTAAAAAGGACTCCCTGCCAAGGAGACCAGGCCCTATCCAGTGCTGGAGATGCCATGAGACGGGACATATGTCTGCCCATTGCCCTCTTACCAGTGAGCCCATGGAGTGTGACGCTAGCCGGCGTCAGTCGCTACTTGCGGAACCGTCTTTTGTTGCAGTCACTGGACTAGAGACTGAACCGCAAGTCTGCAACATTACTATCAATGACTTCCCTGTTAAGGCGTTGCTGGACTCAGGAAGCCTTGTCACCTTGGTGCATGCCAGCCTGGTGACTGGGGACTTTGTGTCAAACAAACATATGAGTGTGGTGTGCATACATGGTGATACAAAAGTGTACCCTATTGTGCTGGCTAATGTCAGGACTGAACTAGGCGCTGTACAGTATGAAGTGGGTGTGGTTAAAAACCTCATGCATAATGTGATATTGGGGCGTGATTTTCCATTGTTCTGGGCTCTATGGGGAAAAAGAAAATCCCCTGAAAGGAGTGAGGATACCCCTAAGTCTATTGCATTACCCACGGTAAATGATAAAAATGTACAGGATGAAAATGATGCTTTTCCTTTGCAGGTCCTGGCTGGTGAGGAAGAGGCTCCTCCCACTGAGCAGAATGTTCCAGACTTAGAGGTGTCTAGGGATAATTTTGGTACTGCACAATTACAGGACCCCACTCTCAAAAATACGAGAGAGCAGGTTGCTGTTATAAATGAGGTATCTCAGGAACCAGATGCTGAAAAAAGATTTCCACATTTTTCTATGACTAATGATCTCTTCTATAGAGTCACTAAGATTAATGACGAGGTTGTGGAACAGTTTCTGGTGCCTAAGTCGTACCGGCGTCAGGTATTGGACATGGCCCATAATCATGTTCTTGGGGGACACTTGGGGACTGACAACGCAGGAGAGTCCTCCAGAGGTTTTATTGGCCTGCCATTTATGATGACATTAAAAAGTACTGCGAGTCCTGCCCCACATGTCAGCTTAGCGCCCCAGTGTCACATTTCCGCAGTCCTTTGGTCTCGCTCCCCATCATAGAGGTACCTTTTGACCGCATTGCAATGGACTTAGTGGGGCCCATTGTAAAGTCGGCTAGGGGACACCAGTACATTCTAGTTGTATTAGACTACGCGACCCGCTATCCTGAGGCTGTGCCCCTAAGAAACTGCATCTAAGACAATTGCACGTGAATTGTTTTATATGTTTTCCCGGGTGGGGATCCCCAAAGAAATCTTGACCGACCAAGGTACCCCGTTTATGTCAAAGGTGATGAAGGATCTATGCAAACTGTTCAAAATCTCACACCTACGTACCTCTGTATATCACCCACAGACAGACGGGTTAGTGGAGAGGTTTAATAAAACCCTGAAACATATGTTAAAAAAAGTAGTGGAAAAGGATGGTCGTGATTGGGATCACTTACTACCTTACCTGATGTTTTCTATTAGGGAAGTACCCCAAGCGTCCACAGGGTTCTCTCCCTTCGAGTTGATCTATGGTCGTCACCCTAGGGGTTTGTTGGATATTGCAAAAGAGACCTGGGAAAGCGAGTCCACCTTATACAAGAGTGTTATTGAGCATGTAGCACAAATGCAGGACCGTATAGCCACTGTAATGCCCCTAGTAAAGGAACACCTCCAGAGGGCGCAAGAGGGTCAAAGTAGAATTTACAATCGTTCTGCAAGAATCAGGATATTCAGCCCAGTGACCGGGTCCTCATACTTGTTCCCACGGTAGAAAGTAAATTCTTAGCAAAGTGGCAAGGTCCCTATGAAATTGTAGAAAAGATCAGTGAGGTAAACTACAAGGTGCACCAACCAGGTAGAAAGAAGCCTTTCCAAGTTTATCACATAAACTTGATCAAACCCTGGAAAGACAGGGAATCCTTGGTGGCGACAAACACTGTTTAATAATTTGTCACAACCAACCCCTCCGGTCAAGATTGGTGATACTCTATCAGTGTCACAGAAGCAGGAGGTTGAAGAATTTTTGCAGAAAAACAAAGACAAGTTTTCTGACCTTCCAGGGTGTACACATCTCATTCATCATCACATTGAAACTGAGCCTAGAAGCAGAGTAAGCCTCAAGTCCTATAGGATACCAGAAGCACGTAGGGAGGCTGTATCGTCCGAGGTAAAACGTATGCTTGACCTAGGAGTCATTGAGGTGTCACAGAGCGAGTGGTACAGCCTGATTTTGTTAATCCCAAAGCCCAATGGAACTTGGAGGTTCTGTAATGATTTCAAAAAATTAAATGAGATCTCCAAGTTCTATGCTTACCCCATGCCGAGGATAGATGAGTTGATTGAAAGGATGGGTAATGCCAGGTACATAACCACCCTCGATCTCACTAAGGGCTACTGGCAGATCCCACTCACTCCTGAGGCTAGAGAGAAGACTGCATTCTCCACCCCTGATGGGCTCTTCCAATACGTAGTGATGCCATTCGGGTTACATGGAGCCCCGGCCACTTTTCAGAGGTTGATGGACTTGATTCTGCGACCGCATCGTGATTACTCTGCTGCCTACCTCGATGATGTGGTCATTTTTAGCCCTGATTGGGAAAGTCACCTCTGTAAGGTACAGGCGGTGTTAGATGCCATAAGTGATGCGGGAATAACCATTAATGCGGAGAAGTGTGCATTAGCCTTAGAAGAAGCCAAATACCTGGGCTACATTATTGGGAGAGGGTTAATCAAACTACAGCTAAATAAAATTGAGGCAATACAGAATTAGCCTCAACCCCTCACAAAGAAACAGGTAAGAGCTTTCCTGGGTATTGCGGGGTATTACCGTAGGTTTGTACCAAACTTTGCAACAGTTGCAGCCCCGCTAACTGACCTGACAAAGGGAGGTAAGTCAGCAATGGTGACATGGACTCCAGAGGCCGAGAAGGCTTTCCAAAGCCTTAAGTCTGCCTTGTGTCAACAGCCTGTGCTAGTTACCCCTGACTTTAGGCGAGAGTTTCTAGTACAGACAGATGCCTCTAATACAGGGTTAGGTGCCGTCCTCTCACAGGTCGTGAATGGTGAGGAGCACCCGGTGATGTACTTGAGCAGAAAGATATCCCCGGCCGAGAAGAACTATGCCATTGTGGAGCGAGAATGTCTGGCAGTGAAGTGGGCCCTAGAGTCCCTGAGGTATTACTTGCTAGGCAGAAAATTCAAGTTAGTGACAGACCATGCTCCCCTAACATGGATGAAATTTAACAAGGAGAAAAATGCAAGGGTGACTAGATGGTTTCTTTCCCTACAAAACTTTAATTTTAAGGTGGAACACAGGCCAGGAAAGTTACAGGCAAATGCTGACGCCCTATCAAGGGTACACTGTCTGTGGGGACAAAATGCTCAGCCTTCCGGTCTGAAAAAGAGGGGGGGGGATATGTGGACATGTCACGGGAGAAGTGTTCGAGGGGGTGTACATCTCACCTAGGTTACTGCTTAGTGTGAGACGGTGAGTCCAGGAGGGATCTGTTGCTCAGCAGTGTTATGCTGCTGAGCTATTATTTACTGTTGCTGGGCCTGGATTTACATGGAATGGCAGGTAGGTTTTGGTAGTGGAACTTGCCATTCCCTCCCCTCGATCCAGTTCAGGTGTTGGGATCAGGTGAGCTCTGACCCTAATCAGCCTGAGAAGGTAAAAGCTCACACAGGGTGCAGATGGTTGCTCTCAGCCAGGAGTGATCAGCCTATGTGTTTGGTGGAAGCTGCGAATGCAGCCACGGCTGGAGCTTATATACACCCTGCGGTATCCAGGTGAAAGACGCTGTGTTATAGTGACAGATAGGTGAAGAAACCTGTTAGTAAGCGCCCAGACGGGCAAGACCTTTTTGTTTGTTTTGTTCTTAAAAGCACGGTGTTGCTGTATTTCTGTTTGCTGGACTGGACTGGATGCTGCAAATCAACGCCAAGTTGATCTTTTATAAGTCCAAGCCTGATGTGAACTGTGTCCAAACACACCATCCCCTGGGAAGATCCCTACAATATATACATAGAACCAATGTTTTAGTCACAAGAATTTGCCATGCCTGAATAATATATCTTCTCTATATCTAACTCCTTTAGCAAGAAATGGGAAAAGACTCCAATTCTTTGTGCACTGTAGGAACTAACTACTGGCTCTTTATTCAGGACATTACAACAGCAAAATTACACACAGCATCCAAGACCAATGTGTATCGAGCTTCCTGTGGTCCTTTGTCATGGCTTACAAAACACCATTTGCATATTATTAGGATTTCTACTGCCTTTTACTAATATAATCCTAGTAAGAGAGCGGGGCTTCTAAACCTCTAATTTATTCACATGAAAAACACTGTAGTTGCCATTAAACATGGAGTAGCTGTTACTCTTGTGACGTACATAAATAATATAAAGCAAGAGAGAGTTCAATAATCTATTTTAAGCGTATGTTCTCTCCATAAATTGATTCTATCCAACAAAAGGCACATCACATCCCTCTTACATTTTGACTTTTGTGCATATTATTGAGCATGCCATAGACTACTTATCTGAGACATTAGTCAGACACTAGGGCTGATCTATCTACTGTATTTGTATACCATAAAAATATTGTCCCTGCCATATTTTTTCTAACAAGTAATTACTAAGTAGTGTTGCTCCTGGACTGTATGGTAGCAGGCTGGGAGGGCCAAAATAAATGTCCCTTCCCACTACTAGTCTGCTTCTGTTTGGTTTTTTACCCGGCTGGTTTTTAAAACACTTAAAAATGTAGGATCCCCCCTCTTTTACACAACCAGGTAAAGAACCAAACAGCCGCAGCCTAGTAGTACCAGGATGGGAAGGGCCATTTATCCCTCCCCAGCCTAATAATAACAGCCTGCTACCGCCCAGTCCAGGAACGCCATTCTTTGATGCTCATAAAGAAAGCTACAGTACCCCATATATACCTACTGTTACAGTACTCACCTCATAAAGAAAGCTGTAATGCTCCACATATCACTACAGCTACAATACTTACCTCATAAAGAAAGCCACAGGGTCTCCTATAAATATACAGTCACAGTTCTCACTACAGCCATAGTGCACCAGCTATAACTACAACCACAGTGCTCCACATAACACTGCATCCACAGTGCTCCCCATATACCTACAGCCACAGGGCAACCTCATAAAGAAAGCCACAGTGCTCCCCATATACCTACAGCAGCATTACTTACTTCATAAAGAAAGCCACAGTGCTCCTCATATAACTAGAACTATAGCAATCCATTTAACCCCTTTTAGGGTGCGTTCACATGTACAGGATCTGCAGCAGATTTGAATCTGCAGCAGATCCGCAGCAGATTTCATGGCCCAGATTTGATTTGCTTTGAATCTGCAACTTGAAATCTGTGCCATCAAATCTGCTGCAGATCCTGTACGTGTGAACGCACCCTTAACCAATTTTCATGTCTGTTTTTTTTTTTTTTTTTTGGGGGGGGGGGGGTTGCAATGACCTGTAGGTTTAAACTGTACCACTTTGGTGTAGAGGGGATTTGTTGAAAATTTTTTATACATTTTCTTTAACCCCTTAACGACATCGGGCGTAAATTTATGCCCTGATGCCGGTAAGGGAGTTCAGAGCGGGGCCGCGCGGCGACCCCACTCTGAACCGCGGCGGTCCCGGGTGCCACTTGTAGCCCAGGACCGTAGGTATTAACGGGCACGGTCCGATCGCCGTGCCCGCTAATACAGTAATCAGATGCAGCTGTCAAACATGACAGTTGCATCCGATTACCGGACGCAGCGTCATCCCTGGTGTCTAGTGGGGAGATCGCTCCTCCGGGATGTTATCCCGGAGGAGCGATCTCCGTAACTGAAGCCGGCCGGGGACCACTCCAAGATGGCGCTGTCCCCGACTCGGCACTCGTTTGTTTCCGGCTGCAGCAGCCGAAAGCAAACGAGTGCCTATCTCATGGATCTCTGCAGCATATCTATGCTGCAGAGATCTCAATGAGAGATCAAAGCACTTATACTAGAAGTCCCCCAGGGGGGCTTCTAGTATAAGTGTAAAAGTAAAAAAAAAAGTGTCATTATTAGTAAAAAGCCCCCTCCCCTAATAAAAGTCTGAATCACCCCCCTTTTCCCAGGTTATAAATAAAAGTAAATAAATAAATTAATAAACATGTTTGCTATCGCCGCATGCGTAATCGCCCGATCTATTAATTAATCACATTCCTGATCCCGCACGGTAAACGGCGTCCACGCAAAAAAATCCCAAACTGCAAAATTGCGCATTTTTGGTCGCATCAAATCCAGAAAAATTGTAATAAAAAGCGATCAAAAAGTCGTATATATGCAATCAAGGTACCGAATGAAAGAACATATCATGGCACAAAAAATGACACCTCACACAGCCCCATAGACCAAAGGAAAAAAGCGCTATAAGCCTGGGAATGGAGCGGTTTTAAGTGACGTATATTTGTTGACAATGGTTTAAATTTTTTACAGGCCATCCGATACAATATAAGCTATACATGTTACATATCGTTTTAATCGTAACGACTTGAGGAACATATATAACAAGTCAGTTTTACCCCAGGGCAAATGACGTAAAAACACATTTCCCCCAAATAAACAAAATGCGTTTTTTTTTCAATTTCACCACACTTTGAATTTTTTTCTGGTTTCGCAGTGTACTTTATGCAAAAATTCAGCCTGTTATTGCAAAGTACAATTAGTGACGCAAAAAATAAGGGCTCATGTGGGTCTCTAGGTGGAAAAATGCAAGTGCTATGGCCTTTTAAGCACAAGGAGGAAAAACCGAAAACACAAAAATCAAAATTGGCTCTGTCCTTAAGGGGTTAATATATAATGTGACAAAAAAATCTGCAATTCAGGTTTTTTTTGTTAACCCTCAACTTCACCGTTATTTTCAGAGATCGGATAATTACAGCGCTACCTTATATGCTTCCTTTGAATTTTTTTAAAAACTTTTTTAAGGCTCTCTAGGGGACTGTTACAAGCAACATCAGATTGCTAATGCTGAGCAATACTATGCTATTGAATATTATTGATGAGTGATATCAGCACTCTGCTACTAGAGACTGACTGCCTTTTCTAATTTGTCAGTGACAGGTGCCACTCCTGTCACTGACACAATTAAATGCTGCGATTGTTATAAATCGCAACGTTTAAGGGGTTAATGGCAGACACCAGCATGATTGCACTGGTGTCCATCTTTGATTGTGAGTACAGGCAGCTGATAGCAGCCATTACTCACTGTCTATGAAGGCTGCAGCACTATTGTGTACCGGTACATCATGATGCACTAAGTACCAGGCTCTCATGGTGTAATGGTACATCATATGTTATTAAGAGGTTAACTACAGCCACAGTGCTCACTTCAAGAATAAGGCCATGTTCACACAGTGTATTTTTCCAATAAACAACGGCCGTTGTTGCATGTTGCCGCTGTTTATTTACACTGTGGCTTTGCATTAGATCCTATAGAACAATGGCCATTGTGTAAACTAGCCATAGTGTAAACTAGCATGTCTGTTTTGTGTGGCTGCTATTCAATGAACAGCAGCCACACAGCATAGCCTGTGCTCACAGTGTAAAGTACAGCTCCCAGCTGCACTTTAGCTGTACTCTATGGCTAATTGGAGTGCGGGCACACCCAAATGTGCCCGCATTCCAATTAACATGAAGTGATGTTCACCACAGCACACACGTCAAACAACGTCTGCTGTTTTGCCATGTATGAACATGGCCTAAATCTGAGCTTATAGCTATTTTGAGAAACCCAATCTGTGGCCCAAACACTAATTTCCAGATATTTGTGTGTTTCAGTGCGGAGCGACCATTATCATCATGCTGGTTGGAGACACATACACCCTGATAAACTATGTGTCTTTTATTAACTACCTCTGCTATGGAGTAACAATTATGGGACTAATTGTTCTTCGTTTCAAGAAACCCAAAATGTTCCGACCGATTAAGGTAATAGAGCATAATATGCACATATAATGTCTGAAAACTCAACCAAGGAGTGGAAACAGATACACAGCATAATGAAAAAGAGTTGCCCTTCTTCCATGTTTTGGACCCACTCCTACTTTTGGTTTACAAATACAGATGCAAATTCTGACCCAAATGCCACCATGTGAAATAGCCTTAGAGCATGTTAAACATATGTACCGGAAAAGCTCCTTGTGCTTTTGCCAATGTGATCAAACAAACCAAAAATAAAGTGCCCTAAAGGTAGGTAATCTGGATGGTTCAAATACCAAAACAAATTTATAAGGGCCAAAAGCCCAGATCACATCCAGTAAACCTACCACTAAGTAAAACGTAACTTTTAATAACTTTCAAATAGAAATAATAAGTATAAAGTTGTGCTCATTAAAATCACAGAGCTTCCATAACCTTCTACAGTGAATCAACCTATATCTGTATAGTCATAGTAGCTGCAGACTACTGACTACCTCGTAGTATATTACTATTTAACTGGGCTATGAAAGCAATGAATTTAAAATCAACCGCACAGCCCCTCAACTAGTTTCACCCACACATGGGCTTCATCACATAAGCCCTCCTCCTGATGAAGCCCATGTGTGGGTGAAACTAGTTGAGGGGCTGTGCGGTTGATTTTAAATTCATTGCTTTCATAGCCCAGTTAGATAGTAATATACTACGAGGTAGTCAGTAGTCTGCAGCTACTATGACTATACAGATATAGGTTGATTCACTGTAGAAGGTTATGGAAGCTCTGTGATTTTAATGAGCACAACTTTATACTTATTATTTCTATTTGAAAGTTATTAAAAGTTACGTTTTACTTAGTGGTAGGTTTACTGGATGTGATCTGGGCTTTTGGCCCTTATAAATTTGCCAATGTGAGCCACTACATTGCATTAACACAGCCAGTGGCTTTGATGTAAGCAGCAATCCACATAGTAGTGTATGCCTCGCAGCTGCGGGCCTAAAATGAGCATGCTGTATGTGCTACACCAATCAGGTGTGCCGCCACTACAACTGTATAACTTGTGAGATATGTTTGGGGTTTTGTTTGTTAACATGGAGACAAGATGTATGCCACTGTATGGTGTATAAGAACATACAGTATACCGGGCCTTAAATTGAATACTTATACCAAGGGAATACAGTCCAGCTTGATTTTTAGAGGTTTAAAACATCATTCTTCCAATTTTAAACAGATATATGAATATAATATATATATATATATACTAGAAAATGTACCCGACACTGCCCGGGTATAAAGTGTCAGTGTGTTAATTAGATTTGTTCTAAGGTGCCCAGGAGGCCAAGCTAAAGGTATTGTTATATCTGAGTTTATCAGTGGAATTAGTGTATACCTGTAGTGCATAGTTGGAGGGGTTCTGTATACCCACAATGTATAGTTTTTAGGGGTCTCGCATATCTGTAGTGCATAGTTGGGGGGGGGCTGTATACCTATAGTGTATAGTTGGGGGGTACCTGTATACCTGTAGTGTGTATTTGGGGGGGGCTGTATACCTGTAGTGTATAGTTGAGGGAGGTCCTGTATACCTGCAGTGTACAGTTGGTGAAGGTCCTGTATACCTGTACTGTATAGTTCGGGGATCCTGTATACCTGTAGTATATAGTTGGTGCTGTATACCTGTAATGTATAGTTGGTGGAGGTCTTGTATACCTGTAGTTTATAGTTTGAGGGTCCTGGATACCTGTAGTGTATAATTGGTGGAGGTCTTGTATACCTGTAGTATATAGTTCGGGGGTCCTGTATACCTGTAGTAAATAGTTTGAGGGTCCTGTATAACTATAGTATAGAGTTGGTGGAGGTCCTGTATACCTGTAGTGTATAGTTTGGGGTCCTATATACCTGTAGTATATAGCTGGTGGAGTTCCTGTATACCTGTAGTATATTTGGGGTCCTGTATACCTGTAGTATATAGTTTTGTGGAGGTCCCGTGCACCTGTAGTGTATAGTTTTGGGGTCCTGTATACCTGTAGTGTCCTGTATACCTGCAGGGTTGTATTTACCCGTATGGCAGTGTTATTCAGTCACAGTGTGTCGGTATTGGTCATGTGTGGTATGGCGGTGTTATCCAGTCACAGTATGGCGGTATTGGTCAGGTCTGGTGTGGCCGTGTTATTCAGTCACGATATGGTGGTATTGGTCAGGTCTGGTATAGCGGTGTTATCCAGTCACAGTATGGCAGTATTGGTCAGGTCTGATATGATGGTGTTATCCAGTCACAGTATGGCGGTATTGGTCAGGTCTGGTGTGGCAGTGTTATCCAGTCACAGTATGGCGGTATTGGTCAGGTCTGGAGGTGTTATCCAGTCACAGTATGGCGGTATTGGTCAGGTCTGGTGTGGCAGTGTTACCCAGTCACAGTTTGGTATACCTGTTGTGCCCTGTGTATACATGTACTGTATGGATGGAGTAGGGGGTCCTG
Source organism: Dendropsophus ebraccatus (assembly GCF_027789765.1). Lineage (NCBI taxonomy): Eukaryota > Metazoa > Chordata > Amphibia > Anura > Hylidae > Dendropsophus > Dendropsophus ebraccatus. The sequence goes on from NC_091457.1 coordinate 84,563,771, forward strand.
TATATACATGTACTGTATGGATGGAGTAGGGGGTCCTGTATATACATGTACTGTATGGATGGAGTAGGGGGCCCTGTATATACATGTAATGTATAGATGGAGTAGGGGGCCCTGTATATACATGTACTGTATAGATGGAGTAGGGGGCCCTGTATATACATGTACTGTATAGATGGAGTAGGGGGCCCTGTATATACATGTACTGTATAGATGGAGTAGGGGGTCCTGTACATACATGTACTGTATGGATGGAGTAGGGGGTCCTGTATATATATGTACTGTATAGATGGAGAAGGGGGTCCTGTATATATATGTACTGTATAAATGGAGTAGGGGGTCCTGTATATATATGTACTATATATACAGGACCCCCTACTCCATCTATACAGTACATATATATACAGGACCCCCTACTCCATCTATACATGTACTGTATAGATGGAGTAGGGGGCCCTGTATATACATGTACTGTATAGATGGAGTAGGGGGCCCTGTATATACATGTACTGTATGGATGGAGTAGGGGGCCCTGTATATACATGTAATGTATAGATGGAGTAGGGGGTCTACCAGTTATTACTGTGGATGTTGTGAGGCAGCTTCCCTAGCAACCATTGCTCCCTGTGAAAATGAAAGCAGTAATCCTATTGGTTGCTAAGGCTCCAACTGCCGTGTCTGCTGCAGCTAATGATATCACCTGTGTGTGCAGTGAGGAGATTTTCCCATTCATCTCTATGGAGCGCTCTTTCCCCTCCCCCTCCCCTCCTGTACATGTGGCGGGGACGGGACCTTCGCAATAACCTTCCCGGGCACCCAATGTATCTGTGTGCCAAATTTGGGGTCAAACGGTTCAGGCGTTTGGAAGTCTATAGAGGACAGACAGACAGACTTTGATTTTTATGATACAGATATATACTGAAACAAAGAGCATAGGATGGCACTCACCAGGCTGTAGTGAATCAATGTCCAATTTTATTCAGACATGTGGGGAGCGGGGGAGAGCAGAAATCGAATGACCGCAGTTTCGCGGCAAGCGTCGCTTTGTCAAAAGCTTGCCGCGAGACTGCGGTCATTCGATTTCTGCTCTCCCCCGCTCCCCACATGCCTGAATAAAATTTCACATTGATTCACTACAGCCTGGTGAGTGCCATCCTATGCTCTTTGTTTCATGCCTTCTCTGTGCTGGTTTCTGGGATTGAGCACCACGTTGGCTATATGACGCATTGTCACACTGGTACGGTCCGAACTGTAGCTGAGAATGAAGCAGTGCCGTCTGCTATCTTCTTATATATTGGGCTTTCTATATATATATATATATATATATATATATATATATATATATATATATATATATATATATACAGTATATATATACTGTATCATAAATGTAGTGAGCCCTTTGCCTCTTTATATAAATGATGCTGCTGTATATGGCAAAAGAGTGATAGTGACCAGGCTGGAATGAACAAATGACAATATGTATTATTAATCTGATATATTCAGCGACCCTCTTTATAACACTCGGTCTCCAAGAATAGAATTGTATCGATTCTGCAAACTGTCCTCAACACTATTTCTTAGAGGAAGTGATACAAACAAGGAGTCTGACAGAAAATTATTTAATCATTATTTGTTTTGTTTCAGGTGAATCTCATAATTCCAATCACATATCTATGTTTCTGGGCATTCCTTCTAATATTTAGCTTCTATTCAGAACCAGTAGTGTGTGGCGTTGGACTCATAATAATTTTAACGGGTGTGCCAGTCTTTTTCCTGGCAGTTTACTGGAAGAATAAACCAAAGTGTGTAGATAGATTTATTGGTAAGTCATTCACTGTGTTGTTCTCTATTAAATGTAGCCCCTGCCGTAAAACAAATAAAAAAATCTTCCCACTCTCCCTCCTAGACTATGAGAGACAGACCACACAAACACAGCCAACGCTTTGGTCATCTTCTCCAACTTTCCGTCTCCACACATAGTAGCAGAGGACCCTCAGGCTCATACTTATTAGGGGTCCCAGCAGCCAGTCCCATATTATAAAGAATGTATTTTATGTATGTGTCAAAATATTCTCCCCTCAATAAATGCAAACAAGGGTAAAAATGGATTGGTGTTAAAGCGACTCTGTGTCCACAATCTGCCGCCCCCCCCCCCCCCCCCAAACCGCTTGTACCTTAAGGCTGCGTTCACACTACGTATATTTCAGTCAGTATATGTATATTTCAGTCAGTATTGCAACCAAAACCAGGAGTGGATTAAAAACACAGGAAGGATCTGTTCACACAATGTTGAAATTGAGTGGATGGCCACCATATAACAGTAAATAACTGCCATTATTTCAATATAACAGCCGTTGTTTTAAAATAACAGCAAATATTTGCCATTAAATGGCGGCCATCCACTCAATTTCAACATTGTGTGAACAGAGCATTTCTGTGTTTATACTGACTGAAATATACATATACTGACTGAAATATACGTAGTGTGAACGCAGCCTTAAATAGCTGCTTTTAATCCAAGATCTGTCCTGGAATCCGTTCAGCAGTTATTGTCATAAAAAACAACTTTTAAACTTGCAGCTTCGTGCCCTATGGCCGTGGCTTAGATTGTGTATGCATTAGGCTGGCACCACCTCTCCGTCCCTCCTCCCCACCCTCCTCATCATTAGGAATGCTCCAGGCAGATTGTCTCATGTGTGAACATTGCACAGGTGCTTAACGATCCAGCCCTTGTTCAGTATTCACACAGCTGCCGAATAGTAGGCAATCTGCCTGGAGCATTCCTAATGATGAGGAGGGCGGGGAGGAGGGACAGAGAGGGTGTGCCAGCCTAATGCATACACAATGTAAGCCACGGCCATAGGGCAGAAGCTGCAAGTTTAAAAGTTGTTTTTTATGACAATACCTGCATCACCTGCCGAAGGGACCACAGGACAGATCTTGGATTAAAAGCAGCTCTCTGAAGGTACAAGCGGTTTGGGGGGTCAGAATGTGGGTACAGAGTCGCTTTAAGTAGAAAGTAGTAACGGAGGAAGCACCAAGCACCGGTTATGGGGGGGGAGGATTTGTGGTGGTATGAGTAGAACAGAAGGGCGTTCCTATCTATGAGGCTCACTCTATGCTGTGAATAACTATGACCTCTACAATTGTTGGTGTGTTCAGTTTAAGACCGTTCTTGAAGTAAGGCTTCCATTTTGATTTTGCTATAGGCACTTCCTCTGTCAGGCAGCACCAACACTTTAATACCACCTTTAGTATCATGTTTCCGTAATAACACAATTTATACTTTCCTTTAAGAAAAGATGACATACTGTGGACAGAAAGTTTGCTACGTTGTATATCCTCAACCAGACATTCCAGAAGAAGACCTGGTCCACTGCAATGATGCCCTGGTGTCTAACAACGAAAAGTCCCTCAAAATGCAATGAGCTACTTTCCAAGTCCAGGCTTTCCTGCATTTTGTTTACAGGCAAATATGTGGAAAAAAAAGTACTTGAAAATCTAGCAATATAGAAAAATATGGAATGGAAGACATAAGCAAGGGAAAGTCATCCCGGGAAACACAGAATCACAGTGATTATGGCTTTGACAGGCGGCAAATGCAAGGAACCGGATGTCACTTTGATAGAATATGTTAATTAACAGCTTCCCAGCCTGGGGCAAGAACACAGGTGACCCCACTGGCATCACTCTCCTCTGGTCAAATGAGCCGCTGTTTATTATGAAAGAACTTTTTTTGGCCTTCTGTCTTGTATAAATTGAAGTATTCTTTTTTTCCTCAATAAAAGTATAATTTTCAACCAACTTTAGTGTACCGTGTGCAGAATTATTTCACAGTTTGATCATGACACAGTCTACCACTGCTTTTTGCTATTCTCTGGTTTTTACTGGGTGTCAATCAGTCTAAGAAGCCTACCAGCACTGCCCTATCCTTGCCCTCACTTCCCATACTGCCTAGAGCTTGTCTTATTAGCTTTATAAACATATACATTGACAAAGGATAGCCCATACCTTAGTGTAAAGTAATGATAAAACATACCTAAAGTAGACATCCCCCGTGTAGTAAAAAAAAAAAAAAAAAATCCAAATTCACCTGGCCGCAGCTGACCTCTGCAGTCCTACAGTGTCTCCTCCTCGTGCACCAAAGCAGGGGAACAGCGGGGCCTCTTGAGACCATAGGCAGAGTGATGCCTGGAGCTACAAGAGTAATTGGGGAGCCTATGGCCTAGCGGTTATTAGGGGCATTCACAGTTCAAGGGCCACCCGCAGAACTCAGTGGCAAGGTGAAGTGGGACACATGGAGGCTGTCCCGAAATGTCAGGAATGTCTTGCTTGATCCTTCGGGCTAAGAAGCAGTTGTCTGATAGCAGGAATCTTAACACCCCCACCATGTTTGATGCTAGGACAAGGGGTGTGAAGATTAGAGCCCATCGTAGTACAGTGCAGCAGGGGAAACCGTGTTAGTAGATGTTAGCCATGTTTCAGTTAGGCCTAGAGAGCATAATGTGTGGTCAAAAAACTGTTGGTGGATGAAAGAGAGAGGAAAAAAAAGGAAAAATATAAAAGCCAGAGCGTGTGTTCCAGAGTGCTTCAAAGAAAGGGGCAGAAGACGGGGGGTGTAGAGGAAGCTGGTGGGTGATAGGAGGGAAGCAGGGTAGATGAGATCTGTTGGGGAGGGATAGGGTTGGAAGAAATTCCTCCAGCGGTAAGAAGGAGCAGAGACAAAGATAGTAGGTGTAAGTAGGAAAGGGGCTTAGGACGTTGGGAGCATTAGGGAAGGTTTTAATGTATGGAAAAAGGATAGCAGGAGGGGTCAGATTAGTGGGATGGATATATTAAAATATTTTTGCATGATGTGGGGGCTGGGAGATAAGAATGAGTTGAATGAGTAGGGAGGCAACAGAAAGAGCTAAAACGAACATTATAGGCTGAGAGGGTGGAGAGTATGTTTGGGCCATCTTCACACATTGTAAAACAGTTACTGAAGTAAGTGCAGTACCTGCTTGATGTTCTTCGTTTCTGATGAATTGGGATGCGGGCGCATCAGTGTGCACCCACATCCCAATTCACCGCTGCACATTGTGGGAACTGACATGTTCTGTGCGGCCGCTATTCAATTAATAGTAGCCACACAAAACTGACATGGCAGTTTTTCGTGCGGACGGTTAGAATCCCGGCCTGAGCCTATACTATGCTGGGATTTTGCAACAACGGCCATGATTTATACAAAATATACGTTGTGTGAATATAGCCTAAGTGTGGAATGAAGTTACCTTCTGTTTCAATTCTGGTTTTAATTCTGCTATCACACTTGGACTAGCAGCTCTTGGACTGGAAGCACATGATAACCAGGATCACTGATGATCAGTGCTCCGCAATATATAGTGATTTAACTAATCAGGAGTGAAGTGTGAAACATGAAAAAAGGACATGAAAAGAGTGAACCAGAGTAATGGACCTTTTACACAGAGCGATAATTTGCCCAATCATTTAGCGATTTTAAAGAGAACCAATCACCTAAATATAACTGTCCCTATTATGAAAGTACATCTCTCCCAAAGTCTATTCATGAAGATACAGACTGCATTTGCAGTCTGTATCTTTATACTTTACCTGATCCTCTGTTCCCTGGCTGTTCCAGTGGGCGCCGCCATCTTGATGACGTCACTTGCGTTCCAGCGGTGCGTTCCAGCGTGACGTCATCAAGATGGCGCCGCCGCCGGAACAGCCAGGGAACAGAGGATCTGGTAAAGTATAAAGATACAGACTGCAAAGGCAGTCTGTATCTTCATAGATAGACTTCATGAGGATACAGGCTGCATTTGCAGTCTGTAGCTTTATACTTTACCTATCCTCTGCTTCAGTGCCGCAAGGCCGAGCGCCGCCATCTTGATTACGGGCCTTGCGTTCCACCGCTGGAACGCAAGTGACGTAATCAAGATGGCGGCGCCGGCTGTATAGCACAAGATCACTGTGTATTAACAGAGTGGCAGGCAAAGGATCATGGGAACCTTTCCTGCCACTCTGCATGACGGGAGTTTCCTGTCTCGCGCCGACTCTTTTGAAAAGAGCCGGCTCAAGACAGGAAAGTAAAAAGGGAATAATTCAAAAACGTGGCAATAAAAATAATGAATTATATTTGCAAATGTCAATAAAATTATGATTTGCATCTAATTAGGGAATAAAATTTTTTTAACTTTCGTCCATGATTGGTTCTCTTTAAAGTAACTAACAATTTGTTTTTTATGCCAATCGGCATTTAGACAGAGAGATAAATCTGTAATGTCATGTAATACTACATACATATGATATTTGTAGCCAGGCTGGTGGCAGTCAGTTGATTGTTGGGGCATTTAGTGTGCAACTATCATCTTGGGGGGGCGGCAGGATGCGCTGTCTAAAGCCACTACGCTCCAGATGCAGGCACACGCTGGAGACCGAATTGTTCTGCCATGGCAGTTGATTGCATTATATATAATGGTGCAGAAAAAAAAATCTCCAGGGCACACCTGCATCGGGAGCATGGTGGCAGGATTTTGATAGTGTATCCTGGCGCCCGCTAAAGATGATAGTTCTTATAATGAATGTGGGGGGAAAAGCAGGTGGTAAGCCAGGTGAAAAAATACTTATCTATGGATCAATTAGAAGTGGAAACTGCAAAGGGAGAAAAGAGCTAAGGCCTTCTTTAAATGGAAGGTGTTTATGGTGGCGTTCTTGGATTCCTCAGAAATTAAGAAGTTCATTAGGCCATTTACATACAGCCTGGTATTTTAGGGACGATTTGGCTGGCACATTAGGGAAACCAAGTTTGCCAAATGACACTAAACTTACTTAGAGTGTAGAATGGGTGTGGTCAGGGGGATTTCATGTTGCGAGCGGGGGGGGGGGGGGGGGGGTCAGGGGAGTGTATTACTTCCTCTGTTTGGGAATTGCTTGTCTTGGTGTACTTTATATTATGGACACATGCCATGATGTAACTGTATACCAGTTGGTTCTTCACACCACATATATCTATATCATAAAAATCAAAGTCTGTCTGTCTGTCTGTCCGTCCTTCTGTCTGTCTGTCTGTCTGTCCTCTATAGACTTCCAAACGCCTGAACCGTTTGACCCCAAATTTGGCCCACAGATACATTGGGTGCCCGGGAAGGTTATTGCGAAGGTCCCGTCCCCGCCAGATGTACAGAAGGGGAGGGGGAGGGGAAAGAGAGGCGCCCCATAGAGATGAATGGGAAAATCTCCTCACTGCAAACACAGGTGATATAATTAGCTGCAGCAGACACGGCAGTTGGAGCCTTAGCAACCAATAGGATTACTGCTTTCATTTTCACAGGGAGCAATGGTTGCTAGGGAAGCTGCCTCACAACATCCACAGTAATAACTGGTAGACCCCCTACTCCATCTATACAGTACATGTATATACAGGACCCCCTACTCCATCTATACAGTACATGTATACAGGGCCCCCTACTCCATCTATACAGTATATGTATACAGGACCCCCTACTCCATCTATACAGTACATGTATATACAGGACCCCCTACTCCATCTATACAGTACATGTATATACAGGACCCCCTACTCCATCTATACAGGACATGTATATACAGGGCCCCCTACTCCATCTATACAGTACATGTATATACAGGACCCCCTACTCCATCTATACAGTACATGTATATAGGACCCCCTACTCCATCTATACAGTACATGTATATACAGGGCCCCCTACTCCATCTATACAGTACATGTATATACAGGGCCCCCTACTCCATCTATACAGTACATGTATATACAGGACCCCCTACTCCATCTATACAGTATATGTATACAGGACCCCCTACTCCATCTATACAGTACATGTATATACAGGACCCCCTACTCCATCTATACAGTACATGTATATACAGGACCCCCTACTCCATCTATACAGTACATGTATATAGGACCCCCTACTCCATCTATACAGTATATGTATACAGGACCCCCTACTCCATCTATACAGTACATGTATATACAGGGCCCCCTACTCCATCTATACAGTACATGTATATACAGGACCCCCTACTCCATCTATACAGTATATGTATACAGGACCCCCTACTCCATCTATACAGTACATGTATATACAGGACCCCCTACTCCATCTATACAGTACATGTATATACAGGACCCCCTACTCCATCTATACAGTACATGTATATACAGGACCCCCTACTCCATCCATACAGTACATGTATATACAGGGCCCCCTACTCCATCCATACAGTACATGTATATACAGGGCACAACAGTTATACCAAACTGTGACTGGGTAACACTGCTACACCAGACCTGACCAATACCGCCATACTATGCTGGATAACACTTTCATACCAGACCTGACCAATACCGCCATACTGTGACTGGATAACACCTCCATACCAGACCTGACCAATACCGCCATACTGTGACTGGGTAACACCGCCACACCAGACCTGACCAATACCGCCATACTGTGACTGGATAACACTGCCACACCAGACCTGACCAATATAGCCATACTGTAACTGGATAACACTGCCACACCAGACCTGACCAATACCGCCATACTGTGACTGGATAACACTGCCACACCAGACCTGACCAATATAGCCATACTGTGACTGGATAACACTGCCACACCAGACCTGACCAATATAGCCATACTGTGACTGGATAACACTGCCACACCAGACCTGACCAATACCGCCATACTGTGACTGGATAACACTGCCACACCAGACCTGACCAATATAGCCATACTGTGACTGGATAACACTGCCACACCAGACCTGACCAATATAGCCATACTGTGACTGGATAACACCACCACACCAGACCTGACCAATACCGCTATACTGTGCTGGATAACACTGCCATACCAGACCTGACCAATACCGCCATACTGTGCTGGATAACACTGTCATACCAGACCTGACCAGTACCGCCATACTGTGACTGAATAACACTGCCATACCAGACCTGACCAATACCGGCAAACTGTGACTGGGTAACACCGCCACACCAGTCCTGACCAATACCACCATACTGTGACTGGATAACACCATCATATCAGACCTGACCAATACTGCCATACTGTGACTGGATAACACCGCTATACCAGACTTGACCAATACCACCATACCGTGACTGTATAACACCGCCACACCAGACCTGACCAATACCGCCATACCGTGACTGGATTACACCCCCATACCAGACATGACCAATACCGACACACTGTAACTGAATAACACTGCCATACGGGTAAATACAACCCTGCAGGTATACAGGACACTACGGGTATACAGGACCCCAAAACTATACACTACAAGTGCATGGGACCTCCACAAAACTATATACTACAGGTATACAGGACCCCAAACTTTACACTACAGGTATACAGGACCCCAAAACTATATACTACAGGTATACAGGACCTCCACCAACTATATACTTCAGGTATACAGGACCTCCAACAACTATATACTACAGGTATACAGGACCCCAAACTATACACTACAGGTATACAGGACCCCAAAACTATACACTACAGGTATACAGGAACTCCACCAACTATATACTACAGGTATATAGGACCCCAAACTATACACTGCAGGTATACAGGACCTCAAAACCATACACTACAGGTATACAGGACCTACACCAACTCTATAATACAGGTATACAGCACCTTCACCAACTCTATACTACAAGTATACAGGACCCCAAATATACTACAGGTATACAGGAACTCCACCAGCTATATACTACAGGTATACAGGACCCCCGAACTTTATACTACAGGTATACAAGACCTCCACCAATTATACACTACAGGTATCCAGGACCCTCAAACTATAAACTACAGGTATACAAGACCTCCACCAACTATACATTACAGGTATACAGCACCAACTATATACTACAGGTATACAGGACCCCCGAACTATACAGTACAGGTATACAGGACCTTCACCAACTGTACACTGCAGGTATACAGGACCTCCCTCAACTATACACTATAGGTATACAGCCCCCCCAACTATGCACTACAGATATGTGAGACCCCTAAAAACTATAAATTGTGGGTATACAGAACCCCTCCAACTATGCACTACAGGTATACACTAATTCCACTGATTAACTCAGATGAAACAATACCTTTAGCTTGGCCTCCTGGGCACCTTAGAACAAATCTAATTAACACACTGACACTTTATACCCGGGCAGCGCCGGGTACATTTTCTAGTCTATATCATAAAAATGAAAGTCTGTCTGTCCTTCTGTCTGTCTGTCTGTCTGTCCCATATAGACTTCCAAACACCTAAACCGTTTGACCCCAAATTTGGCACACAGATACATTGAGTGCCCGGGAAGGTTTTAGCGAAGGTCCCGTCCCCGCCAGATGTACAGGAGGGGAGGGGGAAGAGCGGCGCCCCATAGAGATGAATTGGAAAATCTCCTCACTGCACACACATAATTAGCTGCAGCTGCCCAGAGAAAACGGCAGTTCAGAGCCTCAGCAACTAATAGGATTACTACTTTCATTTTCACAGGGGGCAATGGTTGCTAGGGCAGCTGCCTCACAACATCCACAGAAATAAGTGGTAGATCCCCTACTCCATCTATACAGTACATGTATACAGGACCCCCTACTCCATCTATACAGTACATGTATACAGGACCCCCTACTCCATCTATATAGTACATGTATACAGGGCCCCCTACTCCATCTATACAGTACATGTATACAGGACCCCCTACTCCATCTATACAGTACATGTATACAGGACCCCCTACTCCATCTATACAGTACATGTATACAGGGCCCCCTACTCCATCTATACAGTACATGTATACAGGACCCTCTACTCCATCTATACAGTACATGTATACAGGACCCCCTACTCCATCTATACAGTACATGTATACAGGACCCCCTACTCCATCTATACAGTACATGTATACAGGACATTACAGGTATACAGGACCCCCTACTCCTACTATACAGTACATGTATACAGGGCAGTATTACCAGCTGCTGCTGCCCTAGGCGCTAAACCTGAGGACACCCCATCCTCACTCACCAATTAGCATCAGGATTGTTAGGTAATAGCTCCAGACATCACATTTAACACCGCCACACCAGACCTGACCAATACCGCCATACTGTGACTGGATAACACCGCCATACCAGACCTGACCAATACCGCCATACTGTGACTGGATAACACTGCCACACCAGACCTGACCAATACCGCCATACTGTGACTGGATAACACCTCCATACCAGACCTGACCAATACTGCCACACTGTGACTGGATAACACTGCCATACCAGACCTGACCAATACCACCATACTGTGACTGGATAACACTGCCACACCAGACTTGACCAATACCGCCTTACTGTGACTGGATAACACTGTCATATCAGACCTGACCAATACCGCCATACTGTGACTGGATAACACCGCCACACCAGACCTGACCAATACCACCATAGTGTAACTGGATAACACCGCCACACCAGACCTGACCAATATTGCCACACTGTGACTGGATAACACTGCCATACCAGACCTGACCAATACCGCCACACTGTGACTGGATAACACCGCCATACCAGACCTGACCAATACTGCCATACTGTAAATGGATAACACCGCCACACCAGACCTGACCAATACCACCACACTGTGACTGGATAACACTGCCATACCAGACCTGACCAATACCGCCACACTGTGACTGGATAACACTGCCATACCAGACCTGACCAATACCGCCATACTGTGACTGGATAACACTGCCATACCAGACCTTACCAATACCACCATACTGTGACTGGATAACACTGCCACAGCACCTCCACCAACCCTATACTACAGGTATACAGAACCCCAAACTATACACTACAGGTATTCAGGACCCCAAAACTATACACTACAGGTATACAGGAACTCCACCAACTATATACTACAGGTATACAGGACCCTCAAACTATACACTACAGGTATACAGGACCTCCACCAACTCTACACTACAGGTATACAGCACCTCCACCAACTCTATACTACAGATATACAGGACCCCCTATATACATTGACACTTTATACCCGGGCAGCGGCGGGTACATTTTCTAGTATTTTATAAAATGCTTAAAATCACAACAAAAATTTGTTTGAAAAAAAAAAAACTGCCACTGAATCCAAAAGTGCACCCCAGGGAGGAAAAATGTCACAAACAAAAAACATCTTAGGTATAGCTTTTTATACTTTTTTATTCCCTTCAAAATTAATAAAATGGCCCTTCCCACCCTGGTACTACTAGGCTGCTAATGCTGTTTTGTTTTTGTTTTTTTTACCTGTCTCGTTATGAAAATAGGATTCCCCTCATTTCCATAACCAGCTGGGTAAAAAAAAAAAAACAGTAGCAACCTAGCAGTACCAGGGTGGGAAGGTCCATTTATTTTGGCCCTGCCCAGCTTAATAATACCACTACCCAGTCCAGGAATGCCAAATTTGATGCTCCAAGATTACTGGTCTTATATTTACATTGTGGGAACATAGCCTATAGCTGAATCTATGTTTTACCGAACTCCCTAGGGCTCCATCTAACTTCTTTAGCCACTTCTTTAAATGCCAAACAATCGGACTCCAACATGCTTGAGTTGGGCTTATCTCTACTAAATACCATTGGGTATAAGGAAATACAATACAGCACAGCTTCAATCTGTATTAAAATGCAGGTTAACAACAGCATTTCAGAAGTATTTACCTCATATGGCCGACTGCACCACAACTGCAATGCAACCGAATTCTGTATTTTTCGCCCTAATTATCTGATAAAAATGCATCCGACATGTGACAGCTGTGTAGGAAAAAGTAATTTGCATACAATTCACACATTTCCTGGCATGCAAAGAAGGTGTCATGGAGATTATGGCTTGAAGCTGCTATAATAAAGTCTCTGTACTGTAACAGTAAATGCTGTGATCCCCAAGTGTTGCATTACTTTTTTTTACTGAAGTTTTTAAAATATAATAAACTTTGCTAAAAGCTTGTTTATATCCAAGATAGGAAACTACATTTCCCATCATGCAATTCCCTGATTGGTCTATTTGCATACTCACCCCTTAGCTTTCTTTCCTGCCCACTGCTGTCACTAGTATTGCACATTAAACACAGGACTGTTTTTTTTCACTGATTTTGCATCACATCACCCCAGTATGTATTCCATAGTAGCTGATGATGTAGCAGAGCTGACGTGTGCATGGTGTAGCTATGGGCTGCATAATGGGCATCTGTTTACACAGCAGGAGACATTATTACTATATGGAGGGCACAGCAGGGGGATATTATAGCTATATAGAGGGCACAGCAGGGGGCATTATAAATATATGGGGGCACAGCAGGGGACATTATTACTATATAGAGGGCACAGCAGCAGGCATTATTACTATATGGAGGCACAGCAGCAGGCATTATTACTATATGGAGGCACAGCAGGGGGCAGTATTACTATATGGAGGGCACAGCAGCAGGGGACATTATTACTATATGCAGGGGCGTAGCTAGGATTCATGGGGCCCTATAGCAAATAGCTGTATGGGCCCCCCCCCTCCTCTACAAACTAATATATATACACTCTGTGATGTAGCCAAAAAAAAAATTCTCTTGTGGCCAGAGGCAGAATCCTATGGTTATATACATAGGTGCAGGAGCAGACTACCTTTTGCTTAACCCTTTATTTACTGCAGTGTGTAAGTCACCCATTGTTCTCTTACATGCTGCAACACAAAAAAGGGTTAATACAGAAGACAATTAGCTCTCTCCTTTGCTACTCCTGCACTGATAACCCCTGACCTCTGCAGGAACTCAGAGAACAGAGGTTAGAGGTTATCAGAGTAGTCAGGCAGAGAGCTAATTGTCTTCTGTATTAACCCTTTTTTGTTTTGCAGCATGTTAGAGAACACTGGGTCACTTACACACTGCAGTAAATAAGGGGTTAAGCAAAAGGACACAGGAGGCTCTCATCTTCCCTGGGCCCCCTCCCTGCATGGGCCCCATATCAACCGCCTTTCCTGCCTCTATGGTAGCTACGCCACTGACTATATGGGAGAACAGCACGGGAACATTATTACTATATGGGGACATAGGGACTTTATAACTATTTGGGGGCACAGCAGGGGATGCTACATACAAGGGGCAACCCACATTCCTACTCCTTTTACTGGAAATCGCACCAAAAAGTGGAATTACAACTGTTTGGGACCTTATGGGTTGGAATAAGGGAAGGAAGTTGCTGGTAAAGTGCGGAGTCTAAGATGTTTGTCTGGCAGGTTCTGAAGAGATCAATTGTAGCTGAAAGAAATCCTCATGGTGGCCTGGGCCGGATGGAGAGGAAAAGGGAAAGTGACGCCTCACTTGTTCAAAAATCATTGGCCACCGGCTGTGCATCGCTGCGTTTAATAGTGATGTGCAACCGATGGCTGATAATAGGCTTATAATAGGCTCTGTAAGCGAGCGTCTATCTGACAGAACGGCACTGCTTACCCAGGTTATCAGACTATGTAATATGTCCCTAACACAAGGTAAGAACGCAGAGAAAGTGCTGGGTTCTCACATTGCGTTATTAACACAAACACAACGTGAGAACACTCAGCCCTCCCCTCTCCTATCTCTAGGCCCTGGCATCTTCCTCTGCACTGCAGCCTCTTGTGACCATCACATGCACAACAGAGGAGGATGCTGAGCCACAGAACCAGGAGCAAGGAGGGGTCTGTGCTAAGTTGCCTACTTGCCTACAGTAAGCGGGCATCTGTATAGATCACAATATCGTGGGGGTTTTTTTTGGGGGGGGGGCAACAAGATTGTTGCCCGGGGCCTCCACCAACCTTAATCCAGCCCTGCTTGTAGTTCAGTCTAGGAAAATTTTATAGACATTTTGATACTTTTTAATTTAACGATGCATCCACACATACAGTATCTGCTGCAGATTGATGCATTTAGTTACATTGATATCTGCAGCAGGTCCTGTAAGTGTGACTGCATCCTTAGCTCCTATTTACACATCAGTAACGCTGTCTGTAATTGTGGACCTGCAACTGTGTATTTCAGTAACTGTCCGCATTTGCAGGGACCCCCTGATTCAAATAGGTGACAAGGACGCACAATGGCTTAATCATTTTTTTGCAGCATGGATCATGTCCTGAAATTGGATCGTAACACCTACCGATGTGTGTTTGGGGCCATAGAAATCAATGAGTCTGCATGTGTGAAATATCACATGATTCATCAGAATATAACAATTTTAGGATTCAACTTGCACCACATGATGGTAATTACGGTAATTATACCGTAAAAAAACACACTTTCTACAGCAACATAAAAAGTTTAGTAATGCCAATCTAAGTTCTAGGTAAAAAAAAAAAAAATAGGGACATGTAAGGGGCAAAGAGGGACAGAGAGACAAAGATGATCAAAAGTAGGGACTGTCCTTCCAAAAGAGGGACACTTGGAAGGTATGCAGACTCCACCCCTCCTCTCCTGCCTGTCTCCAGCAGCCGGGAACTCTGGTCATATGATGTGTGCCGGACCTTGCTGAGCAGTCCAAGAAACAGAGATGGGAAGGGGAGGCAGAGAAGAAAGGGTAGGCAAAAAAGAAAGAGGAAACTTTCAGCCCTGTCCCCTGCTCACCTCTCCAGCTGTACTCTGGATGTGTGTATAGCTTGGCTGCTGCTTTCCTTGGCTGCATCTATATCTAGACTAGCACGGTATTTGTGTAGGTAAGTGTGTGTACATGTGATGTGTGTTCAGTTTGTATGTGATATGTATAATAGGTGTTAATTGTGCATGCAGCTTGGATGTCATATGTATGTCTGTGTGTGCAGTATGTAAGTTATGAGTACATATGTGTGCTATATGCGTGTCATGTGTATATGTGTGTAGTATCTAGTTATCATGTATAGATAAGTGTGTAGTATTCATGTTGTGTATATGTGTGTGCAGTATCCAGTTATGCATACATAAGTGTGTGCTATCCAGTTTTATGTATAAATGTGTGCAGTGTTATGGCATGTGTATGTGTGTACAGTATGCATGCCATGTGTATATTTGTGTGTGTAGTAGTTGTGTGTGTGTGTGTGTGTGTAGCTTATAAGCCATGTGATATACAGTATGTGTGTAGTATACATGCCATGTGCGACATGGAGAGAAAGGAGCTACTGCACATCACACCTATGGCTGATACTAATGCCGCTCAGCTAATTTTAAAAACCAACGCCAGGATGTCGGTATATAATTTGATCAAACCATACTGCCCCATGTACCACGTGCAGGTCTTCTGGTTCACACGGGTTCCTATGCTAACTCCACACTGTGTCAGTCAGCGACTGCCAACCCCGCAAAGCGTGCACGTGCAGGGAAGGGAGGCCATGGAATGGCCCTGCAACCCCAATGTTACAAAACACATCCTGGCGTTGGTTTTTTAAATTAGCTGAGTGGCATTAGTATCAGCCATAGGTGTGATGTGCAGTAGCTCCTTTCTCTCCATGTCCCATACATGCCATGTGATATGTTTGTAGTATGATAGTATCCAGTCATTGTCATATATGTGTGCAGTATACATGCCGTGTAATATATGTATGTGTCTGTGTGTGTAGAGTATCCAGTCACTGTCATATATGTGTGTAGTATCCAGTCATTTGTATATGTGTGTGCAGTATGCATGGTGTGTACATGTGTGTGTAGTATCCAGTCATGTGTATATGTGTGTAGTATGCATGTTGTGTACATGTTTGTGTAGTATCCAGTCATGTGTATATATGTGTGTGCAGTATGCAGGTTGTGTAAATGTGTGTGTAGTATGCATGTACACTATGCATGTCAGACACATATAGAAAAAAATATATGTATAAGGTTAAGTTTTCACTTGATGACCATGTTGTTGAGACAGTGGTTCTGTTAAGGCCCTATTACATGAAACGATTATCGGCCATATTCAGCCGATATCGTCCATTACGACCGATAATTGTCCCGTGTAATAGAACATGAATGATGTCGGCTGATCGTTGCATATTGAAAGACAAACGACTGTAATAGCAGCGATCTGCTGCCGTTGCTCTGTAGAATAGGAGCGGTGGCAGCAGACCGCCGCTATCCTCTATGGGCTGCCCAGGCGATCTAGCGATCACCCTTGCAGCCCCCCCCCCTGCCCCCACAGCTCCCCAGGCCCCCACCTGCACTTACTTGCTCGCTGCCGCCGCGTGTATTAGCGCCGGCAGCGAACGAGGAAAGAGGAGCAAGAAAGCGCTGACAGCAATTGTTTGCTCCTCTCAGTCTCCCCGTGTAATAGGGGCTTTAGGGCTGTAGGTGAGGGGTTTGTGGCAATACTGATGAAGCAGTTGTATAAGGTTATGACTTCTTTCAGTACATGTGCTTAAGGAACATGGTTTGGTGGTTTATGTATATCAGCAGCCTGTGATGTTAGTGACTCCCATGTCCGTACACTTCTATCCATTACAATACAGACATGTGCATCAGTGCTATCAGGAGGCCGCAGGAAAAGACTTTGCCTTGTCTGTCCTCTTACTGTTTTTGCTAGAGCTATTAAAGCGAAACTCTAGTCTTCTAACCTGTTATGTTCCCATAGAGCTGGGATCCTGAGGATAAAGGTAATTTTCTTACCTATATTCTCAGTGTCCCAATTTTCAGGACTTTCTTGACTTTATTCCATGTGCATATGAGGTGGCTTGGTACACTGTGGGTGGGGGTACTGATCAGCGGACGATCTGCCCTGCTCGCCCCTCTTTTATTAATGTTCATCTGACACTCTGTATAGATGAGCCCTGGAGTGATGTCATTGCAGACCATTGCCTCGCTATTTATTAGAAGGGTCTGGCCAGTACACTGAGGGGAATACTACCGGCCCCAGTGCACCATACCACCTTTTTTATTCGTTTGTACAGAAGGAAGGTGGTCCATCAGAACTTATTCCTGTATACTCCAGTCTGTCACTGCCCACATCTGCCACCACTGACAGGGCTTCCTGCCCTGTCAGTCTATCTTGTGGCTGGTGGCAGCATTGCACCTCCAGCCACATGAGGCCTCACCCCCCATGCACATACCCACCTTACGTACGCGTGGGCGTACACTTGCTTGCAGAGTGGGTGTAGAAAAAAAACGTCAAACTCCTCTAAATGCCAGAGCTGCTTCAGAGAGATCACAGGAACGATGGCAGTGAAGTAAAATAATTAAAGGTTTATTCAAATAAGCACAATTACATGGGGTGATATGCATTAAGCCCAGGGGGCTTTAGGGTATATTCACACGAACGTGCTCGCAGCGAGATTCTCGCTGCGAGCCCGGCAGGTCCTGGCAGTTCCCATACACTACATACTTGCTGCGGTCTAAACGACCGCAGCGAGTATGTAATTCTGCAGCCCTTAACCCCTTCTGCTCCCGCCCGGCTCCCCCGCTGTAAACATACTTTACCTGTACTCGCTGCACGGGTCCGGCGTCCTGCTCTCCCGTCCGGCCAATCAGTGGCTGCGGCTGGGAAACACACTAATTGGCCGGACGGGAGAGCAGGACGCTGGACCCGGGCAGCGAGGACAGGTAAAGTATGCTTACAGCGGGGGAGCCGGGCGGGAGCAGAAGGGGTTAAGGGCGGCAGAATTACATACTCGCTGCGGTTGTTTAGACCGCAGCAAGTATGTTGTCTATGGGAAATGCCAGGACCTGTCGGGCTCGCAGCGAGAATCTCGCTGCGAGCCCGTTCGTGTGAATATACCCTCCAGGTGAGCCTGATCCTGATTTGATCAACTGGTACCAATGGTATCAGACGAGGTGCCCCCTCCTGCCTTCTGTTTTTCTTTTCCCTGTCTTATCGTACACTTTCTTGCTATGGGGCTCCATGAATCCTAGCTACGCCCCTGCAGACAAGCACTGTACTATCATGGGTGTCACAGGATTAAATGAGGTACATAAGGGTCCATTAACACAGAAAGATTACCTGACAGATTATTTGAAAGCCAAAGCCAGGAATGGATTTAAAAAGAGGAGAAATCTCAGGCTTTCCTTTATGACCTGATCTCTGTTTATAGTCCATTCCTGGCTTTGGCTTCAAATCTTTGGCAGATAATCTGTCAGATAATCTTTCTGTGTAAATGGACTCTAAGGCCTTATTCACACGTTCAGTAACTTTTTCTGGTCCCTAAATACGACCCGTACAACCCGCTAAAAATTACGGATTGGACATCCGTATTGCATCTGTATTTCTGGAAATCCGTTTTTTGTCAGCATGCCCAACCGCTAAAATAAGTCACATAATCGCTTGTCAGCCATTTTGCTTTGCCATTTCTTGTTTGCTTTACTGTGAGACAGTTCTGTTAATAAATCAGTTAATTCTCTTTCTGTTGGCACATGTGCTCCTGCAGCTCCTTCTTCCCGGCTGTGGTTGCTTAGAAACACAACCTTATGACCTATGAGTCATCCGTATTTTTTATGGAAATACGGATGCCAAACAGGTAACAATCCGTAAAAAATAGCGGATCCCATTGATTTCTATGAGGATATTGTTGTGAACCGCTCGGGGTCACTGGACCTAGAAGACTCCCAGTGTATAGTCCGGCGCAGGTATTCAGTTTCAACCAGATGTGGAGGTCATCAGTATTCAGCTGAGATGAACCATCCATAGTCCGCAGGTAATTCACTAATATAAATAATTTATTTCACATCAAAGGAGGCCTTTCTCAATACTGATGACCTCTACATATGATTGAAACTGAATACCTGCGCCCGACTATACACTAGGAGTCTTTTAGGTCCAGTGACCCCGAGCAATTCATAAAAATATTTTCTTTTGCACCACCTTGGTCGGTGTCTCCTAGTAGGAGCTGCGGTATTTCTACCTTTATGCGCTTAACAATTAGAGGACCGGGCCAATTTACATTTTTGCACTTCCATTTTTTTTCCTTCCTCCTTGTGCTTAAAAGGCCACAGCACTTGCATTTTTTCACCTAGAGACCCACATGAGCCCTTATTTTTTGCGTCACTAATTGTACTTTGCAATGACAGGATGAATTTTTGCATAAAGTACACTGCGAAACCAGAAAAAAATTCAATGTGTGGTGAAATTGAAAAAAAAAACACTTTTTTTTTTATTCAAGGGGTTTTTGTTTTTACGCCATTCGCCCTGGGGTAAAACTGAATTTTTTTTTCTAACCATTGTTAACAAATATATGTTCCCTGGCTTATAGCGCTTTTATCCTTTGGTCTATGGGGCTGTGTGAGGTATCATTTTTTGCGCCATGATGTGTTCTTTCCATCGGTACCTTGATTGCGCATATGCGACTTTTTGATTGCTTTTCATTACAATTTTTCTGGATTTGATGCAACCAAAAATGCGCAATTTTGCACTTTGAGATTTTGTTGCGCTTACGCCGTTTACCGTGCGGGATCAGGAATGTGATAAATTAATATTTTGGGCGATCACGCATGCGCCGATACCAAACATGTTTACTTATTTATTTATTTTTATTTATAACATGGGGGGGGATTTAAACTTTTATTAGGGGAGGGTTTTTTTTATAAATAATACTTTATTTATTTTTTACACTTATACTAGAAGCCCCCCTGGGGGACTTCTAGTATAAGCACACTGATCTCTCATTGAGATCTATGCAGTATAGTTATACTGCATAGGTCAATGAGATTGGCACTCGACTGCAGCCGAAAGCAATCGAGTGTCGAGCTGGGATCAGCGGCCGGGTAAGGAAGCAAGGATCCACCCCACTAGACTCCAGGCTGCAGTAAGTAAACTTGATTAGCGGGCATGGCGATTGGACCGTGCCCGCTAATAGCCGCGGTCCCAGGCTACATGCCGCACCCGGGACCGCATCGGTTCAGAGCGGGGCCAGTTCCCTAGGCGACCACTGGACGTACAGTTAGGCTAGGTTCACTCTGCGTTTTTGCAAACTGTTTAACGTATACGTTTTGTGAAAAAAACGGATGCAATTGTGTGTCATCCGATTGGATCCATTTTTCCATTGACTTCCATAAAAAAAAAAAACGGATTGAAACAGGTGAGTTTTTTTTAACAGACACAAAGGTAGTGTTGACTACGTTCTTCTATCCGTTAAACGTAACCAATTAAAATGGGTATTTTGAACAGATTGCAAAAACGCAGGACACGCTCATGACATCACTACGGCAAGCAGTGAGATCACGTAAGTGACATAATTGGTGATGTCATCCCAGGGCCCTATAAAAGAAGTTGCCGAGCCCCAGACTCTCTGTTCCTAGGTACTCACTAGTGATCACACTGTCTGTACTACCTGTGCGTTCTGCCTGCATATACTGCCAGTTTTTTTTAGTGTTTCTGATTTTTCTCAGTCCATGGAGAGAGAGGAGAGGATTGACAGGGATCTTGCCATTTTTGGCAACCTTCTGTGCTATTTGGTTTTAATCCTGGTGGGCTGTCTTTCCACCAGACAACCGCTCAACTTGATAGAACCCTTTATAAACCCACTAAACTGGGGCAATTCCATTAGCGACTCACTCAGCTGTTACAACATCACCAGGGGCTTGCAGTGGCTGAATAGTTTCATCAGAGAGCAGCCCGGCTGAAAGATTACCACCAACCTGCAGAGGCCCAATTCCACCACCATCAACCTGCAGAGTAGCAACTCTAGCACCATCAAAATGCAGAGTCCAAACAACACCATTGGAGACCTGCCCAACTGGAATATGACCACCTGTGACCTCATTTCCATCTCCAGCCATCTCCGGAGCGCAGCAACTGTCTTCACTGGCCTGCTTAGCTGGCTGACTGCTATTAGTCATATGCTCAGCTGGATATCCACCACCAGCCACCTGCTGAGCTGGACTTTCACTTTCAGTGCCCTGCTAGCCTGGATCACAGCTGCTGTAGAGCGGCTGACTGTTATCACCACCACCCGTGACTTCATCCCCTGGATCTGTAGCACAAGAGATCTGATCATCTGGACCACCCTCACCTGCAGCAGCTTCCTGCAGATCTGGACGACCACAGCCACCTGGATCACCACAACTACCACCGGTGAGATGATAACGTTGATTTCCACCATCACCACCAGCGATCTGCAAGCCATACTGAGCAGCATCAGTGAGAAGCTGGTGTGGATTGCCACAACCCTCCAGCCAGTGTCGGACTGGGCCACCGGGGGACCGGGGAATTCCCCGGTGGGCCCCGAGCAGGAGTAGGCCCCGCCCCCCAGTCAGGGGACACAGGGCTGGAGACCACAAGAATGTGGTCTCCACCCAGTAAGCCCAGCGGGGGCCCCCGTGCTCCTAGGGGGCCCACTCAGCCGCCGATTGCCGCACCTTCCCTTTTAACTGGAAGCGATCGAAACGATCGCTTCCAGTTAAATGTAGCAGTGTTCCGATTGACAGGGCGAGAAGCCATTGGCTTCCCGCCCTGTCAATCACTCTTGTGACCGCAAGCAGCTTCTTGCTTGCGGTCACAAGCGTGGTGCTGCCGCCGCCTCCCCTGACAGATGAGCAGCTGCTGGTCCCGGGCAGCGTCATCACCAGAGAGCTCCGTGCGCAGAGCGGCAGCGGGGACTTCCGGTTTACGTAACGCATACCGGAAGTCCCAGCCGCTGCGGTGCACACAAAGCTCTCTGGTGGTGATGCTGCCAGGACCAGGAGCTGCTCGTCTGTCGGGGAAGAGAAGAAGGGGTCCGCGACCGTCGGGGGAGCGTGGTGACAGGTGAGTTGGGTTTTGTTGTTTTTTTACCAGCACTGGGGGCTATAGGGGAGGGAGGGGGGGTGGATGGCCAGCACTGGGAGCTATAGGAGAGGGAGGGGGGCTGATGGCCAGCACTGGGGGCTATAGGGGAGGGAGGGGGGCTGATGGCCAGCACTGGGAGCTATAGGGGAGGGAGGGGGGGGTGGATGGCCAGCACTGGGAGCTACAGGGGAGGGAGGGGGGCTGATGGCCAGCACTGGGAGCTACAGGGGAGGGAGGGGGGCTGATGGCCAGCACTGGGAGCTATAGGGGAGGGAGGGGGGGCTGATGGCCAGCACTGGGAGCTACAGGGGAGGGAGGGGGGCTGATGGCCAGCACTGGGGGCTATAGGGGAGGGAGGGGAGGGGGATGGCCAGCACTGGGAGCTATAGGAGAGGGAGGGGGGCTGATGGCCAGCACTGGGAGCTATAGGAGAGGGAGGGGGGCTGATGGCCAGCACTGGGGGCTATAGGGGAGGGAGGGGGGCTGATGGCCAGCACTGGGAGCTATAGGAGAGGGAGGGGGGCTGATGGCCAGCACTGGGAGCTATAGGAGAGGGAGGGGGGCTGATGGCCAGCACTGGGGGCTATAGGGGAGGGAGGGGGGCTGATGGCCAGCACTGGGAGCTATAGGAGAGGGAGGGGGGCTGATGGCCAGCACTGGGAGCTATAGGAGAGGGAGGGGGGCTGATGGCCAGCACTGGGGGCTATAGGGGAGGGAGGGGGGCTGATGGCCAGCACTGGGAGCTATAGGGGAGGGAGGGGGGGCTGATGGCCAGCACTGGGAGCTACAGGGGAGGGAGGGGGGCTGATGGCCAGCACTGGGGGCTATAGGGGAGGGAGGGGGGGGGGCGGATGGCCAGCACTGGGGGCTATAGGGGAGGGAGGGGGGGTGGATGGCCAGCACTGGGGGCTATAGGGGAGGGAGGGGGGGGTGGATGGCCAGCACTGGGGGCTATAGGGGAGGGGGGGGGGGTGGATGGCCAGCACTGGGGGCTATAGGGGAGGGAGGGGGATGGCCAGCACTGGGGGCTATAGGGGAGGGAGGGGGATGGCCAGCACTGGGGGCTATAGGGGAGGGGGGGGGGTGGCCAGCACTGGGGGCTATAGGGGAGGGAGGGGGATGGCCAGCACTGGGGGCTATAGGGGAGGGAGGGGGATGGCCAGCACTGGGGGCTATAGGGGAGGGAGGGGGGGTGGATGGCCAGCACTGGGGGCTATAGGGGGGATGGCCAGCACTGGGGGCTATAGGGGAGGGAGGGGGATGGCCAGCACTGGGGGCTATAGGGGAGGGAGGGGGGGTGGATGGCCAGAACTGGGGGCTATAGGGGAGGGAGGGGGATGGCCAGCACTGGGGACTATAGGGGAGGGAGGGGAGGGGGATGGCCAGCACTGGGGGCTATAGGGGAGGGAGGGGAGGTGGATGGCCAGCACTGGGGGCTATAGGGGAGGGAGGAGGGGTGGATGGCCAGCACTGGGGGCTATAGGGGAGGGAGGGGGGGGGATGGCCAGCACTGGGGGCTATAGGGGAGGGAGGGGGATGGCCAGCACTGGGGTCTATAGGGGGGATGGCCTGCACTGGGGGCTATAGGGGGGAAGGACAACATAAGGGGGGCTATAGGGGGGGATGGACAACATAAGGGGGGCTATAGGGGGGGATGGACAACATAAGGGGGGCTATAGGGGGGGATGGAAAACATAAGGGGGGCTATGGGGGGGATGGGCAACATAAGGGGGCTATGGGGGGATGGAAAACATAAGGGGGGCTATGGGGAGATGGAAAACATAAGGGGGGCTATGGGGGGGATGGGCAACATAAGGGGGCTATGGGGGGGATAGACAACATAAGGGGGGCTATAGGGGGGATGGACAACATAAGGGGGGGCTATAGGGGGGATGGACAACATAAGGGGGCTATGGGGGGGATAGACAACATAAGGGGGGCTTTAGGGGGGATGGACAACATGAGGGGGGCTATATGGGGGAATGGACAACATGAGGGGGCTATATGGGGGAATGGACTACATAAGGGGGGTATCTATATTGAAGAAGGACAACATGGAGGGGCTATATATATGGGGATGGACAACATAAGGGGTCTACCTATATGGGGCATGGACAACACTGTAAGTTGTCTATATGGGGGACTGAACAAAGGACCATCTATAAGGTGCCTACACAGAGGGGACCATATACTATAAGGGAGATATATACACATAGTGTCAGGGCTACCCACTAAATGAGGGCATAAAGGGGCCAATACAGATGTGCAGTGTGTATAGAGATGAGGATGGTGACAGAGTGAGGAACCTAATATATTTCTCTGGCAGATTCTGTGGATTCGTGGCTCATAGAAGTTCTCATAACGGCCCAGGACAGATGGAGAAGAAGAGGGAAGAACTCTGATTAGAGAAGACGTCCCCTGTGAGTCACCTGCTATAACTGCACTGTAATGTATATGGTGTACAGAACCTGTGTAGAGCTGCGTCTACCTCTATATGACTGGATGAGGTGATGGTGATCTGTGTACAGAGGATTATTCAGTAGCAGCGGTGGTGTTAGTCAGTAGCAGTGGTGATGTGAGTCAGTATGTGGTGGTGTTAGTCAGTAGCAGCGGTGGGGTTAGTCAGTATGTGGTGGTGTTAGTCAGTATGTGATGGTATTAGTCAGTATGTGATGGTATTAGTCAGTACGTGGTGGTGTTAGTCAGTATGTGGTGGTGTTAGTCAGTATGTGATGGTATTAGTCAGTATGTGGTGGTGTTAGTCAGTATGTGGTGGTGTTAGTCAGTATGTGGTGGTGTTAGTCAGTATGTGGTGGTATTTGTTACTTGTAATCTGGTGCAGTGTTCATTGGTCTTAGTATACTGGTTCTGGTCAGTAACAATATGGTGGAGATGGTATTGGTTGTGGTGTGACGGTAATATTTCCCCCTTGTATACTGTTATTATTGGTAATATTGGTATACAGGATCTGGTCAGTAATAGTATGGCAGTAATATGTATGGTGATAATATTTCCCTCCTATATACTGGTAATATTGGTATACAGGATCTGGTCAGTAACAGTATGGCAGTAATATGTGTGGGGATGTTTGCTCTTTATATACTGGTGTTATTGGTAGCATACAGTAGTATACAGTGTTATCATGCAAAGAAAATTGTCTTATAGCCCAATTACATCGGCCAATTATCGGTAACAAGCGCTCCTAGGAAGCCCCATGTAACAGTGCCAGAGATCAGCTGACAAATGCCCCATAGTTGGCTGATTAGATCTTTTGTGCGGGTGTAATAATCATTGCTGTCGGCCGCACATCTCTATATACTGCCCCCTATCACGCCGTGTAACTGGACCCTTATTAATGTTACCATAGATAAGTATAGTGGCAGAAGGGTGGGCCCCAAGAAGGATTTCCCCTGGTGGGCCCAAGGACTCCAGTCCGACACTGCCTCCAGCTACTCACTTGGGTGACCAGCCGCTGCAACAGGTTCTCATGGCTGATCGCAGCAAGTAAGACATTGCCCAGACAAAAACATACAGTGGGATCTTGGTAGATTTATCATACAGTGTCCTTGTTTCCAGAAAGCAGCTCCGCTTTCACATATTACTTGCTCTTGTAAAGTGAAAGGGGAGCTCTGATTGGTTGCTATGGGCTACTAAAGGAAATGTATGGGTAAGAGACCCATAGCAACCAATCACAGCTCAGCTTTCAACATATTAACCTCTTCTGGACTGGGCTAATTTTTGTTTTTGCGCTTTCGTTTTTTCGTCCTTGTGTTTAAAAGGCCATAGCACTTTTAAAGCATTTTTTCACCTAGAAACCCACATGAGCCCTTATTTTTTGCGTCACTAATTGTACTTTGCAATGGCAGGTTTAATATTTTTTATAAAGTACACTGCGAAACCAGAAAAAAATTAAATGTGTGGTGAAATTGAAAAATAAACACATTTTTTTAAATTTGGGGAGGTTTTGTGTTTACGCCGTTTGCCCTAGGGTAAAACTGTCTTGTTATGCATGTTCCTCAAGTTGTTACAATAACAAGGATATGTAGCTTGTGTAACTTTTATTTTATTTGATGGCTTTTAAAAAATAAATGTTCCTTAAAATTGCTCCATTCCCATGCTTATAGCACTTTTATCCTTTGGTCTACGTGGCTGTGTGAGGTGTCATTTTTTGCGCCATGATGTGTACTTTCTATTGGTTTGTTGTTTGCGCATTTGCAACTTTTTGATCGCTTTTTATTACATTTTTTCTGGATTTGATGCTACAAAAAATGCCCAATTTTCCACTTTGGAAATTTTTTGCGTTTACGCCGTTTACTGTGCCAGATCAGGAATGAAATAAATGAATAGTTCGGGCGATTATGCACGCGGCGATATGATTATGCACCGATGATGCCAGCGGACCCCACTCACGTGGGTGTACGTGTGACGCCAGGACGCCGCGCTGTAGCGTCTGATCATGTGACCAGCGGGGGAGGCGTCTGTAGATCGGCATTCCCAACGGGTGTATATAAGGAACAGGACTATAGGGACCAGCACTCCTCTGTGAACAAGCGGTACGCGAAACGTGCGTTAGATGTGGCAGCACACAGTTTATATCAGGTATTGTCTTTTTTTCCCAGTGATTGAACCATTTTATGCTATTGAGAATTTTCTCATGTTTACTAGGGTACTCTGTTCATCTGGGTTTAGTGCAATAGTATGTATGTGTGATGTATGTATGATGTATACATGGTGTATGTGTGATATATGTATACTGTACTCCTAATCCAAGCACCACTGTATATATATATATATATATATATATATATATATATATATATATATATATATATATATTATGGCCTTAAAAATCTTCCAACACAGCTCCCTGAACTGAAGTGTGAACCCTGGCGAACATCAGCAAAAAGTAACAGATTTCGCACAAAGTGGTTTACTCAAAAATGTGTGCTTTTTGCCAATTTCACTCCTGCTCACCTGGTGGACTGGCAGGGGGGCGCAGCAAGCTGGGGGGAAGCACAATGTTCTACCACACCAATTTATCATGATTTTTACATATGTCCACCTGTAGAATATGGTCTTCCATCTTTGTGCATTCTGCTACCTGTCTTGAAGCCCTACGCAGTCTACTGTGCAGCTCAGCTCCGGTTCAATGCAGCAAGAGGTGAGCTGCAGTAACCTGCGCAACCACTACACAGCAGACAGAGCAGGGCTTCTGGCACCATATACTGTGTATAGATGCTGATGCAGTGGCTCCCCCAAAGAGTTAATCAGCAACGGATGACCAGTCAGACACTGATGGTGTAGAATTGGTGTAGATGGTGTAGAATTCCAAAGTGCTTTCAAAGTGTGCTGGCTGCCAAAAGTTGCATATATTACCAATATTGAATGTAAAAGACAATGGCATAAGAGAAAGATTGTAAAAATGCACAAAGGATAAATGCAAAGGAATGAAGAAAAGGCAAAATGTATAATAATAAATAATATTAATACAAAAAAAATAATAATAAAGGATAAAGTCAAAAGTCACTTTATTCAAAAAAATGAAGAACCAAAAGATAAGTCACATAGTGCAGCTCTCATAGGGGTGGATGGCACAAAGTTCCCACGCGTTCTGTTCTCAAGACTTCATCAGGGGTAAATGGCCATCTGTGATAATACACTATTTATAGGCAAAATACAGGTTATGTATTCAGTGGCCAGTAATAACTAAACACCGAATCGGGGGAATAATGGAAGTGTGATGTATATATGTATATGCGGCAATATAAGATTGTTAGATACCATGTTAAGCGTTCTCCCATAATTTGAGGATTGGCCTTCAGTGTACTTTCGCAGACTACGTGTGCTAATATGGGTTGGTCCCAGCATATGGGGCTAACAATGCAAGACTTCAGTAATATCAGATGATCAGGAGAATATCATGTAATCAGTATTGGATCATGTGACTACTTCAGAGCTTCCACTTTGCATGTTCTGGCGCAGACTCGGCGTCAGGGGAGTGGGGGCATGGAGAGGTGTGGCCATGTATATACTTTTTAATATCGCACTTCCATTATTTCCCCGATTCGGTGGTTAGTGATTGCATAACCGGTATTTTGCCTATAAATAGTGCATTATCACAGATGGCCATTTACCCCAATGAAGTATTGAGGATGGAACGTGTAGGGACTTTGCGCCATCTACCCCCATAAGAGCTGCGCTATATGACTTATTTTTTGGTCCTTCAGGGTTTTTTTTTTCATAATTTGCATATTATTTTTTGCATTTTGCCTTTTCTTCATTCTTTGCATTTATTCTTTGTGCACTTTGTTTACAATCTTTCTTATATGCCATCATCTTTTACATTCAATATTGGCAATATATGCCACTTGTGGCGGATGCATTTTATAGCACACATTGAAAGGAATTTGGTATTCTACACTTGCACTGATTTGCTTGTGACTACTAGACTGATCTATTGCTAGCACTTTTCATGTTGGGGTGGTTTGGTGCACATTGAGCCTTACTAGGCTCTGTGCATGTGTTTTGTATGGTTTTTAAAGTGTACCTGTCGTTAAAAAAACTTCTGACATGTCATAGAAACATGTCAAAAGTTTTGCTTGTTGCGGGTCTAAGTGTCCAGACCTGTACCAATCGGGAGATAGAGCGGGGAGAGGACTTCAGCTACAGTGTGTCCTCTCCCTGTTCTGAGTTAAGGCTACTACTGTACGCGGCGGCAGCGCGTGGTTGAGTACAGGGGGGGGAGGGGGTCGTGGGGAGCAGCGGGGGGGCTGCCCAGGTGATCGCTAGTGTTGAAAAACGACTGCAACGATCAGCCAACATTGTTCATGTCGGCTGATCATTGCCTTCTATTACACAGGACGATTATCGGCCATAACGGCCGAATACTTACTATAATCGTTGCGTGTAATAGAGCTTTTAAAAAGAAGAGTTGAGCTTCATAGTAGCCAATTATACTGTAAGAGTACAAACCCACACACCGTATAAACAGCAGATACGCAGCAAAAACGCTGCAGATTTGAAGCAGATTTGGTGGTGCAGATTTGATGCTGTGTTCAGTTATTTAGATCTAATCTGCTGCGTATTTGCTGCGTATCGCAGCAGTAAATAAGCTGCATATACGGTGTGTGGGTTTGTACCCTAAGTCACACTTTTTTTTTAAAATTCAGAGCAGAGAGTGGATGCGCTGCAGCACATTTTCTCCTGGCTCTATCTCCGGATTGGCACAGAACTGAGCAACCAGACCCGGACTGATCAAAACTTTTTACGTGACTCTATCACATGTCAAAAGTTTTTTTTTATAACGACAGGTACCCTTTAAATGTCTTGTTATCTGGAGGTTATGCATAATAAAATATTTATATATATTTTCATATTATTTTGAGGTGCAGCCTCCCCTTCTTGTTGTTCTTATGTGTCATGCTTTCTGAGCTTAAGGGGCACTCTGATCTGATTATCTGTGGTGCCCACAAAGGTTTTCTATTGAGTATGGTTTTACACTGTCACCTATTGAGGTCAATAAAGTAAGTGGTTATCTTTGCCCCATCACTACCATCATTGGATAGTAATAGAAACCTGTTAAACACCTTGATCACCAACAACAGTATTCAGAATTAAACGATAACTATACCCAAACCTTTTCTCCATTTTTCAAAGTTCATTAATTAGACCCATATAGAACATTATGAAATAAAAAAAACATCGCATCTTACAAAAAGAATCTTCCTACCTATATTTTTTTGCATGAATATGTTTTCAGACAAATAAATAAATATGAATAGAAACACAAACATATTAAAACACAATAACAATGTAGGAGATCATACACCTCGCACACACCTCACATTTGCACTACCAATTTATCTCAGGCTTGGTACCACAAGCACCGCCCATGATATGGATGTGTATTAGGCCACACTTATGTTAAAAAAAAAAAAAAAAAGCTGTATTAAAATTTAGACTACATTATCTAAAGCCATAGAAAGAAAAACATAATTTTTGGTGATACCTGAAGAAGGATTCCACGTGTGGCTCCAGTAGAACAATTTGACAAGCAGCTCTAAGCTAGTGCCTCCCATGCTTTGTATTTTATCCCATAACCATGCAGACACCCTTGCAACTCGCTTAGACTTGTAATTCTGTATCTGCTTTAAGGCTACAAACCCACTTGGCGGGTCTGCAGCGAGTCCCCTCGCTGCGTATTTGCAGCGAGACTCACTGCAGATCCCGGCCCTATACTTTAAATGGCAGACAAACACGCAGCAGGGATGTACATCCCTGCTGCGAGTTTGTCTGCAGCCCACCCCAATAACCCTCCGGCCGCCGGAACTGATAATTCACCTGATCCCAGCTCCGGCGGTTCCCGATGTCTTCAGCAAGCCGGAGCGGGGACCAGGTGAAGTATATGCTCCAGCCGCCCGCTCGCCCCCCCCCCCCCGCAGCACCGATCGCACGCCCCCCCCCCCCCCCCCCCCCCCCGCAGCACCGATCGCACGCCCCCCCGCAGCACCGATCGCTTGCACGCCCCCCCCCCCCCCCCAATCGCCCCCCCGCAGCCCCGGCCGCTCGATCGCCCACCGGCACCTCAGAACCAACTGCCGGGTACCTGCCCGTATTTTAGTATCTGCCCCCACTGGCTCAATTTACTTTGCACAGTAAACATAGTATCTATCTATCAATCTATCTACATAGATAGATTAGAGAAAGAGATAAAACAACAGTGTCTCTTTCCCCATATACTACTCAGGAAAGTCTGTTGTTTCCCCACCCTTGACCAGGTGCTCACTGATTGGTTTGATGTCAGTGGTGGGAGGGGTTACATATTAGGTGTTACAGCTTGTCTGGCAACAGAAGAGACAAATCATGTGACCTCTGACCTTTTAGAGGGGACAGAGAGGACCAGGAGGTGAGGAGTAAGGATGTGCTGCAGACAAACGGACCAATTCTTACATTATAGGTGGGGACCGAACAGGGTTAAATCTTTATTAACCAGAGTTCCCCTTTAAAGGCGAAGTCCGGTGTCCTCTAAAACACAGCAGCAGACAGGGGGGAAATTGATTACAAGTAGGACCTTACCTCTCCCTGTGCCCGCAGTGAGGGACAGGCTGCGGGACCCCCAACAGAAGGCAAAAGGCCTGTCCCGGCTGATAGACTGGCCGCTAAGCCAATCAGCGACTGGCGTCCCGCCCTAGTCACTGACTGGCTGAGC
This sequence comes from Dendropsophus ebraccatus, assembly GCF_027789765.1. NCBI lineage: Eukaryota > Metazoa > Chordata > Amphibia > Anura > Hylidae > Dendropsophus > Dendropsophus ebraccatus. Next base: position 84,595,780 of record NC_091457.1, read on the forward strand.
GGCCAGTCCATCAGCTGGGTCATGACATTTCAGCACCAGCGGTCCTGAGGCTTGTCCTGCTGCTCACCGTAGGCACGGGGAGAGGTAAGTTGCTGCTTGTAATCAATTTTCTCCCTCACCCTGCTGGGTGCCGCATTTTAGAAATCGCCAGACTTTTCCTTTAAGTAAGATGCACCTACAATATTGTAGGCTTATAGTCTATTTCAGCTGTCCAACTATATTAAAGAAAATGTATCAGCAGGTTAGGGCATTAGATTGTAATAGGAGATATTATTATTATGCTGATTAGCCCGTTCATGCACTGGGGGCGGTCCACTACCATCCTATAGCAATGCCCCCCAATGAATACTAAGCTGCCCCTCTGCAGCAGTCATCACAGTAGCGTAAAAGAAAAAGATCTTTTACATAAAAGCAGCACACCAGAGTGACAGAAGAGAGGTACCCTGTAACGGCTCCTATTAGGACAGGATGCCCTAACCTGCTGACAGATTCCTATAGCAGATGTATGGAGACTCTACTGCAGTTCTACAGGAAATATTCCCAGATTGTTTTTGTCTTGAGGTATAACATAACGCGGTTTTACATTGCTTTTTTGTTGTGGAGGTAAATGGCAACCATTGCAACAAAGACATGCTTTGCAGAACAATTGCATCTAAATTACAGCAGCTTTTCAAATAATAACAAAGGCAGTAGGTTCCAAAATACTCAACAGAGGTGAGTGACAATACATCTGTTCCTATGGACCAACATGTCATCAACTACTTATAGCCTTCTGTGGGGTATATGTTGCAATCTATTTGTCTAAATGATCTGAATGCAATTAAACCAGTTATTTATACAACACCTTCCCTTTAGGCTGTGTTCACACACGTTTCAGTTTCATTGCAGTACTGTCACAGTCTGAAATGACGCAGTACCACAACAGTACTGCAATAGTACTGCACAGTCTTGACAGAATTTTTTAGTTAGGAAAAATTTTGTAAATTTACACATTTTCTACAGATTTTTTTTTAAAACCAAATGCCATACAGTATAAATTGCTAAAGTAAACCCCCAGGGCAAATGGTAAAACTATCACCATCTAATGAGGTATTGAATCAGGCTTATATCCACATCATTCTAAAAACCACTCTTTCTGCAGGTACCACTCAACACAATGGCTTTCTGGAGCAACCTATAGCTTGGTGTTCCCCAGCATGTGACTACCCAACTATTACAAAATTATATCTCTCAACAAACCTGCTGGGAGTTGTATTTTACAACAGCTAGTGATTGAATATCACTGTCCTAGACTGACTCAAAAGATCATCAATCATCATGAGATTGGGCATGAATGATATAAAAATATATGGTTTGTGATGAAATATGGTCTTTTTAGAAGAGTAAAAAAAAAACTAAGCCACTCATAGGAAGTAATGTAATTAGCAAATCAATAAGGATTCATCATCACTAGTGCTGCTTTCTGAAAGGGGATGGGAGGTATGTTTATAATGGTCATGTACCCCCAAAGGCTCTTCATGGCAAGAAGATGCACAGCTATGCGGCTGTTCATTCACCTGAATTTGGACATTCTTTGAGCTGTCTAAGTGGCCAGAGTTCTTTAAAGGCAATTGTAATGGGTGTTTGTTATGTTTATGGCTATGGGTTGTGCTGCTAAGACCAGAAGTCCTTTCTGATTCAGGCACCAGATAAAAATCATCCAAGAGTTCTGCAAAAGAGGTCTCTCCGGGAGTCACTCCTGTGTCTTCCCTTACAGCTGGGTTAAAATAACTGTGGCAAGGATTTTCAGAGTCTGACAATGCAGAAGACAATTCTGTCTCCAGCTGCAAGTGTGCGTCAGAGCAAGTCTGTGTCAGAACGTTTAAAAGAAGCTGCTCCACAGCTCCAGGTTCATGATGTGAATGGTTGTCAAGAAAATCTGAACTTTCTTCCTCTTGACTGGAGGTCTGAGTTTCTGTGTTCAATGTCTCTGGAGGAGTCAGAGCACTCGGCCAGGTCTCTTCACTTCTACCAGAGTCTGTCTCCCCAGACCGAGCCTGTGATAGGAGAGATGAGGTCAAAAGAGGGATTTGCCCCCTTGCACGTGGACGATGGAATAATCTGTTCCAAAGTCTCCCCAAACGTCTCCTGGAGGAAGCCCTTCTTGAAGAATGTCGCCTCATCTGTCGGCGCATTGCTGTACGTATATTTTGTAACATGGATACCTGGAAAATAGGGATGTAGGGTTAGCTGTGAAAAACAGGATGCATTTCTAAAATTATATGAATACTTGTAAAGAGGATGTCTCATCAGAGACAACTACGTCAATATGCGGCCCCCACGGACATCAGCTGACTGTCCTCGAAATGTTTACCAGCATCTTCAACAAACAGCTGGTTTTGCTGAAAAAGCTGCAGTCAGCAAGATATTTTCCCTGCAGCAGAAGGGAAGTGTAGAACTTGGCCACCATTCAGATGAGTGTCCATCCTTGTAACACCAGAAAGACTGCATTCAGTTCTGGATCCCTAGCAGAGGTCTCCCCTCTATGACATTCATATGCACTAACAGGGCAAAGGACACAGACTGTCTTCACAAGACAACCTATTTCACTTAAATGGGTGCTCCAGTGAAAAACATTTACCCACATTTCTATTCCTTTCTCCAGCATATACATTACTCACATAGGGATGCTTAATCTGTTCGGCTGTTTTCAGCCACTTTTCTGCTCTCAGCTGCTGCCCAGGAAGTTCTGTGGTTTCTATTTTTTCTATTACTGTTGACTACTCTTAAACACCACTGCACTGAGCTGGGGATTCACTGTCCGAGTGATCGCTAGATTGTCTGGGCAGCCCATAGAGCAGGCATGTCCAAAGTTCAGCCGGAGGGCCATTTGCGGCCCGCGTTCCGAACTTTTACGAGCCCCCAGGGATCCAGCTTGCTATTATCTGCCTGTGTTATAAAGCATATAGCATGTAGCATGTAAAATGGTCGGCCCTCGCACATGTTCACTTCATCAAATTTGGCACTCTTCGAAAAAAGTTTGGACATGCCTGCCATAGAGGATAGCGGCGGTCTGCTGCCACCGCGTAATAGGGCTTTAAGGGAATCTCTCATATATGGATCTAAGTGTGGGCTCTGCACATTCCCAGCTACAATATACTGCTGTTTGCTTAACACAGGCAGGTCCTCTATTTTTTTATGGGTCAGTGGAATTCCCTTGGATATATCTGTCTATGATGGTGTGTGAATATAGCCTTAGGATCCCTTTACACGCACAGATTATCTGACAGATTTTTGCAGCCAAAACCAGGAATGGATTTGAAAAGAAGAAAAATCTCAGTCCCTTTATGACCGGTTTCCTGCTTATAGTCTGTTCCTGGCTTTGGCTGCAAAAATCTGTCAGATAAATCTGTGTGTGTAAAGAGACCTTTAGCCTCATTTATCAATTGTATACATTTTTATGAAAAAAACCTTTAAAACTAAAGGCCGTATTACACCAAGCGATTATCATCCAGATCTGGCTCACAGCTCAGTGTCCCCCATCCTATATAATGAATTCTATGAAGATCACTGAGCACAGCCACAAGCCTCTCTCATTCACGTGAATGGGATAGGTCCTGTATATTGTGCCAATGGATCATGGAGCTTGCTGCAAAGCATATCACTAAATGCTTTAAAAAACAGCTCCGGCAAAAAGGCAGCCCCCCATAATAATGGACTGAAAATTAAGTAAAACTAAAAAATTTACAATCAGAAAATAGAAGCAGATAAAAAAAAAAAAAATCTAGGTAATAGATAAGCTTTAAGGGTAGCTTCACACGTACCGGATCCGCAGCAGATTTCTCGCAGTGATTTACAGTGAAATCTGCAGCGGATTCGGGTATAGTGAAGTTCTATTCATTCCGCTGCAGATATGGGACCCCGCCGCTTTAACCCCAAGCGAAACGCCCGCAGCCCCGGCCCGAAGCATACATTACCTGCTCGGCGCCACGGCTGTGTGAAGCACTGATTGACTGATGGGGAGGGAGGGGATCCGGGAGCTTCACACAGTCACAGTGCCGAGCAGGTAATGTATGCTTCGGGATGGGGCTGCGGGCGGCCGGGGATTGAAGGAGCCAGGTACCACATCTGCAGCGGAATGCAAATCGCAGCTTGAAATCCACTGCAGATACGGTACGTGTGAAGCTACCCTATAAAGGGGTATTCCCATCTCAATTAATATAGTTAATCTCCTAGGGCTCGTCAAGTTAAAAATGTTTGCAAACACATTGATTCAAGAATCTAAACACAGGTAGTGCCATGTTTTCCAAGATAACTGAAAATAAAAGATGAATGTAAATTGATGTAGTTGATTTAGGTTTTGAAAGTTACACTTTAAGATGAGAATACCCCTTTAATATTAGAATAATAACATACAAATATTTAAATCTGCTAATCACTAAATCTTCAATTCAATAGAACATAAACATTTACTTACTTGAGAGTCACTGACGGCTGGAAAGTCTTCAACAGGAGGAATGAGTCCCTGTGCAATGAGCTGCCCATATGAAGGAGGAGCCTCACGTCTCACAAACTCTGCCTCTAGGCGGGTCATTTGTGTTTCAAATGCCCTGAATAAAAATTGTAGAAACATGCATTAAAAAGTTCATATAGGTGTATTCACAAAAACCTGTCTAGTTAAAAAACTAAAAACCTACAAGTGCTGGGACATGCACTGCTGAAGATAACTAGGGTGCACAATCTATGACATATAATTACAGCCACTAATTACAACAACCTCCAGAAACAGATATATGTCACATAAATACCAGCACACCATGGTATAGCATATTTGTACATTTTTATTTTAATCCACATATATAAACAATACAAATGCCTGTAGAAATAGATAAATCTTATATAACGTATTTGGGGATCCATATAGGTCGTTCTCCTATCGCACTCTATAAACTAAACTATAAACCACTTATTCTTAAAATCCCCCGCGGCACTATGGCGTATCAGATACGTCATGGGTCGCTAAGGGGTTAAAGATACGATTGCCTCTTGGAAATCTATTAGGAAATTATTTAATCTCCCAATGCATGTTTCTACAATGCTTCCCCTATGGGAAACAAGTTCTTTTGCCCTGGGCTACTCGAGCAACCTATTCCAAATTTGGAAAAAACAAGGAATCAGGCACTTGGGAGACATCTTAAGAAAAGATGATTACAATTTAATGTCATGTGAGGAAATTTGCAGTAAATTTTCCCTACCCACATCCGAAGAAGCTCAATACAAACATATTAAATTCTTTTACATGTCTCATACTAGAGGAGACCATAACACTCTCTCTTCCGATACATTTCATAAACTTATACCGTCTGATAAGTCTCACCTTCCACTACGGGACATATATGATATTCTCAAAAACCACACTCAAATGAACAATAAACTAAAAGTTTTTAAATCATGGGAAGCTGACTTTCCTATCCCTCAACTACAAAACAAACTTCTAGCAGGCCTGAAAGCAGTTAGAGCTTCTATAATAAATAAACAATGGAGGGAAATGCACCTAAAAATTCTACACAAGGCCACATACGCGTTTGACTGGTCTTGGAAAAATGCACCCGAACATTTTCTGAAACAATGCCCTAAGTGTAGTCTTCACAAAGCTGATCTCCTTCATGGGCTCTGGCATTGTCCAAAACTACATAAATATTGGACAGAGATCAGGACACTAATAGACTCCATTTGGTGTATGGCACTACCCAACGATCCACTCCCATGTATTTTCCATTATCATTCAATGAATTTGGATGGTGTAGAAACCCGCATATTTTTACCGCAGGGAATCCATGTTGTTTTACTTGTTACTATGAAATGTATATTACGACACTGGATAAAGGATTCTATTCCCACTATTTCTGAAGTCAAAGATACCATCATACATCTCCTCCATTTGGAGAAAATCAATGCATTACATAGTCCGAATTCATCTCTAAAGAATTTTTTCAAAAAATGGAGGTTAATAATAGCTGGACTATTATCTCCCACTGAAATCATCACCTTCATGTCCTGTTTTAAAAATGGTATATGGAAGCTGATGCCGCCAATACACTAGGAAAACTCAAAATTCCTGCTTCCAATAATTAAAATATGTTCTTCATAGAGCACCTATCTCTGACTTCAGACGGAGGAGCGGCGGGCTGGTCGTGTGTCTTGTGTTTTGTATGTCTTGTGCTTTATGTTATGTCCTTTGTAAATTTTAATTTTATTTTATATTATACATCTGTCTTGTCTAGTTTCTCAGTCTATTGTCTCTCTTCAAGGTATTCTGTTATTAGGTACGAGTAAGAAACTGTTCTACTATTGGATAATATATCCTCCTTTTGTTAACGGCATTCTAACAACATAACTTATATGTATCGGGTAACGTTCTCCGACTACGGACTACAACTTACCCACTTCTCAACCTCTACGGAACATACTAAGGGACTCTTTTTGGGACATTTTATGTCTGACTTTTACACTACAGAAGAGTAATATTTTTCTTTTATCTTCTGTTGTTAAGTAATTAACATCCTCTCATGATCCTTCAATCCCAGGGCCCTCCAACACTCAATAAAGAGGACCAACTCCTGCAATGCCTAATATACAAGTAAATATAGCAGCCCACACTCCCCTTATGACAGGCATGTCCAAACTTTTTTCGAAGAGTGCCAAATTTGATGAAGAGAACATGTGCGAGGGCCGACCATTTTACATGCTACATGCTATATGCTTTATAACACAGGCAGATAATAGCAAGCTGGATACCTGGGGGGCCGTAAAAGTTCGGAACGCGGGCCGCAAATGGCCTTTGGACATGCCTGCCTTATGATGTATAAGAAAGGTTATAAGTGCAAGTGGAAATATTAAAAGAAGTCCAAAGTCCAAAAACAAGGAGAGATGGACTGAGAAATGGAAATATTTCACCCAATAATATAGATCAGGAGAGGTCAGAGTCTAGGTCCACCAATCCCCATCTGTTCTGTCTCACATTGAGACTTCCTCAGGGGTCATTTACTATGCCATGGTGTACTCTTCTTTATATGTGGCATATATCTGTTTCTGGAAGTTGTTGTAAAAAACCTGGCATCAATACCTCTGCTCACAAACTTAAATGAAAAGTCCCATGAAAATTAAAAAAAAAGGAAAGGCAGAAAGGGGGCGTGGGAATGTACAGTATACTCACCAGTTATACTTACAGCCACATACCCGACTCTTCCAGCTGCACCAATACGGCCTGGTTGAGCCATTGCAGCTTAGCCAGTCAGTGACTAGGGTGGTGTCCCGTCCCAGTCACTAATCGCTCAGAGGGGTACGTGACGTTGCAGCTAGAAGAGCTGCAGGAGGCTGTCAGCTGGACCCGAGTGGCGATACTGGGCATGAGGACAGATCAATATACTTTGTTTATTATAATCCTGTACCCCCTGCCTTTCTGCTTTTTTTTATGTCATGGGACTTTTCCTTTAAAGGGGTTGGCCACTTTACAGTAAAATAGCTCAGTGTACAGTATTAGTAACTCTACTTACTGTCTAACAGCAGCTCCCTGTGTAGAGCTAAAATCACACTCACCTCCTCCAGGCTGTGCTGCCCTGCTCTGTGGTGTTTCTGTCCATAAAATGGCCAACATGGAGGAGCATGTAACCCTGCCCCGCCCCCCAGTGTCCACCACTGAGCCTGTATATGTCTATGGAGGACACAGGGGGCGGGGCATGGTCACATACTCCTTTATGTCAGCCATTTTATGGACAGAAACACCACAGAGCAGGGCAGCACAGATGAATTGTCTTACCTGTACTCCCGACTTCTAAGGGAATACAGTTTGAAGGCACAGCCCAAGGCGATGACTAAGAGAAGACCGCACACCAAGCTGCCTATAAGAGCAGCTGTGATGACTTTTCTGGGAACAATCACCAAGCAGTTCTGTTCATCACTTCCATCCTGGCAATCTTCTTGGCCATCACAGCGCCATGTTTCAAAAATACACAGGTTGGTTCCACAGTGAAAATTCCCAGGTTGGCATGTAAAGCAGTTTTTTTCATCAGAGCCATCTGGGCAGTTTTTCTGGTTATTGCAGCGATTAAAGTAAGAGTAGCACAGGCCGCTCCCCCCCTCGCAAGGATATTCGTTACTTTGACAAGGTTTACAGTTCTCTTCATCTTTGCCATTAGGGCAATGCCACCAACCATCACAAGTTTGTCGTTCAGAGTAACAAATGTCATCAATTCCACAGGGCTGCTCCCACGGCAAACAGTAACCTTTGACCTGGTAAGTGGCATTAAAACCGTGGCCCATGCTTTTTGGACGTGCATGGTATGACAAGGTGAGCTGGCCATTGGCAGACTCAGCACTAACAGTGTGGCGGTTGTTGCGGAATGAGAGGGTTTGCAAGAGCTTATCACTCCTTTCACCAATGCCTTCATACACTTTAACATAATCGCTATAGCCCAACAGTAAGTCAATCTGAAGAATGACATGACGATTGTCTTGAGTGTCTATGTACCAAATACACCGAAGATCTGATCGGCTGTGATCTGGGCGGAAAAAGTCTGGTGAAGCAAAAGAGCCATAGAAGTTGCTAAGCTTACCACCACATGTAATTTCAGGACAGTTCTCTTCATCAACACCAGTCATACAGTCTTTTACCGAGTTACACCTCAATTCATTAGACATGCATTGTGTGGAGTGAGCCAAATTACACGCAAAAGTCCCTGCGGGACAAAGGCTGGTCCTTATCTCAGTAGAAGTATTCGTACAATTTTGTTCATCCGAGTTATCTCCACATTCATCTACAGAATTGCACCTCCAGTTGTACGGGATACACTTCCCATTCCCACAAAGAAATTCATCAGTTGGACACGAGGTTAGGCCCATTTTTCCTTTTTGATAAACAAAAATATTTATATTATTTATACATTTTAGAATTCAAGCATGATGTAATACTGGCATAGCGGAACATCGGGTAGCACTGTCTTGCAGCTTTTAAGCTATAGTTTAGTTTTTAGTGCCATTTGTATATGAAACATGTTTGATCCACTTCTATGGCTTTCTTAAGACACAGAAAAAAACAGTTTTTACTGCATTTTGCAACCAAAGCCAGGATTGGATTGAAAACACAGAAAGGCGCTGTTCACACACTGATGAAATTTAGTGGATGGCCGCCATTTAACAGTAAATAATGGCTGTTATTTCAAAAAATGGACGTTGATAAAATAACAGTAATTATTTGCCATTAAAGTCGGCCATCCACTAAATTTCAACAGTGTGTGAACATAGCCTTTCTGTGTTTTCAATCTACTCCTAGTTTTGGTTAAAAAATACTGACCAAAATACTGTGTGGGAACATAGCCTAAGTGTCTATTGGTATAGGCGTTATTTTATTTGGCATTTTATCCCTTTCATTACAAGTTATGTGATTCTTTCATCATGTGAGTCTCTGATTTCGGATCAGGTTCAGGTGCTGATAGATTCCCTTTAAGGCCCTATTACACGGAGAGACTATCTGCGGAATCAGGCAGATATCACTCTGTGTAATAAAGAATATGATCAGCAGAGAATCCAGCAATCGTTTGCTCATCGGCTAATCGTTGTCTTTCAACAAGCCTAAAAATAATCATATGCTGGCGGCACATCACCCATTCCATTGAGCAAAGCGTGGCTCCCCCGGTCTCGTCCTATCCTCTCCGTGCTCCCCGTGTCTCTGTGTAGCTTGCTGACTGCAGCTGCTGTCAACCTTTCTGCAGAAAAGCCCATCTCGGCAGTGACAGCCTGCTCAATCAATCATTGACCAAGGCAGGACAGCGCCACAGTCAGTGATTGGCTTAGCAGGTGACGCCTGTGGTCAGCAGTGGACACAGAGATACAGCAGGAGAACACAACGGGGAGCATGGAGAGGTAATGTTAAATATTTTTTTATGTTCTATATAAAGCAAGGGCTGCATGGATATTGCTATGGTCTCCCCGCACGATTACTGAGCTGTGGAATAGGCTCGGTAAATAAGCTTCGATCTAGTAGATCGTCGCTCGCTTATCCCACGTATCGCAGTGTTTAATAGGACATTACTCTCACTGTTAATCCTGCATGTCACAGATGGATGTACCCCTACAGAACCTAGTGATAAGGTGTCACCAGGACAGTTTATGCCATGAGGCAAAATTAGTTTATTGCTCAGGTGGCCAGGGGGGAAGGTGGGGGGTATAACGTTTTGGGCATTGGGGGGCAGGGTGCATTTCAGGTTTTTCCACAGGCAGAAGAAATCCTACAATTGGCCCTGTGTGTAATTCACTATGGTGGATAAACAATTTTAACTTTCTGTTGGCAATGAGAATTCTTGAACCTTTTATGTAACATTCATCAGCCCAAAAGGACACAGGTAACATCTCTTACTATAGCTACAGAAAAGATATATAATGAGAGGCGATCACAATAGCTAAACAAGTAGTACTGTAGTTACAACTGTAATGACAATTGCTTAGAGTACTTTGCTCAATCTTCACAGCTTGAGAGATCATTTCTATCAAATTCTTCACTTAAGAGATTTCATGCAGTCTTGTCCTATGATTTACACCTCCACTCCTCTGCCAGACGGATACTAATGGGAAATGAGGAGATGCGGAAGGAGACGCATGGAACAGAGCCCCGACAAAGATGGTAATGGAATATGAAATGGACAGAAGTGATTCTGGGTATACACAAGAGAACACCTCTTGCGGAAAAAAATGGAAGCCTTTCACAGTAAAGTAAAATGAAAGTAATTGCAGAGGCTCTGTATACAAAGAAAACTATCATGTAATGTAATAATTTAATGTGATATTTTATATTATAAAAGCCAGAAATGCTTAGATGAAAAAGGTTTTGAAGTTTTATCTCTTCCTTTGACCAGTGGCCCAAAAACACAGAACTGCCTCCATGTGTCAGCATCTGTGCCATGAAACAGCACTCAAGACTCTACTTTGTTTATGAATCCATAATGCCCAGGACACTGAGAATGAAGGTCATTGAAGGTCATGAAAATTGAGGCTGTGCCCTACAGGGACGTCACTTCAGTGCAGTGATGAGCAACATCACCGCGCAAAGTGCACCAAACCACCTAATTTACGTATTAAACTATAGATTTAGCGAAAACAGCGCTAAGAATAAAGATGAGAGTTTCTCTTAAAACAGGTAGTCACTAGCTTTAAAGCTTTAAATCTGACCCCCCCAAACCACTTGTACCTTCGGATAGCTACTTTTAATCCAAGATCTGTCCTGCGGTCTGTTTGGCAGGTGATGCAGTTATTGCCCTAAAAAACAACTTTTTAACTTGCAGCCCCGTGTCCAACGGGCATGGCCTATATTGTGTATGCATTAGGCTGGCACAACCTCTCCATCCCTCCTCCCCACCCTCTTTATCATTAGGAATGCTCCACGCAGATTGCCTCCTATTACTCACCTATGTCAGCCCTGCACATGGGCTGGATTGTTAAGCACCTGTGCAATGTTCAGACAGGAGGAAATGTTCCAGTGGCATTCCTAATGATGAATAGGGTGGGGAGGAGAGACGGAGTGGTGGTGCAAAGTTAGGGCACAGATACTCCCTTTGGGCACAGGACTGCAAGTTTAAAAGTTGTTTTTTAGGACAATAACTGCATCACCTGCCGAACGGACCCCAGGACAGATCTTAGATTAAAAGCAGCTATCCGAAGTACAAGTGGTTTGGGGGGGTCAGATTGTGGGTACAGAGTCGCTTTAACTGAGCCGTCTGCCTTTCATCTGCCTACCTTAACACAAAGAAATGCCCGTTCAAACAATTACTGGCTGAGTAATTGGTAATTTTCTGTGTGTCCGGACAAGATGGGGAAGAGGTGAACTGTGAGAACACAATGAACACAAAGGTCCCCATCTGACCCATTTAAAAAATAAATAAATAATTGCCAGACAAGCCCTCTAAAGGGGGGTTCCAGTTTGAAGTAAATAATTATGAAAATCACTTTCCACAGTAATACAACATGGTGTCCAGATTGATATTTATAAAACATTTATAACTCTGCAGGTTATGGTACAAAAAATTCTCCTGTATGTGATAATGTATACCTCTAATATATGACAGCCGGAATCCCTGAGACTGCCCTGAACTCACAGGATCTGAATGAAAGAACATCCAAACATGATCCCGCAATGAAATGAAGGCCGGGGGGATAGCAGATCCGCAGACTTTATATCCTTCCCTTTTCGCAGAGGGACCAATCAGTAACCAGTCAATAGAGCACTTGTGAGAATCCTGAATATCAAAATTTTTAAAACTGTAAAATACAAGAAAGAAGAAAAAACTTTAAAAAAGAATTTTACATAAGTCAGAAATAGTGATGAGCGAACTGGCCGAACCCAAAAACTTGGTATTTGACTCCTGGTGGCTGGAGAAGTTGGATGCAGCCAACTTTTCAAATGCTGAGCGTTCAGGTTCGGCAAGTTCGCTCATCATATGTCAGAAATTTAGGATCATGAATGCATTACAAATAAATACCTAATGCATACCTATCAACCTAATAACTCCTTTTTACAAACCAAAGTGATAATGGGTTAAAATATAAGGTTTAAAAAAGAAGCCCGTGGGGGGTGGGGGGGTGGTTGGACAGGAACTTATTTCCGCCTGGGGGTGGGGGAACATAATAAAGAAGTTATTTTTACCTGTCCTGATGCCTGCACAGTGCCACAACCCACTCCTGGACCCCGCTGACAGTCTGCAGATCTCCAATGCAGCTACGTCACAAGGCTGCCCTGCTCAACCAGTCAGTGACTGGAGCGGGACACCGCTTCAGTCCCTGATTGGCTGAGCAGGCTAAATCCCACCCTTTAGGGACGTGTCAGCCAGGTTGGGACATACCCTGAAGCCAGGAGAACATGGCACAGCCGCCACGTTCTCTCCCTGGCTATATCTCCTGATTGCAGTGGGTGTCAGCAGTGAGACCTGCTGGGATGACATGTCAAAAGTTTTTTAATAACAAGTACTGTTTAAAGCGAATGTACCACTAGGTACATAGCTTTTTGGTTTATTACATAAACAGATTGGTGCTGGTGTGGGGACTCTGGTCCTTTTTTTGAACCGCCGCCTGCTTCCCATGCATGGTGCCGGTCTATTACCTAGCACCATAAGCACTGGAGGCAGGCCCACTGGCCCCCAGTGTGACAATCTCCCCTCCCCTATGTGACATGGCTCCATTGATTCTATTGGATTGGAATGGAAAAAACATTCGCTTCAACTAAAATCTCTTCAGCTGCTCTCACTGGTGATGTCAAGAGAGAACAGGTGCAGTTTATGAATGTTGTCACTTTGAAGACTCCTTTTTCAAAATACAGGCCTACTATTGATATAGTGAAAGCCGTAGGTCTGGCAATTAAAACCCTGATAATCAGCAGATGGCCATATGTGAAATATTATTCAGGCCCCTTTTGAATGAAGGGGCAACCATGCAATCAGAGGAGTAGATAGGGATTCAGTCTAGGCAAAATATTGGACAGAATACACAGTGATATCATTGACTTACTAGTAAGGGCTTCTCTACCACTGTTCTGTTTCTTCATCTGCAGAGTTTGATGCCCAGACATCATTTGCTCCTCAGTTTGTCAGCATATCCTACTCCTCTATATAACACGGTTAATAAATATAACTCACCGTACCCCTTAAATTCATTGTACACTGTACCTACTAGAATCCATTATAATCAGGGCCAGCCTTTGGGGTGTGCGACCTGTGCTACTGCACACAAAAGGGGGTGCCAGCTCCCGGTGAACCCGGACAAGTGCCAGGGCCACCGTCGGGTGCTGCGCCGCTCCCTTTATCTAATGGCAGGCTTATTGTCAGACAGGGCATCAAAAGCAAATTCCGCACAGGGCGCCATCTACCCTAAGGCCGGCCCTTATTATAATACACTGTGTGTCACAAATTATATACTGTACACACTCTGCCCAACAAATAAAATAACTATAAACCGTGCCCCCATATAAATTAATGATACACTGTGCACCAAAGATTAATAAATTATATAACATTCCCCACAGTGCAGCTATATAAAATACTTACCTGTCCCATTGGCCTCAGCTAGCCAGGATTGGCACCTACAGTAGATATGCATAAGGGTGGTGCGATGATACCTGATACCTGATATGATACCTACATCCTGGACTAAGTACTGAGTGGTAGTGTCAGGAACCTATGGCCCTGTACACTGCTGGCTACTGATAATTTAATTGTAAGTGTGTTGTAAGAATACACTTGCAAATAACTAGACACCCTGATAATTCAATAACTGAATATAGACAGGGAACCAGTATGGGCATCCCGCTTCTCCCTTAATTTACCAAAATGGCTGTTATTTAAACAGCTGCTTCCTGGCTGAATCCCAGCCCAAGCACATATGGGCCCTGGACTGGCTGCCACACTTGCACCCTCCTCACGGTAGCTATGCAACCTATGGTGACATTATGTCCTCTAAAACAGTAAGGGAGAATTTTTGAAGCAGGCACTTGCTGGGTACATCATAGCTATTCTTTAGCTGCTCTCCATTCGGGCAAATAAGGGGTGCTCCTAAACTTAGGACATCATCTAAGATGTCTATATGCCTCAAACTTCCATCCAAAGTTGAAATTAATTGTTAATCGATTAATTATAACAATGCCCACTTGGCTCACATGTATTAATAATACCCCATGTGCAATCATACAGTAATAATGCCACCCCTGTACCCTATATGATGATAATGCCTGCTGTGCTTCCATACTATAACAGTGCCCCCTGTGTCCCCATATGATAATAATGCCTCTATACTGTAATAGTGCCCACAAACTGTAATAATGCTAATGACCCAACAGTACTCACCTATTATACTCCTGCTTCACTGTTCAGTGCAACTGCTGCTCTCTTTAGATCTGCAGCCTACGAGCTACAGGGATAAGATGCACAGGCAGGCATGTTCAGTAGCGAATCATAATCAGTGGCGGTCTTTGGCACCAAGCACCCCAAGCGATCGCTTGGGACCCCAACATCCAGGGGGGCCCCCATGCCCCGCTCTTGTGCTCAAGACCGCTGGACAGGGCCGCTGCCCCGCTCGCTGCTGCCATCTGAACTGTAACTATGAGCACTATGAGTCAGTGCAGCAGCACTGACAGGGCGGGAGACATTGGCTCCCTTCCTGTCAGTCACTCTTGTGGCCGCAGGAAGGGTTTTCCCTGCGGTCACAAGTGGCAGCTTTGTCCTTGTGGTGCCGGCGCTCCAGTGACATTACTGGAGCATCGGCGCCAGGACAAGGGGAGTGCGGCCTCTTGTGATTGTGAAGAGATTGTGAGTGAAGAGAAGAGGAGACGTCCGGACCCAGGTGAGTATTAGTGTTTGTTTTATTGTCTTATATACTATATGGGAGGGGGAGCACACAGGGGTCTGTTTAAAGGAGAAGTCTGGCCAAAATAAATTTTTGATATGTTATTACTTATGAAAAGTTATACAAATTTCTAATGCACATATAGGGCTATTTTCCTTAATTTAGTAGATCAGGAAGTGTTAGAATTCTCTCAGATCCAGTGACGTCACAACCAAAGGTGTAATTCCTGTGGAGTGTCCAGCAGAGGGCGCTCTATATATAGAAGTCTATGGGACTTTATTGTGTCTATAGATGTCTATGTAAAGTAATGTAATGTAGTGTAGTGTACAATATGCTTTATTGAATGAATACATCTATGGAATACTTTGGGGAGCTGTAGCTGGGTTATGGATATGACTTGCTTGCCGCCGCTGATGCCACCGGGCACAGGGGGGAACCGCTCAGTACACAGGAGCGCTCCCCCCTCCTTCTCCTTCCGTGATACCTTCCCCCCTATACCACTGCTGACTCCCCGCCTGGTTGCCACACTCCGCTCTCATATACCGGCTCCCGATGCATCCTAGTGTCCGCACTGATGCATCGGGAACCGGTATATGAGAGCGGAGAGCGGCTCCCCCCTGCACCCGGCAGCATAAGCAGCGGCGGCAGGCAAGTCATATCCATAACCCAGCTACAGCTCCCATCACCTGTTCATACTATAAGCAGATGATGGGAGCTGTAGTTCAGTGTATATAGTCCGGATCGGCGGGCGGCGGGAATGCGGCGGATCGGCAGGCTTACTGTGATATCCTAATATATTGAATGAATACATTTATGCAATACTTTGGGGAGCAAGTACCCTGGCTCCCCAAAGTATTCCATAGATGTATTCATTCAATAAAGCATACTGTACACTACACTACATTACATTACTTTACATAGACATCTATAGACACAATAAAGTCCCATAGACTTCTATATATATAGAGCGCCCTCTGCTGGACACTCCATAGGAATTACACCTTTGGTCGTGACGTCACTGGATCTGAGAGAATTCTAACACTTCCTGATCTACTAAATTAAGGGAAATAGTCCTATATGTGCATTTCCCATCATTAATGTACATTAGAAATTTGTATTACTTTTCATAAGTAACAACATATCAAAAATTAATTTTGGCCAGACTTCTCCTTTAACTGGGGGAGCGCACATCGGGGGTCTATATAAATGGGGGGAGCACACAGGGGTCTGTTTAACTGGGGGAGCGCACATGGGGGTCTATATAAAAGGGGGGAGCACACAGGGGGGCTATATAACAGGGGGAACACACAGGGGGGCTATAGACTACTGGGGCTTCACAGAGGGGTCTATATACTACTGGGGCAGCACACAGGGGGTCTATATACTACTTGGGGCAGCAGAATGGGGTCTATATACAACTTGGAGAGCACACAGGAGGTCTATATCCAAGTGGGGGAGCACACAGGGGGGCTATATACTACTGGGGGAGCACAAAGGGGTCTATATACTACTGGTGGGGCACACAGGGGGTCTATATACTACTTGTGAGGCACACAGGTGGTCTATATATAACTGGGGGAGCACACAGGGGTCTGTATACTACTGGGGCAGCACACTAGGGGTCTATATAATACTGGTTGGGCACCCAGGGGGTCTATGTACTACTGGGGAAACCACACAGGGGGTTTATATACTACTGGAGGAGAACACAGGGGTCTATATCCAAGTGAGGGAGCACACAGGAGGTCTATATCCAAGTGGGGGAGCACAAAGGGGGGCTAAATACCCCTGAGGGAGCACACAGGGGGCCTATATACTAGTGGGGGAGCACACAGGGGGTATATACAACTGGGGGCAGCACACAGGGGGTCTATATACAACTGGGGCAGCACACAGGAGGCCTATATACTTCTGGGGGAGCACACGGGGGGGCTATATATAACTGGGGGAACACAGGGGTCTATATACTACTGGGGGAAGCAAACAAGGGGTATATACTACTGGGGGCAGGACACAAGGGGTATATACTATTGGGGGGCAGCACACAAGGAGTATATATTACTGGCGGTAGCGCACAAGGGGTATATACTACTGGGGCAACACACAGCGGTCTATTGTTTTAGAACGCGTGTCGAGGGGGGGGCCCAGACATAACTTCGCTTGGGGCCCCAGAAATGCCAAGACCGCCCCTGATCATAATAGGTCAGTTTTGGCAACCCGGGGCCCTGAGCTCCTAGGGGCCCATGGCTGCTCAAACAGACTTATACTTTTAGTGGTGTAAAACAATTGCTGCTTTTGTACTATGATTTTGCACAAATCAGGGCAAAACTGCAGCCAGGAGATAATTCAGTAACATTATAGAACATACTGCAGGACCTTACCACTATGATGAAAATGAAGGCTAAAAGGATAAACAAGGCGCCATAGGGTGATATTGTAAGTAAAAAGACAGATAGAAACAGTTTTAAATAAAACTGCTCACCTGGTGGTGTTGTGCTAAGACCACAACACCTCTGAGCGCTATCAGTGTAGATATGGTGGTAGCCGTGGCTATAAGCTCCAGTTTTCGATACCGCGATCCCAAGCCAAGCATCCGGGAAAAGAGAATAGCAAGTGGAGTGTTCGGTCCGCAGATCTCTCCGGGGACCATAAGAACCAGAATAACGGTGCTCACCGGCTTCAGGGTAGGTAATTTTAAATGGTGGATTTTAATAGTCTCATACACAACGCGTTTCGAGGTACCGTGTACCCCTTTATTAAGCAGGAGAGATCTCTCTTGCTTGATAAAGGGGTACACGGTTCCCTCGAAATGTGTAGAGTGCGCACTGGTCTAAACATCCAGGGTTTGTGCCCCATATGCCTTGTGCTGGCAACACCCCTGTCGGGAGCTCTCAGATGCAGATGACAGCCTCAGGGGACCTCCACCTTAATCTGTAATCTTGACGAGTTAACCCCTTTAATTTTGTATCTTACATTAAAGGAACAATCTAGTGATTTAAAGACAGTAAATGAAAATGCTGTAACACATTCATGATGACAGAGACTGTTTCTATCGATTAGTGAGTCACCTAATTGTTATGACATCTCCATGGTCTCCTTGGATAAACCAGCTGCAGTTCATGGTGGGGGGGTAGTTCAGAGGCCACCCGGGACTGTAAATGACGCCTCTTCGCTCTGTGTGTTGCTCCAGTTCACCACTGCAAGCGGCTGCCAAGATACAAAACTCAACCTCAGGTTTTGCAGAGACAAAGTAAACAGTATCGAGGGAACAAGACATATATAACAGCTATGTAATCTAGGGCAAATATGAAAACACTGACATGCGTCATAGACTCCAGTCCTATTATTACTGTAATATTAATAATGTGGCTACATGATGGGATTCTATGGCAACTACTCCTATTTTCCCATCTCCAGATTCTGTGTCCAGTTTTAGAAATAAAAAAAATAAATTGAATTGGTGTATAGAATCTAATTACACTGACTACCAACTCCTCTCCACCTGTGCAATAACACAAGTCTCAAGCAGCAGGAAGAAGCCCATGCCTACTGTGTTTGCTACATGTTATAGTGACAATAGTTAGGAAGGGGGGCTAACCTGACTTAACCACTCAGTGATTTTAGTTTTTCCACTTGCCTTAATATAAGAAAAAATAGATATATGAAACTTAATTTTTTTTTTGTGTATGGAGTTGTGTGGGGTCTCATATTTGTGCTGTTTTTGACTTTTTGATCATATTTATAAAAAAAAAAAAACATTCTGACTTTTTTAACCAATTATGTGTTTACACACATTAATGGAATACTACTGTATTACTTTGATCTATGATATTCACATTGTGCTAGTAAAGTCTGTCTGAGACTCTATTAGCAGGGTCTATATGGCAGACACGGAGGCCTTCAGAAGGCCTCCAGCTGCCATGGTAACCTATCAGTACTACGTCCTCCTTCCTGTTACTGCTTCACTGTCCTTACTGTTCCCCTCCTGTCACTGCCCCTACTGCTCCCTCCTGTCACTGTATCTGTCAGGGAAAATTATTATTTTATTAGTTGTTCACACACAGTTTTTCTTTTGTCACCCTTCTTTCTCAGTTTTTACTATTAAATTTAATGGACTTTTCAATTAAGCCACACCCAAAGTCCAATTAGTAACCCAAACTAAAATAATGTGCCAACACCACATTGCACTAAGGGGAGGCAAGGCTGTTATTTTAGACTCAAAATAACACGTAATTTTAAACAGACCTCAAAAAACGTTGTGTGAACATAGCCTAAGACTGTCTCTCAGCCCTATGAATACATTCTTATGGTTAGTAGGGCAATGCTTTTCATGTGTCCCCTTACCTACTGGGCCCATGTGGTATGACTGGATAACAGAGCAATTTCATGCACAACTGTTACTGAGTTTAGTGTCAGAGTAAAAAAAATGCAGTAGTCCCACAGCTAGTCATGGTCGCTGGCACATTGGCACATGGGCAGTGAAGAGGGCCTTCACAGAAGGTGTAGATGACAGTGGTTCCCCTGGGAGGCACCCTGAATAGTGTCTGGTCTTATTTAGACTGGTGCAAACTGCCCACAGCAACCAATTACAGCTATTCTTTCCTTATATCAGATCTGAAAGCTGAGCTGTGATTGGTTGCTGTAGACAGTTTGCACCAGTCTAAATTGTACACCTTTTGATAAATCCCCCCCTCCAGTCTCTTAACTAGCCAATAAAATAGCTGAAGCAAGGAATTGCCCTTAAAGGGGTTGTCCGGCGATAAAAAATTATTCACAGAATAACACACATTACAAAGTTATACAACTTTGTAATGTATGTTATGTCTGTGAATGGCCCCCTTCCCCGTGTTTCCCCCCACCCACGCTAGACCCGGAAGTGTGGTGCATTATACTCACCGCATCTCGTGTCGTCCACGGTCTCCGATCCTCAGCAGTGACGTCTTCTTCGGGAGGCCGGCGGATCTTCCCGAGTGCCGGCCGCCCTCTGCAGCGTCATCCGAAGCTCAGCCGCGATTGGCTGAGCATAACTGTGCTCAGCCAATCGCGGCTGAGCAGCTGATGACGTGGCCGCGTCATCAGCCGCTCAGCCGCGATTGGCTGAGCACAGTTATGCTCAGCCAATCGCGGCTGAGCTTCGGATGACGCTGCAGAGGGCGGCCGGCACTCGGGAAGATCCGCCGGGCCTCCCGAAGAAGACGTCACTGCTGAGGATCGGAGACCGTGGTCGGCACGTGACAGGTAATGTATAGCGCACCACACTTCCGGGTACACGGGTGGGGGTGGTGGGACACGGGGAAGGGGGCCATTCACAGACATAACATACATTACAAAGTTGTATAACTTTGTAATGTGTGTTATTCTGTGAATAATTTTTTATCGCCGGACAACCCCTTTAACCCCTTCCTACAAATGGGCACACAGTTACATCTCATTTGCATAAAGGGTCTATGGAGCGGGCTTGGGACTCCTTCACTCACAGCCAATAAGGTGCATAACAGTGGAAAATAGTACGGTTACACATAAATATTATAAACAATGCATAATAGTAAAACATAATCTATACTCTATCTAATGGCTAAATGTCCGACAACCAGTTTATGCATCCTACAGGGCCATGCAGTGCGGTGATCTGTGTGCCAATGTGCCGATCAGTAGAACGAGCGTCACTCTGCGTTTATGTGCGTGAGGCTGCAACACAGGTGTACATCATGCGGCCGTCTCTATCACATGACATGGTGCTGTGACAAGATGCGCACACTATTCCTGGTTTGTTCTCCCGATTGCTGAAAACTTTTGCTATGTCACTAAGATATATCAAACTTTTTAGAAATGGCAATGCTCTTTAAAGTTCTGATAACTGCCAAATTAAAGGGGTTACCCGGGATTAGAAAAAGCACATCTAATTTGTTGTAAGAACAGCACCACACCTGTCTCCAGGTTGTGTGTAGGATTGCAATTCAATTCCAGAATGGTGCTGTTTCTGAAAGAAAGCGGCCATGTTTTACTTAATCTGGAAAACCTATTTAAATCTACATTTTTCTCCTATAATGGCGCAGGACAGTAAACAGAATTCAAACTCTTTTAAATGTGGGAGCATTTTAACAGAAATGTTAGCAGATTTCTGTAGTTGCATAAAGAAACTCTGGGCAGAAAAGTCATCATATTAGGCGGATACTGTAGGCCAAATACAGTATAATGGCTGATTACTTGCAATAGTTGTCTTACCTGTAAAAGGAAAGGTGGTATCTAGCAATCCAGGTGAGAGTGCATTGACTAGAAAAACAAAACAATATGTATTTATAAATGCTGTCTATGGACAAGAATGAAGAATTTCACTAAATTAATGCTTCCTCCTACATACTGAACTATAACAATAGACTGCCCCTCTGTAAAATAAATATTACTACTGGTTTACCTTTCTCTATATAATAATATAGCTATTATAATACTGCCTAGTATATACAAGAATATAATTGTTATAATACTGTCCCTTATGTACATATTACATAATACTGCCTCCTATATAGATAAATGTGTCTACTATATTACTGCCCCCTACAGTAGATAAAAAAATATATCTACAAGAATACTGCCACTTACATACAAGAATATAACAGTATAACCACTATCATACCCCACTGTACAATAATATAATTATATCATGGTATTTTCCAATACTGGACAACAATGTGCACATATAGAAAACATTTTTATGGTATTGCTCTATACGGGCAGTACTACTGAATCACTAAGGTCACATTGATGCTGTGTATTTGCCAGGAAATTAAGCATAAACACCATATGTCACTGATACAAGTCTTTGTGTAGGACATGACAGGATTATGATTATGGTTGTCACATGATTGCTAAAAATGGGGCTTTGTGCCAATGTTATTAATAGAGAAGAAAAACAACACAGGAGCACATGTACTCAAAAACCATTAATATAATAAATGACTCAAAACAATGATAACCTCTGATAAGCAAAATGGGATTAGCTAAAAGTGTACAGCAACATGCATAATTCACAGCATACAAAACACATACTGTAATGATGGTCTGCAAAGGTTGGGTGGTAAAAAAAAAGAAGAAATCAGCGTGCTGTGAGAGACAGTATGTAGGTACAGAATGCTGTTGGTTGGCATTTTATTTGGATTTGCCCAGGATTACCACAGGAAAAAATTACCGTGTATGAAGCCTAGACTTCATTTGACGCAATCATAGTGGTAGATTGGAGGGTTTTTGCCTCAGAAAATACACAGATTATTCTAATAATTGTTTCATTGTTGCAAGCCTGTTTTAATTGTAGGCCACTCACTGCATGTGGCGGAAACCATGCCCCCATGGGGTCACCTATAGCTACATGACGTTGCAACATTGTGCAGCTATTGGTGACTGCATGGGGGCATAGCTTCAGCTGCAATGTGAGATTTGGGGCCTTAGGTAATTAAAAAAAAAAATGCAACTGGACTGTGGTATGTCAACTCAAAGTGCCCCCCAATGCCCCCTATGTACAATAATATAGCTACTATAATAGTGTCCCCATGTGCAATAATACACCGGGTGGTATCTGCCCTCCAATCCAGCCTGGCATCTAGAGGGAATGTAGGCAGACTAGGAGGTGGGCCAGCCTGTTCTTATCTTCCAGTCCTATGTTTTCATCTGTATTTGATTTTAATTAGCGGACCCCGAAGGCTAATCCTTAGAATCCATCCCTATATCAAGTCAGTAAATACTCAGCGATCTGCTCACAAAGTGAGCTAATTCTTCCCATCAATGGGATAATAATCAGCATGAATTCATTTCTTAAAAGCTGAGGAATAAAAGACGATGGAAACGAAGAGCTGTCTCAATATTGACTTAAAAGCATTGCCAGCTAGAAGACACTTGCCAAATTGCTGCACAAGCCACTAAGCAACTGCTTGTTCTATTGCTTCATGAAAGGCTTCTGGGCCCACCTGCACATGTGGAAGCAGCTGGGGCGTGAGGCTGGGGGATGTCAGAAGAGTGAATGTAGATTTGCATAATGATAGAAGACATTGAAAAGCAAAAAAACACAAACACTTTCCCCCTTGCCCCAGGTGCCAACATTATACCATCAAAGCATCAGACTTTGTAAAGCACAAATGTTTACCTTTTTAAGGTGGCCATAGACCTTCAATGACTGACAGATTAACCATCTTTCAGTCCTTGTCCTCCCTATACACAGGAATGTTCAGTGTGGCCTAAGGTTTCTGTCTTCTCCATGGGAGGTAAGCTGCAGCCAGAGAGCATTGACTGGCTTATGTCTCAGAGATTTTTCATCACGTCTGATGCCTATCTCCACCAACATTAACTGTCGATGAACAGTCAAGACAGCCCCACACACCTCACACTGACTACCGAACCCATCACGAGCGATAGGTATGGCTGACAAAAGTATAAAGTGTATGGAGATCTTTAAAGGGGTTATCCACCGCTACAAAAACATGGCCACTTTCTTCTTGAGACAGCACCACTCCAGTTTGGGTTTTGTAACTCAGTTCCATTGAAGTGAATGGAGCTTAATTGCAAACCACACCTGAACTGGAGACAAGAGTGGTGCTGTCTCTGGAAGTAAGTGGCCATGTTTCTGTGGTGCTGGTTAACCCCTTTAATGTGGCCAAACACATTAGACTGAAGTAAAGTGAGGTGGAAAGTTTAAAACATAGTTGACTCTTTTGCAGACAATGACGTTGTCCACTGTAATTAACTTTAGTCTAATGTGTATTAGGCACCGTTATGGTGCGTTTACACAGGCAGATTTATCTGACAGATTTTGGAAGCCAAAGCCAGGAATGGATTTGAAAAGAGGAGCAATCTCAGTCTTTCCTTTATGACCTGATCCCTGTTTATGGTCTGTTCCTGGCTTTGGCTTCAAAAATCTGTCAGATAAATCTGCCTGTGTAAACGCACCATTACAAGCTGGTCATGCACATTAAATTATTGGCTGAACGAGCACAACCAGGCAAGGCAAGTATATGGAGGCCTCTTGAATTTCCCTCAATAGATGATGTTTAGGAGAGAATTGAGAAGTTAAATTTCAACATACCCGATCCTTTTGTTCGATGAGAATATAAGTCACAGAAACAGGGTAGGAATCTACCCTTTCCCTTAAAGTGACTCTGTACCCACAATGTGACCCCCCCACAAAACCGCTTGTACCTTCAGCTGCTTTTAATCCAAGATCTGTCCTGGAGTCCGTTTGGCAGGTTATGCAGTTATTGTCCTAAAAAACAACTTTTAAACTGGCAGCCCTTTGGCCGTGGCCTAGATTGTGTATGCATTAGGCTGGCACAACCTCTCTGTCCTTCCTCCATGCCCTCCTCATCATTAGGAATGCTCCAGGCAGATTGTCTCCTATTCGTCAGCTGTGTCAGCCCGGCACATGGGCTGGATCGTTAAGGCACCTATGTAGTTTTCACTGCAGAGGAATAGGAAAAATGGTGAAGAGGGCGGGAAGGAGGGACGGAGACGGAGAGGTTGTGCTAGCCTAATGCATACACAAACTAAGCCACGGCCAAAGGGAACGGGGCTGCCAGTTTAAAAATTGTTTTTTTATGACAATAACTGCATCACCTGCCGAACGGACCACAGGACTCAGATCTTGGATTAAAAGCATCTGAAAGTACAAGCGGTTTGGGGGGGGGGGGCAGATTGTGGGTACAGGGTCACTTTAAAAAGTACATGCACTCTCAACCCAGCCAATGTGGGGTCCAGAGATAGTTGTCAGCTTTATTGTATAAAAAGCCAACTTAAAAGTCCTGGACTGGCAAATACCCATGCTAGCTGAAACTAGGCAGCTGAAAGTTTCAGCCAGTCAATGCCATCCAGAAACATGTTGACTGCCAGGACTTGTAGGACTTATGTTTCAGTTTAGGGACCTAATTATGGATCTATGTAGTGCACATTTATAACAATGGACCTAAAGACTGCTATGGGCTTATACTGTCTCAACAAATTCTGTGTATAAATTGTAACATGCTCCAACACATGCTACATTATAGAGGTATTCTTTACTGTTCTTCACCATATGTATTACCTAAAGGACTTTAATACATTTGCAGATGCCAAGATGGTTTTAAAGCGACTCTGTACCCACAATCT
This sequence comes from Dendropsophus ebraccatus, assembly GCF_027789765.1. Taxonomy (NCBI): domain Eukaryota; kingdom Metazoa; phylum Chordata; class Amphibia; order Anura; family Hylidae; genus Dendropsophus; species Dendropsophus ebraccatus. The sequence continues at coordinate 84,621,265 of NC_091457.1, forward strand.
GTCCCCCCCCCCCCCCAAAACCGCTTGTACCTTCAAATAGCTGCTTTTCATCCAAGATCTGTCCTGGGGTCAGTTCGGCAGGTGATGCATTTACTGTCCTAAAAAACAACTTTTAAACTTGCAGCCCTGTGCCAAACTGGGGTGGCCTAGAGTGACTATGCATTAGGCTGGCACCTCTCTGTCCCTCCTCCCCGCCCTCTTCATCATTTCCTATTCATCAGCTGTGAGAACATGGCACATGGGCTGGATTGTTAAGGCATCTGTGCAGTGTTCACTGCAGAGGAATAGGGAAAATAGTGCCAGTGACATTCCTAATGATGAAAAGGATGGGGAGGAGGGACGAAGGGGTGGTACAAAGTTAGGGCATAGACACTCTAGGCCATGGCCGTTTGGCACAGGGCTGCAAGTTAAAAAGTTGTTTTTTAGAAAAATAACTGCATTACCTGCCGAACGGACCCCAGGACAGATCTTGGATTAAAAGCAGCTATCCGAAGGTACAAGCGGTTTGGGGGGGACAGATTGTGGGTACAGAATCGCTTTAACCTCATTTTAGGGGTTGTAGAGAAGCTGTACTAGTATTTGATCTCCACAGGTGTTACAATGTTAGTAAACAAGGGTTAAGTAATTTCATCTTGAACGTGGTACTGAACTGGGACCTAGATGATTAGGTTATGTTCACACTGAGGAATAGGCAAAGAATTGAAAATTTCCTCCTCTTCAGTTGGGGCAGAATTCATGCAGAAAGCGGAAAGCCCCAATGACTTCTATGGGATATCTCTTGTGGAATCCATGCCGAAAGATTTCCCGCATAAATTTTGCCATGTGAACAACAAAGCGGAAATCCCATTTGACAAAATGGGACATTGTTTTTTACTGTACATATTTTACAGGCTGAACAGCTAAAAGGGCCCTAATTTTAATCTATAGGACCCTCTCCCCCTTCCTCTATATATGCCAGCGGTTACGATGTGCAGAACATCTATTGTTGTCAATACTATTGCCGTGAACTGCAAATATTGCGACTCTCTGCATGTGTAAGGGTATGTGCACTTTGAGCAATTCTCACGGAACTCCGCATTGAATTTCCACTGACGTATTTTGTGCATTTTATAGCACTGTGTAAAAAATGACCTCCCATAGAGTTCCATGGAATTTCACCAGCTCCATCTGCCCAAATAATTGTCAATTCTTTAGGAGGAACACAGATTCCGCATGAATTCCAGACGGAATTCCAGATGGAAATTTCCGCTGTTTGCATGGACAGACGGAAATCCCATTTTGCTCTATAGAAAGAAGCACTGTTGCATTTAAAGGAGCGGAATTCTGCGCGGATTCCGCACGCATTTTGCCGCAGAATCCTGCGAGAATTGCTTGGTGTGCATATACATTAAGGCTATGTTCATACAGCGCAAGATACCAGCCATTCCGTGACCCGGCCGGGTCACGGAGCAGCCGGTCTCTGAAAAGATCATCCTGGCCGGTACTGGAGTACCGACCGGATGATCTTTCGGGCCATAGAGTTCTAATGTGGGTGCATCCGTGCGCGCCCGCATCAGAACTCCCCACAGCACACTATGGAGCAAGCAGCTGGAGCCACTCGCTCCACAATGTGCACTGACATGGTTTTCTACAGCCGCTATTCACTCAATAGCGGCTGCGGAAAACTGACATGTCAGTTGTTTGCGGCGCCGCTAGGGATCCCGGACGGAGCATATACTATTTGAATACACTCCGGTCGGGATCCCATACACGGCAAGAAAACATATCTTCCCCTAATAATCACGGCCGTTGTACAACGGCTGTGGTTTTACGAAAAGATACGTTGTCTGAACATGCCTTAGAGTAGATACTGCACAAATTTACTGTGGTATTTCCCCAATAACTTCAATGGAGAGAGTCATGGCATAGAATTTTTCCAGAGAACATTTTCGGAGAACATTTTCCAGAATAGCTTTTGTTTCAGAGCAGCTATTGTGTGAAGTTCTGCTGGATCACTTCCGGTATGTATAAATCTACCCTAAGGGACTGAGTCAAGCAACTTTTCAGGTTGCACACCATTGATCTTCCACAGACAATGTGTAGCCTAAAGGATCATCAAATGAGAGACTGTCATCTAGCTCAACATTTGCTTCGCTTGCTTGTTATATAAAAAGTCTTGCCCTGTGTCACTATTTATAACATATATGGACAAGCGTTTTAGTTGTGAACCAATGAAAAGTAATTACAGTGTAAAAACAGTTTGAAGAAATGGCTGAATTGGATCCTGGCCTCCTCTGCACACAGATCAGATGAGGAAGGGGAAATTCTGCTGCAGCAAGCTGCCTCCAGCCATAGTAAGAGGGCATAAGCCCTTTCCCAAAATGTATCATATGGTTAAGAAATGGAAGGATGGGATTTTATAAAGCCAGTACAATTCACTGTCCTGCCACCCCAAAGATAAGCAGTGCCAACTGTATAAGGTAGATACATCCATAAGAATTAATGTGTCGACCTCATATTAATCTTATCTGCACTTCCTTTATATAATGCTCATTATCAATATTCTTCTCAAAAGAATGATTCACACACTGCAGATGTCTTCGAAAATATTCTACAACACAACCACATAAATTGTCTCTCATACTATATTTTCTAAAAGGGGGTTTTCAGTAATATAAAAATAGGTGTTGTGAAAAAAATTGTACTCCTACTTTTTTTAAGACTGACTGGCTAAACAAAAATAAGTAAAAATTTCTCCTTACATCCATAGGCTGTAAACCTGAAGTAAAATCACATGATTTGCTAAAGAATCACATGCAGAATTTTTCCCAAAAAGAACACTCAAAGTTGTATTGCAACATTCATCCTCTGTGGAGCCACCAGTGTTAGCCGAAAGCAGGGCTGTGGAGTCGGAGTCGGAGCTAGTTTTGGCTGGAGTCGGAGTCGGAGCTAGCTTTGGCTGGAGTCGGAGTTGGAGTCGGAAAAAATGTACCGACTCTGACTCCAGCTTTAAAAAAATCTTTAAAAAATATAGAATTGAATTTTGATATAAATTTTACAAGTTTTGCTCTTGAATACATATTATGAGCAACATTCTAATAGGACACTGTCCCTATTACATAAGGGTGGTCATGGAAAAGTTGTCGGTCACTATTTGGAAGTTTGTTTCTGAGCTGGAAGAGTCCATTGTGTGGGGGGAGATCTGTGCTGTTCTCTTCCTGGGTGCTGGATGATTGTATATGAGCAGCAGTGTAATATGAAGATATCCTGTGTAATATAGAGGAGGAGGAGAAGACACAAGTAGTGTAGCAGTAACCTCTGTAGGCTGTGTGTGTGCTATGACTACAGCAGGCTGTGTGTGTGTGCTATGGCTGCAGCAAGCTGTGTGTGTGCTATGGCTGCAGCAGGCTGTGTCTGTGTGTGCGTGCTATTGCGTGCCCCCACAGTGACCTTCTATATCACTGTGTGACCTCTATATCACTATGTGTGACCCCTCTCTATATCACTATGTGTGACCCCTCTCTATATCACTATGTGTGACCCCTCTCTATATCACTATGTGTGACCCCTCTCTATATCACTATGTGTGACCTCTCTCTATATCACTATGTCTGACCTCTATATTACAGTGATCTGGCATTGTTAGCAGTGTTTCTGTGTGTATGGTGAATATTTAGTTAGAAACATAGAAGATTGTCAGCAGGAAAAGACCACCTGCTTCATCTAGTCTAGTTGTGAGTAGTTCAGGACATGGAGGCTGGAGACTGGCTGCATCCACTGCACACACAGGAGAAGCTGCTTTATATCTTTCCTTATTCCCTCTGAAGTTGCCCAAGGATCATGTAGGACATTAGAGAGAAGCTGCTGAGCCAGTGTGATAAATAACTCCCCTGGTATATGACTGGCCATTTATGAAGGAGCAGGAGTCTGAGTCGGAATCGGTCCTGACAAAATTCAGGAGTCGGAGTTGGGGTCCGTCCTGATAAAAATTCAGGAGTCGGAGTTGGAGTCGGAGCTGCAGCTTACCGACTCCACAGCCCTGGCTGAAAGTTGTACTTGACTCTCTCCAGCGGCTTCATGGATAATGATTGGAGCTGCAGGTCACATGCCAACCTGCAGTGCCATTCAAAATAAAGTGTTGGAGGCACTGCTTTAGAGATCCCCGGGGGGCCCAGAGGTCAGACCCCCTGCAATCCCATACTTGTCCCCTTTCCTGGGGACCAGTAATAATAAATTGGAAAATCCCTTTAACTCTTTGCTAAAGTGTATAGGTAATACAAAATAATTAAGCTCTGCATCACTGCAGAGTCCCACACATCCACACATCACTGCAAAGTCCCACACATTTTTCCTATTTGCAAGCAGCCTCAAAACGAAGGTCTGAAGTTGTCATAAGGAAACTACATGCTTCATCAGCTTCTGCACTCACGACCCCCAACATCCATTCCGAGGCTGCCAGCAAGTAGGAAAAATGTGTGGGACTCTGGTGCAGAGGTTGGGGTCATCAGGGCAGGAGCAGATACAGTGAAACAAATAAGAGTCCTGCTGTTAACCCTTTCTGTGCTGCAGCAAGTGAGGATTAGAGAAGGGAGAGAGGGTGCTCAGCTGCTGACTGCTGTGCCTATGCTTTTAACTAGGAGGGCTCCTGAAGAGCCCTTATAGTTAAAGGGGTTATCCAGTGCTACAAAAACATGGCCACTTTTGCACCACTCTTGTCCCTAGATTGGGTGGGGTTTGAAACTCAGTTCCATTGACGTAAATGGAGCTTAATTGCAAACCACACCTAAACTGGAAACAAGAGTGGGGCAAAGTGGCCATGTTTTTGTAACGCTGCATAGCCCCTTTAAATGCAGTGCACTAATAGAGTGATGAGACAGTGGCTTCCCACCCTGCCAGTCACTCTTGCGGCTGCAGGCAGCATTCTGCCTCTGGCCACAAGAGGCTTCTCTCTCCCCTGGCTTGCAGGACTTGGAGGAAGAGGAGACACCAGGGGGACAACCCAGGAGCCAGGCATATATACTTTTTCTTTTTACAAAGGGGAGGAATTACCTGCAGGGGAAGGGTCCTAGTACAGGGGTGATTTCCTACAGGAGTGGGGGCTTACTATAAGGGAACTGCCTAAAGGGGAAATTATGTACAGGGGATTGGGCTTACCTGCAGGGGGATTGACTACAGAGGAGGTGAACTACAGGGGTAACTTACTACAGGGTGATCTACAAACCAAAACACCATGAAAATAATACTGTATCTCAGGCTGCCTGCAAGTAGGAAAATGTGCTGTCTATTTAGCATTAAAATAAATAAACAGAGAATCGTCCATAATGTCTCATTAAATTGAGATTTTATTTTTTGGCCATATTGCCCAGCACTCCCTAAGCATCCCTAACGTCTAGACCATTCAAGGGGTTTATTAGTTTTTGCAGTTTCTTGTCAAAAATAAAATTCTAATGTGAGCTGCATTCAAAGAGGCTGCCTTGCTCTGGTAAACAGGTCCCTGTGAGAACAGGCTCTGAGCACAGTTCACTGAAGATTAAAGGGATGCGCTTGTGGATTGATAAATTCATTGGAGAGGTTATTTCCTAGCAACTCAAGATATGGAATAGAAGTGACTTACAAGTAGCTACAAAATATGTAAAACACAGTTTAAATCTGCAACTCTCCAATTCTATCAAGTATAAGGTCATAAATGGCAACTGATAAAAAATGTTTTAAGGAAAACAGCAGTAATTTTAATAGTGACAGCTCGCAGGCTAAATATTGACAGCCAGGGTGCAGACTTAATAGTGACAGTCCACATAACAGTGACAGCTGGAGCACTACATATTGCCATGCAGAATGCCTATGTTTTAGTGACTGCTGGCATGCCACTTCATGACAGAGTACCACCATAACAGCAGCAGCTGGAGTTACCCTATAATTACAAGCAAAGTTTCCCTATACTTCTCGAAAATTCATACTGACTCCCAAAGCAATCTTATACCAGTAACAGCTGGAGTTCCACCATAATAGCAACCAATGGCTGAATTATAGATGAAATACCCAACCAAAAAGCCAGAGTCTTCCCATAGCACAGACAGCTAGGGTTTTCCCATAATGACAGTAAGAGTGACCTGATAGCTGTGACCAGAACTGTGGAGTCAGTACGCTGCAGCTCCGACTCCGACTCCTGAATTTTATCAGGACCGACTCCGACTCCCGACCCGTCAGATACCAGGGGATTTATTTATCACACTGGCTCAGCAGCTTCTCCCTAATGTCCTACATGATCCTGGGGCAACTTCTGAGGGAATAAGGAAAGATATAAAGCAGCTTCTCCTGTGTGCATGCAGGGGATGCAGCCAGTCTCCAGCCTCCATGTCCTGAACAACTCACAACTAGACTACATGGAGCAGGTTGTATTTTAGTTTCTAACTAAATATTCACCATACACACACAAAACAATGTCAGATACCTGTAATATAGAGTTTAGCCATACTGATATAGAGGGGGGTCACACATAGTGATATAAAGGGGTCACTGTGGATGTGGGGCACGCCATAGCGCGCGCGCACGCACACACACACACACACACACACACACACAACCTGCTGCAGTCATAGCATACACAAACACACACATGCGATGCCCTGGCCCCTAGGGGCCACTCTGCAGTATAGATGGTGCTAACAGGCAGGAACCGGGGCAGCTGTAGGATAGACTGTCACGGTGTAGGCACGAGGGTGATACAGCTGGAAACTGGCTCCTGACCATGCGGGAATACTGGGCATGCGATTCCTCGTTGTCCTTAGTCAGGGCACCAATTATCACACCAATGCCAAGGTTCAGAAACAACGGTAGTTGTATATTTATTGTAACGGTGGTAACTAGTAGCAACAGTCTCTCCGGATGCAACCGGGTATAAGGCAGACTTGAATAAAGCAGAGTAATGGGTGATGCTGCAATAGGCTGTGAGAGTAGCGTGCTGAATGATGGGAGTAGTAGTGAAACTGAGGTTGAGATACTGGGTGGAATGAGACTTGAATGAAATACTTGCTGTTGATGATTAGAGAAGATGATGAGAGGAATGACTGAAGAATCGACACCCAGATGAGAATCTTGAGACTTGAGACAGGAACACAGCCAGTGGACTGAAGCAGCAGAGCACACGCAGGTCTCTCTCTTAGCAGGGAGAGAGAACAGACACAGAACTTGTCCCCTGAAGGTGGAGAACAAGACTGAGGTAAAACAGGAAGTCACATGGTAATCCCCAGCCAAAGCTCGATGGCCATTGGAGTTACCATGGAAGCAGGGGCAGTCACGTGACATCCAGCCATTGCATCATCACACCATTAAGTATATACAGAGAAATATACATGAGAAGTACCACACTTGAACACTGGGAGGCGACATAATACCTTTAGGCACTGATACCTGAATATACATACAAGAAATGAATGGAATAGCAAACCTGAACACTGCAGGGGGGTGACACAATACACGCAGTTTGCAGGGACCATAGCTTTCCAGAACAGAACCGGTCATAGTAAAAGTGTGAGGATAAGAGGGCTGTTCTGGGACACTGCATACCTCCATACTAGAAATGATCCAACCTCGGCGAACCACAAGTTGAGGTAGATGTGGCCGAATGAACATAGAGGGCCAGGACAACAAGACAAGAGGAAGGAATGTGAGTGTGAGTGAGTATGTAGGTGTGTGTTTTCCACGCTCAAGGCACAGGTGACAAGAGAAGATATGAAGAGAAAGAAAACCCTAGTGGCAGGACCTAGGGGTGCCTAACGTACTCTGGTTACAGGTAGTTAGTGCGTGAACCATCTGACATGGAAGTCAGGACTACTTAACTGCTGGCGGGCGACCCTCAAATTCCAGACAGTTTGGACAGTAGGTTTCCAATGAAATACGTTACCCTACTGGAAAAAGAACGTGAAGACCTGTGTACTGCCTTGGGTGTTTGTGCGAAGTGACTTGGACACCTGGAAGAGAAAGAAGAAAATAACAAAAGCAAGCATACATTTGGGCGCCCATGCATACCGGTCAATCATACATTCAAATACTCGATAGGCCGAACACACGAAAAGGTATCCAAGGTACAATATGTTAGAACAAATGTAAATGTTAAGTATGATTATGTGTAGCAACTACTGTGTGTTGGAACAAAACAGGGATAAACAAACCATGGAGACACAAGGAAGGGAAACATAGAAGACAAGAACACTGCGAGGTCCTGAAGAATACTGGCTCGAGGGAATCTTTCCAGTGGATGACACAATACAATATATGAAGGAAATAAAATACTCTTGTGAGGAAATACACTCTGAAAAATATACTCTTTAGAAAATAGACTTTCTCTGAGGCTATAGATATATACTGACTTCTTACTCAGAGGAGGAGGAAACTGTCTGACTCTGACATGAAAATATACACTGTGAGAAGAAATACTTTTCAAAAGACACACTTTACTCTGAGACTATCTAAATGACTTTTCTGCTTACTCAGAGGAGGAAATAGATATGACTCTGATAATAAGATAGACTTTAAATACTGAAGTGCAATAATAGAGTGCAATAATGAACTTCTGACAATCACATACTCATGAAAGTGCTTTAGGAAGAACTGGGTAAGTGTCTCTGTTGTGGTAGAGTCTCTTTAGGCAATTAGACCATTGTCCATGTAAAGGCTCTGGGACAGGCACTAGAGAACAATACAATAATTTGAGTGTCCATCAGCACATAGCTGGATAATAGACAAAGTTCTTGGTCAGGAAGACCAGGTGCGAACCTTGAACGTTGCAAAGAACTTCTTAATCACACAAGAACAACAAACAAAACAGGAACAGTTTAAGGAGTCTGGTCTCTATAGCGAATTATTGTGAAGAGACGGGAGGAACCTCATTAGGCCCCTTCTCCTTCTTCTGCTTTTTCTTCTCCCATGGATAATAGAAGCGTGGGGACGCTGGAGCAGAGGCATCCGCGGACGCAGTGGTGACCACAACGCTAGGGGTCACTGTGGTGACGGGAGAGATAATTGGCGCCACATGGTAAGTGACCGTAGTGGTGGAGCAAGCGGCTTTAGCCACAGCAGCAGGAGCAGTAGAGCAGGCTGCGGTGGTGGCTGAACCTGGAGCCCTGGAAGCAGCAGTGATAGAACCTAGAGGTTTAAAATCCTGCCAATCTTCATCCCAGTTCTCTGAGGGAGTTGGTAGAAAGGGCCGCTGTATCGGGTTTTTAGGCCGGGTAACTGCTGCAGCCCATGGACCCTTTGGGGATCCCACCAGGGTATACTCAATAACTTCTCCAGGGACAAGGTTATTGAGATAGGCGGGTTGGTAGTCCTGCATTACAGCTCGTCTGTTTACCAGCACCAGTAACCCAGTGTACAAATCCATGACCAGGCCGTACCCCCTTCGCTTGTCAAATTTGGCCACGGTTCCTCTCCTCCTTTCCAGGGGGGCAGCACCGGGTCAAGGTTTTTCCAGCTTGCGGATGAACAACCGCTCAGATGCAGCATTAGATTCCAGATAGGGGGTATATGGGTGACCCCACAGCGGAGCATAATCTGGATAAGGCACAGATGGAGGTGGTTCCGGCGCTAGGCCGGGCTGGGTAAGAAAGATATTACCGGCAGTAGGGGCTGCTGTGAGCTGCCAGTCGGTGGTAGCTGCTGCAGGCGCCGTGGTAGCCATAGCGGGCGCAGCTTTAGTAGCAGGGGGTAAAAGAGCAAGAGCCCGCTGGATCTTGTCCACCAACTGCATGACCCTGAGGAGCCGGAATGCTCGGGGCTGGAGGCACCGCTGAGTCCATAAGAAGTCTCCTCACCTCTGTCAGGGGAGCTTGGTGTGGAGGCCCGGCTTGGATGCTCGTCTCTGGACCGGACGGAACCCCAGCTGCTGTCACTGTCCGAGGGCAGCGGGGCTAGCAAGCAGGCTGGATCGAGTTCTGGCAGAATCGTAGGAAGCTCCGGTAGAGGAGGTACGGCAGCCGCGGAGTTGCACTCCTCACAGGACGCCATCTTGCTGCGGACTGGCGTGGTCTTGAGGACCTGGGAGGAGGTGGAGCGCAGAGGCTGAAGTTCCGGCCCAGTAGCCGGCCCAGCAACAGTGACGTCATGTGGCGCAGGCAGCCAATCAGGAGCAGTCCATGTAAAGTCTATGGCACCGGGCGATTCCCGCACTTTGGCAGCATGGCGGTTAACCCCCTCCTGTCCGGGGTATGGCGCAGTTAGAAATTGAAGAAGACGGCGGCCATCTTGTGTACCGTCTAGGGCCCTGAGCGCCTCGATTACCCCCATGGTGATATGGCAAAGTCTTTTTGGGGTTGCGGCACACTTTTGGGGGCACACAATGTGATCCGTATCCTGTTTGTGACGCCAAATGCGATGCCCTGGCCCCTAGGGGCCACTCCGCAGTATAGATGGTGCTAACAGGCAGGAACCAGGGCTGTTGTAGGGTATAGGGTTGTCACGGTGAAGGCACGAGGGTGATACAGCTGGAAACCAGGCTCCTGACCATGCGGGAATACTGGGCATGCGATTCCTCGTTGTCCTTAGTCAGGGCACCAATTATCACACCAATGCCAAGGTTCAGAAACAACGGTAGTTGTATATTTATTGTAACGGTGGTAACTAGTAGCAACTGTCTCTCCGAATGCAACGGGGAATAAGGCAGACTTGAATAAAGCAGAGTAATGGGTGATGCTGCAATAGGCTGTGAGAGTAGCGTGCTGAATGATGGGAGTAGTAGTGAAACTGAGGTTGAGATGCTGGGTGGAATGAGACTTGAATGAAATACTTGCTGTTGATGATTAGAGAAGATGATGAGAGCAATGACTGAAGAATCAACACCCAGATGAGAATCTTGAGACTTGAGACAGGAACACAGCCAGTGGACTGGAGCAGCAGAGCAAACGCAGGTCTCTCTCTTAGCAGGGAGAGAGAACAGACACAGAACTAGACCCCTGAAGGTGGAGAACAAGACTGAGGTAGAACAGGAAGTCACATGGTAATCCCCAGCCAAAGCTCGATGGCCATTGGAGTTACCATGGAAGCAGGGGCAGTCATGTGACATCCAGCCATTGCATCATCATACCATTAGGCATATACAGAGAAGTATTCATGAGAAGTATCACACTTGAACACTGGGAGGCGACATAATACCTTTAGGTACTGATACCTGAATATACATAGAAGAAATGAATGGAATAGCAGACCCGAACACTGCAGGGGGGTGACACAATACACGCAGTTTGCAGTGAACCATAGCTTTCCAGAACAGAACCGGTCATAGTAAAAGTGTAAGGATAAGAGGGCTGTTCTGAACTACTGAACTTCTTTTATTTCCTCCCTCTAACAAACCTAAAGCCGACATCTCCCTCTCAGTCTGTGGTACTAGCATAACTCCTGTGCATCAGGCTCGATGTCTGGGGGTTATGCTAGACTCTAACCTATCCTTCACTCCCTACATCCAAGCTCTTACACGCTCCTGTCATCTTCATCTCAAAAACATCTCCAGAATCCGCCCATTTCTCACCACTGACACTGCTCAGACTCTGACTGTCGCCCTGATCCATTCTCGTCTTGACTACTGTAACTCCCTACTAGTCGGTCTTACTTTCTCTAAGCTCTCCCCTCTCCAGTCTATCCTGAACGCAGCAGCTAAACTCATCTTCCTCTCCAGCCGCCATACCGACATTTCCCCTCTGTGCCAGTCACTGCACTGGTTACCCATTAAATCCAGAATCCACTTCAAACTCCTCGCCCTCACCCATAAAGCCCTCCACAACTCTGCCCCTCCATACATCTCCTCCCTCATTTCAACCTATCATCCTTCCCGTGCTCTGCGCTCTGCAAATGATTTAACCTTAACATCTTCCATAATCAGAACATCTCAATCCCGCCTCCAAGACTTCTCTCGTGCTGCACCAATTCTCTGGAACGCCCTACCCAAACACATCAGACTCATACCCAATACTCACAGTTTCAAGCGTGCCCTGAAGACTCATCTCTTCAGGCTCGCCTATAACATTCCCTAAACGGTTTCCCCCTTCTGTTGTCTCCCTTGCTCTATCTCTGACGGTTTCTGCACTTTATATGTTTACTTGCATCAGACATTAACATTGTTACTGGCTTATCCTGTATTTCTAACTATGTACAATGGCTGGACCATGGACAAATAAAGCACTTAGGCCTGGTGTCAACGAAAATTTATAGTCTGTAAGCTCCAACGAGCAGGTCTCGTTTATACTTTGTATTTTTGTTTTTATTTATGTTCTTATTTATTCCAATTTAACTGTGTAATATGTACCTCTGTACTGTATGCATAGAAAAAAAAGTGCTGCGGAATCTGTTGGCGCTATACAAATAAATGTATTATTATTATTCTGGGACACTGCACACACACACAACCTGCTGCAGCCATAGCATACACACACAGCCTGCTGCAGCCATAGCATACACACACAGCCTGCTGCAGCCATAGCGTGCACACACACACACACACATCCTGCTGCAGCCATAGCATACACACAGCCTGCTGCAGCCATAGCATACACACACACACACACACAGCCTGCTGCAGCCATAGAACACTGAAGAAAAACACCACAATGAGGACAGAGGTTACTGCTACACTACTTATGTCTTTTCCCCCTACTCCTCTATATTACACAGGATATCTCCATATTACACTGCTGCTCATATACAGTAATCCAGCATCCAGGAAGAGAATAGCACAGATCTCCCCCCACACAATGGACTCTTCCAGCGACAACTTTTCCCGACCAACCTTATCTAATAGGGCCAGTGTCCTATTACAATGTTGCTCATATTATATATTGATAAGCAAAACTTATACAATTCATATGAAAACTCAATTCTAAATTGTTCTAAGATTTTTTTTTAAAGCTGGAATCCATTTCTGGCTTTGGTTGTAAAAATCTGTCAGATAATCTGTCAGATATCTGTTGGTGTAATAGGGCCCTTAGGTAGCGCATTATGGCGATGTGCAGGCTATGTGCATGGTTCCGTGCATGACCCCTAGGGAGGGGAGTCACAGGACGGACTGCAACCTACTAGCTCCCCTAATTGTGATCCTATTGGTACACTGACTGGTGACAAAAAGCTAAATATATCTACCAGTGTATGTAAGCAGTTACAAAAAGAAGCTGTCTGGTATCATTAGGGAAAACAACACAATATAATGACCTAACTGCTATCCCCAGTTTAAGCTATTTATAACACTGTCAGAAGTGCTGCGCTGTGACACATGATGTAACGCTTCATGAACTGTATTACACAACACTTCAATGAACGTATACATTTACAGTTAACACAATGTCACACAAATTCTTGATACAATGCAACCTTTCCAGACATTGCTCCTGCACCACTGAATTAGACAAACTCATCCAGACGATGCTGCGGAATCAGACACAAAGGAGTCGAATAACTGGAGGACAAGATAAAGCAAACCAGGGGATCACTGCTAAAAGGACAGTTAATGGTGAATCCTGTGAATTATTGGGAATGCAAAACCTATTTTTTTTTTTGTGGAGCTCAAGCTGTAGAGAACGTACAACTCCAAGGATGGCTTTATGTTAGGAGGTAAGAAGGGTAGCAGGTTCATAATACAATCCATATTGCAAAATATATATCACATAAATAAGTTTCTCTTGTTTCCTGCTAGATTTGGGGAAGGTATGATGCAGACCTTTTTGTGCTCACTATGAGGCAACCTGCTGCAGCACAAAGCTCCCACAATACCCTGTAATGAAGACCAGGCACCAGGACCCTTAGCCTTACAGCTCCATCCAAAAAGGAGGGATATAGATGGTAAGCTATTCATAATTCTTTCATGGTTATCAGCCTACACATAGGTGAAGCACACATTTCTGTGGCAGGGAGCAAGTGTCTTATTTGTCCTTAGGTCCACATTAATGTTAGTATGTCTAGGACCATGACTAAATTAGAAAAAAAAAATAAAAAAAAAGGACCACCACCATCACGACCTCCTGCCAACAGATACATTCTGTCACAACAGTGGGTCACCAATGGTTTCACTTTGGCCATAACAACAGGTACCAGACACGCAGTCCATGCTTTCTACCAAAGTAAAGTAATAGAGGTGGGACTCCATTGTGATGGAGGAATGTAAACATGAGCTAGCTGATGCACCTTTACTTGCTTTTGAGTGTGTGGATGGGAGGTGTAGCCCTAATTTACAATATTGTTTTTGTGAAGGAGGGGGGGGGGGGAGTGTTGTGGCAGCACCACTGTTGTCTGAAATATGGACCGCTGGGACAACACTGACCATAGAGAGCCAGCAGGAATCAGCAGTTCTGACATCTTTACATCAGGCACCTGAGTAGTAGAGGTTTGGAAGAGTTTATGAGCTGCTTTTGCCTGCATCTGTACAGGCAGCAGTGTTATTACATATTCTATTTTAAACCAACCAGTATTTTCACTCGCCATCTTTACAGAATCTAAGACAGTATTTTACATCCCCCCCCTTTTCTGACATCTCCTTTTGTTCTCCAATTAAAAGTATGTGAACACTATGGAATACCCACAGAGACGTCAAGCGCTGGGGAATTCCGCTGTCTGCCCAAACAATTGACATGTCAATGGGTGGACGGCAGTATTTGCTGGTAAATATTACTGAGTCCATGGGACAGACGGAACGTCAAGTGGAGGCCGCGCAGCAGAATCCACCTGAAGTCTCTGCACATATTTCATAGTGTGCACATACCCTAAGAGAGACCATCTCACATACTGTGTCCCATCTAGCTCCACAATGCCCATGCCAAGGCACGTCCCCTACCCTGCCACCGTACCTTACAGAGCAACCAGGGTTTTGATTCCTTACCTACAATTATCCTGGATTGTCATTGTTTTACCCTGCCTCCCTCCCTAATTGAGGAGACCAGCGGAGTATGATGCACCGAGGTCCTCCTCCTCCGCCAACGTCGCACTCTAGGAGGACCGCGGTGCATCATACTCCGCTGGTCTCCTCAATTCCCTGCCTGGACGGGAGACACCTACCCCTAGTCTCACTGTATGCATCTTGATATTTGATACCAACATCTATTTACATATCAATACTGGCAGGCTTCAATATACATCTGGACATTTGCTGCACTGATTAGCATGATGAGGACTTAGATCCAATCTGATCTCTTGGCATCATACTCCGCTGGTCTCCTCATTCACTATGGCCACCATGTTCTCCTAAACCTTGTGTCAATTTGGCTTTGCATCTCAGACTACTGATAAACTACTCTGGTATACACACCACTACCAGTTCACAACACGGCCTGAGATTATCGCCATCTTGTTTTCAACAGGAGCATGGTATCTACCTTGAGATCTTCATTTAAGGACATGTTCTGTTGAATCCAATTTTTGCCGTTCATATACCAGACGGTACTATCAGATTCCCTTATCACACTCACTCCACACCACTTTATATTGTTTACCTTCTTAACAGTCTGATTACAGACCCCATGATGGTTCTTTTAGTGTACGGATATCCACCATCTGGCTAAGGGATGCTTGATCCAGAGATCTCCCAATTACGTTGGGCAGGGCTTAATAGGGCCACCTCTCTGACAGTACCCTAGCCCATTGCCTCATCAGAATTCCTACCGTACCTATTTGAATTTATTTGTATATATTTTTTTTTGCACACAATAAACCATCTTTTAGGTCTACCACAATAGCAATTTCTTAGAACTTTTCTAGTTTGTTTATTTAGAATTGTGGAGACCACCTTCATATCCACAGTCAGTTAGGGCCCTATTACACCAACAGATTTATCTGACAGATCTTTGAAGCCAAAGGAAAGACTGAGATTTCTCTTTTCAAATCCATACCTGGCTTTGGCTGCAGAAATCTGTCAGAAAAATCTGTTGGTATAATAGGACACTTACTCTTGCTTTGTTTATATCACACCAGGAAGCGCCTGTCCATTTTCTATTTTCACAGATCTAGGGGAAAAGTGAGCATTTTGACCTTGTGTGTCTTAGATGTAAAGTGATTAAAAAAACATATTTAGTACTTCTTTTTGTTTATGACTTTCTTTGTGCAGGACACTTATTTTAATAGATTAGACAATTCCACACTTGTAAATACCAAATATGTTTATGTTTATTTTACATTTAAATGCTGCATTCGCTATTGGTCGTGTCATTTAAATGGTTAAATGACTGACATTGGCAGGATCATTGATGTCAGTCATTAGCAGCAGGCACCTTTTGTGTATAGATACTGTAAACATGTCACAGGAAAAGTGTGTGAGGGGATGTACATCTCACCTAGGTTACAGCTTAGTGTGAGATGGTAAATCTGGGAGAGATCGGTTGCTCAGCAGTGATATGCTGCTGAGTCGTTGTTTAATTTTCCGGGCCGGATTTACTGGAATGGCGGATAGGTTGGTAGTGGGATCTGCCATTCCCTCCCCCTCGATCCAGTGTGGGTTTTGGGATCAGGTGAGCTCTGATCCCAATCAGCCTGAGAAGGCAAAATGCTCACACAGTGTACAGGTCCTGGCTCTTAGCCAGGAGGAAACAGCCTGCATGCTGTATTTGCTGGGAGCAAGGGATACCACTGCTGCTGGGGATTGTCCATACCCTGCGATACTGTTATCGAAGTGCCAGAGAGGTAACCTGTTTTGTTAGTTAGCGCCCAGACGGGCAAGACATTTTGTTTTGTTCTTTAAGCACAGTGTTGCTATATTTCTGTTATGGACTGTTTATGCTACAAATAAACTCCAAGCTGTTTTATAAGTCCAAGTGTGCTGCTGAACTGTGTCCAACACACCATCCCCTGGGAAGATCCCTACAATACATACACCCCTTTCCCTGCCTTGCCTGTTAATTAAGGCAAGGAGAAAGAGGTAAAGGAAATGTGTCATCAGAAAATGCCCTAGGCCAGTTTCACACCTAAAGGAATTGTGGCAGATTGCTGCCCCATTTCTTTCTTATTACCGAATATTTACCGCTACCAATTAAGGGTATGTTTACACATAGCGTATAATTAGCAATATTTTGCTGTGAATAACACAATTTTTGGTAAAATAGTGCTATTTTTGCTGTATTGCCATCCAGTAGCCCGGGGCCCTGAGCTCCTGGGGGCCCATGGCCACCCAAAAAGACTTATACTTTTATAGGTGTATTGTCTCCTGGCTACAGTTCTGCCATGATTTGCAAAAAATCGCTGCTTTTTTACCACAATTTTACACAAATCAGGGCATCATGACATTATCTACCCTGTACTATGAGCACCACACTAGTGCCGCCATAGTTACAATGGGGTTTGCGGGCCCAGGCTTGGTGAACAGCCCGGGGCCTATGGTAAAGTTAATCCGCCCCTGATGCCATCAAAATCATGCAAAAAAATAGTGCTATTTTACAGCGAATTGCACGCCATGTGTGAACATAGCCTTAAGGTACATAAATTAATATCATAAATTGATTAATTATTCAATGACAGGCTAACTTCTGTAGGGCAATATGATATGAGCAATGCCAAACGTTTTCTTAACTTTTTGTATTATTTCAAAAGTGTGGGTAGTGTACTTAAAAATGAAATTCTTTGTTCGCTGTCATAATAAGCTGCAATACTTATGTATTGCAGAATATTATTGTAGCAAATTTTACACTGCCAGTCAGCTTATTAGGTCTAAAAGGCTTCTACACACATGGAAGACTTGGAAGTCATAATTCAGCATCTGGCTACCCCCAATGCCCTGCCATTTTGCACGATGGAGCATGGTGGTAGACCTTCTTCCTCGGTCAACCACTAGATGCCATGTTTGCTATTGACCCTGGCATGTAATGGGGTTAAACAACTGACTGGACTAGCCCTCACACTGGCCAAGTCACTAATTAAAAAAAAAAAAAAAAAGTGCTCTTCACCCTGAGTGGCCAGGGGAATGAAGGGAGTTACCTATTGGAGGGCCTACCTCGGGGATACTACATAAGGGGTGGATACTACCTACAGTGGGGGTTGTTTAAATTCAAATGATATAACAATTTTTCACACCATAATCATCTCTTGTAATAGGGCCCTAACACTGTGTTCATTTCATTAGTGTTTTTAAGCCGCCAATGGAAGTTCCCCAAATGTGATAAGAATAATATTGCAATATGCAACTTTATTGTTCACATCAAAGCGACACAGCACATTATATTACAATAGGGCCCATC
The DNA here is from genome assembly GCF_027789765.1 of Dendropsophus ebraccatus. Taxonomy (NCBI): domain Eukaryota; kingdom Metazoa; phylum Chordata; class Amphibia; order Anura; family Hylidae; genus Dendropsophus; species Dendropsophus ebraccatus. The sequence continues at coordinate 84,639,438 of NC_091457.1, forward strand.
AGATGGATCCACTATAACTTGTTACTTACAGAGGAGCCCACTGATGCGTTTACACGGTGCGTTTACACAGACAGATTTATCTGACAAATTTTTTTTAAGCCAAAGCCAGGAACAGACTATAAGCAGAGAACAGGTCATAAAGAAAAGACTTAGAATTCTCCTCTTCTCAAATCCATTCCAGGCTTTGACTTCAAAAATCTGTCAGATAAATCTCTCTGTATAAACACACAATAAAGCTGCATTCACACGTTCCGTGTTCTGCACGGAACACGGACGTGGAATGCCTGTATTGGACTCTCCGCCGCCTGGGCAGCATCTGTAATTAGATGCTGGGAGCGGGGAAACTGTACTGATATGCGTCACACTGTAATAAATCAGCCGCGCAGCTCTGTCATTACAGCCCGGTGCATATCAAGACAGTTTCCCCGCTCCCAGCATCTTATCACAGATGCTGCCCAGACGGAACACAGAACGTGTGAATGCAGCCTAATGCTGCGTTTACACGGCACGATTATCGTTTGAATTTTCGCAAAAGGATCGCATTTGAGCGATAATCGTTCCGTGTAATCACTGCAAACGATGAGTGAAAAATCGTTCACTTTGATTTGTGAATCATTGTTGGTCGTTCGCTAAAATTTCGCTGATCGCTTCGTGTAAACGGTCGTCCAAAGTCCGCCCGCAGCCCGGCCCCTGCTCCGTCCACCACCAACCCCCCCCCCGCCGGGCCGAATGCCCCCCCCCCTGCCAGCCCGATCAGCACCCCTGCCACCGCCGATTGCCAACCCGCCGCCCCAAGCATACCTTGCCTGCTCAGCGTAGCGGGTGTTCCAAATTTCCGGCTCCCCTCTTCAGTGCATTGATTGGCTGAAGAGGGGAGCCGGGAATTTCAAACAGCTCCTCTATAGCCAATCATTGCTGAAGAGGAGCACGGCAGCACTGACTGGCTGAAAAGGAGCTGTTTGGAATGCCCGGCTCCCTTTTTCAGCCAATCAATGCACTGAAGAGGGGAGCCGGAAATTTAGGAACACCCGCTACGCCGAGTAGGTAAGGTATGCTCGGGGCCGGGGCGGCGGGGGTGGCGATCGGACGGTGGGGGTGCTGATCAGACGGTGGGGGGGGGGGGCGATCAAGCCGGCGCAGGGGACTGTAGGATGCGGGGCCGGGCTGCGGAGGAGCGGGGCCGGGCTGCGGGCGGGCTTTCGCCCGGCTTAAGCGATCTTAAAACGATCGCAAAAATTTTACAGACCAGTTATCGTCCCATGTAAACGCTGGTCGTTATAAAACCAAAATCGTTGCCCCAAAATCGTTAAACGATCGATTGGGCGAATTATCGCCCCGTGTAAACGTAGCATTAGGCTCTGTGGTTAAGGAGCCCACATAAACCATGAGCTAGCTGTGTGTTGTTACATCCACCTTGTTTTGCAAACTGACCCTTTACTATCTCAATAAAGGCCCTATTACATAAAGCAATAATCGGCCATATTTGGCCTGTTATCGGCTGTTGCAACCGATAATCACTTGGTGTAATAGCTCCTGTTAAAAGACAACGATGAGCCGACATGCATGATGTCAGCTGTGCTCGTCTGCTCTCCTCCAGATGGGCACGTGTAATACGGCCTTAAAGGCCCTATTCCACGGAATGATTATCGTCCGTATTCGGCAGATATCGGCCGTTACGGTCGATAATCGTCCCATAGAATAGGAGGCAACGATCAGCCAACATCATTCATGGCGGCTGATCGTTGCGTTGTTTGTCTTTCAAACATGTTGATAGACAAACGACTCATACAGCAGCGATCTGCTGCCTTTGCCCAGTGGAACAGGAGTGTCGGCAGCAGACCGCTGCTGCATGCTATGGGCTGCCCGGACGATCTAGCGATCACTCGGGCAGCCCCCCCACACCTCCCTGCGGCCCCTCCTGCACTCACCCACCCACTGCTGCCGCGCGGAATAGCGGTGGGAGCGAGCAGGGAACGAGGAGCAAAATAGCTCTAATAGCATTCGTTTGCTCCTTTCAGTCGGCCCGTGGAATAAGGGGCTTAAGGCCATAGGCTACAGCTACAACACTGTAAACCCCCATAGTTCTACTGATCTCAGCTTAGATTATCATAGTATTCTATGATAATTTAAAAGGAATAGTCTAAGAATTTAACAAATGACACTAACAAAACTAAATTTTCTAAATTTGTGTTAAATCACTGCCACCAATGCTCTAGCAGCGGTCCCCATCAGACTTTATTTTCCTGCAACAAATCATCCACATGACCACTATAACCAATGACCAATGGAGCACCACCACTGGAGCAGCAGGGGATTTCACAGGTCACCAAACTTGGGGGGGTTATTTTTACATTTGATAACATCTACTGTAGTTACCTTTATTAGCTAAACTCTCAGGCAACCCATCTAAATCCAGTATGTAATCCAGTTATTGAAGTCTTGATCTGGACCCTACAATTATAACTGTAGGAACATGGCCTACCTTTTTTGTAAAATCTAATAATTCAGGGGTAAACTGCAGTTCACCCCTGAATTATTAGATTTTACAAAAACGTAGGCCATATTCCAACAGTTATAATTGTAGGGTGCACCGTTTTCATGTCACCCAGTAAGATGAGATGTAGAGTTCCTATTAGAGGGGTCCTCACATTATAGTCAAGTGTTTTTCCTCTTGGTTATCAAAGAAGGGTCTCTTTCCCACAATGCAGAGCTGCTGCCATATGTTTACATGCTTTTTGTGGTGTAAATAATAGGTGTAATAATAGGACACATATGGTATTAGAATTTGCTTAATGAATTCGGATGCTGCTATAAGAGACAGTATATATACGCACTGCACATTGGTATATCTTCCCTGCCATATCACCTGTCCTAACAACGTCCAATGCTTCTGTCTGCCTGTGCTGGCTGCTGTCAGCTGTTGCCGGCTACTATGTGCAAGAGGATGCAGCCGGGAGATGGATACAGGAGCAGTGGAGTGGCCACAGGATCAGCCCAAGTCTTGAGTGGCACATTTAGCAGATGAGATCATAGTATTAACCCCTACCATTGCTGAACTGGAAACAGATGCAGACTGTACAGACAGACCATGCTCACAAACACAGCAATACAAGCTACTGCAACTGTACTAAGCTGGAACATAATAGAAGTTATTGTCATTGCATTGAACAGACACCCTAATATTATGCCTGATCTTATACTGTGTTGTCTTCATGTATGCTTTCCATCACAGCATAACACATCATATCATAACACAGGCAACACCTGGGTGGGTTATAAAAGGAGAGCGCAGGTACTCACCAAAGCAAAGGACCGAAATATGATGGAGAAAGTCCAGTCTGCCAGTGCTGTGCATGGTGTTGAAGGGGGCTGTGTTCCTTTGTCAGGCAGCCAGGGGGGTGCAGGAGGAGAGAGGCTCCACATCAGCTGTGCCTTTTGTTAGACAGGGGAAGATCACTTGTCATTTCCAGCAACACCAGCACATGCATTAAGTCAGCCTTTCTGTGTGTGTGTGTCCTGTATGGGAGGAGGAGTGCAGGCTGGAGGAGGAGGAGGTGGAGAAAGGGAAGCATCTCCTTGTGCTGCAGCTGATGACACTACTTCCTTGCACACACACACATACACATGCAAGACCACTACCCTCCTCTTCCTCCACTGTCCCTAGCACCAACCCCTCTTATTTTAGCAGCAATCCATTCTCATCTCATAACACCTTCCAGCAGAAGCCCCCTTACTGTTCATCTCGCTTTGCCTCCCTCTCCTGGTGAGACAGAATACTAGCCCCCAGGGAGCTCATTAGCCCCCATTTTCCCTGTGCTGGAACCCCCTGGATCTGGGTGACACTGACCTATGACTAGTGCCTCTAAGTGCAGCTGTCACTGTCAGTATACCTATAACTACAATTCTCCTGATTATAAGGTATCAGTGTAAGAAATGTATCCAATTGGACAGTATCAAGGTTTGCAGTAATGGTTAGTAAAGGGAGCCCTTCTGAATCAATTGTTTTAATTTTAAGATTATTTATGTTTTTTTTTTCCAATGTTAGTTTTAAACTACCAGAATGTACTGTATATAGTAAGCAATGACAGCATACAGCATAGCAATAATGTGATTTAGAAGAATTGTTTAGAATTCTAAAATGAACACAATATAAACTACTCTCAGCTCCACCTTGGCTCCAACCATTTACCCCACAATCCAGTTTTGTTCGCAAACATTATTTTGTTGCAACTAAATTCAGATTTAGAATCCACCCCATATAAAATGTAACATAAAATGGGTTCGTTTACAATGACAACCCCTTTAGAAGTCAATTGATTGCAAAGGGTCCAGCATCTCTACCCCCAGGTGGCCTGCTGTCATTGCCAGGGAGAACTGTATTTAGCTATGCAATTCCCCTAAGCATCTGCTACAGGGAAATATAGCATTTCATGCTAGTCCTTCATGTATGGCTAATGCCGGATGGAAAAACCAGCTAAGGCTAGGTTTACACTGTTTATGCTTTTCGCTTAATGTATCTGTTTTTAAATGTTTCGTTTTAACGTACGTTAAACGGACAGCAAAAACGCAGTGTGAACCCAAGCTAAGGCCACCTTCACATAAATGTATATTTTTATCCGTATAATTCCTGTAATAATTAGGGATGAGTGAATTTACAGTGGGAACAAAGTGAATTGCTTCAAAAGAATTGTCCCGCAGCTTGTCAGGCTGTGGGCTTTGAAGTCTGTGCTGTTCAGTGCTGATCCTCCCTGGGTGTCAGAAAAAGATGTATCCAGTCCTCGGAAACAAGGGGAAGTTTCCCAGGACTGGATCAGGCTTTTTCCGGCACCAGGAGCAAGCAGATTAGCATAGACTTTGAAGCCCGCAGCCTTACAAGCTGCGGGACAATTCTTTTGAAGCAATTCACTTTGTTCCCACTGTAAATTTACTGATCCCTTGTAATAATGGATCCATAATTGCAGTATAGAACCTTTTGATTTCTATGGGACAATGCACACTACTATTATTTTACCTCAAAATCTTTGTTGAGAGTTTGCATGTTTTTCAGTGTAAACACTCATCGTTTGGCCATTCACAGTGATCAGTATTATATTACCATCCAAATTACAATTGAATAACAACTTTATATAATGATGCATTTAGATGGAACGATTATCATTCAAATTTTATCGCATTTGAGCAATAATCAGCTAATGTACACACAGCGAACGATCAAGCGACAATCAATAAATCGTTCATTTTGATCTTTAAACAAGTTCTCAAATAGTCATTGGTTGTTCACTGAAAATTCGCAGATCGCTTTGTGTAAACAGTCTCTCAACGATTCACCCTATGTGTAAGATGGGCTTAAGCGATCTTAAAACGATCTCAATAACGATTTTTCCAAACTATATATTGTTACGTCTAAATGCTGATCATTATAAAAAACACATCGTTATTTCAAAATCATTATTCGTTTGATTGGGCGAATTATCGCTCGGTGATAACGTACCATAACGATTTACCTTGTTGTCTAAATGCCTAAAAAGAAAAAAATCATAGCGTGCAATTCACTACATAGGCGCTTAAGTGGTTTATCTGTACCTGTAAAAGGACTCTCTGCTCCGATTCATAGAAGAGGGCTCCACCTCCATGAAGTCTATAGGGACATTTTATCAATACTAGTATGCCAGTCTGCCCCCTTTTCTATATGCCCTAATAGAATATATGGACTGGGGAAGACTTTATGAGACAACCCATTTAACACTACATAAATGCTGCTCATTCATAGGAAAGCCTGGGCAGAGTAAGGCTGAGTCAGTTGAAAACCTAATTACAATATAACCAATGGTTTACATGCATTTTTTGCTTCTAAAGGGGAATACCTGTGTAATTTTTTTTTTTTTTAAAGAATGTAAAATAATGTGTAAAATGTGTGTAAGAAATTATCATTAATAGGAAATAACAAATAATATATTTTTAATTTTTTAAAATATATTCTTCCATTTTGAATGCCCACATTTTTTACGAATAATGTGAACCAATTTACCTTAAACTTTCTGTTTATTATATTTTACAGTCCAGCAGGATTACCTATCCGGATTTCCCAACATCACACACCAGGAAAAAATCTTTTTATTCTTCCTTGAAAATGGATCTTATCTTTCTTATTTGCTAGGTAAAGCCAGGCCTGCACAACCCTAAGTGGCACTAAGATAGTAATACTCGGGTTGCAGCATAGGGATGTGGGACAGGAACCTACATTCTCTGGTCTGAACCATTCAGGTCCCAGTGACAGCACCAGGATCACAGGCTGTTAATAAATATAGTGAAATGTAAGATAACCAAAAAGAATAAGATTAGAAAAAACTATTTAAAAAAATCACAGTTTATATATGCCAATTATTATCCACTTACTGTGAGAGAACAAGTGTCATTATTAGCAGAATCTGCTCAGCAAAACTGAATAGAATCAACATCAGTCATCAAACTTATCATGGGTGCATCTCTTCACGGCTATCACTTGTTGGACACAGATAAAATGCCCCTGATTTTACTAATCTGTAAATGGTGCCAGGAGTTAGGGATATGTTCACCTACGTCAGAGTTTCATTGTGTTAATGCAAGGAAGGATTATGTCAGGACGGGAGGTATGAGACAAGACTAGACAGTGGGCCCTGAAGCTGAACCCACCCGCTGTCCCTACCTACAGTACTTGCCTCAGTCGGCCCTAGACGGCAGTGGACAACCACGAAGACGTGCCCTACACTTAATAAGTGCAACACTGAACAACACATACAGACAAACACAATATGGGAGAGTCGACAAGCCAGGTCAGAACCAAACGGACTACGCAGTACAGAATTAGGAAGCAAACGGATAGTCAAAAGGTCAATAGGGAGAGGTAACGAGTAGCAAACAGAGGAGTTAGGAACGGGGATCGCAGGAATAGACAGGGGAAGCTGGGATCAGGGTATGAAGCCTAATTGCCAGCAGGGACTAACAAACTGCTGGCACACTATATACAGGGCCCAGGAGCCCGGACCAGAACATCATTGGTCCGGACTTCTGAGTCCTGATCCATTACACCTGCTGCGCTGCAGGCTGAGTGGCACACGCCATTCAGCTGAACGGCCACACGTCAATGGAGCCTGCGGTAAACGGGATCGCCGTCGGGTATCCGTGACATCATGCGGCCCCGGCTGGGAAAGCAGTGCTGTGCTTCAGCCGGGGGAGACGTAGCTGGAGCGTAGACAGGTAAGTTCCTGACAGATTAATCAAATTATTAATTACTGCAATGAAATGATGCAGAAAAGGCTATGTTCACATACTGTAGCATTTAATTAGCATTAATTAGCACTATTTTGCCACAAATTGCGCAGTTCGTGGTAAAATAGCCTTACAGAATGATGTATCATTTAAATTTTTCTGTGCAGCTAATCTGCAGATATCCCCCTAAATAATAACGACTCTGAGCATGGCAAACTAGTCCATTATGTGAGTGTGCTCAGTAGTCCTGGATATTCATGAGCCCCAGCTCCCTTTGCCCACTGATTGGCAGTTGTCTATCTATACTATGTATAGGCAAACAGCTGTCAATCAGTAGACTGAACAACTAAAAAGAATTATGTAATAATACGCCACTGTGTTCAGCATTTCTGTCACTAGATTAAGCATCATTCTGTCAGGGCAGCCCCTCCCGCTGCTCGCTTCCCCCACTCGTTTTCCCCTCATTATTGTACCATGTAATATGGCCTTTACAGTGATTGCTACCTACCAGCAGTTACTTGTGAGTTGGAACATAGCTCAGAAAGCTGAGAGTTTGTACAAGACGATAGCTGTCAGAAAGTGGCATAGTCCAGATAAGATGTGGAGGTGTTTGGTGGATTGGTTCAGAGAGGGGAAATTTCTCCATTTTAGTTCTGATGTTTTAACATGTATGTATGAATGTCAATTTTTTGTGACATTAACATCTATGACACATGTTGCAAAACTACAACCCCAAGTACCTTAAGACTACAGGCTGCCACAGACCATTTATTCAGATCCTGTGCATTGCAACATAGCACTACGTTGCAGAAGGTGTCACATTGTAAATTAAAGGGGTTATCCAGCGTTAGGCCATGTTCACACAATGTATGTTTATTGTTTAGCATAAATCACGGCCGTTGTTGCAAATTGCAACAACGGCCGTGATTTATGTAAAACATACGTTGCATTTGAATAAATGGAATCCCAGCCGGAGTGTATAGACATAGTATACACTCCGGCGTTTTAATTTAATTTTGGGTACAATATTATGGGGGCTGCCATCTTACGTGAGCTATTTTTACAGCATTTAGAGGTATGCTTTACAGCAAGCCCCATGGACATAGATGACAATCGAGAGGACCTGTCTCATTCAGATGAATGTGAAAGGCTTCTGGGCATGCTGAGTGACCTTTTGTAGAGATCAGTTTACATAGAAGGTGATGCTGAATTGTGTGTTGATAAAAAGGGCACTGCTGGGACATGATCTGTACAGAACAAGAGGTCTCAGCTTAGTTTTAGGCCTAATAACCAGAACGATTAATTTAAAATATAGATAGTGAAATGGAAAAAGCAAAACTTTAGAAATATGTTTAACATAAAAATTTTATGTAAACATAAGGTCATTTTCTGATTCCCTTTATGTAGCTAATAAATGCCCATGACAAGTCTGTTATGAATTCTAGAAATTCTTAATTGTCACAGAAAATATGATTGCACCAGTTGTATCTTCAGCATGACAATGCTCATGAATTTTGTTTTCAATATGTCTGATGTCTGTCTCCCCTTCCCCCAGTACCATGCACAGCAGCCGCTCCCATCACCAGTTCAGCTCCATGTAATGTACTGCTGACATACAGAGTGAAGCCTTCAGCAGACTCATGTTGGGACACCTTTCATGAGTGCTTTTATCCTGTTGCCTAGCAACACCTGTTCGTTAACAGAACACGGAGCCTGGGAAACGCAGACAAGTGTAATCGCTTGTTTTTATTCCACCATCGTTAGTGCATTTAACAGTTAATTAACCCACCTTCATATCATAGCAGATGGCTGCACAATTATTGTGACAGGAGACGAGATGTGGGTCCGATCAGATGTATTATGTGACGTCTGCTAACAGGAATGATACCATCTGAAAGAAATATATTTATTAGCATAAAGAGTCCGTGTTTCACTGGTGATAGGCCACTCTATAGAAACAAATTAGCTGAGTGCACTAGGGTGTGTAGCGGATGTAAGTAGGAGGCTCCCGATCTCCGCAATCACAGTCTGATACAAAGTTCACCACGCTTACAAAAAAGCTTCTTTAGAAATGATTACTGAAAGTATCCCTTCTTTTCTTTGCAAAACAACTTAAACAATGTTGTATAAAACATACAAATCACCAAAAGAAAGGATACTTTCAGTAAAGCATTTCTAAAGAAGCTTTGTTGTAAGCGTGGTGAACTTTGTCACTGGTGATAGGCACCACGGCCAACTTCATATTTTTTTTTCTAGCAAACTTTCCAATTATACCCCTCACTATTGCACATGTGAGGGCTCGTACACATGGCAAAGCCGCTGGCACAGAGTCTGTATGGATGCACGTAGGGACTTTACTGTTCCATAGGATGCCTTTGTAAGATGGGCTTTCTGTTATAGTCTTTAGGCTATGTTCACACTACGTAAAAGTACTGCCATTGTTGCCGAAGGCAAAAACGGGTGTACTTTTGCGGCGGAGGAACAATGCCTTACTTTCAATGGGATCCCGGCCGGAGCGTATACACATAGTAAATAACTGACATGTCAGTTCACACAGTGAAGCGAGCAGCTCCGGCCGCTTGCTTCACTGTGCGCTATGGGAAGCTCTGATGCAGACGCACCCTGATACGCCTGCATCTGAGCTCTGCGGCCGTAAAGATCATCCGGCCAGTACTTAAGTACCAGCCGAGATGATCCAACCAGAGATCGGCCGTTCCGTGACCCGGCCGGGGTCACGGAACGGCCGGTCTCTTACGTAGTGTGAACATAGCCTTACAGTGTTACAGAGAGTCTTGGCAGATCAAACTCACATGGGATTACTGAGAAATTACCTTTAAGGTAACGTTCACACACTGTATTTTTTGCTTAAACAATGGCCGTTGTTTAATCACAGTGGCCAATCGCAATAAAGGGGTACTCCAGCGAAAAGCTTTTTCCCAGTAATCGAAACACATTACAAAGTTATATAACTTTGTAATATGCTTCAATCACCTATCTGCCCCCCTTCCCTGTCTTTCCCCCCCCCCCCCCCCTCAACATAAGGAAGGGGGCCATTCACTTAAATAACACACATTACAATGTTGTATAACTTTGTAATATGTGCTATTTAGTGAAAAAATGTCTTAGACCGCAGCACCCCTTTAACACGAAATGGCCATCGCCGGTGGGAATTATGGTGTCCTCTCTGATACCTGCATGTGTGTACACATGATTTTACAGATAAAATAAATGAAGATTTTCTATTTCACGCAACAAGAGACTGTGCACCTATTGCTGCATTTTAATGTAGAGCACCACTCTGAACCACTCTGGTTCATTAATCTCTGCAGTGCCGGCGTACCTTTCTACTTGTGCTAGCAATCAGATTCCACCTTTTATTTTCTAAGGAATGTGTGAAGAATGAAAAGTGAAAACTGATTGGTTGCTGGGGGCAACTGAGCCAGTTGTACTTTACGACCCTTTGAGAAGTACCTGTCAGTGACTGATCAGGACCTGATCACTTAAAATCCTATTCCACGGGCAGAGCAGGGCCCGATCAACGATGTAAACACACGCCGATATGCTAGATCGGCACTCGTTTACTGGGCCTATTCCACTGCCCGACAATTGTTTAGCGAGGGCTGCAGGGACATCGTTACCGATGTCCTTGCAGCCCTTGTTTCATACATTACCTGTCCAGGCGCAGGTCTTCTCCTTCTCCTGATTCCGTGCCGCAGCAGCTTCAAAGCTTCTGCGGCAAGGGACCGGGAGAAGGAGAAGACCTGCGCCTGGACAGGTAATGTATGGTGCTTGTGAGATCATCAGTCGCCCTCAGCGCACCACTATTCCATGTAGCGATGCGCGGGTGGCGACCGATGATTTTAGGCTTGAACCTAAATGAACAATCAGCCAATGAAAACAATTATCGGCTGATCGTTCTCTCTATTCCACGGAGCGATAATCGGCCGATTTAGCCAATTATCGCTCCGTGGAATAGGCCCCTTACACTGACAAATGAATAATACTGTATCATCAACGCCGATAATACTGATCAATGCTATGCAAAGGCATAGCACTGATCAGTATATGCAATGTAACAATAGCATGTAATAGTCCCCTACTATTATAAAAAAAAAAAGTTTAAAAAAATATTTTTACCCTTCCCCAATAAAAGTTTATATCAACCCCTTAATCATTATACAAATAAAAATATGTAAAAAGAAAAACATATTTGGTACCGTAACATGCAATACTGCAATATCTTCTAAAACAGGGGTGTCAAACTCAAATACAGCAAGAGCAAATGTCACTGTCAGAGCAGCGTGCGTTGTTCCTGGCACTGTCAGTGGTGTTCGTCTCCCAGCCCCATGCACTATGATAAATGACATGTTAAATCGCTATGACACACTGATACGTCATGGTGCGGGGGGGGGGGGGGTGTTCAGAGCGGGGTCCCCCAGCGGGGGGCTTCTAGTTAAAGTAAAAATAAAAGTAAAAATGTTTTTTTATTTATAAAAAATCCCCTCCCCTAATAAAAGTCCAAATCACCCCCCTTTTCCCATTTTCTAAATATAAATAAATAAACAAATAAATAAACATATTTAGTATCGCCGTGCGCGTAATCGCCCAAACTATTAATTAATCACAATCCTGATCTCGCACGGTAAACGGGGTAAGCGCAAAAAAATTCCAAAGTGCAAAATTGCGCATGTTTGGTCGCATCAAATCCAGAAAAATTTTTTATAAAAAGTGATCAAAAAGTCGCATATGCGCAATCAAGGTACCGATAGAAAGAACATATCATGGTGCAAAAAATGACACCTCACAGCCCCATAGACCCAAGGATAAAAGCGTTATAAGCATGGGAATGGAGCGATTTTAAGGAACATATATTTGTTAACAATGGTTTGAATTTTTTACAAGCCATCAGATAATATAAAAGTTATACATGTTACATATCGTTGTAATTGTAACGACTTGAGGAACATGCATAACAAGTCAGTTTTACCATAGGGCGAACGGCGTAAATGCAAAACTCCCCGAAATCAAAACAAATTCCTTTTTTTTTTCAATTTGACAGCGCAAATGATTTTTTTCCAGATTTGCAGCATACGTTATGGAAAAATAATGCCTGTCATTGCAGAGTACAATTGCTGTTGCAAAAAAATAAGGGCTCATGTGGGTCTCTAGGTGAAAAAATGCAAGCGCTATGGACTTTTAAACATAAAATGGAAAAAGCAAAAGTGCAAAAACGAAAATTGGCTTTGACCTTAAGGGGTTAAAGCCCAACCCATATAATAGCCAACCCCCCAAAAATTGCCCCACATATTAGCCAGCCCTCCCAACAGTGCCCAGATAGTAACCAGCCCCCCCAAGTTTCCCATATAGTAGTCAGCCCTCCCCAATAGTCTCTTATAGTAGCCATCCCTCCCCCATAGTCTCATATAGTAGCCAGCCCTCCCTATAGTTTCTTACATAGAAGCGATGGTGGGCCAGATGTAATTAAAACTCTGAATTGCCTGGCGGGCCAAAAATGATGGCACCACGGGCCAGAGTTTGACATTACTGTTCTAAAATATTACATTTTTTTCCCACTTGAGTTTGTCTAAACCCAAGTGTGCAGCATTTGATTACTGGTGGCTGAGGAAGTTGGATGCAGCCCTAAGGTACCTGGAAAACATAGATACAGCCAAAGGCCATGTTCCCACTTGTATGGAACCAGCTGTGATTACTACTGTACTTACGTAGTGTGAACATGGCCAAAGGCTGTATCCATGTTTTCCAGGACTCTATCCATCTTCTTCAATGTTTTGCAGAGATGTTGATGGTTTGCTTAGGTTCTTACTAGGGACATGTGTACAAGCAGACAGCCTGATCTGGGGACCCATTTCTACATAGGCCCAATGTAGCTACATGCACTGCCCTACAGTATGTTTGTCCTTGTACTAAATTGAGCAATAGATAGAACTTTCCATACTGTTCTATCGAGACTTAATATAGCACAGTTCTGTAAAACCGGAATCTATTTTTATCTATTGTGCCTAAAACCATGGGAACCTATTTCTGCAAATGGCATGGGAATTACAGCTGGAATGGTAAGAGAAAATGGAATGTATGTGTCCCAAAGCCAAAAGACACAGCATACTAGAGTTCTAAGAGAAAAAGAATAGGGAAATATATCTGTATTCTGGAAAATGGGTACTATTCCTGATAAGCACTAATATGCTTAAAGAGGTACATCCTCTTTAATCTGAACCCACGGATCGAGCGACACCGTCACGGGGTTCCCGTGCACGGCGCCGTTCTATGCACCGGAACCAGCCGGTGCTCAAGCACTGGTGGAAGCCGGCCCGCCCCCAATGGGAAGGAATTCCCTCCCCTGTATGACGCGGCTCCATTCATTCTAATGCTTTAGCACCGGCCGGTTCCGGTGCATAGAACGGCGCTGCGCACGGGATCCAGGCCGCGGTCCAAAAAACGGATCACGGCACCGGCTTCCCCGTGTCGGTGCTGTTCGATCCGTGGGTTCAGATTAAAGAATGACTTTGCAAAATATCAGATGCGCTTAGTTCGCTGTGGATTTCATATTGCAGTACGTATAAACGGGTCGCCCGACAATTGAATATTCATTTACTCAGTTAGATCCCTCAAATTAGAACCATTTTTAAATGTGTCTAGATATTGCTGTTACATTTGTGCTATGATGCCCCAATGTGTTATTTTAGTTCCCTCTCAGACTGTCCATCCAATGTGCCCAGTGCTGGATTCAGTGCTGGATTAAGCATTGCTTAAATAATTTTATTAAAAAAAAAAAAAATTCGGTTTGGCTTAAAGCGGCACTATTAGCAGGTTCTTCCCATAAGAGCATTTAGGGCGTAAATGTTGAATAAGAGCATTTAGGGCGTTGCTCTCGGCCAGAGAGCATCGTTGCGGCCCACCCAGCCCGCCCCCTCCTTTCCTGCCCACTATGCATATTCATAACTGCATAGTGGGATCTGTACAGAATGGCTGCACAGGGAAGCAGGCCCATCGAAGATGGGCTGCTTCCCCCGGGCCACCTCCGATCCTCCCAGTGGTCACTCAAGACGTGGGTATAAGATAGAGTTATACTTACATCTTGAGGGACTTCCCAGAGGATCGGCAGAGGCCCGGGGGAGTGGCGCATGTGCGGGAAGCAGCCCGTCTCCAACGGGCCTGCTTTCCTGCGCAGCCGCCCTGTGGGATGCTGCTACAGCGGCATATCAGCTAGTTCTCTGGGAATAACCTGCTGTTAGTGCCGCTTTAAAGGTGCACTCCACTCAAACAACTTTTGATATGTTGCTGCCCAAGGTGAGACTAACAATTCCTTCCATACTTGTTATTTCCTATTCAGTCGCCTTCCCCCAATTCTCAGCTGCTGCTTTCTACTGCAAACACAAAAATGTGTGTGTGAGTCTTTCTTTCTGTCTACCCCCTCCTCTCCCCTCCCTTCTGAGGGGCTGATGTAAACAAGTCCCTATCTGCAATATTGTAGCAACTTTGTAATGCCGGAAGGGATAATCACAGTGTGTTCATCAGCAACTTGACCTCAGAATAACCCTCCCAGCATTACAAAGAAGCTTCAGTGTTGCAGATTAAGCCTGCCAGGGACTTGTTTACATCAGCTGTCTCAGAAGAGAGGTGAGAGGAGGGGGAAACAGAGAGAAAAGCTTACACACAGATTTGTGTCTTCAGCAGAAAGCAGCAGCTGAGAACTGGGGGAAGGAGACTGAATAGATAAAATCAAGTATGGATTTAATTGTTAGTCTCACCATGGGTAGCAACATATCAAAAGTTATGTTTGGGTGGAATACCCATTGAACAAAGTATAGTAATGTTTATTAGTGGGGCAACTCCCTTGAAGACCACCACTGAAAGCCGTTCCTTTCTATCTCTGGCACCTAAGCCCAGTGCACAATAGACTGGTGTACTAAACCCCTGGTCATGTTAGCACAAGGGGTAAAAATTAGGGCATACTTTCCAGATATCAAAATGGCCAGTGTTGTGGGAGTGACTAGTCACTGTGACAAGCCTCTCCTAGGCAGGCAAGACACTAGTGCACTGGGAGAGGGGTACAGTTTACTCTGCCTATACTTCCTCCCAGAACAGAACAGCAGCTGAATATCTGAGCCTGATCTACATGTGTATGGATTAGCATACTGCAAAGCTAGTGGGTTATTTCCGCTTCCAAATAATTCATAAAATAAATAATTAGTTTCGAACATCCAGTTGATATTAAAAGGGATTATTAAAAATGCAGAACACAAAATCACAGAGCAGAGAGAAAAATAATTTGTCATATAAACTGGGAACAGGACCGAGCTGCAAAGTTCAGGACAATTTGTTCCCAGCCATGTACAGAAGAAATGGTAGGATTAGCAATGGTCGATGGAGCACATTCTCAGTATGAAACAAATTTCATTAAATGCTGAGGCAATGCCAGGAGTATTTTAATCCTCATATTTTGGCTGGTACATGCAACACTTTATACATTTGAGAAACCAAATATATTAATGGGTAATACCCAGCATTGTCATTGGGTCTGGGCATCTATGTAATGCCCTCAGGGCCCCAGACCAGGCAGATGGTAGCTGTTATATTGTTAGTTGCATAGGACCTAACTGGTTCATATGGGCAATTGCTGAATGTTTCTTCTATGTTTTTTCCATATAGTAGTACAGTATTTGGCTCAATTCATAGGAGTGGTCCGTCTGGTATCGTAAATAGGCTGGCACTGAACACTAGCACTATTACTCAGACACTCAGAGAGGCACTGTGTCTGACACTTTAGGGTGGCAATGCCTGGCAGTTAATAGGGATATTGGGGGAGAGTTATTAAACTGGTGTAATGTAGACCTGGCTCAGTTGCCCCTAGCAACCAATCAGATTCCACCTTTTACTCCTCACAGACTCTCTGGAAAATGAAAGGTGAAATCTGATTGGTTGCTGGGGGCAACTGAGCCAGGTCTACATTACACCAGTTTAATAACTCTCCCCCATTGTATCTAGTGCAGTTAAGGATGTGCTATGGTGTTCTATGTTGATACTATGGCTGTCAAAGTTTATGGTGGCACACTTTGAAAGTTTATGTGGATACTATGGTTGGGACAATCCACTGTGGCACTCGCTGACAGTTATAATGTGGATACTATGGCTGGCACTCTCTGGTAACACCCACCAGTTCGCAGGCACCGGGAGCGTCACTGAAAGCCGCTTGTCATGCTCCAGCTTGTCTCACTTCAGTCTATGGGAAATAGGTAGCCGTGCCAGTGACCCGATCCCCACACACACACTGTACTGACGTCACACAGAGACTCCCCTGCCTAAGGATGCTGCATATTCATATTTACTTTATCAAAGAAAGAGGTGACGTAAGCGGCAATCCTCCGTCACCTTATGACGTCTCGCACCCGGCCCCCAGCCAGGGAAACCCGGCGTATTGCAGGAGTCTCCGCTCTGCCGCTAGGTGGCGCACTGCGCCCGGTAATGTCTCCTAGGCGCGCACTCTAGCACTGCACTGCGCTGTTACCGGAATGTAACGTCAGAATGTATCACATTTAAATCGTTACCATTTACTAGCAGAAAGGGAAGTTCAGCAATGTGACCATGTGCCCTTCACTAGAAAGATGGCAAACACTAGCCAAGTGCGCTATAATGCATATACACGGATGTTCAGTCTGTGTAACTCGGAGGTCAAGTAAAACATCTACGAAGTGTATATCAGGAAAAGTAAATACTGGTGGAGAAAAGAAACTAAAAAACAGGAAAACATAACCACTATAAGAAAATAAAAAGGAAAAAGGGAGAAAAAGAAAGGAAAAGGCACCGCTGGGATTCGAACCCAGGATCTCCTGTTTACTAGACAGGCGCTTTAACCAACTAAGCCACGGCGCCGCACGGTGATCCAGCCTCAAAATAGGAACCCTCAGCCACATGTGGTAACCATAGTGATGCGGGGACGTGATCGTGCCATCCTATTTATC
This sequence comes from Dendropsophus ebraccatus, assembly GCF_027789765.1. Classification (NCBI taxonomy): domain Eukaryota; kingdom Metazoa; phylum Chordata; class Amphibia; order Anura; family Hylidae; genus Dendropsophus; species Dendropsophus ebraccatus. The sequence goes on from NC_091457.1 coordinate 84,656,666, forward strand.
AACTCATTTACTATTGTTATTATTACTTATCATTTTTATCGTTTTACTCCAAACTAATAAACAGCAGATAGTATTCAGCTTCGCAGCCCTCTAGCAGACATATGGCAGAGAGCCCTCTCTAGCCTCCCCACCAGCATGCAGGAATATGCAGGGAAAGAAGCTGCTGGCTGGGCCTTATCTTCCACACAAAGGATCAGTATATACAAATCCAGATCTCCCGCTGCAGACTGACACATAGCAATGAGGTCATCAGTGCTTGTGTGACACATAGGGGGCGCTCTGCAGTGACATCATTCCAGATGAATATTAATGAGGAGGGCTGTAGTAATGGACACCTACATTAACACCTTCATAAAATGGAGGATTGCAGGAAAATGGCTCTGAGGATGAAGGTAAGAAAAGTACCTTCTTCCTAAGTGTCTCTTGTACTACTGTTAGTTTCATTGCATAGTTTTGCATACTATTGTTTTCATTGCATAGTTCAATATTTGCAGTTTGCATGCTGTTACCCCCTATGTTGTGTCTTTACGGTAAGTCGCACAAACAGTATAACCGTGAAAAGCTACGTTAATTCCGTAATTCCCACATGCAAGCACACACAAGTCTCTCTCAAGCCTTTACAGAAACATGGCTTGAGAACAGTCTGAGGTGGACCAAAACCTTAGGAGGAGAATTATCAAACATGGTGTAAAGTGAAACTGGCTCACTTGCCCCTAGCAACCAATCAGATTCCACCTTACATTTTCCAAAGTGTCTGTGAGGAATGAAAGGTGGAATCTGATTGGTTGCTAGGAGCAACCGAGCCAGTTTCACTTTACACCATGTTTGATAAATCTCCCCCCTTGTCCTTATTTCTTTTGGCTTCATGTCATTGTCATTTGGACGGATTTATCCACGCTATTGCTGTCTTAGGTTGGGGAACCCTTTCCACTGAGCACCCAACTTTATTAGGCATGTGGTACCATCCAGCAACACATAAGATGCATATACACAAGTACACACTCACATATACTCTCTAATCCAGATACATCCATGTACATACACAGCCAGTAGCACAGATATACAAATACTTGTACACCAGAAAACAGGTGCTGTATATATGGACAGGTCTACACACAGGCATAAATATATAGACACTTGTATAATAAACACACATACACACATATACATTGCTACACAGAAAACCAAAATCAGATTAAAATGCAAAAAAATCATTGTATTGTAATTCTCAGGTTGTTGATGTTTATTCCTCGTTAAAAAAAATATTATAAAACATATGTAATAATTATATTGTATCAAATGGCACATTAGCCAGTTTGGGGCACAGTGGGTAGGGAGGGCATACTCTTAAATGGGGTAGAGAGGCGACAGAAGAAGCATTTAGTGATCACGTTTGTATTGTCCCAGTGCATGACAGGAAATGGCTTCCCACATTCTTCACACTGAAAAAATATGAAACATTTTAGTAAAAAAAAAAAAAAAAAAAAATCGAACTTTGCATTTTTACATGGACATCACCCCAATCCAAAAATGTCTGCCTCACTGATGCTGAGATGTATCTGCACCCCATCACCCAAGCCGGTTATATGGAAGTGATGACACCTAAGCCCTCTCTGGTGCTGTTCTTACAGTATGCTTTTAGTTATTGCCATGAGCAGTTACCTGAGATAGTCGGGGACCAATTGCTTTCTTGTTTTCAATAACAGCAGGTATTTCTTCAGACTTTTCTATGTTCCACAATCGTACTGTAGAGTCCTGTGTGGTGAATACACAGGCAGTAGTCACAAAAGTATTGCTTTTGCCTTCTGTATGGCTGCTTTCAAGTGTCCAAAGCTTCTGAGACACTTGCCTTGGTTTAATGGATCAAGTTATAAATTTAGTCTTGCATGGTGCCAATAATCCAGTATATATTTAAATGTTTGTGTGTGTGTTAACAAATATCACACCATATTATGTCACATACCACCACTCATGAGTGATGAAAAAGAGGCAGAATTTTTACCTTTGAAGAAGAAAGAATCCATTTCTTACTGGCACTCAGTGCAACATCCAGGACCCAATCCGAGTGACCCTAATGATATTGAAATAATACAATAAATGGCATAAATAATATTAATGGCCTAGGCAAATATAAGATAGATAGATAGATAGATAGATAGATAGATAGATAGATAGGCTTGAAAATGGTTCTATGTGAGAACTTAAGCTTCACTTTTTGCCCACAATTGATGGAATAAATGCACCTTTTTGTTTGTTCACATCAGCAGTGGGCTTCTTTTTGCTTTCTGCGATAAAACAATGAGATAGATAACATACAGTGCACTACTAACTAGGGTGACATACCTTTAACACAAGCTTCTTGCATTTGGAGATCACATCCCAGAGAACAATTGCTCTATCATATCCTCCAGATAACATGACAGAAGCTGTGATGACAGAACGGCATCTGAGTAAGAGTCTCACCAGGAAACCGACCACTATTTGCATCCAATGTATTTACAATTTTAGGGTGCATTCACACCTACAGGATCTGCAGCAGATTTGATGCTGTGTTCAGTTATTTAAATGAAATCTGCTGCAGAAAATCAGCTGCAGATCCTGTAGGTATGAACGCACCATTAATAGGTACAATTTAGTACTATAAACAGCAGGGGCACTATCAGGACACAAATACAGGTAAATACTACATTGCAGCATGAAGCTGTTAGCTCTCTGCCATTTACTCTCACTGGCTGCAGGACACTGCGATGACAACCCTTGAGAAGGCCAGAACAATGCAGTGACATTATCACTTGTGTCTGCCAAGGGATCCCATTCCAGGATCAGACTGCAGGCCTAAATATATAGGACTGCTACATTTGTCATGGAAATGGGACCAAATAATTGCCCACAAGGGATAGAGTATGTGTGCAAACAACCTATGGCACTCTGTATATACCCACCAAGCCAGCTTACCTGATTTCCTTCATGCGCTACATGCAGCCAGCTTCGAAAGTAGGAAGTGGTCATAATAATGTGACGTGGCTATGTATGTAAGTGCTTGACCATTACTCAAAAAAATGCTGTGTTACGTAAATTGTGGTTGGCTTAATGTATCTTTAGGTACAGGTTTTATAATAAAGTAATATCTGGGGCCAGTGTACTGATGAGGTGGTATACCTCTTTGGATCATAGCAACGCCCATGATAGTCACCAGGACTTTGCTTATATGGCATTATGGCTTCAGATTTATAGAATTCATGATGGATCTGACTGATCTGATATGACCCGCCATGATCCATCATAATCTATTTTCTTATTGACTTATAAGGTGTGTCCCAACATAAACCTGATCAAAATAAACTCAAGAATGGGTAAAAGAAAACTAACATTTTTGGAGTTTGTGCTGTAACTCACCATCCTGAGAAAACACACAGCAGCTGACTGATCCTGTGTGAGCTTTAAGGACATTATCTGCTCCACAGTGACGGAATTCTCCAGTGTTTACATCCCAGATTTTTAAACCTTTGTCCCAGGATGCTGTGCACAATAGGCGGCCATTGAAACTGAAGCCACAGTCTGAAATAACATTGTTGTGTGCTCTGCAATTAAAATATTATGTTTTATTTCTTACAAAATTCCGAAGAACAACTTTCTCTTATACAATTCTCTTTTGCCACTCCTTATTCCACAGGACACCCAATCTGTGCTGACAGATAGAACGAAGCAGAGGATATATATTACAAAGCGGCTATCATACCCATTGCCTTCTCTGTGACTCCACAAGGACCCCTCTAATACACTGTTCCTTACCTGTTTATTTGAATAGTTGTGCGTTTTGAAGTTATGTCCCACAATTTCACAGATCTGTCAGAAGACACTGAACAAATTCTTTGTCCTTCTGGATCAAAACAACATCTTGTTATGGTGGACACATGATGGTCTGAAAGAGGGAAGAATAAATGTACTTTACGCATGTACTGTACATGTGGAGCACTGGGCCTTCTTTTTTAAAGAAAGAGCTGTCATCTATAGCAACTGGCTTTTAGTGGTCACCTTTCATTTCAAGCCAGAAATTGGAAGTAGGGACCTGACTGGTTGCAATGTCACCATCTTAACTTTTTATTTGTAGTAGTTGTTTTTTGTTATAAAATAACCCTAAATACAACATCACCTGTAGGAGGAAATCCAGAGTGTGACCCTAGTGTGGCTGAAAGCACCCCACGTGTATCCCTACCTCTTTTCCAGAACTATATTTATGGCCCAAATAATCAGTGACACATAGGAAATACCTGGACAATGTAGCCCTTACACGGGGAGCAATACACTGAAGTCATGCTCTGTATTTCCTCCAACAGGTTTCTGCCAGATATACATGAGCATGGACACTATGGTTACTGTTAGCCTGTTTGTAGGGCTCCGATATATACTTACCCAGTGTGTGGTGTAGACTCCTGGTACCGTTTTTAAGTCTTTTGTATGGCTTTTCTTGTATTCCAGACTAAAAGAATTGTTATTTTTGTGTGGTGAAACGATGGTGACAACTACCATTCGCACCAAAGAGTAGAGGCGGGAGTTTGAACCCACAATCACGTTGAGTAAGGCCCGTTAACCCTTAGAGGACCGGGCCAATTTCAATTTTTGCGTTTTCGTTTTTCCCTCCTTGTGCTTAAAAGGCCATAGCAGTTGCATTTTTCCACCTAGAAACCCACATGAGCCCTTATTTTTTGCGCCACTACTTGTACTTTGCAATGACAGGCTGAATTTTTGTATAAAGTACACTGCGAAACCAGAAAAAAATTCAATGTGTGGTGAAATTAAAAAAAAAAACGCATTTCTTTTATTTGGGGAGTTTTCGTTTCTACGCCGTTCGCCCTGGGGTAAAACTGACTTGTTAAGGATGTTCCTCAAGTCGTTACGATTACAACGATATGTAACATGTATAACTTTCATTGTAACTGATGGCCTGTAAAAAATTCAAACCATTGTTAACAAATATATGTTCCTTAAAATTGCTCCATTCCCAGGCTTATAACGCTTTTATCCTTTGGTCTATGGGGCTGGGTAAGGTGTCATTTTTTGCGCCAAGATATGTTCTTTCTATCGGTACCTTGATTGCGCATATGCTACTTTTTGATCGCTTTTTATTACAATTTTTCTGGATTTGATGCGACCAAAAATGCGCAATTTTGCACTTTAGGATTTTCTGCGCTTACGCCATTTACCCTGCGAGATCAGGAATGTGATTAATTAATAGTTTGGGCGATTACGCACGCAGCGATACCAAACATGTTTATTTATTTATTTTTATTTATAACATGGGAAAAGGGGGGTGATTCAGACTTTTATTAGGGGAGGGGGCTTTTTATTGATGATATCACTTTTTTTTTTCTTTTACACTTATACTAGAAGCCCCCCTGGGAGACTTCTAGTATAAGTATACTGATCTCTCATTGAGATCTATGCTGCATAGATATGCAGCATAGATCGATGAGATGCTGCAGCAGCAACTCTGTACCCACAATCTGCCCCCCCCCAAACCACTTGTACCTTCAGATAGCTGCTTTTAATCCAAGATCTGTCCTGGGGTCCGTTCGGTAGGTGATGCAGCTATTGTCCTAAAAACAACTTTTAAACTGGCAGCCCCGTGCCCAATGGCCGCGGCTTAGATTGTGTATGCATTAGGCTGGCACAACCTCTCTGTCCCTTCTCCCCGCCCTCCTCATCATTAGGAATGCTCTAGGCAAATTGTCTCCTATTCCTCGGCTGTGTGAATACTGAATATGGGCTGCATCGTTAAAGGGGTTATCCAGCGCTACAAAAACATGGCCACTTTCCCCCTACTGTTGTCTCCAGATTGGGTGGGGTTTTGAAACTCAGTTCCATTGAATTAAATGGAGCTTAATTGCAAACCTCACCTGAACTGGAGACAACAGTAGGGGGAAAAGTGGCCATGTTTTTGTAGCGCTGAATAACCCCTTTAACCCTTTGAGGACCAGGCCCAAAATGACCCAGTGGACCGCGCAAATTTTGATCTTAGTGTTTCCGTTTTTCCCTCCTCCCCTTCTAAGAGCTCTAGCACTTTCAGTTTTTTATCTACAGGCCATGTAAGGGCTTATTTGTTACAGGAATAGTTGTACTTTGTAATGGTGTCATTCATTTTACCATAACATGTATGATGGAATTCCAAATATATTATTTATGAAGATATAAATTGGTGAAATCGCAAAAAAGAATGCAATATGGTAACGTTTGGGGGGTTCCTGTGTCTACGTTATGCACTATATGGTAACAGCGACATGATACAATTATTCTATAGGTCAGTCTGAACACAACCATATGCAGGTTACACGGATTCTCTAATGTTATATATGTATTTTTTAATGAAATCCTTTTTTTCGGCAATTAATTATAAATAAAATGGGACTATTGTGACGCTTATAACGGTTTTATTTTTTCACCTACGGGGCTGTATGGGGTGTCATTTTTTCCGCCATGATCTCTAGTTTTTATTAATACCATATTTGTGAAGATCGGACGTTTTGATCACTTTTTATTAATTTTTTTATATATATAATGTAACATAAAATCGGTAATCCGCGCACTTTTTCCCCTCTTTTCGTGTACGCCGTTTACCGTTCGCAATGACACTTGTTATATTTTAATAGATCGGACAATTACGCACGCTACGGTATATTATATGTTTATCTATTTATTTATTTTTATATGTTTTATTTATATAATAGGATAGGGGGGTGATTTCAACTTTTATTGGGGGAGGGGCTTTGGGGTAGTGTATTAGTGTTTTTAACTTTTTTTTTTTACACATTTGAAGTCCCTTTGGGGGACTTGTACATAGATTAGTTTGATTTCTACACTGATGATTGCTATGCCATAGGCATAGCATTGATCAGTGTTATCGGCGCTCTGCTCATTGAGCCTGACTGTGCAGGCTCAGTGTAGCAGATCGCCGATCGGACCGCATGGAGGCAGGTAAGAGACCTCCGGCAGTCCGTTTTACCGATCGGGACCCCCGCAGTCACACTGCGGGGGTCCCGATCGGTAAGTGACAGGGGACTCCCCCTGTCACTTACACTTAAACGCCGCGGTCGCGCCGCGATCGCGGCGTTTAAGGGGTTAGTGACACGCGGCAGCGCGATCGCTGCAGCGTGTCATTACCGGTGAGGTCCCGGCTGCTCACTGCAGCCGGCCCCCACCTGCTATGAAGCGCGCTCCGCTCCGGAGCGCGCTTCATAGCGGGAATAACACCCAGGGCGTACAGTTACGCCCTAGGTCGTCTGGGGACAGACTTCCATGGCGTAACTATACGCCCTGGGTCGTCTAAGGGTTAAGGCACCTGTGCAATGTTCAGACAGGAGAAAATGTTCCAGTGGCATTCCTAATGATGAAGAGGGTGGGGAGGAGGGACGGAGGGGTGGCGCAAAGTTCGGGCACAGATACTCCCGTTGGGCACAGGGCTGCAAGTTTAAACGTTGTTTTTTAGGACAATAACTGCATCACCTGCCGAACAGACCGCAGGACTGATCTTGGATATGATAGTGTTTTCTAACAAAAATGTAATTGAACCTCAAGAGCAAAAAAAACAGTGTAGCAACTATTAACAGTAATAGGTGAAAGGTCATTAGAATATTTTTCTAAAACACTAACACAGTGTTCCCCACTGGGGAAAAATGGGGTAGTAGGATGTTTGTGGCACCAGATTAAGCCTAGGTTCACACACAGTTAAATAAAAGATAAAGATGACTGTAATTTTAAATAATATTAAAACACTGTCACTAAATAAAAAAATAAAAAAAACACAGCCATATTTTTTAAAATTGAATATTCATTATTTGGACGGTCGTTATTCTATACAGTGTATGAACTGCCATACAATTTCCCATTGACTTCAATAGACTGCATTATTTTATTGAAAATCAAGCTGAATTTTTACCTCGAAATTACGGCCATATTTTACCTTTATTTTACGATCTGTGAACATAGCCCAAAAAATAAATCTTAGGACAACATCAAAGCAAATTTTTTGTGTTGCATGTGACTTACAACCTAAAGTAGGTTGAAGACACTTTTACTTACTTATATAGGTACTAATCTATCAATTAGTCTTACCTTTAATAAAAATCACTTTAGAAGCCGTTGCACAGTCAATGATACAAATACCATTTTCTACATCCGTGGAGCATACAATGTGTTTTCCGTCTTCTGAAACATTGCATGATGTCACAGGGCTATCCAGGCTCACTGACCACTGAGAACAGAAAAGAAAACCTTACCTATTATTTAGAATATATCACAATCTAGCTTATCTATCTAATCTATATCTATCTTCCTATCCTGTATTAGGGTAATGGTAGTACAAAGGTTATATACCAATACTTTCCCATTCTGTATATCCCATAGCTTCACCGTTTTGTCATAAGATGATGTCACTATCCTAGAAGACAAGAATTTAGAAGAACATTATCACGCTAGCAGCATAGACATGAACAACATAGTGCAAAATACAGTCAGGTATAGATAAGGTCATATACAGAACTTTGCCAAGGTTTTAGGCAGGTGTGGAGAAATGCTTCATAGTAAGATGCATCAAACTTGGTATTTTTATTCTGCAGCAGGATAACGACCTCAAACACATAACCAATGACACAAAAAACTACCTTCATTGTAAGGCTATGTTCATTCACCGTCATAATGACGGCCTTTTTTAGTGGACGGCCACCATTTAACAGCCAACAATGGCTGTTGTTTTCAAAATAATGGCCGTTGCTTTTGAAACAACAGCCCTTTTTCGCTGTTAAATGGAGGCCATCCACTAAAAACTGACCTCATTATGATGGTGTGTGAACATAGCCTAAAGAAGAACAAGGTGTCCTGAAAGTGATACAGTATGCCCCCCAAAGAACCTTTCCAGACTTGAAGATAAATGAAGATACAAAAGGATTTGAGGAAGCATACGTCCACATAAGATCTGTGTTTAGTTCTCCAATATGTTTGGAACAACATCCCTATCAAGTTCCTTCAAAGTTACCAAGAAGACAGTTTTGTACAGTAGGTAAAGCTGGTTTCACACACAGCAGATTTTTTTGGAAAACTGCCACTGCAGTATTTGTGCCAAAACCAGAAGTGGATCCAACAGTAAAGAGAAGTATAAGCCCTCCCTTTATATTTTCCATCCCATCTGAATCCACTTCTGGAATTGGCACAAACACTGCAGTGGTAGTTTTCCAAAAAACTGCTGTGTGTAAAACCAGCATAAAGGGGAAGGGGGCACACCAAATTGATTTAGATTTCTCTTTTTTCTAATAACTTAGCATTTCCTTAATTGATAAAATCAACTATTAATACTTCGATTTTTGGAAGCATTCTTTTTCTGGCTATGTTCACTCTTGGTTTAACGACATCCATTGCATAGTAACGGATGCTGTTAAGCTGCCGGCCGCCAGGATGCAGTCAGGACATTCCTGCAGCCAATACCTCTGTATCAGCTGCAGGAATGTTCTTTTTTAACACTGACTTGCGGGCACCGTTGAGTATGCCTACAAATCAATTAAAGTGACTGTACCACCAGGCCCAGGCAAAAGCACTGGAGGCGGGCCGACCCACCCCCAGTGGGAAGAAACCCCAGCCCCTCCATGACGTGACTCCATTAGAATCAATGGAACCCTATCATAGAGGGGCGGGGGTTTCCTCCCACTAAGAGTGGGTGCCTCCAGTGCTTCTGCCTGGGCCTGGTGGTACAGTCACTTTAACCATTCACTTCAATGTAATGTGCGGCCGCCAGACGACTTTAAATTTTGTGAACAGCTATTATTTCCAGACACTGTTCACTGAACATACGGTTTGTGACCATACCCTCTTACTGCATTTTTCCACATTTGCTTACTGCACAGTACTGTATGTATGGCATTACTAGTGGTTAACAGATCAATCTAGCCTCTGAGAATATGTGCCAGAGAGATTCACCGAAATAGCCAAATCTCAGATTTGTTTTTTTCAGCACCATTCAGCTTTTTATTGCTGGCCATTGTGTAGCTGCTGCCATTTCATATACTGTATAATGGAAAATCACAGGTTGTCATACAACTGATATACACTACTTCTACTCATCATCAGACAAACCTTTTAGTTGAAAGTTAATATAAATGTCACCTTTTGTTGTCACCTGTCAGATTGCACTCAGAGATAGGACCACTATTTTCATCTTTGAACTCACACACTTGTGAAGAGGTAGAGAAATCCTAAAGAATAAACAGCAAAATACCCCTCATTCAATGGGAATCATTTCCTGTTATGATAGCTTTTCATGTAATCCCAGTTTCTACTCATTGTAACACTACATGGCATAGCATAAGACCTTCTGGATAATAGATGGGATTATTCCTGCTGCAATGGGGACCATAGAAATAGGTTGCCTAAAAAGAACCATGCCTGTAAAATAAATTGTAGCTTATTACTTATCTTGTTCTTTTCAGCCATTCTTCTGATATGCAGAACAGACTCCATGTCGTACTGCTCCCTCCGCTTACTGAGTAGTGATTGGTAGGTAGACAGCTACAAATCAACAGCCAGTGGGTGGAGAGAGCAAATTCTCATGAATATCAAGGACAACTAAGAGAATATACTGTACATAATGGGGAGGACTAGTGTGCGGCTATTCAGGAGGATCTCTTTGGAATGACTGTACAGAATGATGTATGCAATATCTGTTACTAATTTATGGTGCCCTCAGATAGGACAGCATAAACCTTCTGTCAGAGGCTCTTCTGTAACGGCTCATCTACACAGCAAAGCCAAGTTCATAGAGCCTGGATTGTGGTGGACAGTCTATATAAAAATTACTGTAATTTGCCCATAGCAACCATTACAGCTCAGCATTTATATCTTAACAAGCTCTGGTAAAATGAATGTGAGATGATTCATAAATCTTGGCCATAGTCTTTACAATTCCATTGGGTACTCTATGTTAACTAATTCTAAAGTAAAATAGTAGTGTGTGGAGGTAGAGAATGGGCCCATAGTAGACTATGCAATACAGCCATAGGCATGATAAGTTCAGTGTTCTGGATCTTCCTTCTTCTGGATACCCAGTCATTAGGGGGGAGTTTTATCAAAGGGTGTAAAATTTAGACTGGTGTAAACTGCCCACAGCAACCAATAACAGCTCCTCTTTCTTTTTTTTTTTAACAATATTCTATTAAGTAGGCAAAAACAAGAAAACATCTCAAAAGGAGCATGTGAAAATAATTAGGATTACAGACATTGCTCACAATAGTAGAACCTTAGTGATATTGTCTAAATACAATAAAATAAGATCATGCCTATAATTTCCTATAGTATACCATCTCCATTAGTGTGAGACGGCACCTCTATCTCCGTTAGTTGGAGTTTGACCTATAGTATACCAGCAACAATGATTTCATTTTACCAGAGCTGGAAGCTGAGCTGTGATTGGTTGCTGTGGGCAGTTTCCACCAGTCTAAATTTTACACCCTTTGATAAATCTGTGTCTAGGTGTTCACTAATGGAATTTTATTGTAATACACCAATATTTTTTCTTTTTACGTCCATAAAGCCACAGGTGAAGTTTAATAACCTACCCAGAGTTTCACGGTTCCATCATGAGAACTAGTTAAAATTTTTGTATCTTCAAAACAGAAATGGCAAGAACTCACAGCACTTTGGTGTGCCTTTAAGATCCTAAAAGGAACCTGCAAAAAACCCAAAAAGGATAAATATGTACATACAATGCATTCAGAAAGTCTTCAGACACTTGCTAGAGGGGCCTTGGTAAGAGAGGTGACCAGCAACCTAATGGAGGAAACTACCTTCCCAATACCATCCCTATGGTGAAGCATAAGGGCGGCAGTTTTTTTTTTATCAGCAGCTGAGACAGTAAGACTGGTCAGGGTTGAGGGAAAGTCCCCATCCAACCTGACAGAGCTTGAGCGGATCTGCAGAGAAGAATGGCAGAAATTCCCCAAATATAGATGTGCAAACCATGTAGCCTCATACCCTAGACCAGTGCTTCTCAATTCCAGTCCTCAGGCCTCACTAACAGGTCATGTTTTCAGGCTATCCCATAGAAAGAACACCTGTGAGAATACCTGATGCACTGAGTATAATTATATCACCTGTGAAATACTAAGAAAAATCCTCAAAACATGACCTGTTGGTGAGGCCTGGAATTGAGAAGCACTGGCCTAGAAAACTGGAGGCTGTACTTACTTCCAAAGGTGCTTCACTTCAGTACTGTGTAAAAGCCCTATTACATGAAACGATTATCGGCCGTATTTGGCCAATATTGGGCAAGAACAATGTCGGCTGATAGTTGTCTTTCAACAGGCTGAAACGCCAACGATCAGCCTGGCAACGGTCTTCTGCTGTCGCCCCGCATAATAGGGGCGGCGGCAGCAGAGTCCAGGCAGTTCCTCTCCTGTGCCACTTTTGGCGTGCATGTGCGTGTGTCTGTTCTGTATATTTGGACTTAGTGGCCCAGATTTATCAAAGGGTGTAAAATATACACTGGTGTAAACTGCCCAAAGCAACCAATCACATTTCCTCTTTCATTTTACCAGAGCTGAAAGCTGAGCTGTGATTGGTTGCTGTGGGCAGTTTACAACTGTGAGTATACAGTGATCCCTCAACTTACAATGGCCTCAAGATACAATATTTTTAACATACACTGTTCCTTTCTGGACCATTGTAACTTGACACCAGACTCAACATACAATGCTACAGACAGTCCAGATCTGCGGAACATGTATAGTGTCATACTACATGTCCTGTACTGCTCTTTTCTGTGACCCTGGGTGATTTGTACAAAACCCTGAAAACGCTCCAGCCCTCTACATAGAAAGACATCTCTTGTAGCTCTTTCTGACTGTTGTATGTAAGGACTTGCTGTATCCATATTAATTAGCTGCTTAGTTTCCTTTTGGGGGCTTAAGAACCAATTCCCAATTTTCCATAGAGTTTTGGTCTGAACATAAATGGTTACAACATACAATGGTCGTCCTGGAAGCAATTAATATGGTATGGTGAGGGAGCACTGTATTCTTCTGATAAATCTCCCCCAGTGTGTACATATGGCATGCATGGAGATGTTTATGCACTGTACCGTGCTATTATGGCGGTATTCTGTGTGGCAGTATTATTCTAAGAAGACAGGGTGACTTGGCTATTCTGGCAGTGTTATGTACAGATTACATGGTACTATCTAACCTAACCTTATGATGCCCCATATAGTCTATTGCCCTCTCATGTTGCTCATACCCAGATATATTACCAGCTCAGCCTACATGTCTGTCACCAACCAATCCCGACTGGTTGCTATGGACAACATGACTTTATGATCACATGATGTACTTTGTGCTGAATATGCATACAAAACTGAGAAACGATATTCCCTATAACAACCAGCAGGCTCGCTCCTTTCATTATCCATCTGCTTATGGATATCGGTTGCTAAGGGCAACACCATGGCCACACTATCCTCTATAACACATTGAGTCTTACACAACAGAACGTGCTGCTGATAGCAGACCTGCGATAACCTCTCACTATGCCACACGGTCTCCTCGCCGGATTCCGTCCCTACAAGGCTCCCCTTCCCGTGCAGCGACATCTCGTGCAGCAACTCGGCGCTTCCGGAGTTCTTGTCTCCATAGCAACCAGCTACGGCAGCCGCGCAGGTCCAGATCTCGGCAGTGTGGCGCCATCTATAGGTAGCTTGGTGGAAGTGTTGTGTGCGTCTGCCCCTCACTGATGGAGGCGATCGGTTCATTGACTTTGATTCATGGCAATTCGGCTTGCTGGAAACAGCTAGGTATAAATGATATCACATTGTGCAGCAGATGAGAACTAGAAGGCTCTGGATGAAACAAACCTCCTCCCAGAAGACGGAAATCATAGGGACAACCGACTGTTTCTCCCCCCTCTCTATGGCTGTGCAGAAAAGCTGAGCAGGAAGACAAGTAATGGCAATGTTCTGCAGGGGCTCACTCAGGATCTGCAGCAGAAGCCACCCACACCTCATCCCACTGTATCCAAGGTTGTAAGGTGGCTGCTACCAGAGAGCAATAGCTTACTGTGACACAACAAACATGCACTACACATGAAGGTGTTACTCCAACCTCTAGGCATATTTATGTACCATACCTACAATATGTGCTGCATAACAGGTACAAAACCCCGCACCACACAGCAGCCTGATCCAAGAATAATCTGCTAATACAGAGGTCTGGACAAACCAGAGCATGCATCCTCAGTGATGGACCTGATAAAGAGGAATCCCCCTCTAAACACATCCGAATAAAGCTATTCTTTACACTACTACGACTCTCATCTTCCCCGGCGCTGTGCCAATCATGGCCCTTCTGGTTTGCATCCTGCTCTTCTATCTGCCTTGATGAACACCCAGCACCTCCACCAATGAGCTGCTCAGCAAAGGCGCTGCATTTAGATATGCACAGTAAACAGAAGTAGCACCTCCAAACAGGCAGTGGTTGTTTGGGGTTACTGCAGCTCAGCTTTAACTCATGTCAGCAGTATATGGCATGGCCACTAGGCAATGAATAGAGCTATCTGCTTCCGCCTTCATTTACGCTGTACATCTGGTTCCGCAAAACTGCTGATCAGTAGCGTGCCGGGTGCCAGGTGTCCCCCCCCCCCCCCCCCCAATCAGATATTATTGACCAATCCTGAGGATATACCATCAGTCACAAAGTCCTGGTCCTCACAAGCAGCGGAGCAGGCTATAGTTCCCGGACACTTCTGCCCCCCCCCCCAAAAAAAAGGGGGGGGGAATCTTACTCTTGGTAGGGCAAAATGTGGGGGGAAAGGATGGGTTGAAAACTTAATGCATTCAGGATCACACTGATATATTCCCACTATTCATGCAGATAACTTTAGGCACAATAGCTTGATTCCCCATGGGGTATTATGGAATGCTACGAATGCTTGCTTAAAATGGAGGGGTACACCGGCGCTGATTAAAAAAACAATCAATCATAACATAGGGGGAAAGTTATCAAAGAAAGTTGTATTTTTTGGCATAAAATAGAATTCATTTTGTGAAAAAATTTTTACACCACCTTCACCAGTGGGGCAGGGAGGGTGCGGAACGAGGGGCGCGGACTCACGGTCCACTTCATTTATAATTTTTCGCAACAAAAAATAGGGAAACCTACGCCAGCTCTGAGCTGGCGTAGGTTTCCTTGCACACACACTGGTGCGCACTGGATTTTTGTAGAGGCAATGCATCTCTACATAAATCTCCGTAGTGTCGGAGCTGCAGGGACATTTTTAAGCCCAGCGCAAAAACCGCCGGACTTAATAAATGTCCCCCATAGTTTTTACACTTACCATCCCTCCTGAGTCTGTCTCTGTTTGAATTTCCCGCTGTTTGCAGGTCCCTGAGGCTCCAGTTGGTGTCTTCATTTTTTCTTCTCTTCCTGGTTTGGGCTTTCCCATGATGCACTTTGTCTCCTGTGATGTCTAACTGACTCTGTAATACTGTTAGATGGCTTACATCTTGTTCAGCCAATCAGAGCTGGGCAACCTCTGTCATCTGACAAAGGGAGGCTGGCCTAACAGGGCTTAGACCCACCTCTCTCTTGATGATGTCATTGTCACAAAATGGCTACCACAGAGCAGCCTGGGGTCAACAGTCATTAGGTAAGAATGAGTTTACTTCACTTCCTGGTGGGGAATTGAGGGGGGAAAAGATAGGAAAGGGGAGCAGATAGGTGATTGAAGCATATTACAAAAGTTATATAACTTTTTAATGTGTTTCAATTACTAGGAAAAAAAAAACTTTTCGCTGGAGTACCCCTTTAAAGGAGGGGTGGTGAATTGCTGAAATCGCTTACAGAATTAACACTAATTCTAGACGCATTGAGGGAGCAATTTAAAGGAGCATGATTTAAACAGTCTGCTCATATTTTTTATACTTCTGTACAACTATATCAAGAGCATGCAGAGGAATTATTGCTGAAACCAGGCAGGGATTGGGAATTACCGCATTCCTATTGACCAGTGTCAATAATGTTAAATTATTGGACAATCTGGACATGTGAGGAGTTTTAACTTTATTAATGCATTAGAAATATATGTTTAGTCACAGGAGTACCCCTGTAATAGAGAGACAGGTGTACTTTATCAAACTTACTTTGGCCTTTTCTTTTTAAACAGTGTAGTAAATGGATAGTGTGGCCAGGTCTTGCATCAGAGGCACTGAGAACCTCTATGTAGGTATCTGAGTTTCTTGCTTATATGTTAGAGTGGAGGTGTGCTGTCTTATTGTGCGTTTACACAGGGATTTATCTGACCAATTTTGAAAGCCAAAGCCAGAAATCGATTTGAAAAGAGGATAGATCCCAGTCTTTTCTTTATTACCTGCTCTCTGCTTATAGTCTGTTCCTGGCTTTGGCTTCAAAAATGTCAGACAAATCTCTGTGTAAACACACCATTATCCTGCACACTTGCTACCCAGAGTCATAATGATTGGTTTCTTAATTACTTTCTAACATCTCTGATGACCCCTGCTGTCAGTCATGGAAAGATGGGGAGGGGTTTGATTGTATTTCTGGGTTTGCTTAAACGTCTGTATGTTCTGATTGTTGTGTGTTGTCAGTATGTACCAGACTACTACAATACAAAGAGCTGATTACATTTCCCTTGTAGTGACGGCTGTATCCAGCTGCAGCCAAAGGTCATAAGAACTGAGCCAATGGACTAAAATTAAGGGGTTGTTGTGCAGACCGACAGAAATTATAAAGTACAAGCAGAACACTTTATAGAACAAAGTCTCAATTTTATTTCATAGAAATTAATTTATCTAGAATATACAAATTTACAATAATGTTCTTGCATGTGAATATATTTACAGGAAGCTTGGTTTTGTTGCTCAATAAGAAAACGTGAGGATCCATTAAGTGACTGACAGCTCCCTTATCGTTGTGACTGAGGAATAGGAAGATTTTTCAACCTGGAAAAAATATACAAACATAAAATAAAATATGATATTAACATGATGATGTACCAAAATCTAGTCCAACTAAATGCCACATTGCTATAGCGGAGGCCACAGAACCAAATAAACACTCAACAAAACCATGCTTCTACTCACTCAATCTCTCCAACAAAGACCGCACTCTCTCTTCCTCAATTTTTAATCCTATTCTGTCTCATATTACCCGAACTTCAATTTTTTTTATGCATTTTCTCACCCATAACATTATACAAGGCTTTTTTTTTGCAGGAGAAACTGTACTTTCTACTGCTCCCTGTTTATTCTTCCCTACAATATATTATTATGCTGGGGGGAAATTATTTGTAAGGTAAAGAGAAAAATACAATTGTGGGGCGATGTTAAAACTGACATGTCTAACATATCGTATTTGTCAGGATGCTTGCAATGATACAAACTTTGATTTCAGATTTGTTTTGTTATTAAAAAATCAAATATCTTTGTTTATTGTGTGTGTGTGTGGGGGGGGGGTCATTAAATTTTAAATGGAGGGGGTTAGAGTAAAAACACTGACATTTTTCACCTTTTACTACACTTTTTTAACATCCTAAGGGGCTATTATAAGCAATTATTCATTTGCTTACATAGATCAGTGCATATGGATTGCACTGATTTGTGTGCTGCCCTATATGTCTTAAAGTTTTCTCATAATTTATTACCATTTACTTCAATGAAAAAAAGAGAAGGAAAAAAAAAACCCACTGACCTCTTCAGAAGCTCTCTGGGTGTTATGTCCCCTGTGTTTTCTGAGTCGCTGGGACTTTCACTGCTGTCTTCTGTGCTTTTGTCATCAGTTTTCCTACTCTTTGTTTTACTTTTGTGCTTTTGCTTTTTATGTTTTTTCTTCTGTAACAGAAAATCAAAGAACATATAATTAGGCTTAGAGCAGTGTTTTATTTTATCACAATTTTTTTGTTACAATAGCCTTCACATTCCCTAGCCATAAAAATGTTTTATTTAGTGCTCCCTGTGCAATCCTTTTCTTGGGGAGTTCTTTGGTGAGACATAGGTATATGGGCTGGTGCCACCAGGAGGATGACACTAAGCCCAAGAATGTTCGCTCTGCCTACTAGGCTATGCGTCCCTCCTAAAGACAGTAAGCTAAACCAGTAGGTACTTTAGCAGTAAAAGTCAGGATAAAGGAGGAGTCGGATGTCTGTCTATGAACATCCTCAAATGCTAACCAAGAAAAAGTTCAAAAGTCAACTAGCAGCTGGAAAATTGATGCTTATGGTTTTCAGGGAACCTCAAGAACCAGTATACGCACATTATCAGGAAAAAGGTTCAGGAATCAACAGTGAAATACTCACTAAAGAGCTGAAGTCTAAAATAGTACAGAGGAAGTGGAGTGCTATCCACGGGTGCTGTATTGTCATATGACTGCACGTCTGCCCACTACTGCCCATGCCATCAACACTTTTCAAAAACTTTATTTTGAGGTGTTAGGGTACAAACCCACTTGATGTATTTGCTGCGTGAATCAGTCTTAAAAATAAGCAGGCAAAACGCAGGTTGGCTTTATACAATTGTTCTGTGTTAAAATACGCAATTGCGTATTTTTGAAGCGTGAAGCTACATGCGTTTTTCGCACAGGTTGTTAACAACTGATGCTTTGCTAACAACAAGCTTCATGCTTCAAAAATACGCAATTGCGTATTTTAACGCAGAACAATTGTATAAAGCCAGCCTGCGTTTTGCCTGCTTATTTTTAAGACTGATTCACGCAGCAAATACGTCAAGTGGGTTTGTACCCTTAAAGCATTCTCTATAGTCCTGATCCTGCCCCATCTGACTATTCCCTGAAAGAATCCATAAGAGAAGGGATATTCATGCTGATGAAGAGGTGAAGACAGCAGTGCATTCTCTGCTCGCAGCTCAGCCAAAAATATTTTTTATTGAGGGAATATGAAAGCGTGTTGATAGTCAAGGAATATTGAAAAGAAGGGACAATATGTTGATAAATAATGTATTTGTCTATTATGAAAACTCTAAATTCTACAGCCAGAGTGTGTCTGTAACCTTGTAGAATCAATAGCTTTTGAACTGTCGACACGACTTAAGGCTCTATTCCACGGAGCGATTATCGGCCATATTCGGCCGATAATCATCCCGTGGAATTGACATCGTTCATGTTGGCTGATCGTTGCAGTCGTTTGTTTTTCAACATGTTGAAAGACAAACGACTGATACAGCAATGATCTGCTGCCGTCACTTCGTGGAATAGGAGCATATGCAGCAGACGCTGTTGTATCCTATGGGCTGTCCGGACTATCAGCGATCCCCCAGGCAGCCCCCCCCCCCCCCCCCCCCGCGGCCCCCTCCAGACTCACTCGCAGGGTACGAGGAGCAAACTAGCGCTTGTTTGCTCCTGTCAGTCGGCCCGTGGAATAGGACCTTTACATATTACACCACACTCTTTATCCCGCAATTATTGTTTTTAATAGGGTGTCTGTATTGTTACTGCAGCTGTGTTGTGTACAATAAAGATTTGTATGGAATATGATTTTTGGTACACTTAGCTTTCATATAAATGTTGCATAGAAATATTTAGGTTTAGTTATTTGGATATATTTTTTTGCCTTAGCGAAGTCTTTACCAAGATGTCATTCTAGGTACAGCAGGAATAATGGAGTTTTGCAACCAGCCCTTCAACTGTTGCAAAAATACAATTCCCATTATATATGGACGGCCACAGCTTTGATTCTTTTGTAACAGCTGGGGGACTAAAGGGTCCCCATCCCTGAAATCCAGGGATTACTGTCACTCTCCTGAAGCAGAGCAGCAGAGAAGAAAGCAGAGCTGATACATCGGACAGCACCTGGGTTAATACCAGGCCATGAACTGGAAATAAAGGAAGTGAACCCTTTATGCACAATGAAGAGAAGAATTCTCGTTGCTGACACTTTAAGACATGGCCAATATTCCAGCTCAAAAGAAAAACAAAAGAATTGGCCAGCACACTGCAAAAGCTAAAACTTTAAATATTTTTAAATGATCGTGGTGGGATGGTGCACACTATGTAAACAAATGGTATGCTAAAAGCCTGTTTTCTACAGCAGTATTGCAATTTAAAAATATCTATATTAAGCATGTCTCTTAGCATTTGCAATATTCAAGTTTAACAGCATTCTGAAAAAGACAGAAACAGAGCAAACTGGAGCGCTGCCTGCTGGATGAGAAGGAGCAGGAAATGAGAGGAAGGAAGAAATGACAATGCAATAGGTGCTGTGGCTATGGCCCAAGGAGGAATCAGAATATAGGATGGGAGAGGCCTTCAGGTCTAGATGTCAAAAGCGAAACTAAGGGCCCTTTTACACAGAAAGATTATCTGCCAAAGATTTGAAGCCAAGGCCAGGACTGGATTTGAAAAGAGGAGAAATCTCAGGCTTTCCTGTATGACCTGATCTCTGTTTATAGTCTGTTCCTGGTTTTGGCTTCAAATCTTTGGCAGATAATCTTTCTGTGTAAAAGGGCCCTAAGATGTGCACCCCTGAGTATGCACCCTGGGAGTTGGTGGTATGGAACAGGCTTGAGTTATCCTGACCGCTCTTGGATTCTTTGATCATAAAGGGCAATGAGTGTCCTTCATGGGCAAACAGGGTCACTCCTTTAGTGCACCTCTCTCGCAGTGGGTAAGAGCAGGATGAAAACTTTGGTGACTCTTAAGGTCCCCATACACATTATATATGTCAGCTCAGCCTGCCACTCATGGCAAGTTTGAATGTCAGTATAAAGCAGTGCTTTTCAATTCTAGTCCTCATGGCCCACCAACAGGTCATGTTCTCAGGATATCCCAAACAAAAAACACCTGTGATAATACCTGATGCACTGGGTATAATTATATCATCTGTGAAATACTAAGGATATCCTCAAAACATGACCTGCTGGTGGACCATAAGGACTGGAATTGAGAAGCACTCGTATAAAGTCTATGGGGCTTTCCCGAGACTTTCACAGAGAATTTAACCACCCGACCACTTCCCTCCCCATGGAGGACACAGGAACATTCTGCCATGCTGAAAGTTCATGTGAATGGGGATGACGGGAGAGAATGGTTATTTAAGGTGTATGGCCACTTTTAGAGTCAGAGAAGCATATCAGAAAGAGAGGGTTATCTCTGTTTCCCACCTAAAAGAAATAAATGGGTGTAAAAAACTGGAATGAAAAAACAAGAGTTCTGCCAAAAAGCAGGCTTATCTCTCTTGTAGGGACACCAACCCTAAAAACTGGCTAAGCTCAATGCCCACAGAAAGGACATAGCCTGGTAAGTGGCACAAACAATCTTGTACTTATTCAGTGTCCTGGTGGCAATATCTTATATAAAAAGTGCTGTGTTCACGAACAACACGGGCAAGAAATACAATTATGCTCTTTTTTACTAACTCTGCCAGTCGCCTTATTTAATTAAAAAGCAGGGGTCATTACTATTCTCCCACCTGTTCGTTGTTTAAGGTAAATCACTGTCGATGCATGTAATAGCACGGGCAGCAAACGGGGGAACGAGGAGCAATCGAGCGCTGATCTGTCAGGTCGGCACTCGCTTGCTCCTCCAGATTGGCTCATGTAATAGGGCCTTTAGTTATGGAAAAGGTAGAGATGTTCAGTACACTTCACTTATGATACAATATGCATTCTCACCTTTTCTTTCTTATGTTTATGCTCCTTTTTCAATTTGTGTTTTTCTTTGCGTTTTTTATGTTTCAGCTTCTTAGTGGGTTCATTCAGACTCCCTGAAGTGTTTGACATTGGAGGACCACCTGAAAGTGAAAACCTTAAACAGTGAGTAATAATAGAAACTGATGCAAATGTTAAATTGGGGGTGTGCCCTGAGATAACGAATCAGAATCCTGTTTAATATTTGGTGTACATAAACAAAATTTTGCTGCTTGTGGAGATCAAAGGAAACTTTCCGGAAAAACAACAGTCCCTCCATACCATGTGTACAGTAAGCATTTTTCCTTATCTTACTTCTATGCTGAAAAGTACCTTGAAATTACAGACCCAAAGCCTGAGGCTGCAATACTGAGAATTTCTGATAAACAACCATCTCCCCATTTTCCAAAGGGCAATGAAAGCAGCAACACTGGTGCTGTGGGAAACCCCACCACATTTTGTTTGCACCAGTTACATAACTTACTAGATGTAGGTGCAGGTGGTAACTTAGGACCAAATTCTTCCTCGTCCATTTTTTTCAATTCATCCTTTGCTGCATGAACAGTAGGAGGTACCAAAAGCTTTACTGCCGATTCAGGTTCTGTAAACAAAAAGCTCTTCTAAATTAAGTAGCAAACAGACAAAGGTCTCACTCCTATTCCCTTCCCTGTTTTACAATTCAATATCCTACTACAGCTAGTGTAGGGAAAAAATACTGCTTCACAAATCTTAACCTGCAAGACATGCTGCAGCCTAAACTTTGAGAAAGGCCATATTCACATATCCCACAAAGCTGTTCGCAATTGGGGATCTGCAATCACGGATCAACATAGTACCTATTGATTTCTTTTGTGTTCATTTAACAGATCTGCGGTCCGTTCAATGAAAAAAAAATAGGACATGTCCTAGGGCGGCTTATGAATAGCCAAAAGAAGTCTATGGGATCCGTATTTTTCACAGACATGACGACATCCGTGAAGTCTGTTAAAAACAGGGATCAAATTTAAGTAAACTAATGAATTTTTTTTTTTTACCACTTCAACATTTTTTCGGATGTGAATGCACTATGGATGCAATTATGAACCTTTTTTCACGGATCACAGAGTAAAGATAGCCTATATGCCGACCTAAAAAAAAAATCACTGAACGTGTGAATGAGGCCAAAGTGTTGGAGTGGGGGTGTCATGCGGTCACATGCGCAGCTGCCGAATCCAAATCTCATGCTAGTACAGGAGCCCCACAGTAACTTCGGTCCTGTTACTGCACAAGTGTGAGAAATGTAGCAGATTCTCTTTAATCTACTGAGTATTTGATGGTGCTGTTTTGATGCTGCAATTTTCAGCTATTAATTACAGTATATTGGTTTAATCCATCCATTAAATGCTTAGTCTAAAATTAACAAAAGATTAAGTGCTGTAAACATACCCTAAACATGTATTAGGCAAATATACAATATAATCATGTCGATAAAATAAAAAAAGATACAGCTTATTGCATCTGTTGTGTGATATTTGTTGTATGTTTGCTTCATCAGTCAGAGTGAGGTCAGTAATGCTGAGATACCTCACCTTTTGTGCTGGTTGATGCCACTGCTTCAGATTTGCTGGCTTCAGTGTCTGTATTTGGAGCAGGAGACAAGTCTTCATCACTTTCTTCATCTGATGAGGAGGATTTCTCATCAGATGATTCTGCAAATATTGCTTTAAACAAATCAATAGGCGGCCTCTTTTCTTCCTCTTCTGCATTCTGCTCAGCGTCTTCTGAGGGATCCTAAAAACAATACATTTAGCAATATAAAGAAATGTTATACCAGTCATTGGAGAGAATACTTGGCTCTTCTGTACCTGCTTTACAAGCAATGCTCTGTAATTCGGTCATAAGTCTGCTGTGTACGAATACAAAGTGAATGCACTACCATTTACCATTTCTTCCACATTCCCACCGCTTGAAGGTAACTAAGCCTCACAAATCCCACACAGGGAACAGAGCTACAATAATTTATTACGGATTCCAGCCTACAGGCAACCATCACCTGAATTTAAATGACAAAATATGCACATATGCATCAAAGACTTTCAAAATCTTTATTTGAGGCCCTTGAATGGAAAATCCTTTTTTTCACAGGTAATTAATACCTGTCCTTTTAGTGTGGCAATCACACGGGTCCTGGGTTAGGCTGTGCTTACACACAGATAATTGACCAATTTATTTGACAGATTTTTGAAGCCAACTCTAGGAATGGATTTGAAAAGAGGAGAAATCTCAGTCTTTCCTTTATGACCTGTTCCC
Source organism: Dendropsophus ebraccatus (assembly GCF_027789765.1). Classification (NCBI taxonomy): domain Eukaryota; kingdom Metazoa; phylum Chordata; class Amphibia; order Anura; family Hylidae; genus Dendropsophus; species Dendropsophus ebraccatus. The sequence continues at coordinate 84,680,637 of NC_091457.1, forward strand.
TGTTTATAGTCTGTTTCTGGCTTTGCCTTCACAAATCTGTCAGATAGATTGGACAATTATGTGTCTGTGTGTTAATGCAGCCTTAGTTGCAAGTACAATATAGTTTTGTTAATAAGACGTTCACATGTGATCATTACGCGGCCAGAACACATTTCTGTTGTCAGGATGCAAATAGTAAAGGCTTCCATTTAAGGACAGCACGAGATTAACATTGGCCAAGAAAATAGAACAAAAAAAAATAAAATAATAATTTATACGAACAGTATGTTAGTGGCTAACTTGATTTGTGTAAAAAAAAAGTTGCACTACACTTCAGACTGCAATCTTCACTACTAGGACCTTATTTGCATATGACATCCTACATGACACATGGCTATCCTGCTGATAAGCTGTTCGGTGTTTGCAGTACAGTGAAAATAGCGCTAGAAGTAGTTGGCTCCATTCCCTAAGTAGTCAGTTTTTCTATCCTGGACAACCCTTTTATTTCCTGTACTGATTGGAAGGACCACTTCTCTCTAGTGCTTCATACATGTACAGCCTGTGTGATTTACACCCTCCCCTGCAGACTGCCATGTATGTTCTCTGTATTTATACTAAGTACAGCCAGAGTGATATATACTCCCTAAAGATTCAGATACATTATACATCCTCCACCCTCTTCTGTGATATAACACAGTGGTAGAGAAGAGAGATCATACAGCTGGAAGCAGCGTGCTGTCAGATCTATGGCAGAAGCAGCAGTGCAGCCAATTATGTGAAGTAGTTACACAGAATCTACACCAACAAAACTCTCCAAATTCTGCATTTAAGAAGTAAATAAATACATGTTCAGTGCCAAATGCCTATAGTTTTGCCTATAGAGTAATAAAGCCATATGTCCTTTAAAAATATAACACCAAACTGAACTTATAACTTTTATATTTTGTGGAGCCATATTGTCTACGTAATTAATCAAAAACATAAACCCTTACCTACATACATAACAGATGTAAACATACCTGGGATGGGACAACAGCAGCGGCTGTAGATTGAGAAACTTTCACTTTTGGGTTTAAGTCTTCCTTTATTATTTCACTCTTACTGCGAGCCTGACTTAAAAACTTACTGATGGAATCTTCCTTCTTTTCTTCAGAAGCGGACATATCCCACCTGGAAGCTTTCTTTGCCTCTGGAATGGAAACCGATGCAATATGTATATTGATTTCTTAAAAGGTATGTGCACGTTTGGATCCATTTTCATAGATCCAATACATTTAAAATGCAAACAAAAAAAAAAAAAAAAAGAAAAGAAAAAAAAATAGCATTTCTGGCTATAGCCAGTGCAGTATTAAACCCCTCTTGGAAGTCAAAGGAAATCTATGTGACCATGTAACATACAAGGGGCCCAATTCAGGATTTGGCTGGGTTCACACACAGTATATTTCAGGTAGTATTTGGTCCTCATGTCAGGTCCTTATAGCAACCAAAACCAGGAGTGGATTGAAAGCACAGAAAGGTTATGTTCACATAATGTTGTAATTGAGTGGATGGCCGTCATTAAATGGCAAATATTTGCTGTTATCTTAAAACAACGGCTGTTGTATTGAAATAATGAAAGTTATTTACCGTTATATGGAGGCCATCCACTCAATTTCAACATTGTGTAAGCATAGCCTTTCTGTGTTTTTAATCCACTCCTGGTTTTGGTTGCTATGAGGACCAAATACTGCCTGAAATATACTGTGTGTGAACCCATCCTTAGAGTGAAAGAGTAGAAGCTGTGGGGTTTAAGAAATATCCCTATGCCGCTCCCAGAAATCTTGTGTAAGGGGACCAGTCCATATGCTGTGGGTCACATCAGTGGCAGGCTGATGTTGGCACACCATAACCCTGTTTGAGGTCAACAGATGAAGGGGGTATGTTAAATCTAAATATGGCTCTATGAATTAGTAGCTTAAAATTAAGACTCGTGCCATCTTGCATGGAACTGCTCGTCGTATGACAGCACAGTCACCCAGAATTCGCTTGAGGATGTCCTAGTCATTAAAGACCGAAGCCCATTTCTTAAAGGGACTGATTTTATATCAAATGAGCCATTTCCCACCTTAAAAGTGCAGATTGGCCAATGTAGGTTAAGCTGGCAGAGTGAATCATGGTATCAATCTCTGCTGTCGCTGATAAATGCCCCTGCACCTTTTTAATAAAGATAAATTGCAAAAGGTTTAACATTATATGCACTAAAGAAATAACAAAATACGGCACAAATGTACATACCAAGTGTCCCTATCCTGTTGATATACCCTAAAGAGGTTATGCCAGGAATCAAAACGTATCACCTATCCTGTATCCAATTGGTGGGGATCTGACTCCACATAGATTTTTTTTATTTTAAAAAAGGATGACTTACTGATCTCAGATGTCGGCTGTACTTTCTCAGGTATAGATGAGGTACTAGTTGGTGGTTCAGTAACAGTAAGAAAATTGAAGACAGAATACTTGTCCCTTTTGACTTTTGGAAGCCCAATTATGGTTGACCTGGAAACAAAAATGTTTAAAATTTGTTTTTAATGCTAAGAGATACTTTAATAAAACATAAATATTTAATTCCTGGGAAACTAAGAAAAGAACAAAAAAAAGGACTGATAGTAACATCGAGATATTGGTATGGTGACCTATCTACACCCCGCCTCACCTCTACTGCCCACACAGGAGATATTTAACCCCTTAAGGACCGGGCCTGAAATGGCCTTAAGGACCGGAGCAAATTTTATGAATTTGACCAGTGTCACTTTATTCATTAATAACTTCGGGATGCTTTTACCTATCCGGCTGATTCTGAGAATGTTTTCTCGTGACATATTGTACTTCACATTTCTTGTAAATTGGAGTCGATACTTATAACGAATCTTTATGAAAAAACCCAAAATAGCGTGAAAAATTGTGAAAAAATGCATTTTTCCAACTTTAAAACTTTTCTGCTTATACAGAAAATGGTTATACCACATAAATTATATATTAAATAGCATTAGCAACATGTCTACTTTATGTTGGCGGCATTTATTAAACTATATTTCATTATTTTTAGACAATAGGAAGCTTAAAACATTAGCAGCAAATTTCCAAATTTTCAGTAAAATTTCAAAATCAGATATTTTTAGGGAACTGTTCAGGTTTAAAGTGTATTTGAGGGGACTGTGTGTTAGAAAGCCTCACAAAGCACCCCATTTCAGAAACTGCACCCCCTAAACTCTGCAAAAGCACATCCAGAAAGTTTTTTTAACCCTTTAGGGGAGTCACAGAAATAAAAGCTAAGTGTGTAAGAAATTTGAAAATTTTAATTTTCTGTGCAGAGATTTTATTGTAATCCAATATTTTTCATAATTATAAACCTATTACCAGAGAAATGCACCCCAATATTGATTGCCCCGTTTCTGCAGTTTATAGAAATACCCCATATGTGGCCCTATTGCGCTATTTGACGCAACCACAAGCCTCAGATATAAGGGAGCGCCTAGTGAATTTCAATGGCTCCGTTATTTTTGGTCATTTTTGACTGTACCACTTCAGGTTGGCAGAGGCTCTGGGGTGCCAAAACCTAAAAAACACCCCTAAAAGGGACACCATTTAGAAAACTACACCCCTCAAGGAATGTAACAAGGGGTGCGGTGAGCATCTGGACCCCACAGGTGCTTCACAGATTTTCCAAACAATATGGCTTGAAAAAAGACTAAAGTATTTTTTACACTAAAATGTTGTTCTAGCCTTCAATTTTTCATTTTCACAAAGGGATAAAAGGAAAAAAAAAACACAAAACATGTAGCGCAGTTTCTCCCGAGTACGGAAATACCCCACATGTGGACATAAAGTGCCAAGCGGGCGCAGGACGAGCCTCCAAAGGGAAGGAGCGCCAATTGGCTTTTGGAAGCTGGATTTCACTGGAATGGATTTCAAGGGCCATGTCGCATTTACAGAGCCCTCGTGCTGCCAAGACACTGGAAACCCCCCACAAGTGACCCCATTCTGGAAACTACACCCCTCAAGGAATCTAACAAGGGGTGCAGTGAGCATATGGACCCCACTGGTGACGGGCACAAATGTGGAAAAATGTGACGTGAAAGTGAAAATTTTCATTTTTTTCACTTTCATGGCACAAATGTGCCCGTCATCCAGGGGTCCATATCCTCACTGCACCGCTTGTTAGATTCCTTGAGGGGTGTAGTTTCCAGAATGGGGTCACTTGTGGGGGGTTTACAGTGTTTTGGCAGCACAAGGGCTCTGTAAATGCGACATGGCGTTCATCATTCATTCTAGCCAAATCCAACCTCTAAAATCCAAATGGCGCTCCTTCCCTTCGGAGGCTTGCCCTGCACCCACATGGCGCTTTATGTCCAGATGTGGGGTATTTACGGACTCGGGGGAAATTGCTCTACACATTTTGTGTTTTTTTTTCTCTTTTAACCCCTTGTGAAAATGATAAATTCAAGGCTAGACCAACATTATAGTGTAAAAAATTTAATATTTCATTTTCACGCCACATTGTTCCACATTTGTGCCCGTCACCAGTGGGGTCCATATGCTTACTACACCCCTTGTTACATTCCTTGAGGGGTGTAGTTTCCATAATAGGGTCACTTGTGGGGGGTTTAACTGTCTTGGCAACACAGGGGCCTTTTGAATGCAACATGGCCCCTCGAAATCCATTCCATCCAAATCCAGCCTTCAAAAACCAAATGGCGCACCTTCCCTTTGGAGGCTTACCCTGCACCCGCATGGCGCTTTATGTCCACATGTGGGGTATTTCCGTACTCAGGGGAAATTGCTCTACACATTGTGTTTTTTTTTATCTTTTAACCCCTTGTGAAAATGAAAAAATCAAGACAAGATCAATGATTTAGAGTAAAAATTAAAAAAAAATTACACTAAATGTTGGTCTAGCCTTGATTTTTTTCCATTTCCACAAGGGGTTAAAAAAGAAAATGAACACAAAACGTGTAGGGTAGTTTCCCCTGAGTACGAAAATACCCCACATGTGGACATAATTTGCCATATGGGCACAGGGCAAGTCACCAAAAGGACAGAGCGCCATTTAGAGGCTGGAATGGGGGATGGAGGCCATGTCGCAATTACAAAGCTCCTGTGCTGCCAGAACAGTAGAAACCCCCGACAAGTGACCCAATTCTGGAAACTACACCCCATAAGGAATCTAACAAGGGGTGCAGTGAGCATATGGACCCCACTAGTGATGGGCACATGTGTAGAACATGTGCCGTGAAAATAAAAAATACCATTTTTTTCATTTTCACGTCCCAAATGTGGCCGTCACCAGGGGGCCATATACCCGCTGCCCCACTTGTTAGATTCCTTATGGGGTGTAGTTTCCAGAATGGGGTCACTTGTGGGGGGTTTCTACTGTCCTGGCCGCACAGAGGCTTTGTAATTGCATCATGGTATCCTCTAATGGGAATGGCGGCCATACCTATTTAGCTGGGGAAAAGGGACAATTCTAATTTATTTGGGGGTATTAGGCCAATTATTAGTTTATA